>NC_135306.1:36645998-37254331 GCF_048772815.1 Callospermophilus lateralis
TTAGACCAATTTATACTCCCATCCCACCAGCACTGCAGGAGTGCCTGTTTCCCTCACACCTTTGCCAACATGCCTCATACTTTTAATTTTGCCTTAGGAAAATTAATCAGGTTATATGCAAACGAGGACAACTCCACTTACATTTAAAACTGGATGAATACAGCATATGCTCTTTGGTTATATTTAATTTTTGATTGGAAGAAGAAATTTTAAAGCAACATATCTCCATACTGCCTAGAAAAGGTTCTCTTATTCCCTATAGTCGAAAACCATTCTATTCTCCAGTTCTCAGGTAAGCAACCTTTACCTGGAGAAGGAGAAAAGGGAATATGACCCATAGAGGGTAGTAGGGCCCTTGCACAGGGTCAGAAGTATAAGCAGTTCCTGGCCATCCAAGGAAATAAAGTTCTGTTTTGTAAAGCTGATACTTAGGAAAAAGGCAGGATAGAATTCAAAAACTACTACAGGGACCTATGATGTAGAGAAGCCCTATTGGGTGCTGAGGAAATGACAATCTTATCTCAACCAGAAAACCACAGAGAATAATTTGAAGACACAACACAGGATTCTTTCTTGGCCCTTCTAGTGCCTATGAACAATATGTCTCATCCCCTTCTCTTGTTTCTCACTCCCATGTGTACTTTACACCTGAATATCCTAAAAGTCCTGTAGCTGTAAACTACATCTGCCCTTTTTGTAAAGGTACAGTTCATCCAACAAACTGAAAACACCCCAACTTAATTCCTATTGCTACAGAAACCTCTTTCACTCCAATTCCCACGGGATTAGCTTAAGGACTGACTCCAATAGTTTAGACCTCCCCATTACTTGGTGAAACCCACCACCATGCTAGACCCATGCAGTCCAGATGGATCCATATGGAGCCAGCTGGGAAATCATTACATAGAGACTCAGAATACCTGAGGGCATGTCTTCTACCGAGAGATGGTTTGCCTTTTGTACTAGCTCATGCAAAAGTTTTTTCTGCCTCAGCCTTTTCTCTCTTAGAACATTTTTAAAATTATTGATGCACTTGTTGAGGTAAATGGTCTCTGCACACACTTGCTCTAGGCTTAGTCTGTCTTGCTTGGGAGATTCAGGCCAGGAACAAGTCTCACTTCCCAGATGCGGGGCCAGAGCAATAGTGGGCAATGAATAAGCAAGAGGTGAGTTATTAGAAGCAAGAGAAAAGTTGCTTGGGTCTTGAGGGGTTTGGTCTTCCTGTGCAGAGATGCCCAATCCTCCAGAGATCATACTGAGCAAACTTTCACTACCCTGACTCCCAGGGCTCTCTATGGAGCAATCTTGGGGACACCCAGAATTCACTGTCCCAAGAAGTCGATCACTGTTCTCTGACTGAGAACCACTCTCATTACTTTCCAGGTCCTCAAGACTAATGGACCCACTGTTTTCCAGCTTCTGAAATACCCCCTGCAGAGCTGAACGAAAGTGGTGAATTGCTCGGCCTAGCTTCGTTGTGTAAAACTTAATTTCCACATCCTCATCCTCCTGGGAGCAACCCAGAACACAAGAGGACTTGTCAAAGACATCCTTAAGGACCTGAGCAGCACATTCTTCCTCTTCATTCAGGTCAATATGAACCATGTTACTGAAAGTTTCAGGCCCTATGATCATTTCCTCCATCATGCTATCAGAGCTTAGAGTTGCAAACTTTCTGGACTTGTCTGCCAAAAGGTCCTCTAGTTGCTTTGAGCTCAGAATATCAAGTCCAGCTTCACAGCTCAGAAGTTTGTCCTCTGTATTTATCCTCTCTGTCTTCAGCAACCCAGAGAGTGACAGGCAGCTGCTGGCCTCATTTTTATGGCTGCAATCATTTTCTAATTTCGCTACTTTACAGGTTTCAAGTTCTTGGCTGCACTCTTTGAAAGACTGGGATTTCCTGTTATCTTCCTCTTTTGAGATTAACACTAGAGAAGGTTTCTCAAGTTGATGGAGAGGAGACAAAGAAGTCTCTCTCCCTGACAGTTCACCACAGGTGCCACTGAAAATCTGGAATGTTCCTAATGTTCCTTTTACTTCATCCCCTAACTCAGACACATTACTTTGCTCTGCTAAATTATTCTTCATTAGGAAGCAAGGGTCTTGCTGCTTAGGAATCTGGTGTTCTCTATATTGGTTCTGAGATCTCATCTGATTTGATCCTGTTATAGGTTCTCTGTCCCCTGATTTCATCTGAAGAACTGGTTTATTCTGAAGAACTGGTTTATTCTTATTTAAAGAATTCCTACTGTGATCCTGAAGTTGCTGAAAAAAGGATAAAGACTCCTTTGGGGGATTCTTACAGTCCTGTGTCCAGCTTGGTTCTTCTCTGGTGGCAACCTGAACCCCTGCACTTTGCAGAAGGATGGATTTTTGTAAGATGAAGTCTCTATGCTCTAGATGGGCAAGCTTCACCACAGTGGGCCTAGGGGCAGGGGCTTTGCCTGCCCTATAAGCCTCTTTGATGTATCTGTTGCACTGCATGCCATTTATACACAGGTGTCTGGCTAGGAAGTTATCTACCAGTTCCATAGTATTTTCCCCATCTTGTTCAGGAAGTCCATACAGGTAAAGCATGGCTTCCTCGCTATTTTTTTCCACATGGGGTTCCTGGGCCTTTTCCCCCTCACACACCTTAGCCAGGGAACTGCTACCAACATGCAAGCCTTCTATTTCACTGAGTACAGAGTCTACACAGCTAGACACTTCATCCACTGAGCCCCGAACTTGGCTCAAGTGCTGCTGAAGCTCAGCAATCTCAATCTGGAGACGGCTGATGCCTTGCAGCTCTCTGATGATATATTCTACTACATCCCCCAAAGGTTCTCGCCGTTCACGGTTACAACCTTGGACAGAGCCTCTGGATGAAAGGGGCTTGGCTTGGTTCCTCTCTGAGGGCACTTGGTAACTTGTGGTAAAGTTGGCAGATGAGAGGTCCTGAGAGCCAGACCCTGAAACACAACCTGTAGAGCCCAGAGGAAGTTGGCTGTTGGCCTGTTGTCCAAAGCTGCAAAGCTGGGCCAAGTCCCCATCTCTATCTCCACCAATGGCTGAGGCTGCTGACCCACAGCATGCAAGTAGGGAGCTGTCCTCTGGTAAGGATCCAGTAGGGCCTGAGGACTTGTTCTTGATGCCACATACAGTCTCTGCCTTAGCCTTATCTGGGGGAAGCCTGGAGGAAGGTCCCAAGGTGACCATGATTTCTTCCTCTGACTCTTGCAATAATCGCTTCATTTTCTTTCTCAGGGTCTGAAGGGATTGATTCTCTGCTTCTTCTCCTTATTTCTCGTCAGGAAGCTTAGTACAGATTGCTTTGGAAGGCAACAGCCTGTCTGCTCTTTTTGGATTGTTTCTAGCAATTATTGTTGGCTGATGGCTTGGGTTTAGCCCACAGTGATACCTGGATTGACCTCATGTGCGGCCTCCAAACCTGGTACATACCCCTGGATCTTGGCTTGACACTTATCCTGTAGCTAGTGAAAAAGGAAAACAGTGCACTCAGATCAGAAAGCAGCAGGATAATTTCAATCAGAATCAAACTGTTAAAGAGGAATAAGAACACTATCTTCTAAGACTGTAAGAATCAATACTGACTTGCCTACCAAACTTGGCCTTAAAGACTGTAGGCAATCAGTTCTCCCTCCTTGACTTCCCCTTCAAATACTGATAAGAAATTAAATCAAGTCTTTTTTGTGTTCTGGGCAAGTACGAAAGGTATCAGTACCAAGACAAGCTACTGGGAGGTAGATGAGATAGTATAAATGAGTGACTGCTTATTTGAACCTTCATAAAATTCAGCACTAGAGTCTGGTTCAGGAATGAACAAACAGATACATAACTCCCAACACTCAAATCACACACACAATGAGAGACAAGGACATGGAATGTTTCTTTCTCTTTCATTTGTTGTTCTGGTGAAGACTCTGCTACTCAATGGTTCACCCCTGCCTGTGATTATAGCATAAAGTGTTTTCCCTTTGTTTAGGGATAGCAATCTTAACTTGGAAAAAGGATCATGGCAAGTATTTTAAACTTGGAGGAAAAAAAAAGCATTTTTATACTTAATTCCAGAATAAGGTGGTACAATATGGGCACTGTCACTGACCAGAACCTAGGTAGCATTTAGCATGTTTGGATCTAGAGGGGCAGCCAGCGAAAAGCATACATATGATAGGTTCACAACTGAGGATGAAGGGCACTCAGGCTCAACCTGGTGTTTTTGAATTCTGCTTAATAGTTCCTAACTGCTTGGTGCAGCTGAAACATATCCAGGCTCAGTTTTTCTGGTCCACAGAGGATCCTTCAGAGGAGAATGGTAAGTGTTGCTGAGCACACACACTATCACTGCTTGAATAATGGATGGTTGTTTTAACCTTCTGACTGGCTTGGAGAGAGGAATGTATGAGCCAAGGGAGGAGTTGTTTACATAACAGAGGACTCCAGGATGCCTTTCTGACTCCCCCCAAAAAAACTAAAAAACATGAAGACAGACCTTCCACCAATCTATCTTGCTCCTGTACCCTAAGCCACTGGAGACTGTACGATAAAGGCAAAGATATCTTATATGGGATGGCATCCATTTCCTTTTCATTAGGAATGAGCAAAATGCAGGGAAGGAAGAGAGTGAAAAGTACAAATGTGTGAGATTTCAATATTCTGGTTCTTAGGTCACTCTGTGAGGGGTAAGATGGGAGCTATGTTCTTTGGCCAGAGACAGTTTCTCCATTTTCTAGAATTTCTAAATCTTTCTGGATTCCTAAATTTTCTAAACATTTGTCTCCTTTTATTTTTCCAGCATTCAAGTTAATCATAAAAGGGAAGAGCTGCCTTAAAGAAATAAGCTGATTACTCTTGTGGCAACTCATTTTCAGGAAAACCCACCATTTTTAGCTATTGTCTGTGAGCCTGAAATTTAAAAGCACTGTGTTTCCCCAAACTAGGAACAAGAAGGACAAGCTGCAAGACCTGGAATAAAGATAAAGCTGACTCCTTATTCTGGAAGTAACTAGGTCAAGAGCCAAGAGACAAACTAGACGAATTCCCATTTCCTATCTTTCTTTCTTGTCTTCAGCTCCACTAAGAATTCTACTTAATAAAGGAATTCCTCATTTAAGAATGTTACCTATTCTGTGAGGTATCCATTATTGCTTTACTTCAAGGTTTCAAGGAGCCAGGACCAGCTACACCTCTAATGTGGCCAACTCAACCTAGTTTTTGAGGATGCCCTAGGTATACAACAACCTCAATTCCTGGCTTTTGGGCCTTGTGCCCAACTGGCTAGGGAGATTAAATTCCAATTCTGGGATTAACTCAAATTCTCCTCCCACAAGCACAAATTTATATTTCCAAAAATACTCCTTTCTTTTCTCACCCATGCAGGGTTGGGAGTCCCTGATTTGTTCTTGGCACTGGTATTAGCCTTGAACTTTCTGGCTCCACAAGGGCTGGATCTGCCAACTAGTCTTTTAAGTTTGTCTCAGAAGAGAATGATAGTTTACTAAACAAAGATGGAAGCTCTGTGTATAAGCACATGAGGCCACAAGCAAGTGCTATTAGACTAAGAATCAGGAAACTTGAGTTTGGGTTCTCTGTTTCACCAGTAAACCTGTATTAAACTCCTGACCTCTCTGTGCATTAGTTTCCTTATCTGTAAGGGGAGCTAATTACAGGAATGTTGCAAGCTAAAATGAGAAAGTGGTATTTAGTAAACTGTACAGCACTGTAATTGTTGTTATTACTGATGTGGCAAGTCCCAGAGTGAAAGAAGCATGGATACCAATATGCAAGCCAATCATCCAAATCACCTAAGTGGTGTGATTAGACTGATCCATGACTTCTACTCTGCCCTGGACTTCTTTCTCAGTCCATTTTAATAATCTGCAGCAGGGCCTGGAATCCCACCAGCAGAGTGTTATCCCTTGAGTTAATCTTGCTTTCTCGTAGAAGTTTGTATGTTTTCTTTTTTTCTTAGTTCTGGGGATTAAACCCGGGGACGCTTTACCACTGAGCTACTACCCCAGTCCTTTTTTAATTTACTTTTTAAATTTTGAGACGGGGTCTTGCTAAGTTGCTGAGACTGGCCTCGAACTTTTGGTCCTCCTGACTCAGCTTCTTGTGTTGTTGCTATGATCATAGGTGTGCACCATCACACCCAATAGAAGATTTCCTTTTAAAATTAAAAAAAAAGAAAAACAAACAAACAAAAAAAAACTTTAAACAAATCATTTGGTTCCCAACACCTCATTCAGGTGTCAGGAGATCTGCCATCCTCCCTTAGGCAGCCTGACAGCATGAGGAAGGGAAAAATTATTACAGAAAGCAAGTTTTTTCTTTCTAATGCTGGAGAGACACAGAATTCACTTTCAGATCTTGCAAGGCCAGACATATTTTGGTCCAGATAAGGCAGCTCATCAGGAACTAAATGAAGTTGACTTTCCTGCTACTGCTTTAACTCAGGCCAGATTAACCTGAGGCCTATCTGCTTCTGTCTCTCAGATCAATAGTCCAGATAGGCTTGGCCTAGCTTCCTGGACAGTCTGACCACTGTCCGCTCCCAGACTGTAGCACCCACAACACTCACTAGCCAGCCACACAAAGGGAAAATAGTACAGTCACTTTTCTATGACTTCCTGAAGGACTAAATGGAGAGCTGCTTGGTTCTCTATGTCACTAACAAATAGGAAATTTCCAACTAGAGCTGCCATAGCACTTCTCCTAGCCACAAAAATGCCTGCTTCCACATTAAACAAATAAAACCCTCTTCTGAGTTGGTAGCCACTGCCCCTGCATGAACTTTAAACTTAAGAATCATCTACTGGGGATACAGGTTCCCCCAAAGGAACTACACTTACTAATTCAGGTCATTAGGATCCGAAGCAGAGAAGGAGGTCAATGCCTAGAAGATCAGACAGTCACTTTGATCAGAGTTCAATAGATACCAGAAGTCAAAAATGGGCAGATAAGGCAACCTTCAGCATCAGGAGGTGCAAGCCACCTTCTTCCCCAGCTTCCTTTTGCTACTATTTGCCAAAGAAATGAAAGGAAAGGAGGCAAACCATTTTATCTCCAAGACAATGCAAATAAATGGGTACCTTGGGTGTGCCATTAAGCTATATTCCATATTTCTAATATATTATAGTTTAGAGACAGGTTTGGTGAGAGACATATAGACAACAATATGAAATGATTCAGGTTATTGCCAAAATTGTAATAAAAAGTTTAAGCATTTAATTCCATGGGGTAGAAGGAGGTAAGAGGCAAAACCAGGAAAGGTAAGGCCACAGAGAAGTAATGCTTTGAGCTAGGATGGGATACGAGATTTTTGAGCCTTAGCTCAAACCAAGCTTTTTAGCTTCCATTAATGTACTCAGTGTTGTCATTAAGGTACTCAGTGTTGTCACTTCGTCCATTCCTGTTGGTCTATCCATTCTGGTAAGCTCTTCAAATTTCAAGCATACCTCTGAAATGACCAGACTTTTCTGTGCTTTTTCTAAGGAATGACTAATTCTGGGAAAAATAAGGCAGCCCTTTCAAGGAATATCTGCATTTGAAAAGGGAACACATCAAAACAAAATGAATTAATCAAAAGGATTAAAGTTTTAATAATAGAAAACTGAGAATTAGAGCAGAAAGTCAACCCCTTAAATGCATCTTATCAGCATGAGCTTATCAAGACCAAGCCAAGAGGGAAAAAAAATTCAGTTTTCTGAAATGGCTTATTTGTATACTATTCTCTCTGATCTATCAAATAAACATGATTAGGAATGTGACCAGTCCTTACAAAAATTGCCCGTAACCCAAATCTTGGTTTAGAGGATACAACAAAGGATCTCTGGGAATGAAATGGGATTCAATGTACATATATCAAGCTACCTTTCAATTTGTGAGATAGCAGGCAGCAAGCTAAGAACTCTGGATCCCAAGAGAGGACAGGGTCATTCCTGGGCCACTTATCAATTATGTTGTGTGGCAAAAATGGTGAGAGGAATAGATTTCTAGGGCCACAGCAAGTAAGGATGCTCTAAGGATGTTAATCTTTTGGAAAGAATCAATGCCTACAAAGTATCTCATCAGAAGAAAGTAATCAGGGTATAAGGTATGAAGGGTGAGAAGGGAACGTCTTAGATCAAGAGTTTAGCAAGGTCTCAGTACCACATTTCCTAGGACTTGCTATATCCTCCACATTCTACATTGTGAGAATGTGGAGGATATAGCAAGTCCTGTGGAGTAGTTTTGGTTGGCTGTCACCGTGTTTTTCTAAATTTTGAATTTTAAAGTCTTTAGGCAGGGCAGGAGTTCTTAGATTTTCAAAAGCTCACTTATCCAAGATTATAACCCTTGACCTAGAATTATACCTGGTTTCTGTCTGGGTGGGAGGCTTTTGTTTAAGGGCCCACAGAGGGTGTGAATTCCATTACAGAGAAAACTCCTTCATTTGTTTTTGAATTCCCAGTGTGTGGAACAGGGACTTACCATGCCCAAGCACAGGACATGTCACAGACAGAAAATTCAGTGCCATGGAAAGAACAAAGGAGTTGATTACAGAATTGAATTAGAATCCAGGTATCCTAATTTGATAACATTCTATCTTCAAGTTCTAGGTTTCCATCTAGATTGATGGCTTACAACCCCTTTTCATCATAAAGCTAAGTTGAAAATCTCTTTCCAATTATACTTACGTATAATTTTTGGGGAACTTGCTTAGGACAAAAATTGCCAGACTGTCAATTAGCTGTTATCTCTCTAGCTTATGAGACCAACAGGAAGAGGTCCTGCCATGGTTCCTGTCATCCCCAGGGCTGTTGTGATGGGGCTCCTATTTGTCCTTCCAGAATGAAAAGCTGCCCTGGTCCTTATCCTAATGATGGGTCTAGAGAAGCACTGTCTTAACAGAACTATAACATGAGCCACATATGTCATTTAAAATTTTCTAGCAGCCACATAAAAAAGTAAAAAGAAACAGGTAAAATTAATCTTCGTATTTTATTTAACCCAAAATCCAAAATATCATTTCAACATGTAATCAATGTAAAAAATTACCATATATTTGCATTTTTCATACTAAGTTCTTGAAATCTCATACATATTTCATGTTTATAGCACATCTCAAAATAGACTAGTACTAGGTATACCTCAAGTACTCAACAGTCACATGTGGCCAGTGGGCTACCACACTGGACAACACAGGTCTAGTAGTTCAGAGCTGGGGACACTGGAGAGTCTTCAAAACCTAGTACTAGAGGCTCACTGTCATCTCAGTAGCAGCAGAATGCTCTGTTTCTTTCACTCATCTTTTTACCTGCTCACTTTGATCCTAGTTAGAAGCAGCACATTTCTGTTTTGTGACAGGTTCAGTCTTCCTCAAAGCTACAAAGAACCAAGTATCAAGGCCCCAACCTATAGAGGATGACTTTTTCTTTCTCTCAACACAAAACTTTTTTCAATATCCTGTAGTTCTGGGTAGCTTCTTTCCAATAAATACACTGAGCAAAACTACAGTATAAACCTGGCTACTTCCACAGAAGCCACCCCTTCACATGGAAGGCTCAGGGACCTTGCACAGACAACAGCATCATCTCAAGGCAGCTGGGTAAAAAGGTGCACTAGAGGGACGTGTAATAATAGTAGAAGATTATATTCGTTTAGAAATTTCAGTTTTTGTGGCACTCTTTTTATCATCACAACAACCCTGTGAGGCAAGAGGAAAGAATTATTGTTCTGATTACATAGTTGAAAAAAATGAAGCTTGAGAGGCTAACTTAGACTTGATCAAGGTCACCAAAGAAGCTAGGATTTACAAGTGGTTCTTCAATCTACAATTAGTGCTCTTTCACCACACATGCATGATATAAATAGACAAATTATCTATATGCATGTGTGCACACACTCAAGGCTGAGAAAATTCAAAGTATCTCAAAAGAAGATGACTTTTCTGTTCACAGAAATATGCACATGAGAGGATGAATTAAAACCTTAGATAGGATGTTATAGGCCCCCAACCCCTCTACACATCATGAATTCACAGAAGAAGTATGGAGAGGTCTTCTGGATATATAAAAGAACAGGAAGGTTACCTGAGTATATGCATATGCATAAAGGGACAAATGATCTCTATATATATGAATATACACAGAGGAAGAGATGGCTTATCTGTATTCACATAAAATGAATTGATTAGTTGTCTACATGTAACACATGCACAAGAGAGGAAATGAACAGGTAATTTAGAAACACATATGGACACAGAGAGCAAAAGATTGATTGTATATAAGTATGCAAACAACCAGAAGGGTGGATAGGTTGTTTGTATATGGATAGCAAAGTACCAAGGAGAAATGAATGGTCAAGAGTATCAGCAGACAAACATGTGCGTGTAAAGATTCTACCCCAGTGCTGAGTATGCTGTTTTTCACTCATTATAATGACCCCCACCAGCAAGTTGGCTCAAGCAGTTATGTAATTAATGTGGCTGCTCCATATTCCACCCACAAATGCTTTGCTTTTGTCCCTGCTTGTCGTTAAGAGTCAATCAGACATTCAATATCACTTACCTTGCTGCTGCAACCAAAATAAGGGTTAAGGAAATGAAAAAACAAAACACAATTAAAACCATGAATTCTCAAGTTTTAGAATGCAAGTGCTGTCTTTAAGAGGAAATCCATTCAGAAGCATTCCTTGATTTGACAGAGAAGCCACAAGATGAACTTTCTGAGCCACAGCTCTGCCACTCGCCCAACCGACAAACAGAGCCAAGAAGCTATTATTCTCAGTTTCACCCAGCTGGCTGGCTCCACCACACAAAGTTGATGATAGGAACAATGCCCAGGAGAAAAATCCCCTCAGTGAAGGCGGGGCAGGAGTCTGACTGGCTGCAAATCTAGGAATCCAATCTGGTCCACACCTCTCTGCCGAGGGGATTCTGATGACCAGCCTGCTGAAGGCAACAGCAGCTAAACTTCAACTGGATATGGAATTCTAACTCAATCGATTTCGTGCTTTGAGACTGAGACGAAAGCAGGGCAGCTCCTGCTCCTGCTGCTGCTCCTCCTCCTCTCCAGCTGCTTCCTGCCTGCAACCTCCCATAGGGCACCAGCCCTCCTCGCACGTTGCTGGCGCACACACCCCCTTCCCAGCACACTCACGCACACACAACCCTGCCAGCAAGCTCACTCACACACCCTTGGTGAGTGTCTCTCCCTCGCGCTAAATATAGATCCTACTCTTTCCCCTCCCCCATTTTTTTCCTTCCTTCTTTCTCTCCCCTCCTTCCTTTCCCCCTGCTTATCTTCTTCTGTCATGTCTGAGCTATAGAATATAGAGATGTTAAGACAGAGTCTTATACTTTGAGGAGCTCCCAGTCTCAGAGGGAGACTAGACCAGCAAGAAACTGGTGGAGCACAATATAAAGGGAATCTTCCTATCTCCTGAAACAAGCTCTAGGTTGGTTGTTTTGCTTTGTGTGTATATAATCGGCAGCCAGCCTTTGGAAAAGCTGAAGGACAGGTAAAGTGCCCGAGCGCAGTTCACGTCAAATGGAGCCACGTTTTCAGAGTACACATCTGATCTAGTTCTTTCCAAACAGTCACTACAAGAGAACCGAATGGAAAATAAGAACTCCCTTAGGCCATATCAAGGCAATGACTAGGGGGAAAGAAGAGAAACTGGGTAAGCTAAGATGGACACTCAACTGCAAAAGTTATGACCAAAGATTGTTTGGGAATCCAGAATTCAGAACTCAGTAACCTAAAATGATACCACATTGACCAAAAGCTGCGCTAGGTTCAGGACGCTGTTTTCATGATCCCACATTTCCCAACTCTTTTTTGTAATAGCAGCCCTATTTCCCTGGAACTTTTGCCAGACAGTTGGTTCTTGTGTAGTTCTAATTCTAAACAATTCCACAATTCTACTTAAGAGTCACTGGGAAATCGAATGTCCTTATCTTCAAAGAACACTCAAGTTGTTCACTAAAACATTAATGTCCAAGTATAATCTAGGGACCCTTGAAGCTCTGGACCATAAAATGCCAAGTATAGGAAACAACCCTTTCCACTCTGCAACCCACAGGTCAGGAAAAACATTGCTTTGTGAGCCTAGAGAACCACAGAGTCCTCAATACAGAACTCTGAGCAGCCAGTAACAACCCAGAGAAGCCATTTTTTTTCTACCTTCCCTGAGCCAGATCAAATAAAAAAGACCTTCTTCCTCCTGAGACCAACACTGGGTGGGTAAGTTTGATTTGCCCAGCATGCCCAAATTAAGTTCTGCTGTCCTGCAATATTCCTTATGACAATCTATAACAGAACCTAGCCCCTTTAGCCCAGAATCAGGTAGTCAGTCTTTGGGGCCATCCTAGGATTCATCAATGCAGAACAAGCAGTCCTATATGGTAGATAAAACAAGCTTTTAAATTAATGATTATCTCTCTGGCTTATCCAAGATCCTGAGGAGAAAGACCTGATTCCAGAGCCAGCATTTGCCTCCCTACAGCCATCTTCCATTAACATTGCTTCCCCCTCAACCTAGGAAGAAAATTTAGATTCCAAAAGATGCTAAATAACCCATTTCTTACCCATCTACCTCATTATGCAGCCAACACTGACAGCAGAGCAAATACCTCCTAACCTAGTTGGAAGCTGGCTGGATGACAGAAAAGATAAGGGCTGACAGCATAACTATAACCACATCTAAATACAGAGGAAAAAAAATAACTTGAAAACTGTCAAATTTCAGTGGAAGTCACAGCCAATTTACTGTGGAGTTTCCCAGACTTGGGCCAGGGGAAGGAAGTAAAGGGTTTAAAACAAGAAATATAAGGAAGACTGATTAAATCAGAATTCCTTCCCCCTCTGTAGCCACCTATGAAGAGCCATGAGCAGTGGCTTTTGTTGTTGGATTTGGGTCTGAGCATCCTAGACTGAGAAGCTCATACTTCCAAGACTGGAGAAGATTTCCAGTGCCAGAACATTGCCTAAAGAACCTACTTCTTCCTACAAGTATCTCTAGGGCTTGGCTGAGGCTTCAGGTGGTATTCTGAAAGCTATCAGAAACTTGTCTTGACCATCTGCCTAACCAAACACATTCAGCTCATTACTTTTAAGAAGTTTGGGATTTCTAGAAAATCAAAGGCTCAGATAGTAGATGTGTCTAGGACATGAGACACAACAAATTTGCTATCCATGATTACAGTGTTCAAACTTCACAAGAGAACTTATGGCTTTGGCCACAAATTACCTTTGTATTTTACTACCTTCCCATATTTTAGCAAAAGCAAGGAGGAAAATAAAAAGGAAAAGTAGTAAACAACAGAGTTCTTTCTGCCATCATTCTATACTACAGAGTGTCAGATATCTTATAACCAAAGGACAATCAGACCTCCTCAGTGGACTAGCTTTGGGGGATTAGGTAGGCCATTTCTTTTACCAGAGCAATGTGGGCAACAATGCAGCTCCTTTTGTCATCTGACCCTTGGGAACCTGGGAGGGTAAGATGGTAGGGTGCTTTTTCCAAGTAAGAAAGCACAGCACCCAGTTGGGAAGCTTCCTCAAAGCAGGGCTGCTAGGAGCTAGCTGGGCATAGCTGGAAAAACAGATTGGGTTAATAAGGGAAAGGCATTTATCCAGAAGCTGTGAAATGCTCTCAACAGACATTCTCAAGGTCTGGGTTCCCAATTTAAATCTTTGCAGGGATCTTCGCCTAGAAACAGATGAGTCAAGATGGAAATTCAACATGAGACACTGACACTCACGCAGAGTTGTGGGAAGGTTCAGAGCTGCAGGAGCTTTAAGGGGGAGCCAAATGGATGGGTTAGTCAGAAGACCACCTGGTACACAAAATTTGTCTTCAGCTAAAGCAACTGAAATAGTGTCACAGGAACACTGGAAGAGGGCTTCACCAATCACAGTTCTCCCCATCACACAACCAATCTAAATCTCCTTGAGACCAAATACAGCTAGTCTGGAAGCAAAGAACATACCTACTCTAAATTCTCCCTGCCTTTTCAGATGTCACTGCTAGAGACTAGATAGGTCAAGGAAAAGTGGGGGAGCAAAGGATGGGGGGAGCCCAAGTCTGTCTTATGTAGAAGTTGGTTTGTGACTATTCTTTTCTATTACCAAGCCAGAAGCAATATGAAGAGGCTGACATGTGGTCACACAGCTGGGATTTATTTCATATGTGAAGAAAATGGTTTGTTGTGGTGGATGAGAAGAATATTTTCCCCTGAAGAATTATCCCCTCCCTAAGTTACTCAGAAACTATACATAAGCAGAAAATGATGGGCAATGAGAGGTGAATCTCCTTCTTACTTTGGGATCATGCCACCCCAGGGGAATGATGAACCTGGCAGAGATGTGCTGACTTCACTGATGTACTAAGACATAGCTGCCACATAGCCTAAATCAGACCTGACAAGCTGTAAGGCAGGCCTAAGGAATCACAAAGTGCTGACCAATCAGGTCAAGCTAATCCCTGATTAACAAAAACGTGAGCATAAAAAGCCAATAAACAACCTTCTCAGCATTGCCCAGCTAAACAGTTAGGTTTTCAGCCTGTACCTCCAAAGGCACTCTATTATACTCATTTCAGGACCAAATAATTAAAAATTCTTAATCAAAGTAGTCTACCTGTTTATTGCCCTCTCACACAACCATAGTGAAAAGTCACAGCTTTCAGACTTAGGACTAATGCAGATCCTAAACTAGTCTCTGTTTATATATGTCCCAGGCCATTCAACAGATTGCATTGGCCCTGCCTCCCTCTCTATATCCAAGGGAAGCCAAGGGGCCATGTGCTAAGGATTCTTCAAGAGAAACCCCCAAACTGAAATTACATGGAAAAGAGAACATCTTGTACCAAATGGAGACTAACTGGCTTAATATTGATCAAATATCCCCTTTGGTTCTTTGTGACTTGCTCTGAGATGTGTCTTAGGGCAAACCCATATCTGGAACATTCTCTTGGTTTAGGCCCATTTCTATAAGCTTTTGGAAATACATCCCTAGATAGCATATGAATTTCAAGTGTCTTGAGGCTCAATGAAGAGACCACAAAGAGAAAGTTTTTCTTTTTTTTTATAGGATACTCAATATATTTTTAAAATATCAGGTATGGCCAGGCATGAAGGTATATACCTGTAATCCCAGTAACTTTGGAGGCTGAGGCAGAAGTTTATGGAGAGCCTCAGCAACTTAGTGAGACCTATTTCAAAATGTAAAAAAGATAAAAAAAAGAGCAGGGGGCTAGGGATGTACATCAGTGGTAAAGCACCTCAGGTTCAATTCCCAGTACCAAACAAACAGAAAACATATCTCTATTTAGCTATCTCAGGTTTGAAGCACTGAATTATGGGAAGCTAGCAAATATAAATGGGGAAGAGTAAGCTTAGGGGGAAAAAAATCATTCTTAGCTGGGGATCTCTGACAGAGTAACAGAAGCATGGCAGGAAGAAAGGGAAATACTAAACTAGATGAAACCAAAGAATGAGCCAAACTTAGCCTAGAAAGCAAGAAACACTAACAGTAAGTCTACTGTTGGTGTTGGCATTGATATTTCAAGTCCCAGGCTGCCAAATTACCCATATCAATCCCGGGCAGAGATGACTTATCTTCATATGTTCTAATTCTCCATCCTGTGACTGAATCCCTTGCAAAAATCTTTTGCCCCTTTGCCACACAGTCATCAAGTCTATTTAACCTTTCTATATAATCTGTCTCCATCTTTATAACAGTTTATTCCAAGCTTCATTATTTCTCACTTGAACTACTATAAAATATTCATCCTGCCTAGTCACCCTTCCTCCAGAAACATTTCCCTCTCACCCTTCCCAAACACTGATCTACTCTACATAATTTGCTAGAGGAATACTTCTAAAATGCAAATAGATTTTTGTCACTGTTTTCTCAAAATCCTTCAGTAGTGAGTTCAGTCAAGAAAGTTCCACAGCATATTATCAAAGTTCTTTCTTGTCCTGTCCACATATTGAGGGATTCAGTTTCCAATATCTTAAATTTGGTCAAACCAAACCTGATATACTTAACTGAATGTGCCAACCCCCATTTTCTATTTCCAGATGGCACTATCTAGAGTTAATATTAAGATGATGAAGAGGGAAGCTAAAAAACGTCAAGTGTTTTGTCAGAAAACAAGACTTGGAACCAAGCAGCATAAACTGTGGTCCATGTTGTGGGTTGAACTATAATATAGTAGGAATGTGTGGGTGCCTCCATACATTGACTTTATCCCCCCCACAAAATGATAGTTTTTATCTCACCTGTTACAAAGAAATGTTCCAGGATACCAGTTCTCATCTGGAATGCCCTCCCTAACTTGTCATCTTTGGCTGTTTATGTCTCAAAGTCCTCACATGTGAACTGAATAAACACATTTCCTTAGCATGCTTGGAAATGACAACCAGAAAAGAGAAGTAAAATCATAAGAAACTAAGCCACAATGGGCCTCTTCCCTGACTTCAAAAAGTCTTATTTTACTGGGCTTGATGGCACACACCTGTAATCCCACCAACTTGGGAGGCTAAGGCAGGAGGCTCACAAGTTCAAAGCCAGCCTCAGCAACTTAGCATGACCTGTCTCAAAATAAAAAATAAAAAAGGTTGGGGATGTTACTCAGTGGTTAAGTGCCACTGGAGTCAATCCCAATACCCTCCACCCCCACCAAAAGAAGTCTGAATTTATATAGTATGGCTATACTTCAGGATATGCCCATTTAGAAACTGACAGTAAATCTCAGTGGCATTACTTACAAAAGAACACAACTTGCTACTTGTGAGGAGCCTTGGCTCTCCTTTATGATGATGTATTTATAAAAACAGGATAAAAATTACTCCTTGATTTTCATCTTTCTGAGCTCATGTTATTTTATTTCTTGGACTATTCCTGACACTTTTTTTTTTTTAAAGTACTAGGGATTAAACCCAGGGCACTCTACCACTGAACTACATTACCAACAATTTTTATTCTGAGACAGGGTCTTGCTAAGTTGTTCAGGCCCCAAACTGAGATCCTCTTCCTTCAGCCTCCGCAGTAGTTGGGATTATAAGAATGTGTCACAGTGCCCAGCCCACTTCATATTTTTAAGTGTTTATTGCACATAACTTCAGAAGCTATCCTAGGAATCCTGACCACAAGTGCAATCTTGAGAAGCAGTTAAAGCTTCTTTACATGCAAGGAAAATGCAAGTACAGAACACAACTATTAAAAAAATATGTGGCCAGGAATTGGATCTCTGAATCCCTGAACTAAGTTTTTCTATATACATGTACTAGGACCCCTCGTCAAGTCATAATAGCCAGATAAAATATTCCAGGTGTTTTTGTTTTGTTTGTTTTTTGAGGGGGAGTACCAGGGATTAAACTCAGAGGCACTTGGCCACTGGGCCACTGGGCCACACCCCCAACCCTATTTTGTATTTTATTTAGAGACAGGGTCTCACTGAGATGCCTGGTGACTTGCTTTTGCTGAGTCACTGGCTTTGAACACCTAATCCTCCTGCCTCCACTTCCCAAGTCACTGGGATTACAGGCATGTGCCACCGTGCCCAGCTTAGGTGTTTTAGTTAGCTTTTTTGCTGCTGTGACTGAAAGATCTGACCAGAACATTTATTTGTTTGTTTGTTTGTTTGTTCTAATTTGTTATACATGACAGAAGAATGAATTTGGATTCATAATACACATATGGAGCACAATTTTTATTTCTCTGGTTGTACACAAAGTAGAGTCATACCATTGGTGTCTTCATACATGTATCTAGGAAAATGATGTCCATCTCATTCCACCATCTTTCCTACCCTCATGCCTCCTCTCTTCCCCTCCCTCCCCTTTGCCCTATCCAAAGTTCCTCCATTCCTCCCATGCTCCCTACCACCACCACACCCATTATGGATTAGCATACACTTATCAGAGAAAACATTCAGCCTTTGGTTTTTTGGGACTGGCTTATTTCACTTAGCATAATATTCTCCAACTCCATCCATTTACCTGCAGATGCCATGATTTTATTCTCTTTTAATGCTGAGTAATATTCCATTGTGTATATATACCACACTTTCTTTATCCTTTGAAGGGCATATAGGCTGGTTCCACAATTTAGCTATTGTGAATTGTGCTGCTATGAACATTGATGTGGCTGCATCACTGTAGTATGCTATTTTTAAGTTCTTTGGGTATAAACCGAGGAGTGAGGTAGCTGGGTTAAACGGTGGTTCTATTCCAAGTTTTCTAAGCAATCTCATACTGCTTTCCAGATTGGTTACACCAATCTGCAGTCCCACCAGCAATGTAAGACTGTGCCTTTTCCCCTATATCCTCACCAACACTTACTGTTGCTTGTATTCTCAATAACTGACATTCTGACTGGGGTTGGAAAACTACCCCATTTACAATAGCCTCAAAAAATAAATAAATAAATAAAAGACTTGGGAATCAACTTAATGAAAGAGTTGAAACACCTCTACAATGAAAACTACAGAACACTAAAGAAAGAAATTCAAGAAGTCCTTAGAAGATGGAAAGCTCTCCCATATTGATTCTTGCATAGGCAGAATCAATACTGTCAAAATGGCCATACTATACAGATTCAATGTGATTCCAATTAAAATCTCAATGTCATTCATTATAGAAATAGAAAAAGCAACCACGAAATTCATCTGGAAAAATAAGAGACTCAGAATAGCCAAAGCAATCCTTAGCAAGAAGAGTGAAGCAGATGGCATCAAAATACCAGACCTTAAACTATACTACAGAGCAATAGTAACAAAAATGGGATGGTATTGGCACCAAAATAGACTTTAGACCAATGGTCCAGAATAGAGGACACAGAGACAAACCCACATAACTACAATTATCTCCTACTAGACAAAGTCACCAAAAACATACATTGTAGGAACCATACCCTCTTTAACAAATGCTGCTGGGAAAATTGGAAATCCATATGCAGCAAAATAAAATTAAGTCCCTATCTCTCACCATGCACAAAACTCAACTCAAAGTGGATCAAGGACCTAGGAATAGACCAGAGACCCGGCGCCTAATAGAAGAAAAAGTAGGCTCAAATCTTCATCATGTCGGATTAGGCGCCAATTTCCTTAATAAGACTCCTAAATCACAAGAAATCTAAGAATCAATAAATGGAATGGATTCAAACTGAAAAGCTTCTTCTCAGCCAAAGAAACAATCAGTGAAGTAAAGAGAGAGCCTATAGAATGGGAGCAAATTTTTACTACACACACATCAGATAGAGCATTAATCTTTAGGATATATAAAGAACTTAAAAAACTTAATACCACAAAAAATAAATAACCCAATCAATAAATGGGCTAAGAAACTAACCAGAACAATTTTAAAGGAGGAAAGTTTATTTGAGGGCTCACAGTTTCAGAGGTCTTAGTCTATAAAAGGCCAGCTCCATTCCTCAGGGCTTGAGGTGAGGCAAAACATCATGGTGGAAGAGTATGGCAGAGGGACGCAGCTCACATGGTGATCAGAAAGCAGACAGAGATTGCTTGCCAAATACAAATATATACCCCAAAGCCATGCCTCCAGCTACACCCCACCTGACTCCCACTACCAGTTAATCCCATCAAGGATCATTTCCCTGATTAGGTTAAGGTTATGATCCAATCATTTCTCTTCTGAACCTTCTTGCATTGTCTCACAAGTAAGCTTTTGGGGGACACTTCACATGCAAACTATAATACCATGTGATTATCTATTCTATTATCTATTCTTAATTCCTAAGACTTCATACTCAAATGCTTGCCTAGCTTCCTACCTTGATAAACCAGCATGAACCAAAATATTTCTTTTTAGGCTACAAAAGCAAAATTAAATAAATGAGACTTAAATAAATTAAATGAAATAAATGAGACTACGTCAAACTAGAAAGTTTCTACATAGCAAAAAGAATAAATGAAATGAATCCTTATGGACTAGGAAAAATATTTCCAAGCCACATATTTGATGAGGAGTTAATATCCAAAATTTAGCAGAAATACTAAAAAACCCAATTTTAAAAATGGGTGAAAGACATGAACAGCCATTTCTCTAAAGATGACATTAAAATGGCAAATACGTATATGACAATGGCCAATACGTGTATGAAAAATTGCTCAACAAAACTAATCATCAGAGAAATGCAAATTATAACAACTATGAAATACCACCCCACATCCATTAGGATCACTATCATCAAAAAGACAAGATAGGGCTGGGGTTGTAGCTCAGCGGTAGAGTGCTTGCCTAGCATGTGTGAGGCACTGGGTTCAATTCTCAGCACTGCATATAAATAAAGGTCCAGGAATAATTAAAAAAGAAAATATTTAAAAAATTTTAAAAGATAAGAGATATCAAATGTTGAAGAGGGTATGGTGAAAGGGAACCACAGTACACTGTTGGTGGGATTGTAGACTGATACAACTACTTTGGAAAACAGTTTAGTGGTTCCTAAAGAAATTAAAAATAGAATTATTATATGATCAGCAATCCCTCTTCTGGATATATTACCAAAGAAGATGAAATCAGCAGTTCATGAAGATATCTGTACTCCCATGTTGGTTGCAGCATTAGTTACAATAGCCAAGATACGGAAATAATCTAAATATTCACTGATCAACAAATTAAGAAAATGTGGTGTGTGTTTGTGTGTGTGTGTGTGTGTGTGTGTGTGTATGCGTGTGCACACATAATGGGATAAAAATTTTAAAATAAAAAGGAAATAAAAAGATTGGCAAAAGAAATATACAGTTATACAAATAATGAGATGGGAATAGAATTATGGGAGAGAAAACAGATTTAGGTCAAATAATATAAAACAAATATGTACGGTAAACAAGCTTAGCAATCTAATGTACAATATGAGCAATATAGTTAATAAAATTTATGGTATTTGGGATTTTCATAAAATAAATAGATTTTAGTTGTTCTGGTTACCAAAAAAAATAAAAAAACATGAGAGATACAGATATGTTGAATTGTTTCACTAAAGCAACCATTTTACCATATATACAAAACATTTATATTTAAATATAAATATATACATGTATCCTATAACATCATGTTACAAACCTCAAATGTACAAAATAAATTTTTAAAAAATGACTTATTTAACAGAACTAATTCAAAAGATAAGTCAAAGGCTAGGGGATGTGGCACAATGGTAGTGTGCCTGCCTACCATGCACAAAGCCCTGGGTTCAATCTCGGGGGAATAAAAAGGCAAAAGGTAGGTCAAGCAGTCTGAAACTTGACTCCTTTGGTCCACATTCTTGAGTAGACATCTGAATTTCTCCTGTGCAAAAGTAAGTATATAAAAGAATATCAAAAGCCCAAAACAGGGCTGAGGTTGCAGTGCACTGGTAGAGTGCTTGCCTAGCATGTGTAAGGCACTGGGTTCAATCCTCAACACCACATAAAAATAAATAAATAAATTAAATAAAGGTATAAAATACAATAACATTATTAAAACAAAACAAAATTAAAAAAAAAAAAACAGGGGCTGGGGTTGCAGCTCAGTGATGAGTGCTTGCCTCGCACACATGAAACGCTGGGGTTGATCCTTAACATCACATAAAAATAAATAAATAGAGACCAGAGGAGGAAGACGCACCAGGAGCCCAGCCAGTCCGGAGGAGGAAGACGCGCCAGGCGCCCAGCCAGACCGGAGGAGGAAGACGCGCCAGGCGCCCAGAGGCGCCCAGCCAGACCGGAGGAGGAAGACGCGCCAGGCGCCCAGCCAGACCGGAGGAGGAAGACGCGCCAGGCGCCCAGCCAGACCGGAGGAGCAAGTCCGCCCTGCCCCGAGTGCTAGTCTGGAGGAAGCCCATCAACCCTTAAAACCCATCAAAGGGGGTGTGGCTACCAGCACAGTTGTGCGGCTGATCCAGGTACCGGGTTTCCAACTCCCCCACCCTTAGCTGCGATAACTCAAAATATTTCCCACAAGCTTTTGGGGGTTGTAGCTATCAACGCAAAACAACAATTGTACAGGCACCTGGTTTTTACCTCAGAGACTAGAGTAGGGAAGATACAGGTGGAAGCTCATTTCCTTTCACACTGGCTATACCCACCACCTTGAATACAGAGGCTCAAGCTAGGAATAGACAACACCACCTACTGGAAGCAAGGAAAACAGTGTTCTGAAAGACTTTTTTTTTTCCCTCTCTCTTTCTCTTTTCTTCTCTCTCTTCCACAACATCAGCATATGTGAAACCAAGAACTGTGCATGAACAACTGAATTACCATAGAGGAATTGCATATACCCCACCTCCCCCCATTTTTTCTTTATTTCTATCTTACTTCCCTTTCCCTTCTCTTATTTCTCTTTTCTTCCTTGTTATTTTTTTTCTTTCTTTTTTTTAATTCATATTCTCTCTATCCCACTTTCAATCTCCTAACTTTTGCTATCTATACATAGGGTAACTATCTACATAGGAGGTTGAGTCTATACATTCTTCCATAAATTACCAGTCTAGTGGTTAGAGTTCTCCAAAGAACTCTAAGTTAGTTTAACCTCATACCCTCACTCCTTTCCCCCTAAGTATAACATCCTTCGTCTGAAATTACGTTTTCTATATGCCACCAGATATGGTACGCCTTTTATGAAACTAAGGAATATATTCTTAAGTAATAATTAAAACCAATATCTATAGTCTTAGAACCTAACTATAAATGTATTAATAATGAAAACTTGTGCTTAGATAATGTACTGTTGATATTGGGATCTGTTAACATTGTCTTTCTCCGCAAAAGAGGGATTTTGGAGCTATACAAGAACAACACAAATATATAAGGGGAAAAACATTAGCACAACAGTTTCACAAAGCTAGAAAGAATCATGAGCAGTATGAAAAGACAAGGAAAGAAAGGACCACAAACAATACAGGTAAATTCAACATTAGATGAGGTAATATCTGCAGCTGATGGAATGTCAGACAAAGAGTTCAGGATATACATGCTTCAGATGATCTGGAGTCTCAAGGAAGACATTATTCATCAAATTCAGACAATGAAAAATCACTTTGACAATGAATTACATAAACAAATCCAAGAAGCAAAAGATAACTCTATAGGGAGATAGAGGATATAAAAAACAAACAAACAGAAATCCTGGAAATGCAGGAAACAATAAACCAAATTAAAAACTCAAATGAGAGTATTACCAGCAGAGTAGAACACTTGGAAGATAGAACTTCAGACAACGAAGACAAAGTTTTAAACTTGAAAAGAACATAGACAGCTCAGCGAGAATGTTAAGAAATCATGAGCAGGACATCCAAGAATTATGGGATAACATCAAGAAACCAAACCTAAGAGTTATTGGGATACAAGAGGGTACAGAGGTCCAAACCAAGGGAATGAGCAATTTATTCAATGACATAATACTAGAAAACTTCCCAGACTTAAAGAATGAAAAAGAAATCCAAATACTAGAAGCCTACAGGACACCAAATATACAAAATCATAGGATATCCACACCAAGACACATAATAATGAAGATGCCCAACATACAGAATAAGGAGAGAATCTTAAAAGCCACAAGAGAGAGGAAGCAGATTACATTTAGGGGTAAACCAATCAGGATAACTGTTGATCTTTCAACACAGACTCTGAAAGCTAGAAGATCCTGGAACAACATATTTCAAATACTGAAAGAAAAAGGGTTCCAACCAAGAATCATGTATCCAGCAAAATTAAGCTTCAGGATTGAAGATGAAATAAAAATCTTCCACAATAAATAAAAGTTAAAAGAATTTGCAGCTAGAAAACCAGCTCTTTGAAACATCCTTGGCAAAACATTATAGGAAGAGGAAATGAAAAATAACAATGAAAACCAACAGCGGGAGGTAGTACAGTAAAGGAAAAACCAAGCATAGAGGAAAAACAAATCATGTTAAGTATCGTACATAACCAAATATGGCTGGAAATACAAACCATATCTCAATAGTAACCCTAAATGTTAATGGCTTAAATGCACCAATCAATAGACATAGGCTAGTAGAATGGATTTAAAAAAAAGATCCAACAATATGCTGCCTACAGGAGACTCATCTGATAGGAAAAGACATACACAGACTGAAGGTGAAAGGTTGGGAAAAATCACATCACTCATACGGACCCCGGAAGCAAGCAGGGGTGTCCATACTTGTATCAAATAAAATAGACTTCAAGCCAAAGTTAATCAAAAGGGATAAACAAGGACACTACATACTGTTCAAGGGAACCATACACCAACAAGACTTGACGATCATTAATATATATGCCCCAAACAATGGTGCAGCTACGTTCATCAAACAAACTCTTCTCAAGTTCAAGAGTCTAATAGACCACAACACAATAATCATGGGAGATTTTAACACACCTCTCTCACCAATGGACAGATCTTCCAAACAAAAGTTGAATAAAGAAACCATAGAGCTCAATAATACAATTAATAACTTAGACTTAATTGATATATACAGAATATACCACCCAACATCAAGTGGATACACTTTCATCTCAGCAGCACATGGATCCTTCTCAAAAATAGACCATATATTATGTCACAGGGCAAATCTTAGCAATTACAAAGGAGCTGAGATACTACCATGCATTTTATCTGATCATAATGGAATGAAATTGGAAATAATAAAATGAGAAAGGAAAAACCCTACATCACATGGAGATTAAACAATATGCTACTGAATGAACAAAGGGTTACAGAAGACATCAAAGAGGAAATTAAAAAATTCTTAGAGGTAAATGAAAACTCAGACACAACATATCGAAATCTTTGGGACACTATGAAAGCAGTACTAAGAGGAAAATTCATTTCATGGAGTTCATTCCTTAAAAGAAGGAAAAGCCAACAAATAAATGACCTCATACTACACCTCGAAGCCTTAGAAAAAGAAGAACAAATCAGCAGCACATACAGTAGAAGGCAAGAAATAATTAAAATTAGAGCTGAAATCAATGAAATCGAAACAAAAGAAACAATCGAAAAAATTGACAAAACTAAAAGTTGGTTCTTTGAAAAAATAAATAAGATTGATAGACCACTAGCCACGCTAACAAAGAGAAGAAGAGAGAGAACCCAAATTACTAGCTTATGGGATGAAAAAGGCAACATCACAACAGACAATTCAGAAATACAGAAGATAATTAGAAATTATTTTGAAACCCTACACTCTAATAAAATAGAAGATAGTGAAGGCATCGATAAATTCCTTGAGACATATGAACTACCCAGATTGAATCAGGAAGATATAAACAACCTAAACAGACCAATATCAAGTGAGGAAATAGAAGAAGCCATCAAAAGACTACCAACCAAGAAAAGCCCAGGACCGGATGGATATACAGCAGAGTTTTACAAGAACTTTAAAGAAGAACTAATACCAATACTCCACAATCTATTGCAGGAGATAGAAAAAGAGGGAGAACTTCCAAATTCATTCTATGAGGCCAATATCACCCTTATTCCCAAACCAGATAAGGACACCTCAAAGAAAGAAAACTACAGACCAATATCCCTAATGAATTTAGATGCAAAAATCCTCAATAAAATTCTGGCAAATCGTATACAAAAACATATCAAAAAGATCATGCACCACGATCAAGTAGGATTCATCCCTGGGATGCAAGGCTGGTTCAATATACGGAAATCAATAAATGTTATTCACCACATCAATAGACTTAAAGATAAGAACCATATGATCATCTCGATCGACGCAGAAAAAGCATTCGACAAAGTACAGCATCCCTTTATGTTCAAAACATTAGAAAAACTAGGGATAACAGGAAAATACCTCAAAATTGTAAAAGCTATATATGCTAAGCCTCAGGCTAGCATCATTCTAAATGGAAAAAAACTGAAGGCATTCCCTCTAAAATTTGGAACAAGACAGGGATGCCCTCTCTCACCACTTCTATTCAATATAGTTCTCGAAATACTGGCCAGAGCAATTAGACAGACAAAAGAAATTAAAGGCATTAAGATAGGAAAAGAAGAACTTAAATTATCACTATTTGCAGATGATATAATCCTATACCTAGAAGACACAAAAGGGTCTATAAAGAAACTACTAGAGCTAATAAATGAATTCAGCAAAGTGGCAGGATATAAAATCAACACGCATAAATCAAAGGCATTCCTGTATATCAGCAACAAATCTTCTGAACTCGAAATGAGGAAAACCACCCCATTCACAATATCCTCAAAAAAAAAATAAAATACTTGGGAATCAACCTAACAAAAGAGGTGAAAGATTTATACAATGAAAACTACAGAACCCTAAAGAGAGAAATAGAAGAAGATCTTAGAAGACGGAAAAATATACCCTGTTCATGGATAGGCAGAACTAACATCATCAAAATGGCGATATTACTCAAAGTTCTCTAGAGGTTTAATGCGATGCCAATCAAAATCCCAACGGCATTCCTTGTAGAAATAGATAAAGCAATCATGAAATTCATATGGAAAAACAAAAGACCCAGAATAGCAAAAGCAATTCTAAGCAGGAAGTGTGAATCAGGAGGTGTAGCGATACCAGATATCAAACTGTACTACAAAGCAATAGTAACAAAAACAGCATGGTACTGGTACCAAAACAGGCGGGTGGACCAATGGTATAGAATAGAGGACACAGAAACCAATCCACAAAATTACAACTATCTTATATTCGATAAAGGGGCTAAAAGCATGCAATGGAGGAAGGATAGCATCTTCAACAAATGGTGCTGGGAAAACTGGAAATCCATATGCAACAAAATGAAACTGAATCCCCTCCTCTCGCCATGCACAAAAGTTAACTCAAAATGGATCAAGGACCTTGATATCAAATCAGAGACTATGCGTCTGATAGAAGAAAAGGTTGGCTCCGATCTACATATTGTGGGGTCGGGCTCCAAATTCCTCAATAGGACACCCATAGCACAAGAGTTAATAACAAGAATCAACAAATGGGACTTATTTAAACTAAAAATTTTTTTCTCAGCAAGAGAAACAATAAGAGACGTAAACAGGGAGCCTACCTCATGGGAACAAATTTTTTACTCCTCACACTTCAGATAGAGCCCTAATATCCAGAGTATACAAAGAACTCTAAAAATTAAACAATAAGAAAACAAATAACCCAATCAACAAATGGGCCAAAGACCTGAACAGACACTTCTCAGAGGAGGACATACAATCAATCAACAAGTACATGAAAAAATGCTCACCATCTCTAGCAGTCAGAGAAATGCAAATCAAAACCACCCTAAGATACCATCTCACTCCAGTAAGATTGGCAGCCATTATGAAGTCAAACAACAACAAGTGCTGGCAAGGATGTGGGGAAAAGGGTACTCTTGTACATTGCTGGTGGGACTGCAAATTGGTATGGCCAATATGGGAAGCAGTATGGAGATTCCTGGGAAAGCTGGGAATGGAACCACCATTTGACCCAGCTATTGCCCTTCTCAGACTATTCCCTGAAGACCTTAAAAGAGCGTACTACAGGGATACTGCCACATCGATATTCATAGCAGCACAATTCACAATAGCTAGACTGTGGAACCAACCCCTATGCCCCTCAATAGATGAATGGATAAAAAAAATGTGGCATTTATACACAATGGAGTACTACGCAGCACTAAGAAATGACAAAATCATGGAATTTGCAGGGAAATGGATGGCATTAGAGCAGATTATGCTAAGTGAAGCTAGCCAATCCCTAAAAAACAAATGCCAAATGTCTTCTTTGATATAATGAGAGCAACTAAGAACAGAGCAGGGAGGAAGAGTAGGAGGAAAAGATTAACATTAAACAGAGTCATGAGGTGGGAGGGAAAGAGAGAGAAAAGGGAAATTGCATGGAAATGGAAGGAGACCCTCATTGTTATACAAAATTACATATAAGAGGTTGTGAGGGAAATGGGAAAAAAGTAAGGAGAGAAATGAATTACAGTAGATGGGGTAGAGAGAGAAGATGGGAGGGGAGGGGAGGGGGGACAGTAGAGGATAGGAAAGGTAGCAGAATACAACAGTTACTAATATGGTATTATGTAAAAATGTGGATGTGTAACCGATGTGATTCTGCAATCTTTGTAATGTTTTGAATAATCAATAAAAAATAAATAAATAAAGATATTGTTTCTATCTACAACTAAAAAAACTTAAAACACCCCAAAACAGTTTTCTCAACTTGTCTTTTCATGTCCCAGTTTATTTCAACAGACAAATTCTGCCTCCAACACAATGGCCTACCTAGAGTGCCTACTCTTTGGGCCTAGATTGAGAGGGCAGCCTACAGCAACTCCTAAAGATGAGAGTGAGTAACTAATAAGTATCAAAAAAGACATATAAAACATATAAGAAATTGAGAGAAGAAAATATTTCCAGCTTTAAAGGTACTAGTTTAGAGGGAAATCAGGGAAGTCTCTGTGAAAAAGGTAATAACTAAATTTGATTCAAAGGATATGGATATGTGAAAACTGGAAACAATGAACATTTGAGTCAAAGATACAGATGGTAAAGATTTGAATGGAAGAAAAAGGAAGGTAAAGTTGGGGTTTGTGGCTCTGTGATGGAGTGCTTGCCTGGCATGCATGAGGTCCTAGGTTCAATCCCCAGAATTACCAAAAAAGGCCAGGGGTGGGGGCTGGGTTTATGGCTCAGTAGTAGAACACTTGCCTAGCACATGTAGGCACTGGGTTTGATCCTCAGCACCACATAAAAATAAATAAATAAAATAAAGGTATTGTATCCATCTACAACTAAAAAATATACATATATTTATTTTTTAAAAAGGGAGGTTAGTTATTGGAAAGGAAGAGAAAATAACATTTGTTGAATGCTAACAACATGGTAGGCCTCTCTCTGCATATATTATCTTATTTAGCTGAAGGGTATGATATCCATTCAAAGAGGAGAAAATTAAGATTCTAAAAGGCTGGGTGAATTGCCTAAGTCAAAGGTAACAGAGACAATAAGTGGCAGAGTAATATTTTAAACTCAGGCTCTGGCTCATTGCAAGGCCCAAGTTCTTCCAACAATATAGCCTCTGGATTGGATAAAAATTAAAAAAAAGGTAGATTGAGCTAAGTCTTTGAGTAATCATGGAATGTAACTAACAATAGAAGAAAAAAATTAATTATCTTGAGGGAAAACTTCATTCATCCACTTACTCACTCACATATCCATTAAAAGCTTACTGGATTCCAAACATCAAGGATATAAAGTTAGACACAGTTCCTACTCTATGTTTCAATGCTATTTTTCACTTAGCTTTTATTTAAACTTTTTACTGAATTATAAAACAAAGAAGTATGCAAGTCAAAAGTGCATTTTTATACCAATGTAAACAAAATCCAGATCAAGAAACAATAGTGCAGAACTCCAGAAGCCACCTTGTGATCATATCTAATCACTACTCAGATAGGAATTTGGGGGTATAGAGTCTTAAATGAGAAACACCCATGAATGCTTGGAATGTAAAACAAGCATTTACTCATAAGCAACCCAGCCTGCCTTGTTGGCCTGTGTCCTTGTCTGCAAAATATAACATGACATGAGGGCAATTGGCTCAAAATTGTGTAACTCTGCCCTGACTCCACCTCTAGTTTAGCCCCTAGCTCCTGTCCCTCTAATAACATTAGAATCCCAGATCAAGGCATTGCTTCTCACTTTTGAGATGGACCACATTCTCCCTTAAATGTGTTTCTGTTTTCCTAAATAAATCTCTGTGCCTCTAACTAAGCAGTCTTTGCATGCATTGATGTATATAAAGAACTCCACTTAGTCCTGAGTCTAGGCCTTCCTAAGAACTGCTAATACCTCCTCTAGTAACACTACCAATTCCCTCCCACAAAGGTAATCACTATCCAAATGTCTGACATCACAGATTACTTTTGCCTATTTCTAATGTAATGTAAAAGGAATAATACTATATATATTCTTTTAAGAAATACATAGTCTTTTTTTTTTTAATGAGACAGAAATTGCTAAATTGCGCAGGCTGGCTTTAAACTTCTGATCTTCTATCTCAGCCTCCTGAGTAGCTGGTATTACAGGTGCACACGCCTATGCTCATCAAGAAATACATAGTCTTGAGGACAAAGCTCACATAATTCCATGACAATATAATAAATATCAAAATAGGTTATATATGAAATGTTATGGAAAGAAAAATGAGCTGGGCATGGTAGCACACCTGTAATCCCAGTGGCTTGGGAGGCTAAGGAAGGAGGATTTCAAGTTTGAGGTCAGCCTCAGCAACTGATTGAGGCCCTAAACATCTTTGTGAGACCCTGTCTCAAAATAAAAAGGGCTAAGGATGTGGCTCAGTGGTTAAGCACCTCAGAGTTCAATCTCTAGTACAAAAATAAAGAAAGATAGGCAGACAGACAGACAGAGGAACATCTAATTCTAACTGGAACTTAGGGGAGGCATCAAAGGATGTGACATTTAAGTTGGGGCCTGGGCACAGTGGTAACCAGGAGTAGTGTTCTGTCTAGAATATAAATCTTGCAGTGGCATACACAATGGATTCCAAGAAAAACAAATAAAAGCAAGAAAGACCAATACTACAGTCTGAGCAATAAAAAGGAACTGAACATAAAGGGAAAGAGAAGAGACTGATAAAAGAAATCCAGAGAGAGAGAGAAAAAAAAGATCTGGTAAATGATCCAAGCAGGAGGCAAGAGAGAAGAATGTAAAGTGTCACTGCAATTTTGAGTTGGTGTCTACCAGAATAACAGTGACATTAATACCAACAGAGAACAAAGGAAGAGGAACATACTCAGGAGGGAAGTTCATATAATTGAGAAAGTGTAGTAAACATAACTAATAGAAAACTAGACATGAAGGATAGAACCTAAGGAAAAAGGAAGGGTAGAAGTATAGATTTGGGAGTCATCTGATTAGGAAAGAAGAGCTGGAAGTCAGTTGGTTGACTAACACACTATCTGTCATACAGTAGCTGCTCAATTTGGGTAGGGGTGGCAGTCCTGAAGATTGAACCCAGGGGTGCTTAACCACTGAGTTACATCCCTTAACCTTTTTATTTTTTATTATGAGACATGATCTTGCTGAATTGCAGAGACTGGGCCTGGAACTTGCAATCCTCTTCCCTCAGTTCCTCAAGTTGCTGAAATTACAGGCAGGAATCACCACATCCACCAGTAACTGCTCAATTAAAGAATAGGTTCTGTAGAGATGCAGATTTGATATTTAAAAAGATTCCTGAGGGGCTAGGGGCATGGCACAGTTATAAAGTAGAATACCTAGTATGTGCAAGGCCTGGGTTTGATCCCCAGCACCAAGAGGAAAGAAAGCAGGGGAAAATATGCCTGAGAGGAAAACTGTACAAAAAGGAGCTAGATAAGATGAAAAGGGAGGGAAAGAACAATTGGGAGAATCTAAGGATAATGGAAGACAAGAAAATGGGAAATTATAAGAAGCAAGGAATTTTAAGAAAGCACAGAATGCTGCAGAGAAAATAAGGAGATGAGAAAAAGTATGTGAAAAATAAAATATTTAATTATTAATTATTTATATCTCCCCTCTGTACATATCTTACAAGTATCCCCCAAAGCACACAGTGGTACCCACTTATTAGCAGGTTTAATTTAAAACTGAATAGTTATATAGTTGCTCCCTTTTGGATAACATTGGCAAACAAATTTTCTCTAACAGAAGAACAGAGCTCCTTCTTAGTGTCAAATATTCTCATTGGTTGGGCAGTCAAATAAGTAGCAGGAGTCAGGTAAGGTGGTTGAGAGTGTCCAAGACTGCTGTGCTTATTATTTGGAATTAAATAATTTTGTGCAGAGCTAATAATCTGACTTATTCCAGTAGAGTTAACTGAGTACTTACCTTTTTAGCTACTATGCTTAGAAAACACTATCAGCTAGAGCTAAGGCCTGCTGCCAGTATCGGACACCCTCCTGTCCTATGACTCCAGACAGGTTAATGATATCATGTCAACCTTCAGAGAAGGGAGAACTTTGTTCATGTTTAAAAGATTAAAAGCTTAATTCCTAAAGAAATCAGTAAAGGGAACTGGGGTTGTGGCTCAGCAGTAGAAGCACTCGCCTAGCATGTGCAAGGCCCTGGGTTCGACCCTCAGCACCATATAAAAGTAAATAAACAAAATTATATATATATATATATATATATATATATATATATATATATATATATATATATATATATATAAAAGAAATCAGTAAAGTAGTCCCCCTTATCTGTTGGGGATACATTACAAGATCCCCCAGAGAGGGTCTTAATATATGAGAGCCCTATATATAATATGTTTTTCCTAAACATGCATATATACATATCTAAAATTTTCACCTTTCCACTTAAAGGAAGCACTTTCCAACTTCTTTTAAGCATATCCAAATTGCTAGCATCATTACCACCCTGTGCTTGGGTGATATTATTAAGTAAAATAAGAGTTATTTGAACATAGGCAGTGCAATAATGTGACAGTTGACAGCTACTGAGTGACTGATGGGCTGGTAGCATATACAGCATGGATACACTAGACAAAACGATGATTCACATCCTGGGGGGAAAGAACAGGAAGGCACAAGATTCATCAGGCTGCTCAGAATAGCATTTAATTTTAAAACTATTAATTATTCTGTTTCTAGAATTTTCCCTGTAACATTTTCAGACTGAGTTTGACTGGGTAAATGAAATCAGAGACTCAGAGCAAGTGGTAAAGAATTAAATAAATCTAGATTTGAATCTCAGCTCTAACTCTGGTTAGCTGAATAAGTTTCTGTCTTCTTTTGGGGGGCTGATGGTTGCACCAGGGATTGAACTCAGGGGCACTCAACCACTGAGCCACATACCCAGCTTGATGTGGGTCTCACCGAGTTGCTTAGCACCTCACTTTTGCTGAGGCTGGCTTTGAACTAGAAATCCTCCTGCCTCAGTCTCCCCAGCCATGGGATTACAGGCATGAACCACCATGCCCAGCTACAAGTTTCTATCTTCTTAAATATTAAGTTCCTTAATTTATAGAATGGTCCTAATAATACAAGTCTAATTCATAGAATTACTATGAGAAATGCATTGAGTAATATATGTCAAACACCTAACATAATACCTGAGAGATACCTGTATTCAATAAATATAGTTATTAGGATGATAATTTTTTAAAATATTTTTTTAGTTTTCAATGGACCTTAATTTTATTTATTTATGTGTGGTGCTGAGAATCAAACCCAGTGTCTCACACATGCTTCTGCTCTACCACTGAGCCATAATCCCAGCCCTTAGGATGATAATTATTATGGCAGTAGTTGAGATTTAAAGAAAACCTATGATATAGAAACTAGGGTTTTCAATGAACAAATGGAGGGTTATGGGAAAGTTGTAATCTAATTGCAACAAGAAAGGTGGGTACAGGACTGGGTTGAGTGGTGATCTAGTAATGGTTTGGAAGTAACAGAGGAAGCCAGAGAAAACCAAGGTTTCCATCTTGTCCATTAATACATGAAGCAAAACAAGAATATATAGTCTCTACCAAAGGGAGCTTCAGAAAACAGCCAGGTTTCAGTCAAGGTGAGAAGCACAGAATGTATTAATTCTTGTCTCAGATATTAGGTAAGGACTCTTCAGTTTGCCAAAGACCAGAAGGAGCCTGTTGGGAGGAAGGGCTGTCTCACAGCACTAGGGTAGCAGCAGCTAGGGCCCTTGTCAAGCAGTAAAGGGCCTGTTCCAGGGAAAGGTTTACCATGAGCTCAAAGGGTGTCAAACGCTGTAAGAGAGGTTATGAAGTATTAAGGCTTACAGGTAGGATTTGCATTGCAACAATATTAGAAACACAGATTCATCAATAGTAGATACTGTATATGTTATAATACAGCTACAAAAAGTACTATATAGCTGTTTTAAAAGGCAGTAGCTCTATATAGGGTAATAGAAAAACTGTAGCTATTAATAGAGCAGTAGCTCTATTTGTAGAAATAAGGAAATTTCTCCAAGATATAGCAGGAAATGAAAAAAGCAAGGTAAAGAAGAGGATTATTAATACACACAAATGTGCATTTGTGCACACACGTGCTTTAATTGTGTGGATTATCTCTGGACTGATAAGATACAGGTAATAAGGTAATGGGGAAAGGGTGACTACAGACCTGGGAGCCTGAAAAAGGAGGAAAAGTATATTATGCATATTTTTTAATTTTATGTTTTTACATATATTACTTATTTAAGATAATTCTCTAATATTTTAAGTGTTATAACAGCAATGGTAGGGAGAGGGCTACAAGATTATAATAAAAAGGAGAGATCAGAAATTGGTGGCCTCCATGAGGGTGAGGGTAAAGAGTTGAGGTAGTGGAATTTAAGACAGGAAACACCCAAGTCCTCAAGGAGGGGTCCTAAAACCTTCAAATCAACAACGACTACTACCACCAACAACATAATACTATTAACAATAACAATAACAATGGTAGCAGGAAACAAAAAAGATAAGCATCAGATCAGAGAATATCCTGGAGTTTGAGATTACAGAAAGAATGTTTTTCCTGGTGCTAAGTCTAAGAGGTGGGATCCTAATGACCTCTCTTTGAGCTCATTTCCCCTTAAAAAGGGAACCCTTTCAAGCTTCAATTATAGAACAAGAAGGGAGTCTCTTTGTTTGGGAGGGAATCACAAATGAAAACAGAGCTTTATAAGAGAGTGCCAATTTTCTCTGTGCCTTAGTGATCACCCCTGAGAAAATGCTCTCAGGCTGATCAGCAGCAATCTTGGACCTCCTAGGATTGCTCCATTTAAACAAGAGGCTTCTTTCCTCAGTTCTGTCCCTGATTACCAAGGCTCTCCTTCTCAGCTTTCTTCAATAGCCCAGGAGCTCCTGTCAAGCCTTCCTTATGGCCTACCTCCATGCCTTCTCCTTCACTGTCCCTTCCACCTGGAACACCCACCCACCTGCTGCCATCGTAGTCTCCGTTTCTAGAGCTAAAAGTCTCACCTCCTCCCCCAGACTTTTCTGCAGCTAAGCCAAATAAGGTACAGATTCATATCCATTCCCTCCCACACTTCCAACATTACTACCTCATCAGCATTAGCAATGTCATTAAATATTTATTAAGTGCATATGGCCAGGTACTCAGCCAGAGGATAGACATGACCCTATAGAATTTCTTCCCTCAAGTTGCTGACAGTCTTATAGGAATGACATAAGTGTAGCTAGGTTTCTATGATACTTCCTCAAAGTCTATTTAATGCAATATCAGCTAAGTAAGTATAAACAACTATAAACATATGGTAAATACTAAAACCACAAATAATGAGAAATGTAAATTAAAACAATGGGATACTATTCTTTGGTCAAACTGACAAATATTTTCTAAAATAATAATTTTGGTACAGTACATTCAAATACTGAAAGCACAAACTGGAAAACTTTTTTTCCAAAATAAATTCAGAAGTTCATCAAGAGTATCATTTATTTATTTTTTCCTCTTGTGAAAATGGCAATTGAGGCATTTTAACACTAAGCTATGCTCCCAGCCCTTTTTACTTTATTTTGAGCCAGGGTCTTACTAAGTTGCCCAGTATGGCCTTTGAATTTGTTATCCTTCTGCCTCAACCTCTTGAGTTGCTGGGAATACAGGTATGTGCCAACAGGGTTGGCTTCTCATCAGAAGTTTTTTAAAAGAATATGCTCTTTAACTCAATAATTTATTTGAATTCCATTTTAGGAAAGCTAAAGAAATAATCAGAAATAAAACAGATTTACATACGATCATGCTTATTATAACATCTATAATAAAGAATAACTGTTATGGGACATTTATGAAATGGAATATTAGTAATCTATTAATAATCATTAAATGTTTTCAAAATACTGAAGAGTAAACTGAAGTTCAAAACAAAGTTTATAAAAACTAAATAAAAATTCCACTCATATTGTGATACAAATTCAGTAAATTTATATTCATAATATATAAATTACATAAGAAAACATAGCTATAAATTAAAAAAGAAAACAAATAATGATAATAATTAATATTTTGCTGTTGTTGGCTTTAAGTCTTGGGCATTGAGAAAAGTTAAAAATAGGATTAATGAGAAGATAAAAAAGAACATAGAAACTTCTGTGGAAACAATGATGGGCCTTTTTTGCTAGTTAAGTATCTATAAAAGGTTGGCTAAATGCTCTTTGCCACATTTTATACTAAGCTCTAGAATACCAGCAAAAAAAAAAAAAAAAAGCATAGGTTTGACATTCAAGTAACTTATAGAAGAAAAAAGGCAAGGCAGGCATATGAGTAAACAAGTAACTACATTACATCATGGTAAATGTCAATCTAGAAAAGGCATTCAGAGAATCTGGAGGGCTGGGGTTGTGGCTCAGTGGCAGAGTGCTTGCCTAGCATGCATGAGGCCCTGGGTTTGATCCTCAGCACCACATAGAAATAAAATATTGGGCTGTGGCTGTGGCTCAGTGGTAGAGTGTTTGCCTGGCACACATAAGACACTGGGTTTGATCCTCAGCACCACATAAAAATAAAATAAAGGTATTGTGTCCACCTACAACTAAAAAACTACATATTAAAAAAAAAGAGAGAGAATCTGGAAACACTGCCCCCTCCAAACAAAAACAAAAACCTGACACCTGATTGAGTTTTTAAAGGTGTGAATGAAAAATTAGGTGAATTAAGAGAAAGAATATTCTAATTGTAGGAAAGGGCAAATGCAAAGTCTCTGAGAAATTTTGAAAAATATAGTTATGTATGTTGGAAGTGTTCATCAAACAGGGTAGCAGCAAGAATTAAGGTAGGATCAAAACATCAGTTTTTCAAATACTCTTTGTTAAGACTTGGCTTTATATTCCCAGTATGTCACAGTCTGACATATCCATATCCTATTCAATGAGCCATTGATAGGATTGATGTTATAGCAAATAAAATTGCCTCTAAATGGTTACTTTCAATATGGGTATTTATTTCATCAAAGACTAAAAACAAACAGTTCCTGGGTTGGGCTAATTCATGAATCACACTTTTAATTGTACTGAGGTGGATCATGAAGGATTTTATTCTATCATAAAGGCAATGTAAAGCCACTGAGACATTTAAAAAAATCATAGACTTATTAAACAATTTATAATACCAAGAAAAAGATACTATTATTCTCCCCATTTTTCTGGATTATGTGCCTCATATTAAGCATAAAAAATTTCCTCAAAATGGTTTACTGAGAAAAATACTGGCAACTCACATAATAACAAAGAGTTAATTTCCCTAAAACATAAAACACTCCTGAGAATTAGTAAGAAAAAATATTAATAACTTGACAGAAAATGGGCAAAGAATAGGCCATTCACAGAAAGTAATTACTTAGTAGTCTTTATATATATACAAAAAAACATACTCAACTAATAGAAACTACAAATTTAAACTACTGAGACACTAGCACCTAATAGAGTAGCAAAAGTTTGATCAATCACTCCAATGGGGGGTTATGGAAGAGAAAGTACCTTCATGGTATCATTCTTAGGAGTATACATTGGGACACCTCCTATGGAAGGCATTATATATCTTTGGGACAGTCATTAAAGTCATTCACAAATATCTTCTTTCCTATGAAGGTATATCATGGTACTCACCTAAATTTAATAGGTGGGGTTAGGGATATGCTTTTGCAAGGGAAATGTGAGCAAAAATGACATGAAGTTTCTAGGCAGAATTTTCAAGAGCCAGAGTGCATTTTGTATGTTCTCTTTTATTTAGTATCTTTTCTATCCCTGTACTATTGTGACTGGCCAGTGTTGGGTACTTGCTACTCCATAAGATTACAGAGGTAAGACAATTTACAGCAGAACTCTTTAATATAACATGTAGCATGGGGAAGAAACAACCCTTTGTTGTTTTAAGTCACTGACAAAATGAGCAGCAATTTGGCATATGTACTAAAATTACAAATCTCTATTTCCCTCAGATATATTCATACACATGCAAAATAACATACACAAAAAGGTTTCTCATTTATAACATGGTTTGTTACATCAAATGACTGGAAACATTCAAATGAATATCAACAAAGGATTTGCTAAACACTTGCAGTACATTCATAGAATGGAATATTATACAGCTTCAAAAAGTAAAAATTCTCTTAGAGCTAATATGAAAGGATTACTAAGTAAAAAAGAAAAAGATATTCTCAGTGTATATAATATGCTGCCTTTTATATAAAAGGAGTAAAATAGAAAACATTCATATTTGCTTATACTTATATAATGAAATTCTATAATGATAAGAAACTAACAAAAATTATTATCTTAGGCAGAGGGGTAAAGGCATGACTAGGTAGAACTTCGATTACTAGGGTGGAAAAATCCTTAGTGCTATGTTTACTTTGTTTGTTCTCATAAACTCAACCAATCTTTGGCAAATCTCATTTCAAGTGTACATGGTGCAATTCTGCTTCTATCAGATCCCTCTTTTTCTTCTTCTTCTTCTTCTTTTTCTTGGTACTGGGGATCAAACCTAGAGGTGCTTTACCACTGAGCTACATCCCAAATCCTTTTTTAAAATTTGATAAAGGGTCTCACTAAGTTGCTGAGGCTGGCCTTGCAATTCTCCTGGCTCAAATTCCTGAGTTGCTTTAAACTATGGCTGGCCATGACTAATCAACTGCCAGTTACTTTATCCATGCTAAGAATTCTTTTACTATTCTTCTCTTATACTCAAGTAGCAACAGTACTTAAGTACTATAGTGGCTCAAGTAGCAACAGTACTCAAGAAGCAATAGTACTTAAGTAGCAATAGTAGTTACTCCTGGATAAACTATGTCTTTTCTCCAGCTGCTTCCAAGCTTTAGCAACTATTTTTAGGTATATTTTTTTCCTTGAAAGACTGAATTCTCTCAAAAAGAAAAAGTCATATTTTAAATTATATCAGTTCCAATATATTTTTATTTTTCTCATCGAGTTTTCATTTTACATGGAGAATATGACTTTACTAAAAATTACAAGATCATTACTTTTGAAAAAAATAGTATTAATGACATTCACTCTATAAATGTTCACTTTAAATGTTAGTTTACCTCATATTGGTCTACATCAGGCCCTCAGTGTTGTGATTGAGCAGCCCTGTCCCACAGAAATTTCTTACTATATTCCTCTCAATATGTGTAGATTCATTTAAAAATTATACACACATAAAATTGTATTAATGTTAATTACATTATGAAAGTTAAAATGGAAAAGCATAAAAACAATCATTTAAATTTTTTAAAATATTAATGATAAAAATATTTGCTGTCTCTAAAAATACTGGCAGTATTAATTTTTACCAGTGAAAGAAATGTAAAATAATATTTAGTTGCAGAATGACCTGAAGGTTTGGTTTCACATTTAATTATTTCAATAAATTGGTTTTCACGCTGTCATAGTGAAGGATACCAATACATCAAGTATAATTGGTTTCTACATGCCAATTTTTAAAAGATTCTGTTGAAATTTGGCTAGTAAATTTCATCTTCTCTGATGTCAGTCAATTGTTCTTATGAAAGGTTCAAAATATTTTTTATATTTTACCAATTTCAAACCTCACTGAAATTTTTCATTTGAAAGATTTTAAATATGTTAATATTCTCTTTCCAAGATTTTAGGCCACACAGTTTTGAGTTTTTATTAGTAACACTCATTTTGAGTAACAAAGGATCAGATGTACACATATATACAGAAAGAAGGATTTCAAACATCTGTATTCAAAATGCTTTCTCCAAAGCAGTTACTTTTTCAATAATTATTAAAATACTATCTTTTCCCTGAAGGGTCAAACTTAAGGTCCTTTAACTTGAGGCTAGAACAATTTGACCATCAAAATAAATGATAGTAATGGATTACAACTCACATCATAAATTAGAAATCCATGAGTCCATACTAACATAATTAACAGGAGAAAATGAAATCTCCCTATAGTAGAACAACAACTAATTAATGTAGAAAGGATAATGAAAGCAAAGTTACCACTTGACAACCACCATTAGTGGTGACAACCTCAGAAAAAAGTCATCAATGGATACTAAGGTGGTAGGTAGAGATTTGATGAGGCACACGGTATCGATAGTCTAAGAGGATCTTACTACAAAACACATACCCATTACAGAGGGAAAGAGGAGTATCTCTTTTTCAATATTTTTAGATGTATGTGGACACAATATCTTTATTTTATTTAATTTTATGTGGTGTTGAGAATAGAACCCAGTGTCTCACACGTGCTAGGCAAGCGCTCTACCACTGAGCCACAACCCCAACCCAAAAAGGGATCTCTTGACAATGAAGAAACCAGGACAATACAAATTCAACCAAATGATTAAGGCTATCACAAATTGTAGAACAGGTAGCCATCTTATACTTCCTGATGCAATGCACTGATAAGAGCACAGCACAGTTTTTATGTAATTCCAATCAAGACAGCATGGCCTGAGTCTGAACATGAGTAAACACTGAATGCATCCAAACTGAAGAACATGCTACAAGATGAAAGGCCTGTACCATTTTAAACAGTTAAAGATGGAAAAGATGAAGAACTATTCCAGACTAAGGGAAGACTAAAGAGATGTGACTAGTAGGGCTGGGGTTGTGGCTCAGCAGTAGAGCACTCACCTAGCACGTGCAAGGTGCTAGGTTCAATCCTCAGCACCACATAAAAATAAATAAATAAAATAAAGGTATTGTGCCTAGCTATAACTAAAAATAAAAGAAACAGACATAACTACTGAATACAACATGTCATCCTGGATTAGATTCTGAATGAGAAAGAAAAATGAGACACTGTCAGAATAGTTGGCAAAATTTGCACAGGGTCCTGATTATAATATTATTATTTTCCTGATTTGGATGGTTCAATTGTGGTTACTCAGGAGAGTACTCTCATTTTCAGGGAAATACAAGAGCATTTAGAAGAGAAAATACCATACTTCCAACTTTCTCACAAGTAGTTTAGAGAAAGACTATTCCTAATACAGCAAAAGCACATAAAGCAAATGTGAAATGCTGATAGCTGAAGCATCTGGGTCAGAGGATGCGAAAGTCTATCTACAGGTTATATACTACTGACAGGTTTTAAGTCATCACTTAAAAATATCCCTTCTGCCTGAAGACTAGAGTCTATCTATTGACACACAGATTAAGGACATGTCAAACTCATAACACAGAAAATTTTAAAATATTTATTTTTATTTTTGCTTTTTTATACTCTTTTAGATCTTAATGTATTGATGTTTTGGGCCTTAAATTAGTGACCCCATAAAAATTTCTATAACCTATTTCTGGCCCCACAATATCAGCCAGTAATATTTGAACTGGCTAAGGAAGAACTGATCCAAGAGGCCTTGAAATGGTCCCCTACCCTCATCTGTAGCTTCAAAGAGATGATGGAACTGAAAATAAACATAAAACTTTACCTTCAAGCTCTCAACCCACTAGCTCTATTTGATTTTCATTAATTAGCACAGAAAAAAGCTAAGGCCATCTCCCGTATCTTAAGTCTCTGCTTTAGTTGCCATGCATTCCAAGAAGCACACTGTAAGAAGATGACTAATCACTGACTGCTTCTCCAGCACCATATGTCTCTCAATTTCAAAAGAAAAATTGTCCCAACCAGTATCAGAACAGATTCCCTACCTCCTGCAGCTGGAGTCGGACCTTGGTCACTGCTCGGATCCAGTGTGCTCTGGCTTGGGTAAATGGTGAAGATGCATTCTCCTCAGGAAAACTTGTAACAAAGAAAAGAATATTTGGGGGCAAGAAAAAAAAAAACACAACATGAGTTACAGGGGACAGGGCTCAAAGCAAGATCGCCAAATATCTAAAATAAAATGATTTGTACTCATGCCTACACTTGTTTAGTGATTCAGGCCACTAAAACAGCATTGTCCTGAATACTTAATGTGAAAACAATTCCTCTCTAAAATGACAATTCTTTTTTAGCTTTTCATCTGTTCCTACTTTTGCTTCTCCTTTTTTCAATTACCCAGTGAGGTGGCTCATTAGGATAGTCAGGAATCATGACACTAGAAGTAATAGCAAGGGCCCTAAGTTAATGTCAACCACAGAAACCAGAGATATGTGGAATAATCCTCTCACTTACTTCTTGAGACCACCAACCTTCTTTGGGGGTTCCACATAGCTTCCTTAGAGAGGAATTTTGTTCCTGCAAACCATTCCTGCTCCATTATTTTAGAAGATGTACCAATTCCTAAACTACATAAAAAGTGCCCCCCCAAAAAAATTAATAAATCACAGCCCTTTCCTTCCATGATTTGATCCTCGAGCTGCCTGCCTCTGGAACACCCTCAGAAAAAATGAACATAAATATCAGAGAAACACTACTTTGTATTAGAACAAGTCATCAGCCACATTCTTAACTGGAATATAGTCAATTCTTGGTGCTAATGCTTCACCTTCCTTCCTTTGGAGCCTATAGCCAAGGCAGAAGACAAACATTCACTACCCGTACATGCAAAAAACATGTTAGACTCTGAAGTCATCTAAATGAGTCAACTATTCTAAAACATTTGTAAAACTGGGCTTCACACGCACAGAGAGAACCTGAGAAGACAAAACCAGAAGAAAAGGATAGGTGCTCATTCTGGGCACTTCTGTTTCTCTACCAAGAGCTCAACCCTGAGAAAAGTAGCTGCCAAATCTCAGCTCCACAAAGAGCCAGCCTTTCAATGGAACATCAATCCAGTGAGAAGGCTGGTGCTGGTCCAGAGCTCAGTGATCCAGTGTCTTGCCTACTAGATGAACCACAAGAGATAGTAAGTTTATGTCTTCAGAGAAGTATGTGACTCATTCATTAATCTAGTGGTGGAAGAGAAGCCCCAACAATTCCTTAACTTTTACCAGGTAACTGGCATTTACTGCTTTGGGCTTTTTAGTGACAGACTTTATTCTATCATTATTTTAGATACCGTGGTAATCAAAACTGGAGGTTGTTAATAGCTTCTAATGTGCAAAGGTCAGATAGGCTACTAACACCCTATAATGCATAAATAGCTTCCTATAACAATTATCTGGCCGGCCCAGAATATCAATAATGCCTAGACTGAGAGACCTGCTATATTCCAATCCCTCCTCAGCTACTCTAACCAATTTAAGTCAATAATAGTAATAATATTCAAAGTCTGTATTAAGCTCCATTATAAGATTATTAAAAGTGACAAATTTAAAAATTTTCTTCTTATAGTTTCATATTGCCAAATACATTGCCAAGCCCAGGGGAAACAGAGGGGTGAGTTAAATCTGTCCTCTTGATCAATTCTTAACTCTGTCCTAGTTTTTCTCAGGAAGCATAAAACAAACAACAACACTGTTTACAAAAGAAGTTAAAACATCAATAGACTAGGAAACCGGCAAGGCACCCAAAGTAGCCCCACTGAATGCAGGGCTCAGGTGGGGTTTTAGACTCAGAAACTGCCATATGCAGGATCAAGAACAGCAGATACAAGAAGCCTTAGCAGACTGCAGCTCACTAACTCCAGAGAACTCAGTGTTCTGACTTCAGAGATCTCCCAAATACCTTAGGAATTATACCAAAAAATCAAAGGAAGCAATGCAAATTTCAGCATGGATGTCTTGCACCCCACCATACCCAGCTGCAAAGAAACAAATGAAAAACTCTTATATTCAGTAATACCACAGGGCAGGTACCCAGCTGCAAAAAAACAAATGAAAAATTCTTATATTCAGTAATACCACAGGGCAGGTACTGAGGAAGCATGTGGGACAGTCATCACCTACCTCTCCTGGGGGTCTAGGACATGGTCCTTGTGTAGCACCAGATCTGGGGGAGGATGGGCTATGGCATCTTCTCTCATCTCTTTGGGTTCACAAGCTCTCCCCTTCTCTGTTTCACCTGTAACTTCCAAGGCTTTTTCTTGTTCTCCAAAGACAGCCTGGACATCTCTGGAGAGACTACCAGAGCTGTGGCAGGAATGAATTGAATCCCTCTCCCGACGATCATCATCTTGTTCGTGATACTGGTCTAGTTCACTCAGTTGAGAGCTTCCTTGACTCACATTACAGGAGGAGCCATACCTACTACTGCTGGTGGGGCTGTAAGATTTAAAAGAAGACATATGAGTAAATAAATGCAAACTAGGGACCAGGGTACAAGTATAGATAAGTTCAGGAAATAAACATTACATCAAGGGCAATAACCACAAACAGGAGGTTCCTAGGAAGAGAGGATCAAACGTCCTAATCTAGAAAACTAGTCTCTATTAAGCAGAACCACAATAGGGAAAAAGCAATGTGCTGGGTTCTCCCACAGCATTTAACTTCAGCCCTACACCTACCCTTTAAGAACAGTTTATCTTAATATGCTATTTTTCAATAGAAATAGTAAAATGACTACTGCCTATCCCTAAAATTCTTTAGTCTTCTAAATAAACTTGTCCAGTGGCTGTGATTAAAGTTTGCTAATTTCCACACAGTGGAGTGAATGAATCTACTTTTTCTATTATTTAATAAACTGAAGCCCTTATTTATTTCTCTACAATTATAAATGTGTACGCCTATACCATAGCATAATCAAATAAGAAGGAACATGTTCCTTCAATTACCTCTTAGACATTTGTAGGATGAGTTAATGGAAGCCATTGGGAGATAGAGGCCAAGACCAAGAAATTCCACAAAGGAGTGGTCTCATCCACATAAATGCTACAGCATACCTATACCCCTGGGATACAGAAGTATCCCAAAAATGAACTTCTCCTTTGTACATAAGTTTCTCTCAGGGAAAGAATCAGTTATGGATAAAGTAGACAAATCTAACCCTTCTGGGTCATAGTCATATCAATGTATCTCCATATCTGAAATAACGTTAGCCCAACGCTCTCTCAAACACCTGAATTCCCATGCTGAGAAAAAAAATCTGTCCCCCCAAAATGAGAGTTAGTTGTGATAGGGAAAATAGTGAAAATGGCACAGTGGTGGAAAGAAGGGTAGTATCCATGATACCCCCTTGAGCCTAATAGTCCTATCATCTAAAGGAGTCAGCCCTAATAAAGACAGAGGGACTTGATGTTATCTGCATCCCAAGTCAGGAGTCCTCATTTTATTACTGGTATCCTGTTGGAAAGCTTCCATGCCAAAAAAAAACAGGGATTTTCTTGTGACAGAGTCAAGCCTTTAACTAAAGGGCTTAAATTTATTTATCCTTGGTTAAATTAAGAGAAATCACTGATGTTTTCCAGTGATATTTTCCTTATGGTTCCTCTCAATTACCTGCTGTTTTTAGGCTGATTTCCTATTTCCATCACATGTCAGCTGAAGAGTAATAAGCCACTGTTCTGAGTAGTCCCCGATGCACATATATACATGCACACATGTGTACCATGCCCTGCTCAATCTCTAAAACCCCTGACCAGCTCTTCTGGACATGTTTGGGTCAAAGGTCAAGGTAGCATTCTTATTATGATTATCATCATTCTTTTTTAATCATAAAGTCTTTCCCCCCCTCAAGGTAGCACTCTTAAACTACACTGTATGATATTATTGAAGAACTATAATTTTAGATAGCTGAGCTCCTGCAAGACTTTACCAAAGCACTTTCAGCCTCAAGGTGGTTCAAAGCAGAGAATAATGTCTGATGAGTAAAGTCTCATAGTAACTTGGGCTACCCCTTGCTGTAGTTTTTCAGTATAAAGCATTATGAAACCTTGGTATCAGAGATTGATACCTGACAAAAAGCATTCAAATCCATGTTGAATAGAATATAGATTGTTCTAAGTCATTTTTTTTGTATTTTACATAATATCCTTATGGACACTGGAGGAAGCATCTTAGAAGACGTGGAAAACCAAAGCAAATTAGGTTTCTCCCTATCTAGTATAAGATGTAAGTGCCTAAGACCAAACCAAGGAAGAATCCAACCCTATTACATAGTTGTAATTAATATATGCCCCTTAAATACTTGCTCCCTTTTCCTGCCCTCCCTTTCTCCATTCCACATTATATAAGGAAGAGCAAACCAGAGTGAGTAAATCTCAGGGCTCAGCCTTTCCTTTAAGCAAGAAGCTCCTTGTTCCAACAAATGAATTACATTTGACATTAGAGAGAAGGGAGAGAATGAAAATACCCATGTATTAGTTCTTATCACTAACCCCTAATTAATGTGAAGCACAGGTGTTAGGAAAGACACAGAAAGGATAAAAAGCAAACTAACATAATCTAACACTAAGTCACCTGCATCATAAATGGTCAATTCCTTAAAACCATTTATGATGCTTGAGTTGAGAACAGGCCTTTTGTTGGTCATTGGTTCCTTAATGTCATCTGGAGTGATGACTGGTCGCTGTTCACTTGAAACACAGTTAGTACTAGCAGACAACACCTCCTCTTCTTGTTTTCCTGGCTGATTAGGCAACTCAAAGACAGTGCAGTGTTGTTCTTCTGGTTTCCCTGAAGGACAAGTGGAGCCAGAGAGATTGCCTTGGGCACCTCCAAGTTCTCCAGATGCTGAGATACTAGCAGGCAACACCTCCTCTTCTTGTTTTTCTGGCCGATTAGGCAGCTCAAAGACAGTACAGTGTTCTTCCTCGGGTTTCCATGAAGGACAGGTGGAACGATTGCCTTGGGCACCTCCAAGTTCTCCAGATGCTGAGATTTCCAGCTGGGTTTTCACTTCTTCAGGCCCTGACAATACATGAACAGAGACACTTGGCCTGGCATCCAGCTGCTCAGAGGTCCCAGAGGACTGAGTAAAGACCTCATCTGGCTGAGCACTGGCTACAGGTATTTGAGAAGACTCCGAAGCTTTGCTGGCCTCACTGGAGTTAAGATCATTGCTGATAATCAAAATTGGAGGGGAGGATTCTCCAGGAACATGTTCAGAGTCCCCTTTGTTCTCTTTGGGCCATGAAAATGAAAGATCCAGTTTCTTTCCAAACCCTGGTTTTGAATTACTTGGTGGTATACTTCCTTCATTACCTCCCTCAAATAGAGTTGACAACTTCTTAAAACCAGACATTAAACCACTCTTTACTGCTTTGTTGCCAGAGGGAGAAGGTGAGGAAAAGAAAGAGCTCAGTGTCTTCCCACGGTCAGTAGTAGAGGATGGGAAGCGGAGCTTTGGCCAGTTGGTCATGTTTGGGATCTCAAAAAGAGGTCTTGGCTGCTCCATTTCCTGAGGGACTGCAGGTGGATCTTCCTGGGCATTAAGTACTCCACAAACTTCTTTGGCATAAAGCACAGGTTCTTCCTGCAGAGGATGAAAAAGATCCCCTTGGGTTTCTGAAGCCGTGCTCTCATTGACATTTCCCTCATCAAACAGTGTAGTATTGGTTTCTAGTGAATTGGTTGCCTGCACTTCCAAGACGTTTTGGTTTGTAGAGGCAGTCTGAATAGCTAGCTCTGGCTCAAGAAGAGGTGGTTGAGTTGAAGGAGGAAGCTCTTCAGCAATCCAGGCAGGATCTGGATGCAACTGTGTTGGTAGCAGAATATGCTCTGCTTCTAATGATGCCTCTGTGTCTGTACCCTGCTGCATTCCCATGTCTCCTTCATTACTTAAAGACAATACTCCTTGCCTCATATCATCCTCTGAGACAGAAGATGTAGCAATTGTTTCAAAACCTTGGGGTTCTGAAACATTTTCAAGAACATTATTTTTTTCCGTTTTGGTTGTTAGTTTAGGGTCGTCTGTCAAGCCATCTAATTCTGACATTGTACTAACCACAGTCATTCTACAGTCACTGAGAGTAGAGTCTGAATTGAGTCCTGCAGAGGCAGCTCTATGCAAACTTTCTGGAGGTATGGATCCCACAGCCTCTCTGGAACAACCATTTTGAAGCCATGAAGTAGCAACAGATGATTCTTGTTTATATGTTTCTGGTTTGGAACTTTTGAAAATTCCAAACAGCTCACCTTTGAGAGGCTGAGATGATGCATTAGAAGAAAAAGAGAGAAAGGAGTTTTTCTTTGGAGATTTAGGAGAAGAGAAAAGTCCAGAAAAAGTCTTAGGAGGTTCAGTTAAGCACCCAGAGAAAGATTTAACTTTGGTCATAAACCCTGAAAGCATTTCTACTTTAGAGTCTAGCATTGATTTGTCCTCCTTTTTATCTGCATCTCTGTTCTGGAGGTGCCCTTCAAACCCAGGGTCTGAAGAAGCAGCAGCTGGCTCCTTGATTTGGGGTGAGACTTCATCAGAGACCATTTCTAATGGTAAGTTCAATGGGTCTGTAGTAAATGTTTCATTTTGGCATTCAGTACAAGCATCTAAATCATTGAGTTTTTCATTCAAATGGTTATCATAAGAAAAAGACTTGGCCAGAGAGTCACCAGCGAAGGCTTTATGGCTCAAAGCCTCTTCTTTCTGGGGAGTTGTTACTTCAAGGGTTTCTGGGTCAATGAAGAACATTTCAGCATGTGACTGAAATTCTGATGGAGGAGGAACAGTGTCTTTTTGTACCTGATTCACCTGAAAATCTAAAGATATCTCTGGTTCATTACTGGAACTCAGTTTTCCCTGTGTTTTCTCTTCACTGTACTCATCTGCCAGGGAGGTAATCTCAGTGGTGTTGCTAGTGGAAATACAAGGGGCCAATTGTTGTTTATGAACTACTTCTTGAGCTATGCTGTCTCTATGATCACTAGAACCTTCCCTAGTCATTGAGACAATAGTGTCTACAAAAACACTTGGCTTCTTATAGGGCTGGGTAGTCACTGGAGCCACAGGAGTCTGCTGCTTTTCATCCAAAAAGGACAAGCTGAAGAAACTGAAACTAGAGCTCTTCTTACAAGAGGTATCCTTGATGCTTGAGTTAGTAGTGGGAAAAAAGGAAGGAAGTGTGAATAGCCCTTCTGCTTGAGATCTGGCTCTTGGTAAAGCAGTAGAGGCTCTGTTTTCAGATTTTTCAGATCTATTCAAGAAAGAAAATATACTCTTTCTGATTGGTGGTTCTGGTTGGGATGGAGATGTTGCAGCAGTTGAAAAACTCCAGTCTTTACCAGGAAGATGATCTAGTTCATTTGATTTTCTTCTGCTCAGAATATCAAAAGGAATTTTACTACTTTTTGGACCTTCTGTCACTGTAGACATGTCACTAGTTTCTTTTGAAGAATCTCTAGGAGAGTTTTTGAGACAACTTGTTGAGAAAGATGGCTCTGTTGACTGCTGGATTAGGTGGTCTCTGAAGGGTTTTTCTTTTTTGTTTAAATTACTATCCTGGGTTTCCTTGATTGATGGTTCCCTTAGCCTACTGTCATCAATGGTAGCCTGTTTGTTCAGACTTCTACCTCTAATCTTCCCTTCAACAGAAACTGCTGCAGGAGTTTCTACATTCCCAATACCTTGACTATTTAGCTGTACAGAATTAAGACTTGACTTGACCTCATCCTTATCATTTGCTGAAGAAAGAGGCATATTTTCAGTTGTTTGTATGGGAGATACATTGGTTTTAAAGAATTCCCCAAGGGTACCAAAAAAATTTGAAACACTAGAAGATTCTTTCTTTTCCTGAGATGATGTCTTTCCATTTTTATCACCATCACTCTTTTCCAAGTTTGATGATTCTTCTTTATTCGCCTGGGTTTTAAAGAGGTTCAAAAATCTAGATGCCTGTTTTTCATTTGCCATTGTTCCTGCTGAAGATTCTTCTCGACCAAAGAGCTTCAATGCACTTTTAAATAATGTTTTCTCAGGCTCTTTGGAAGACTGTTCCTGAGGAAGATCACACCTTTTGTGCTCATCCCTACTAAACTGTGGTACAGGAGGATCTGAAACAGAATCAGCTGTAATGATTTTATCATCTTCTTTACTTGATTTAGCCTGAGATGTTGGACTTACTTGATAATCAGATTTTAACAAACTTTGTTTTTTCACAGGAATACTTTTATTTAAGGAGAATCCTTGCCTTATATTTTTAGTAAAGTCTCGCTGCTGAACATTGGATACTGTCAGTTTCTCTGAATACTTAAGTTGATTTTCTTCCTCCTTTTGGGAGTTACTCTTCAATTGCTTACTCAAGATTAATGGATGAAGACCATCACTTGTAAGTTCTGCCAATTTTGACTGCTGATCCATTTTCTGCATGACTAAAGCCTCTGGAGATTCACTTTTATCAAAATTCAAAGTACTTTCAACCAAGGCACCCCAAACAGAAAATGGAGTCACTTTGTTCACTGATGGTGTCTCTTCTGCTTGCTGCAAGCCTTTAGTCAAATTTTCAGGATGAACTGAAGAGGAAGCTTCATCAGAAAATGATGGAAGCCACTGGAAACTGGAAAGGTGAACTGAAGAATCTTTAGCTAGAGGCTGGTTCTCACCTCTTGCTGTAACTTGACTTCTGTTCAAGACATGATTACTAATAGTTTGGGGCTGATTTCTGAGATCCAGCGTACATTCAGAGCCACAGGGCCTTTCTTTGGAAGATAAAAGATCTCCTTTAAACTTCTGAGGATTATAGACTGAAAAATCCAATGGCTGATCCTGCTGGATTAAACTTGATTGTTCAAGTGCTTGTGAAAAGGTTTCTAAATTTAGACACAATGGTCCCTCCCTTCTTGGCAAAGCTACAGATAAATCAAGAGGGTCATCAATTGGTTGTTCTTCAACATACCACAATATTTCATCTTCCTTGTCAAGTACTTTAAGATTATGGGCAGAAATAATGCTGTCATCTAACATAATACTTGATAGATAATTTGTCTGTAAATCATAATTCAAATACTCTTGATAAGAATAATCTGGTATATATAAATATACATACTGCCCAGTAGAGTCAGTAAGGAGAGAATAGATATATTGACCATAATGGAACATATAATATCCATAATCCCCATTCTCTGAGGGCCACCAGACTCCATTTTCAAGACATGACAACCATTCCTGATACTCATAACCAAAACCTGAAAAAATAAGGTTTCTATCCATGCTTAATGATTCTTGATCAACTATGGAGCATGAAGTTTTCTCATCTGAAGAATAACTTAAGTCAATAGGCAAGTCTTCTAGTGAATTCTTCATCTTATTAATTGGAAGGTACACAGAATTTCCATAAAATGAGTTAGCTGCCCACATATCACCTCTTAATAAGTAATCTTCATTAAATGCTAACTGGTCGGATGATTCATATGGTAAGTCACACCAAATGACACTGTTTGGATTTGTTCTCCACTCCAAGCTTTTTGAATTTTGATCTTTCTGGCAAAAATTTATTACTGGGTTTTGTGAGTCAGGCCAAAAGAAAACATCCGCTGATGGAAATGTATTTTGATTCAACATATAATAAACTGGCTGAGGTTTTCTGGAATTTTTAGAGAGATCTCTGATATCAGAGTCCCATTCAAAATAGAAAGGATTGCTCATGCCTTCGAAAGTCTGATAATAATTTGATTTATTAAAAATGTTAGGGTTTAATACAGGTGAATTTACTGTGTTTAATTTTTCACATGATTTTGCCTCAAGAATATGGTTTGGTGTCGGCCTCTCAATCAAAGATTTCTCTAAGAGGCCCTGTTCAGAACTGGCAGCACTTTGAAATACTATGTTCTCAGAAGTGGGGCAATGCTTTTCATTTTGCTGGGTTTTGCATGAAGGAGGGCAATAATGATTATTAACCCAAGCATCAGATGCTGGTATGTTTTCTTTTGATAATGATAAAAAGCTTTTTATGAAGCCTGAAGTTTCATGTTTTTCAACCTGGTTTATCTTGTTCTCAGAAGTCACACATGAAGTAGCAGGGCTCTTATCTAAGGATAAATGTTTATTTCCATCCAAACTTTTAATATCACCTAAAGACATAAACTTTGCTTCATCTGCTTTACAATCACTCATACTGCTATTAGATATCAAGTTAAATAATCCAGAGAGTAATAAACTTGGAGTACTATTCTTATGAGAGGAATCATTGTTTTTTGAATTTAATTCTTGTTGATTAGACAAATTTTCAGAAGAAAACCTGTTAAGTAGGCCAGAAAGGAGGCCCCCTTGGATTTGTTTTTTGGAAGCATTTTCTATAACTTTGTCTTCATTAATCACTGTGGATTTTGAAATGGTAGAACTAAACTCTAATGAAGATACTGTTGAAAATGTCACTTGTGTAAAATTCTTACCTTTTCCTGAAAGATCTGAAGTTTTATGTTTTGGGGACACAACTCCAGGGACAGGTAAGGCACCACTTTCATAACTCTTTACTGCAGTATGGTCATTTGGATTTAATTCTTCTATACTCCCGAATTTCCCAAAATTGTTAATAATATTTGAGGCTGAATCAGCATTTATTATATTTAGTTTGGCATCTTCAGAACAATGTATCTGCTCATTCTTATTAAATTTCTCTGTACTGCCAAATTTCCCTAGATCATTATGAATATTTGGAACTGAACTAGACCTTACTGAACTAAGGTTGATATCTTTAGAACAATGTACTTGGTCATTCTTATTAAATTCCTCTGTACTACCAAATTTCTCCAGATCGTTATGTATATTTGGAAGTGAGTTAGATTTTACTGAACTAAGTTTGGCCTCTTCCTGGTAATTTCTTTGGATCTCTTTATCTGTGGTTACTGCTGAGTCATGAAAACTCTGGTCATTAACAACTTTATGACTATCAGTGAAAGGAAATTTAAACAAAGGAAAAATGCTTACTTTCTCTTTTAAATCCTGCTGCTTTTCAGAATGGCTAAGAACTTTGAAAAATGGAATATGTAATTTTCCACTAAAGGAAAAGGAATGTCCATCTTTTTTAGGGCTGCTTTCCCAGCCATCTTCTTTCACCTGGTCAATTTTCATAGATTCTGACAAAGTTTCCTTTGAACAAGGCTCAGGAGAAGTGAACAAAAACTGGCTAAAGGATTTTCTGAGTGGCTCAAGGAAATCGTCATCACCAGTAACTTTGTCCTTCTCTAACAGCTTTGAAGAAGCCTCTTTATTTGCAGGTCTACTGCCAGACACACAAACGTGTCCTGGCTTATCTTTGGCACATATTTTTGGGTGATCTGGTAACAGAGACAAATCTACACAGGTTTTTCCTTCAAACAGATTCTCATCTTTCTTACTTGCACAACTAGCTGAACTTGAAGGTTCGTTGGCCACTTGGGAGGACAACAAATCCTCACTTGCTTGCATTTGGAACTGGTCTCTGGTTTCTCCTTCCTTCCTATTTAAAGCAGTGATGCTACCACTGTGATTGTCAAGGGTGTCCTCCCTTTGATTTGACTCTGTACCACACCCAACAAAGCTTTCTCTCCTCAGTTCTTTACTCTGATCATCTTTTTTAGTTTCCTCCTTTTCTGAAAAGATTTTTAATGGATTTAACTTGCTGAAAACAGACTTTATAACTGAGCTTTGTGGAACTGAGTCCCTTTCAGTAGTTTCTATTACATTCTCAAAGCTTAGATTCCCCATCTTATTGCCCATGTGCTCATTTCCAGAAGTTCTGCCATGTTTGTCCTTATCATCAACTGTTTGAGAGGATAATGAAGACTGCATAGAAAGATCCTTCTCCAACACTGAGTTGTCACTGGGTCTAGATTCCAAATTAATTGTCTCTGTTTGATTAACGGTCTCTGTTTTCTCTGGAACTATATAGACCAGTTTTTCCACAGAGTTTGTTAAATGCTTTGTGCCAGAACCCACCTTTCCTGTGAGTGAACTGAATAAAGAACCAACAGCACATTTTACTCCATTCAGCTCAGGGAAAGAAAGGGTTTTGTCCTTGTCATCCTTGGTAATAGTTAAAGGTGGTATTTGATCCTTAGGCATTTTCTGTTTTGCATCATCAATTGTACTATTTTGTTTATCTGTTTTTTTTGTTTTTGAAAGGGAACCAAATCTATTAATCTCCTCTTCCTTCTCTGCTAAATATTCTGATACTGTTTCTACTAAACACTGAAGTTCATCCATTGTATCTACATAGTTCTCTTTAGGTTCCTCATTAGAAGGGGTCATCTGTCCCATAGAGCACCCAACTGTATTTGCATCACAATTTATGCTTTGTAATTGCAATGCTGGGTTCTCCACATAATATTCATCAGAAAAGTCTCCAATATGATGGACACTGGATGGATGCCATGTTGATGACAGTAAATCTTCCTGCTCATCAGAAATGGGGGAGCCCAGGAGTTCTTCAGAAGTACTGCTAGTAGAATCTTCAATAATATCTAGAGGAGTTAAATTAATTACATGCTGGTTTGAGCCAGATGACTTTTCACAGTCCCTTAAACAACATGGCAGATCATAATCACAACTTTCCAACTTAGTGGTCCATGTGCCACTCTTAACCACAAATCCATTTTTGTAGGGATGTAAAACTGAGAAATTCTGTTTCTTCTTTTCAATGTGACAACAGTTATAATTTTCAGCATCAGGATATATCTCAGATTTATATATCTTAGATTTATCATCATATAGCCTTCTTTTACTGTCTTCAATATTACTAGACAAGGGTTTCTTTTTTCTTTTCCTATCTATTGTATCATAATTCTGAGGATATCTGGAGAATACAGATGTTTCAAACTTATGGTCAAAATTAAGGACTGTAGGGAATTCTGTCTGTTGGTTCTGAGATGGTGTCTTTTTCCAACTATTGTACTTTGGTTGTTTTGGTTGACTGTAGTATTTATCAGTTTTTGAAAGATTTTGACTTTCTTTTACCACTGTTTCCTTTTGGTTATCATTTTCTAAAATGTCTTGTGATATTTTCCCTTCTATCTCCTCATATTTATCTTCTTGCTCTTCATAGTCAACATCAGAGAAAGCTGAAATAATCCTAATTTTGTCATATTTAGCCTGTGAGCCTTGCCTAAGGGGTTAAAATTAGAGGAATGGTAGGGCAAAGAAAAAAGGAGAGACAGGGAAAAGAAGAAAAAAGTTATCAAAGTACCTGTTTAATGAAAGGATTAGAATAGTAAAATTGCCAGTAATAAAAAATATGAAATGGAAATCTATATGTTCTTAATATTATACCTAGTCAAATAGGTTTTTTTCCACATCATAAAAAGAACAGCTTTAAAATTTTTAAATGTTTCACTTGCTACCACTGTCACTGCTAGCTTTTTAAGTTTCTTTTATTTTCCAAGAAACAAAAAAAATTAAGCATGCTTTTTCAATATCAACATAGTGTACATAATAGAACTGTTAGATACAATGGAAAATATATCAAGAGATTTCTTTTATTTATTTTGATCTTTTCCACCAGCATTGGAGATTGATGATCCCAGGGCATTCAATCTCCCAACCCTTTTTATTTTTTGAGACAGAGTCTCACTAAGTACTGAGGCTGACCTTGAACTTGTGATCCTCCTGTCTAAGCCTCCTGAGTAGATGGGATTACAGGTGTGCTTCACCATACCTGGCTTGTCAAAAGATTTCAAGAAACCCAAGTTTGCTGATGCATTTGTGTCTAAAAAGAAATCAAGTTGTTAACTTGCTGAAAATTATATTTCAGGCTACAAAGACAACAATATGGTCAAACATATTCCTTTTAAAAAGAAAAAAAACAAGCATTACAAAAATAACTTGACTATCAGAAGTCTATCCTTATTATACTACCAATAACAGCAATTTATTTAAAGTTTTGTAATTCGTTGTTTGAGAAACACAAAGGCTTAACACATCAAGGATCACATTAAAATAAGTATCTTTCCCTGTGCTGATTATAGCAGTAAAAGCCACAAGTCTAACACAAAACAATGAATTCATAAGACAGCTCACTTTTCTTTCATTTAGGTTGAAGATGGCCTGGTTCCTGTATTTCTACACACCGAAGGTCTACAGACCAAGGACTTATCAGCTCACTATGTTCTTTTATAAATCTAATATATACTAGCATTTATTTAGGAAACAGAACAAGATCAAACATGAAGTCCAGAAACAAAATCAAAGTGGTCACTAAAAAATCTTTCAGGGTAAGGCTGACCTTTTATTAACTCTTCTCAATACCAGAAATACTTTGGTTAATAACATCCAACAAAGTTTAATTTCTGTTGTCAAACCTCAAATGATATAAAAATGTTATTCTAGATTAATTAAATAAAAGCTCATTTGGTTGCATGATATTTTTTGTATGCAATTTCACAACTCTCCATTATTCTCCAAAAACTCAAACTAAACTTAAATCCCACCTGGAAGGAGTCTTTATAGTTTCAGATTAAATCAACAGCCATGGATACAGTGGATGTAACTATTTATTTTTATACTTTATATTTCCTAGAAAATACATTTTCCCCCTCAAGAATTTTAAACTTTCTTCTTAAAAAACTATGCAACTTAAGATACTGAAAACAGACTTTATAACTGAGCTTTGTGGAACTATGTCCATGAAATTAGTGTTTGCATTTATAAACAATACTAGTGATAAAATCTCTCCAAAACTCTTAAAGGAAAAATTATTATAAAACATTGAGTTAAAAATGTCTATAGGGCTGAGGTTGTAGTGCTTATAGTGGGTTGTAGCTGGGGTTGTAGTGCTTGCTTGCTAGTAGTAGAGTGCTTGCCTAGCACATGTGAGGCACTGGGTTAAATTCTCAGCACTGCATATAAATAAACAAAAATAAAGGTCCACTGACAACTAAAAAGTATATATTTTTAAAAATGTCTATAATAAAAAGTTTATGCCAGGTATGGTGGTGCATGCCTGTAATCTCAGCAACTTGGGAGGCTGAGGCAAGAGGATTTAAGTTCAAGGCCAGCCTCAGCAACTTATAGAGACTCTGTCTCAAAATACAAAATAAAAAGGGCTCAGTATGTGACTCAGTGGTTAGGCACCCTTGAGTTCAATCCCTGGTACAAAAAAAAAAAAAGTTTACTTAAAATTCCTTTTAACTTTTCCTCTGCTGGCCATTATAAAATACTTACTTTTAAACCTCATTTTACCTATTGATTCAGTAAAGCTCAATTTATATGAGAACAACTGAAAAATTTTAGGAAAAATTTGCAACTTAAAGCATGTCATTAATGCTCTTCCAAGGGTTATTTATTATAGCAGTAACCCAGGAAATAACCAAATAATAAAGTAATGGTTAGGAAAATCAGTTTGTCCAAACTAAAGAGTATGCAGTAATTCGGGGATGATCTGTTATCATGACTTTTGGACTGTACCCCTAAAGCTTACAAACACAGAGAGGAAAACTAAAAGAAAAATTTTATTTATGTATTTATTGCAAAAAGAGAAAGAAAAAGTAGAATGGGGCGAGTAGAATAAAGAAAACAGGTCCTGGTGAGGGAGAGGAGAGGCTAAAAGGGAAGTACCAGGTAATTAAACTGATCAAAGTATGTTATATGCATGAACAAATATGTCACAGTGAAACCCAATATTCTATATAATTATTTTGCACTAATAAAAAATTTAAACTATTTTTGCAATTATTTTTTTAAGTAGGACAATGTAAACAATGTAACTAAAATCAAATGAATAAAACAGAAGTATTCGAGCTGAGCACTGTGGTGTGTGCTTGTAATCACAGCTACTCAGGAGGTTGAGGCAGTAGGATCACTTGGGCCCAGGAATTCTAAGTCATCCTGGGCCAAGTAGCAAGACCTCATCTTAAAAAACAAACAAACAAAAACAGATAAAGAAAAAAACAAGCATTTAAGTTATGAACTACTAAAGAGTAAAAACTTTCTTAATGTGTTTTTCTTCAGAATCAGAATATAAAGAGTCAGAATATGAGAAAATTTAACTGAAAATATTTTTAGAGATGACACAGTAAACTGGGATAAGTACCAGGGCCCTCAAAAGGGGAGTTGGCAGAATTGAGGGCTTTGGCTTGTCTAGATGGCCTTTTGAAGTTAAGCATAAAAATTCACCATTGTCCAAGTTTAGTGAGCTGGTGAATTTTAGAAATTAAAAATATGAGCTAAGTTGGATTAAAAACTAATCTCTGAACAATAAAATAATTGATTGAAGCAAGGATCAATGGATGCTAAAATCACTTTAAAAGGCTGTAGTATATTGATACAATCTCAGGTATCACCCAGATACTATTAATTACAAAGGAGAAAGAAGATTGTTACACTGGAATAAAATAGCACATACCATATTCCTTAACCAAACATCACCATTAGTAAGACAAAGTACATGCTTCCTGAATGCACTGTGAAAGAAACATCACAGTATGTAGTATTTTTGCCAAAAAAAATGTTCAACCAGATTCTAAACATGAAGAAACAATCAGACAAAATCAAACTAAAAGAATTCTCAAAACACCTGGCATACACTCTTCAAAACATGTATCTCCAAAGACAGGGTACAAGGGGAGGGAGGGGGGATTTGCTAGATTAAAGGAAACTAATAAAAAGGAAAATCAATATAATGCTTCATGATTCTTGACTGGATCTTAGATCAAAAAGGAAATTAAAAATACATATAAAGAACATTACGGAGACTTATTGGAGAAATTAAATATGATGTATATATCAGATAACATAATTGTATCATTGAATTTCTTGATTATGATCACAATGCTAAGGTTATGTTTTTTAAAAGTCCTTTTTCTGGGGACTGAAGTGGAGCAAATTATATTTCATGCATTTATGATTTTGTCAAAATGAACCCCAATGTTATGTATAACATTCTAATAAAAACATTTAAATACTTTTTAAAAAGTCCTTTTTCTTAGGAATTATATGTGAAGTACTTACTGGTAAAGTAATATGGTATCTCCAACTTACAATCAAATTTTTCAAAAAAAAGTATGTACATGTGAATATATATCAGAAAGAATGAGATAAAGTAAGGGTGGCAAAATGTTAACATAACTAATAAATGAGGCAACAAAAATATGGATATTCACTGCATTATTTCTCCAAATTTTAAGTCTGGAATATTTTTTAAAAACATTGGAGGATGGAAGGAACATAAATGTACACATTTTCTTTGACACAAATACATGACACTAGTTTAAGGAAGGATACCTAAAAACAGCAATGGGGAGGGAACTAGAAGGAAGAAAGGGAATAGGGTAAAGGAAGACAGGTGTGGGCAGGAGATTCTTTATTGTATGCTATACTGTATTTTAAATTTTATTCAACCATGAAATACTTTAAATATTTAAGAAATTAAATTAAATTAAAACAAAGTTCCAGCAAAAGCACTGAATTTGCTATGATAAGATCATATTGGTTTTCTTATAAAGTTCCCAGAAAATATTTTAGCAGGAAGAATTACCCAAATATTCAATATCTATGATTTTCTTTTTTTTTTTTTTTCACTGTGGTGAAGGGTGTATCAAAATCACTGAGCTGAGCCAGGAGCAGTTGTGCACACCTATAATCCAAGAGATGGGAGGCTGAGGCAGGGAGATTGTAAGTTCAAGCCAGTCTGGGCAACTTAGTGAGACCTTATAAAGAATAAACAGGGATTGGGGATGTACTTCAGTAGTAGTAAAGCACCCCTGGATTCAATCCCTGGTATGGGAAAAATAAATCACTAAGCTGGCAGCAAGGGGGAGCCATCCACCCCAAGTGAGAATGCCCTCACTAGTTGAAAATCACTGATCATAAAGAAAAGTATTCCTGGTAAAAATGTATATGGATGATGTATATGAATGTGTAGAAGAGAAAAGAGACTGAAAATATACACAAAATGACAGAAGCTTGGCCCATCATACTGCTATATTGTACCACTTCAAGTCAAAGCACTCATATCCTTCTTGTCAATTGTTTCATGGGAACTGATTGCTAGGAAGAGAAAGTGCTTTGTTCCTAATACCTACCTGAGGGCCCGACGCTCTGGATAATCAAGATCATAACTCTGTATAGAGTCATTGCAAGAATCCCGGGAACTGCCCTGAAGCAGTAGCTGATGTGGCAATCGCACAGGCACAGGAAACTGGTGCACAGAAGCATTGGGCTGGGAAGTCGTATGGTAAGGAGGTGGGATGCTATTGCTGGTCTCACTTCGATAGTCACTGTCTCGGTCATCGACGGCACTATCAGGGTCTTCAAAGGCTGTGGAATAAGCACAGTCAGTCCAAGAACTCCAGCTTTATTTAGTTTTTCAGAACTTTTTCTGCTCTAACATTGATAACCACAAGTCTGAACCTTTAAAACGAGAACAAGCTGAGCTACATATAAGCCCAGTGACCTCAAAAACATATGTGGAAGAATCTCAATTAATATCCACAAGCTCTATCAAATAAGATAAAACACTTGGTTTAATTTTAGTTCTGATTCTCAGAAGTGCTCCAAGTTGCATTTTTCCAGGGCAGAATTTTCTAGAATTCTGCTACTTTAGTTTTAATAATCCTAATTAAAATCTGTTTTTAAATGTCACAAATAGATTTTGGTCCTCTATTGTTATCAAAGGGGAAAAACAGCATGTCCATATCTTAGAAAAGATACATTTTAATTTAAAGTTAGACTGGTTTTTTTCAGACTTTAAAATGCATGGGCTAAACCAAAAAAGCAGATCAACCATGAGGAGCTGGTCAAAGCCAAGGCTTAGAAATCAAGCCAAAGGCTCTAGACTAGACGCAGCTGAGAACAGCAGCAGACTTACTGTCTGGATGTCATGGCAAGTTTTTCTAACAATTCCTGTTAAGTACCTACACCCTGGGCTCAGAATTCCCATCCTGACCATGAGCTGAGAGAAGAAGAAAACATACACTACTCATGGGATATTGCTGATAATGCAGCCATTTTACCAAACAGTAGTGACTACAATTTTTCAGAATTTTATCTACTTTCCAGACCAGCGAAAGTGACCACCATTACAAATCAAAATGATGCTTGGAAAGGGAGCTCAACCCTTTCAAAAAAAGCAGTGTTTGGGGGCTGGGGTTGTAGCTCAGTGGTAGAACACTTGCTTAGCATGTGAGAGGCATTGGGTTTGATCCTCAGCACCACATAAAAATAAATCAGATAAAGGTATTGTGTCCATCTACAACTAAAAATATTTTTAAAGTAGTGTTTGTAAACTACTTTATAGAGAAGCCATATCTGACACCATATCCATATGTGTATGATTAACAAGGTCTCACATGTCCTTTCTTGCCAACTTCCTATTTGATTCTCAATGAGGAAAAGGAATATTCATCATCCTGAAAGAGAGATACTTTTAGCAGATGATGGACTCCTCACATTAGTAATTTTAAAAGATAGTCTGGGGGCTAGGATTGTGGCTCAGTGGTAGAATGCTCACCTAGCATGCATGGGACCCTGGGTTCAATCATGGGACCCTCAGCACCACATAAAAATAAATAAATAAAACAAAGGTATTGTGTCCAACTACAACTAAAAAAAATTAAAAAAAAAAAAAAAGATAGTCTGGGTAGCAGTTTTGGCAGAAGCCTCCTGAAGACCATAATATTAGGCTTTTACAATCACTGTGGCAGTAGACAAGGACTTGTATCCATGCAGTAGAAATGGAAAGGAGTTAACGAACTATATAAAAAAAATCCAGGAAGAACTGATAAAACTTGGAGGAAAATGGACAGTGATCCCTTGGCTTCTAAACTAAACAACCTAGTAGATAATAATTTCACTAAAAGAGACAGCACAAACATGGGGTTGTGTTTAAGCACTGGATTCCAGATCACATTTGTGGGTTCAGCTGGGGAATGGAGTAGAGGTTAAACTGCACTGGAGTTTATAGCAACAAGGTGAGACCAAGGATAGGTATAAGAGGAGATCATATCAGATTATTCCACTTGAGTTTATGGCACCATGTGAGTATTTAAAAAGGAAAGGAGATCAATCAAGTCCCAAGGCAAAAAAAAAAATCGGGATAAAGATGCTAACATTCAAAGAATCAGAAACAATTATTAGTAACACTTTCTGGTTAAAATAGTCATCTGACAAGCAAGAGTAGTACATATTGAAAACAAAGATAAACAACAAGAATGCAAGCATTCTGGCTACAAAGCATTCTGATGACACATTAGCAGAAACAGACTTTGGAGGCACTGGTTTTAACCCTTGATGAATTTCTTGTTCTCAAAATCAGAAAGAAAAAGGTCAAGAGACAAAACAATATGCCATTCAGACTTAATTCTTTCTGAACCCACAGAAGGAGCAGTAAGTCTGAAGAAGTCAGTGCTGGACTATTCATGCATCACAGATGTGGAAACAGAAACAACAAGAGGGAACAGAAACAACAAAGAAGACAAAACTGAAAGTCTACTTAAATTCAGGCAAGAAATATATTAGCACTAAAGGTAAAGACTGAGGGGGAAAATATATCTTCTGGATTCTGGATAAAAGCAATAGCATGATTAAAGGCCCAAACAAGAGAGAGGCCATACATTTTTTAGAAATATTTTGTTAGCTAGCTTGGCAGCTACATAAAAGGAAATGTACAGGAATGATAGAAAATAAGCCTGGAAAAGTTGGCTGGGGAAAGTAATCTAACTTGGGGCAAATGAGGCTCTCTGGTATTTAGTGCTCTCTGGTATGTAGTATTCTTGGATTCAGTTCCCATCTTTAAATACTAAGTATAGCTAGAACTTTATCAGCCGGGGTTGGGGTTGGGGGTGAGGGGGGGATCAAAGAGAATTGGCACATTTTTTCAAGGCTTAAGTTAGTTTTTGTTGGCTTGAAAACCTTAACTTCTCTGCACTCTTAGGCTGCTTTTGAGTAGTTCTCTAACAGTAAAAATACTTGGGATTCAAATTACAGCAAGTACATACTTTGTGAGAAAATACAATGACAGGACAAAATTTGGCCCTTCTAAGCACCTGTTGGATACCTAATCACTAAGACTCAACTTCATCCCTTGTTAGATGGGTAACACAGTCAGTAATGTCAGCCTAGAGCTAGAAAGAACTGGCTGCCCACTCTTTTAAGCTCTAGAACAAATCTCTAGCAGGGCTACTTCAAGGTAAGCTGAACCATGTTCTCAGCCTCTTGTTTCCTTCATAAAACCAGAATTTTGGCTGAAATGACATTCACATTTTGTCAGACTAATAAACCCAAGACAGTAGTGTATTCTGCATTTCTCCCCAGACATACTGATAAAGATCTGGGAAATAAAGATCAGGTGATCCTGGCATGATTTTGACTTGCACTTTGATTTGAAATCTGCCCTCCTACCCCCATAATCTTCAAGAAGCCAGACTGAAATAATATAATATTCCACTACAGACAATTGTCTCCCAAGAGTCAAGTGGGAGAGGAAAGGAGAATGGTGTTATATATGCTTGTATGCATGAATATCCAGCTTCATGGTTCAAAGGGAAAACATTAAAAGATAAGACGAGGAAAATTATAAGAAATTGAAATTCTTACGTACTTTGCTGCTCTCCCCAGCCCAAATAGGTCCAGTGACCTAAGAAAACCACAAAGAACAAGCAAAAGAAGTGTGATAGAGACAATTTTAGCAGGAAGTCAAAGATCATTTCCCCATCCACCCATTCTTAAATGCCTATCTTACTTGGGCCTGCCCTACTTGTATTCCATTAACTTAACATGGAGAGTCTCTGCCTTCTACCAATACGAGAAAAATCTAAAAAATAGTCTTGTTCTTTAGTATTGACTGGATACAGAATCACAAAACAAAAAACAACAAAAACTACTGCTTCCTTCTAGGCCTAGGTTAGTCCCTCTCTCAGGGCATCATGCTTTAGGAGCTCTTCCTTCCCTTAGTCAAAGTAAGAAAAATTTTACCTACTGCTTCTAAGAAATCTTTCCTTATCTCTGTGTTCACCAAACCTGAGCCTGTCACAGTATATCTACCAGAAGCTCAGTCCTGATACCATGGGTCTGGGATGATCCCCTGTCTGGAAGTGATGATGTCCAGTTTTGCTGCTTTCTACTAAAAGAAAGTTAAAAAGCCAAAGAATGGCAATGTCTCTCTTAAAAACTTACCCTCCAATAGTCCAATATGTAATAAAATATGCTGGCCTATTGGATCCTCAGAGAGAACTATTTTTTCTGAATTATAAAATTTTTAATAAAATCCACTTAAACACAGAAACTGAAGGATGGAAGAAAATGAAACATCTTCTACTTATTTTTAAAAATAAGTTAAAAATTAAATACTAATTAAATTTAAATCCTATCCCATACCCAAAATGAATTTGAAGCAACTACTTGTGACAAAGATATCAATAAAAATAGGCAGTTAATCCCATTAAACAAGAAGTCATTTAATTTATGAAGGTAGGTTTTAAAGTCAAAGCTCTGTTCTTCTGGCTCTACCACATACTAGTGCTCTGATCTTGACAGATGTTTCCTTATCTATAAGTGAAAATAACAATAGCATGACTCTCCTCACATCCTTGTAAGGATTAGAGGAGAAATGCATGGAAAATACTTAGGACTATTACTAGAATACGGTCAGCAACAAGCATTTGCTGTTTTGTTCTGTTGCCAGGTTTTTATTTGTTTTACAGTTTCCTAATAAATAGGTGGCACAAAGAAAACACCCCCCAGGTCTGCAGACTCTGACAGCCTAAGGTCCACTAAGGAATCTACATTATCTGATCCGGATGGTCCTCAGAGTTCTCAAGATGAAGCTCACTTGAAAGTTTGCAATCTGACTCAAAATTCTAGGTGCATTGTTGATGCCAACCCAAGCTGGCTGCATTTCTCTCAACTAACCCCTATCCTAGGCACATGGGGCTAGTCAGTTACAGGCTATTAAATTTAGAATACAGTGAAAAATCACTTTTCTTCCCAGGTATTTACCTTCTTCCTCCCCTCAGAGAAGAGATGGTGTTTTAATATATCATTGAAAAAATTTCAATAACTGATATAATTGAGTTTACTTTTTTTTTGGTACCAGGGTTTGAACCCATGTTGTTTTACCTCTGAGCCACATCGCCAGCCCTTTTTAATATTTTATTTAGAGATGAGTTTCGCTGAGTTGCTTAGGGCCTCGCTAAATTGCTGAGGCTGGCTTTGAACTCACAATTCTCCTGCCTTGGCCACCTGAGCTGCTAGGATTACATGGGATTACAGGTGTGTGCCACCGTCCCTGGTTAATTTAACTTTCTAACCATGGCAGGAGTTAAAGGAAAAATTTCCCAGGCTTTCCCATGCTCACCATAGCAACTGTGAGAGTGTAATTATCTTGTTTCTTTTTAAAAGAAAATGGAGAGAAAAACAATCATGAGATGCTCAGAATATGTCTTTCAACCTAGTTGAAATTTCCTATATGATAAAAACCACAGTCTCTCACAGTATCATAATGTTCCTGTGATGTTGGAGGAAGAAGGCAGCCAGACCCACTATCCTACATAGCTTGAAAACACTTCAATGTGGTTATATGGCAAGTAAAAAAAAAAATTCTAGCAGTTCTAGGATTCAATTCAAAATTAATTCTCTTTCCTAAAAGGTAAACCTGAATTTATCCCAGTCCCCCAGGCTAAGTGACTAGGCCATAGCAATATAGAGGCTTCTTATTCTGCATATTTTATCTTGTTTCTAGTTGAAAATGTAAGAAATCAAAAATAGTCACATTAAAAAATAAGGTCTATAATTATCAAACAAAACACTCCCAGGCAACTGTTACATCACCAATTAATAGTCCAGTGCTAGTTAATTTTTCCATGACTCTGAAACAACAGAATATTGCAGCCTCACACCCCAAGTGAATAGCCATCTGTCTAAGCAATGACAGGACTCACCTATCAATTACTTAATTGTAGTAATTACCAGGTAGCTTAGAAAGACATAAAGTCAAACATTAGAAATTATTCCCTTGCCTTTTTCTAGGCAGTAGATTAGATAAGTACCATAGAACTTCTCTTTCTATAGAAAATAGTAGTAAAAAACCTATAATTAAGAAAAGCACTTCAAACCTAACAGGGAAATAAAAAAAGAAAAAAAAAACTATTAACCAACCTTACTTATGAATACAGACACAAAAATTCAAAATGAAATACAAGTAAATCAAATTAATATTATAATAAAACAGTAACTTATCATAATTGATTATATTATAAAAATGCAAATATAATCTTAATAAAAATTGATTAATACACTCATCATATTAATAAGTTAAAGGAAAATACTCATTCAGGCATTCTGAAATGTTCAACATCACTCCTTATTTTAAATGTAAAAGTTCTACTGAACAGAAAAGTGAACAAATCATAACTGTACTGCTCAATGAAACTGAACACTCTCATAATAACACACAGATCAAGGAAGAGCACTACCACCACCCAGCAGTCCTCTTCTACCCCTTTACAGTCACAACTAGCCTTTAAGTCAGATATTTCCTCCGCATATTGCCACACTATTTTTCCAGAGAGACACAATTTATTTCCCTCACCTCTTCCGTCTTTGCCAAATGTTACCTTCTCATTGTGACCAATATTCTCATCATCTTATTCAAAATTGAAATTCAAGTCCAATTCTATCATTACTGATTGTTTTATCAACATAGATTATTTTTTTGTTGGTCTGCTCTCTAATATCCTGTATGACTGATTTCCTTATTCATTGTGCTTATTGTTTGCCTCTTGACACTCAGGATTTTGTTTTGCTCCCTGATATAGCCTAAGCACCTACAAAGAATCTAGAAAGAAAGTGTCAAAAATGTTTATAGAAGGAAAGAATGGCATGGGAAAAGGGGAGGGGCAGGAGGACCAGTGTGGTTGGATGTGAGAAAACAAGTACAATGGTAGGAACACAAATAGGTGTAATTTTTTTAAGAGTGTAATTTGACAGTATTTAACAAAATCTGAAATGGGCATATTTTACATAATAATCCCACTTACAGATACTCATTTATTCAACTAATATTTACTCGGCAAAGTTACTGTGGATACATAGGCACATTCCATCATTAAATTTATAGCCAAGGGAAGGAAATAAATATTAAGCAAATAATCACACATACTGAACAAGTGCTATACAAGAAAAGTACATAAATATGTAATAGAGGAAAGAAGATCTATTTACACATATTTTCCAAAAAAACATAATTGTATAAAGTTTCTCACTGTATTCTAATAGCAAAAATGTGGGAACAAGGCAAATGTCCACCAATAGGGTAAAGGTGTTTTAAATTATGCTGTATCACACTTTCACTTGACCAACCTTCTAGTCCAACTATCAATTTACAGAAAATACAGAGGACAGAAGAATGTATTAAACTATACCATGGGAATGTATTGACCAAAATCCAAAATGTGGGAAATTGTACAAGTCAAACAAAATTATGGAGTCAAATGACCTGATTTCTTCAACAAACTGCAAGGAAAAAGTTAAGAGATAAGACCAGACCCATAGATAAAAAAGCATTGTTAATATATACCAAAAAGGCAAAACAGGCAAAAATAAAGTCTAACATTTGGAGATACACACTTGGATGATAACATCAATGAAAAGCAAGGAAGTCATCTAAAGAGTAAGAACATTAGTAACTTTTAGACATGAGAGGGTTATGACTGGGACAGGGCAAGTGGAAGATTCTCTGGGGTAGCTGGCAAAAGTCTACTTTTTGCCCACTTTAACACTAATTCATTAAATCAAACATTCAGTCGTCTATATATCTGTGTCATATTCTATAATTAGAGGAGTTGTAGTAAATCCTCGTCACTATAACTCCCACCATCTGATTGTTATTCTTCGGCATCAAGTTTTCAAAGGCTCCCCATTGTCTTCAAGATAAAATATGAATGCCTTGCTATGGCATTCAAGCCCTTCATGATACTATCTTTCTGCATCTCTCTGGCCTCATCTCTGACTCTTCCCCACTCTTCTCATTCCCCTACCCTCAAGCCATCCAGAATTTTCTATTTGTAGTACCCCCCAACATGCCTTATAATTCATGCTTTTTCACTCAGTATTCTTGTACCAAAAATTCTTTTCTCCTACTCATCCTTCAAGACTCAATTTATGCCAGGAGTTTCATGGGAGGTAGGGATGAATAGGTAAACCATAAGGCAGTGGAGCTATTCTGTATGATACCAAAGGGTAGTTATATGTCATTACATATCTATGTCAAAACCCATAAAATGTGCATCAAGAGTGAACCAAAATGTAAACTATGGACTTTGATTGAGATCACATCCTCTGGAATGCCTTTCCTAACCACCCTAAATTTGGATTTTTTCTTCTGTACTCCTTGAATACCAAGTACTTACCTTTACCATTCACTTATCACATGATACTACTTACTTGATCCTTCCTTTCTGAACTTGAGTTCCCCAAGGTCAGGGACTTTCCCATCTCTATATGCCTAGTGCCTAGCATGCTTCTTGGTATGAGGAAGAGGTATCCAATAATTATTTGTGTAATTAACAATCCTATCAACTGTTGCTATCTGCAACAATTCTGTCAATCAAGTTTATCAAATGCATCTCTTTATTACTCTGAGCCAATAAAACCTATAAAAATAAGCCATCAGATGACCACATTTTTATGGGAATAATCAATCTTACTGTGCCCAGAAATAGATACTCAAGTGCTCTCATTAAATCAAACTTTGATACATTAACCTGACATTTTAAAGTACATAATGTGTATCATTGTAACTAAACATAAATGATAATAAGCTGATGTAATGACTACAATTAGCTACCTCAAATTTCTTTCTGAAAGAAGGCAGGATAGAAATAAATAAATGAGTGAGTCAGAAGACTACAATTAACATTTTTATCAGCTAAACCATATTGTTACAGTTTCTGCCTTTTCTTTGTTAGTTTGCCAGCACCTATAATCAGCATCAATGTCAACTGCTTCCACTGATACCACATGCACAGCGTAAAACTCATCACCCCATCACCATTCCTTCTTACTGGCAGAAGTCTTGGACCTATTGTGCTGCCCTGCCACTAAAACAATACTACCTGTGCACTGTTGAGGAGTTAAGGAGTCTATAATTAGTTTATTTTTCTGCCTCTCTGAGTCCTAGACTGGAGACAGCAGAAGCTATGGACTGCTAGATCCTTTACTCCCCGCTACCCAGTGAGATGAGGTATTAGAGAAGAATGTTCTAACCAATAAAAGATTCCTTGGCCAGGATTTGTGGGGGGGAGAGGTTTCTGGATCCTTTCTTCATAGTTTTTATTTATCCTACCATGAATAATCTCTACCTTAAATCATCATACTCAAATTAGTTTAAGACATCTCTAACCTCACCTCTTCTAGAAAGCCTTTCTGAACAAATTTCATACCATTCTTAATGAGATGCTTCTGTGTTTGCCACCCTACCACCATTCCTTCTGTTGTCATATTATTATTGAAAATGAAATCAAATGTTGGCCCAAAATTTAAATATACACAGAAAGTTGTTGATGAACCAGAGGAAGGACTTTGAGCAGATCACCAAAAAAAAAAAAAAAAAAAAAAAAAAAAAAAAAAAAAAAAAAAGAGGACCCAGTTATCAAAATCCAAAATAGGAAGTCAGGGAATCAGAGGACCAGGATGGTAGACAAGGGAAAGACAGGTTAGACAGGCAAGCGGGAAGGAGACTGAGTGAATCCCGTACAGGAACTGCTTGCCTATAGTGTCTTCAATGTATTCTCTACAATATGATTTGTAGGAAGGCTATTTCTAAAAGCCAAAGGAAGATAAAGCACTCTCTTTCTTTGTTAGTGGAGTTATGAATAATACATTCTGTCAGATAATTTTGTAACGTCTTAAAAAAATGGGGGTTGTAGCTCAGTGTTAGAGCACTTGCCTGGCATGGGCACTGGGTTCAATTCTCAGCACCACATAAAAATAAATAATTAAATAAAGGTATTTCATTCATCTACAACTAAGAATTTTTTAAAAATGTTAAATGAACCATTACATGCACAAAAGCTTTGACCTAGCAATTCCACTTCCAGCTAATCACTCAATACAGACAGATATTCATAAATATATGAAATTATGTATGTAAAATGATATCAATTTCAACACTGTAACTGCAAATATTGAAAGAAGCTAAATGTTCATTCAAAACCTAATATATGCAACTCAAAACCTAGTATATGCCCAAAAGGTTGAAAGTAGATATTCAAATATTTGTACACTACTCTTAATGACAGCAGTATTCAAAACAGCTAAAAGTAAAAGACAAACAAAAGAACAAATTTGCATCAGCAATGAATGGATAAACAAATTGTGATATATCCATACAAAGGAATATTAATCAGCCATAAAGTGGAATAAAGGTCTGATACATGCAACAACACAGATAAACCTCAAAAACATTATGCTATGTAAAGAAAGCAATTACAACTGGGCACGGGGGTACATGCCTATAATCCTAGCAGCTCAGGAGGCTGAGACAGGGGGATCACAAGTTTGAGTTTGGCCTCAGAATTTAGCAGGCCCTAAGCAACTTGGTGAGACCCTGACTCAAAATGAAAAATAAGAGTGCTGGGGATGTATCTCAGTGATAAAGTGCACTGGGTAAATCCCCAGTACTAAATATATATATATACACATCAATTGCAAAAGAGCACATATTAAATGATTCTTTTCATATGAAATGTCCAGGAAAAGTAAATCCATAAAGAAAGTAGATTAAGGGTTGCCAGAGGTGAAGGGTGGAAAGAATTGAGAATGAATGTTTACAGGTATGGGATCTCCTTTGAAAGTGATGAAAATATTTGGAACTGATAGAGGTGATGGTTCCATAACTCTGTGAACATACTAAATGTCACTGGATTAAAAACTTTATAACAATTGATTTTATGCTATATAAATTTCAACTCAATAAAAATATTCATTAATAGGTGACTGGTTCCATATATACGTGTATATATGAAAAAAGCAAGGCATAGAATACTATCATACTAACATTTGTTGGGGGAATCTATAGATATCTATCCACATGTTTGTGAATACACAAACTCTTTCTAGAGCAATCTATAATAAATGGTGGTTGCTCTACTATGTAAAGCAGTATGGAGATTCCTTAGAAAATGGGACTACCATTTGACCCAGTCATCCCACTCCTGGGTTTATACCCAAAGGACTTAAAATCAGCATACTACAGTGATGCAGACATATCAATGTTTATAGCAGCTAAATTCATGATAGTTAAACTATGGAACCAGATTAGGTGCCCTTCAACAGATGAATGGATAAAGAAACTGTGGTATATATACACAATGGAATATTACTAAGCCTTAAAGAAGAATGAAATTATGGCATTTGCCAGTAAATGGATAGAACTGGAGAATACTATGCTAAGTGAAATAAGTGAATCCCAAAGAACCAATTGCTGAAAACATATCTCTGATATGCAGATGATAATTGACAATGAGGGGGTGGGAGGAGAATAGAGGTAATTTGGATTAGACAGGGGGGAGTAAAGGGAGGGGAAGTGGCATGGGAGTAGGAATAGTAGTAGAATGAACCAGACATTATTACCCTAAGTGCATATATGATTATATGACCAGTGTAACTCTACCTCATGTACAATCAGATGAATGAGAAGTTATGATGTGTCAAAATGCATTCTACTGTCATGCATAACTAATTAGAATAAATATATTCATATATAAATAATAAATGGTGATGGCTTCTGGGCACAAATGCAAGGCTAAAGGATAGGGTAGAGAAAAAAAGGACTGTTTTTCATAACATACATATTATCTCTTTCGAGTTTTGTACTTCTACAACATGGTTCCTCCAAAAACAAATAAAATAAAATGGAGAAAAACATCCCAGTATAAGGTAAATAAGAATCAGTCACCTTCAGAACACCACAATAAATTACAAAGCTTTAATGCAAGAATGAGAGTCTCAGAAAGAAGTGGCAAAACGGGAGCTGAGGACAGAGCTCAGAAGTAGATACTGACCTAGCAAGCACAAGGCTATAGGTTTGATCCTCAATGCTATCCAAGAACAATAATCAAAGTGGCAAAATGGTGGGATAAAAGTGGCAAAGGAATAACATGAGCTCTGTACATCTGCCTTCTAGGATTTTAGAAACGAAAAGGAGAAAACAGAGGAAACTTGTAAGCTATAAGAATCTGTAATATAGAGGCCAGTTGGTCATATAATCCTATTTTCCTGCAGTATGTGTGGTCCATGGTAAATTTATAAAAGTCATCAGTGATGTACGGCTTGCTCTTCTACTTCCAGTGCTCACAGAAATAGGTATTCAGTCATAGCAACCATATATTAGCCACCAAAAAATTAAGTGGCACAAAATTTTCAATCCTACCATAATGGATTTAAAAGGAAAGAAGGTGATGGGCAACAAGGTGGTCAATAGGTATTTGAAATAAAAGAAAGGGTTCCCAAAGGAATGAATCTGCCAAATGAGGCCAGCCCCATATTTCCTAGCTCTTTGAAGAAAATTGTACAGCATAGGGATTCATTTCCTTCAGCAGATCAGCAAGCACAGCTGTGACATTACTCTACTTCCTCCACACCAACATGCCTTGCATAATTTGAATCCTTTTCTGATATTTTTCAATTTTCTTACTATGAAAAAATCTTTCCTTTCAACCAACACACTTCATTTGGTTCTTTCAAAAGTCATTTCTAAATTCATTGCTCTGGAAAGCCTTCTTGAATAATCTTTATGCCATCCTTAGCCATTTGTTTTTTTCTTTACCACCTTAGGACTTTCCTGATTCAGAAGATTATTATGAACCTGCTAAGCACAATTATAAATAACACTGAAGTTGCACTTTTTGTGTATGTGGCCTCCTTTGACCTGAGTCTAGGTTTTAATTCAGGCCTTCTGATTCTTTTTGCATCCACTTATTAGTGCCTCTTTGGCCCCCCAAAATATGTTCTTTGTCTACCTGTACATTAGAAGCCTTTGGGGAGGAAGAACCTAAAAGATCTAATGGATAAACTCCTTTGAACTCAAAGACTTTGGATTTCTTTTCTGTAATAGTGGTCTGGAGTCCTAAAAGTTTCACAAGAGAAATTAAGAAAAGTTGTCTTTTTGGCAAGCATCTCCTAAAATTTCATTATTTCTACTAAGGAAAACCATGAACACCTTAAAATTACCTTACAATACACCTGAGAAAACTTTAGTTATTGCCAAATTCATGTCTCATTTGTCAAAATATGAGTTTAGCAGTCTTAATTACAGAAGCATCCTAGAAATATATAAACTCTGGAGAAATTTCTAATCCAAAGAAAAAAAATGCAACCTTCCAGAAAACACTAGAAACCACACACTCACCACCCCTAAAAGCCAACTGTCTTTCCCTAAAACACAGATGGGATGAGGTACCTCAGGAGCAAACAACCAAGTATCACTTCCTTCCTCTAACACATTGGAGACTAAGACTAAGAAACCAAAGACTGTCCGTACCCTTATTATGCACCAGTCTAATAGGAAAAAATCCTGTCACTCAAGGAGTAATGGTAAGTTAAGGAAAAGTTTAGAGTATATTATTAAACTATCATAGAAGATAATGACAGTGCACCCATGAGCGTTAGCCCTATTATTACATACCAAAATTTGTGCATTTACATATATATAGTTTCACATGTTCATATATTGCATAAAGTTTTTAACTTATTTTTTAAAAAGAAAAATTAAAACAATAGGAGAATATGCAGTAAACTGTAAATAGTAGTAATCTCAGAGTGGAGTAGAGAGCAGGGAATTACAGAGTACTTTCAGCCTTCATATCACATATTTCTGAATCATTTAAGATTTTTATAGTAAACATGTGTTTCTATTTTTTAAATGTTTTTTTTTTCTTTTTCTTTTTTTTTTTTTTAAGTAAAAGAAGGGACTGAGTTACTCTGTTTGGAGGAAAAAAATCCTCTTCTTAATGCCATGCAAAGTAACCACCAAGAATTAAAAAATTGGGAAACACATTCTGTGGCCATAAACTGCCAGAAATTCTTAACCCAATAACAAATGTGTGAAAGTCATTCTAGGAGGGTGAACAAGGACAGAGGAAACATTCCTACTGTATTCAAGTCCAGGATTTCCGGAAACTGATCTCTACCACAGAATGCAATTCATAAAATAAACAATCCATTCTGTGTAGTTTCAATAAATTCTTAAAATATGGTAATAATTCAAAAAGAACACAAATCAAGAAGTATTTAAATTTCAAATATAAGTTGGCTATAGACATTTTATTATAGTATATGGAATTCAAAAACAAATTCAGAAGATGGACAGAATAATGATGTATACTGTATGCTTAAAGAAGTATAACTGTCAAATGATGCATAAGAAACAATTAGTGATGACTGCCTCTGGGGAAAAGACCCAGATGACTGATACAGGAACAAGAATGAGAGGGAAGCCTTTTATTATATTCCCTTTAATACTTAAAAATTTTATGCCAAGTATGCATATAAAATATTCAATAAATTAGTTTTAAAATAACGCAAAAAGCAGTTGCCAAATAAGAAAAGCATGTTTCTGAATGGCAAATTACATTCCATGAGATTTTTGCCATGATCATGTGGTGCAATGGAAGGAACATGGACCTTAGAACCAGGCTTATGCTTTCACCCCAGTTTTCCCATTTTCTAGAAAAAAAAAATGATACCAAAAATAACAACTGTTTATAAAACTTGAAAATAAAAGTTATTTTGCACCATATCATAAAAAGTGGTCACCAAGAATTCATAATTAACAAGGACACTAATACATTCTGCAACTTTAAATCACAGTAACTTGAAAAGAGATTGCAAAATTTTGACCTAGAGAACACTGAACAGAACCCTCTGAACCCATGATATCTGTTGAAAAGCACAGTATGACAATTGAAAAAAAAAAAAAAGACCAGGAAAATTATGGAACTGAACATCTCTTTTATGAGTTTAAGTGAACAGCATAAGCATTATATTATGGCTTCAAGGAGGGCAGATGTTTGTAGCTAGCCAGGCATGAAGACACAGGCCTATAATCCCAGCCAACTGAGAGGCTGAGGCAGGAGGATCACAAGTTCAAGGCCAGCCTTAGGAACTTAATTAAGACTCTGTCTCAAAAAAATAAAAAGGGCTGAGGATATAGGTGAGTAATACAGTGCCTCTATATCACTAGGTTCAATTTCCAGTATTACATTAAAAAAAAAAAGTTATGGTGAGGGATTCTGGATCTCCTCAAGAAACTATTACAAGCATAGATTTACCTCCTATATGCTCTTGAAAACATATGCTAGGTCTAGTTGAGTGAAGCCACAAGTTCTCTAAGAGATGTTCTCTTCTATTATGCAGGGGTTATCAGCATGGTGGCAATGGTCATCTAGAAAATATATAATACAAAATGCAAATTGCTGTAGAACAGGTTACAGGATCTGGTGCCAGCCAAGCTTTCTTTGCATCTGGAGGCTTTGCAAAATGGTTAGGTCTGATGTTCAGGAAGTGCCAAGTCCTCTCAAGTTGGTGTCCTCTGGTATAAAATGCTGGCATGATAACTGAAAGCTGCATTCTCTAAACTAAAATCCTTGACACAGTAATTGCCAGCTGGATTCACTCCTTCTGGCATGGGGTGGATCCAAAACTGAAGAAAGGGATTCTGGAACAGAAATAGACAGACAAAATCCCTGTTCTGCTGGATTCTACCATCACCTGACTAGGAAAGCAAGACCTGATCTCCTAGAGTACTTGCCTAGCAAGCACAAGGCCCTAAATTCAATCCTCAAAACCACAAATAAAATTGAATATAATTTTAGTGTGGCTAGTAAGGTCTAGCTCAACCATTAAAAAAGACCTGGCCCCTACTGAGAGGCAGTCAGAGCACCCATAAATTTAAAGCTAATTTTGGGAAGTGAAGAAATGGGACTAATAACAGCACTGGCAATATCTTCCCAGAGTTTTGTGCTTGCTTGATTTTAGTGGGGGTATTGCACAATTGTCTACAAAACAGACAGGAACCTAATCTTCCAAGGGGACTATTTGGTTTACCTAGAATATTCTTTATATTGTCATATACAGAATGGGCTATTTCTCTAGCTCTTTCTTAGGTAGGATATTAGAAATAAAACAAGTCACAGAGTGACAGTGAACAGTTTTTGATAGAAACCAAGAATAACAGGAGGATTTAAAGAGCATTTGAAATGTGTTACAGACTAGGAATATGGGATATCAGGCCTAATGGCTGAAGAGTAGTAGAAAGCATTGAACAGCCTCTGCTTCCTATCTAAGAATCAATGCACCACATATCAGTGTGGCAGATCAATACAATGATAAGTTGAAAAGGAAGAGACTAAATCATTTTATATAAACATATCTCTTTTACATACAGTGAAAAAGAAATTTTTAAAAATTAATGGTGTCAGAATAAACAACCAAAGAGTATATTACTGACAGTACTTCTGAATGTTTGTTTGGTCACTGTTGTTTCTTTTTTACCCCCACACTTTCTTATTGGCACATTAGAGTTGTACATAATGGTTCGCCATTCCTTGTTCCCTTTCCTCCTCCCTCCCCCTGTTGCCTTTCTTCTATTCTAGTGATCTCTCTTAAATTTCCATGAGATCCCCACTACCTTTTCCTTTTTCCTCTCTAGCTTCCACATATGATATAAAACATATGGCCCTGGTCACTGTTATTTCTGATGTGATACACACTCAACATTTTGAACTAATTCATTCCTCAAGTAAAATTTAAATAATATGTGGAGCTTTGCTTAAGACTAATTCATACTCAGGACATATGTGACTGGATGTGTGTGTGTGTGTGTGTGTGACATCACATTTTTAGATAATGGTTGTAACAAATCTAGTAAAACAAACCCTTAGTAGACAACCAGGAAAATTTCTTTGAAGTACAAATAGTGAATTGCATCTCAAACGAAAGTTCAAACTATATTTGTTGTTGTTGTTATTGTTAAGAAGTTATTTGTTGTGGCTCAGTAGGAGAGCCTTTTGTTCATTTATCTATGTTTGATACTTCCTACAGAATACAGAATTCATTTAAAAATGAAGAATGGATAATAATGATATTTATATGCAATGGAATATTCACTTAAATAATTTTTGAGATGTGAAATATTTATGTGTATAAGTTTTAAATAATAGGATCCTAATCTTATTAAGATGATCCCAATTATCTAAAAACAAATTACAAAGGCATACGTGTATATTCTTTTCTTTGAACACTTTCTAGAACTTGTGAGTTATAAATGTTGTACTGATTTATATATCCTAGTAGTATATCTAAGTACTCATTTCACCAAACTCTTGCCAGATACTGAATCATTTTTTATTCATTTCTCAATTGCAGCTAGTGATGTCATCATTAGTACAGTGGAAAAAAATGAAAAGGCAGAAACTTGTTGAACTTATTAAGAAGCAAAACTATTTCGTATGTCAATATGGTATGCTACTGCATTCTTTGATAAGACAGAGGTAGAAATATATTGAACATTAAAGATTTAATATCTTAGAAAGTTTAGACATTTGAAAAAGAAACAAATCATTTATTCTTTTATACCAACTTATCATATTTAGTCCTGGTTGAGGTATCATTTATTGCAAGGAAGACCTGTATCAAATATGTAGATCAGATTTAACAACCTCAAAATCTCCTTATAAACTTAAGGAGCAAACAAGGTACTCCACATATGGATCAAATTATATTTTTACATTGTGCACATGTACCAATATATAACAATGAATCCCACTATTATGTATAATTATAATGCACCAATTTAAAAGAAGATACTCCAACATAAACATGGTGACATACAGATAACACCTGCAAAATTAAACATGATGTGCTGAGGTTTAGCATGCATCTCTTGGTATCTGCTACTCCAAAAGGAAGCCATATCTTTTAGGCATGTGTCCTAAAAAAAAAACCATGAATGTGAATATATAAAATCTAATCTACTAAGGAAGGAAACTAATGGGATGTTGTGATAGTAATAAGAATTTTTAACAAAGATGCAAAGGCAATTTAATGAAGAAAAATCACCTTTTAAATAAATGATGCTGGGACTATTGGACAGCAACACACAAAAATATGGTTTTAGACCCCTAAATCACTTCACATACAAATGCAATGCATAAGCCCCAACTAGATCTTATAGTGGAACAAAAAGGGAGAAAAGAGAGATTACAAAAATTAGGGAATTGAATATAGAATAGATATCAGATAACACTATGAAATTCTGCTATATTTTTAATTGTGATAGCAGCTTTGTAATCCTATGTGAATTATATCCTAAGGTTAAAAAAAATAACTTTTAAAAACGTTAAACTTTACTTAGTAAGCTTACTATTGGTAATAACATTGGTAAATTACTTCTGAAATATTCTTGTATTATAGAACATTATAGAACACAGCAAAAGAATGAATAATTTGAAATTCTTTGGAACAGAGGTTCTTGCTGAAAGAAAAGCAAGACATATGGATTGGAGGAACAACAGAAAAAAACATGTGAAGAAAATGTTATGTGCTGATAACCATAGGAACATGAGTTGTGTTATATTTCCTAGCTCCATCATTAACACATGAGCCTTCTGGGGACAATTCAAAGAAGCATAACTAGTGCTAACATTTTAATGTATAAATACCATTTCCCACTAAAAATAGGGAGGGCTGATGGAATAAATGACTTCTTCTAGAACTGAGGCAGGTAAAGGACAAGATGACCCTGAAATACTATGTACTAGGAAGGGAAGGAAATTGGACCCAGGATCCAGTTTAAAGGAATACTCACAGGCCCAGTTTGGTACAAGTGAGTATCAAAGAGAATGACAAAACTGGATTATATAACATTTTAAGTTAAAAAAAAAAAAAGATGGGCTGGGATTGTGGCTGCACTACATTCAATCCTAAGCACCATATTGAAAAATAATAATAATAAAGTTACTAAGTCCATCTACAACTAAAAAAAAAAAAAAAGAACCCGTAAGTCCATAGTGATCCTCATTTCAAAAAAAAAAAAAAGAAAGAACACAAGAGATGAGGAAAAACTCTTCTTTCCAGATTATTGACAGTTCATCAATGTACTTATAAGAGAACCCAAAAGGAGACTGGACAGAGAAAGCAAGACTGGGAGATGGAGGAGAACATGGAATGACCTGCATACACTGTTTCTCAGGGCTAGAATAAGTGAGCTTCCCATGAGTCAAATGAATTCTATGGAATATGGTTAGGCCTTGCCATATAAGTTTGGATTTGCAATGCCCCCAAAGGGCTCATGTGTTAAACAAAGGCTTGGTTCCCAGCTTGGCATTATTGGGAGGTAGTACAACATTTAAGAGGTAAGGACTGTGGAGGTCTTTAAGTCATTGGGAGTGTGCCCTAAAAGAAAACAATAGAATCCCTTTTTTTCCCCTCTCTTTTGCTTCCTAGATGCCATGAGATGAGCAGTTTTCTGTATCACACACTCCTACCATGATGTACTACCTTGCCAAAAAACATGGGGGCAACTGATCATAAACTGAAATCCCCAAAACTTATGAGCCAAAATAAATCAGATTCTAATGAGAAAAAGGTTTATCTCTAGCATTAACAGAAAGCTAATTAACACAGGCCTGAAATGTCTTGGCATTTCCCCATTCAAGAAACATTTAGACTAAGCATGGTGATACATGCCCACAATTTCAGCAACTCAGGAGGCTGAGATATGAGGACCATGAGTTCAAGGCCAGCCTGAGCAACATGGTAAGAATCCTTCTTTAAAATAAAATAAAATAAAAAGAGGGTTGGGGATATAGCTCAACTGGTAGAATGCTTGCCTTGCCTACACAAGGACCTAGGTTCAATCCCCAGCACCACAAAAAAGGCTCTAAGTACATCTTTAGGTGGAAATAGTCAATAGGGGGACAAAAAAGGTTGAACCAGAACAATCTCTTATATTCAGGAACTGAATTCCATGGAGTCCCTTGAAATAACTTTTGGAGACTTAGACACCAATAGGACAGTCAGCCTTCACCTCCCCCACAGAAGACAGGGAGAAACCAAGGAGTATCAGCCAGACAGGCAAAACAACCAACAAAGAGAGGAGCAAGACTTCTCCTAGGAAGAGTAAGGTTATTGTTACTGTTCTTAAAACACACGTATCTCTTTTGAGTCTTAATGTAAAGGAAGCTTTTTTTAAAGAGTAAGATGATTAAGGTGAAGCTCTGTTCATGCTCACTCTCATAGAATTTATCCAAAACTTTTGTAGATTCTCCTGAAGTCCTAAGCTTTTAAAAACTACAACCTAGAAGATAATTTCTTCTGTTATCTTTCTTTAAATATGTGTGTGTGTGTGTGTGTGTGTGTGTGTGTGTGTGTGTGAGAGAGAGAGAGAGAGAGAGAGAGAGAGAGAGAGATGCCAATGGATTTTTCACTTTATTTATTTATATATGGTGCTAAGGATAGAACCCAGGGACTCACACATGCCAGACAAGTGCTCAATCACTGAGCCATAACCCCAGTCTCTCTTCTGATATCTTTCACATCTTTCCCTGAAGCAAAAGGCACAAGATAGCCCAGCTACTTGAACTGGCAATAATATAGAGGATAAAAAACAAATGTGACATTATCACAGTAATTACAAATTGAACATCCCTAATCTGAAAATCTGAAATGCTCCAAAATCTAAAACACTTTGAGCATCATGGTGGCACTCAAAAAGTTTTAGATTTTGGAGCACTTTGGATTTTGAATTTTCAAATTAGGAATTCTCAACCTGTAAAGTCTATGTAAAACACCAAAGTCTGAAACACTTCTGGATCTAAGCATTTCAGATAAAGGACACTTAACCTGCACCCTACAACATTTATTTCCCTAAAGCATTTTAAAATAAATATATAACATTTATTAAAGGAAACAAAAACATCCTAAAAATGAAAGTGAATACAGAATGTTATTAATGGATGTTAAATCAGAAAGTTTTGACATGAAATAAACATTGAGGAGCTAGCCTCAATGACTTTGCTAGCTTCTGTTTTCAAAATAAAAAAAATAAAAAGTGCTAGGGATAAAGCTTGGTGGTACAGCAACCTCCGGTTCAATCTGTAGTTACAGAAAACAAACAAAAACATGGGGAAGAAGCATACAGTATACATTAATACTTTTAAAGAATCCCATCACTTTAGGAAAATATCCAGGTCTGGGGGTATAGCTCATTGATAGAGTGCTTGCCTAGCAAGTTATAAGTACCTGGGTTCAATACCCATCACAAAGAAAAAAGGAAGGAAGGAAAGAATCCAAATAACTGGGGCTAGAGAAACTCTTGTATTGAAGATTTATGATAGCAATGGTTTCTTTTCTTTTTAATTTTCTTTAGTTGTAGATGGACAATATACCTTTATTTTTATGTGGTACTAAGGATCAAATCCAGTGCCTCACACATGCAAGGTGAGCACTCTACCACTGAGCTGCAACCACAAGCCAACAATGGTTTCTTTATAGCAGCAGCCAAATGATTTTTCCATAGCTTTATTGGTGCATTATAAATATACATAATGGGGGGATGAATTGTTACATATTCATATATGCATACATTTAACAATATAATTTCAGCCCTGTGATTTCTGAAAACACTTTGAAGACAATTCACTTTGTAGTGGAGAATACTGATCCTAATACCTTGGGAAGTGGAGTGGTCAACCACACAAAGGCATCTCAGTACTAGGAATTCATAGGGGCATATGATATTACAGTTAACAAAGTCCTAGAGATTATGTAGATTAACTATTCCCATTTTATACTGTAAGGGTAAAAGAAATTGAAGCTAAAGTGTAAAAGTTAAAGTGTAAAAGACCAGGCATTGTAAAGTTTCTAAGCTGCAAGGCCTGAGTTAAAAAGTAAAGGACAAGGTATTGTTAAGTTCCTCTGCTACCCCCAAAACCAGAAATTCCTGTAGCTGTTAGGACAATACCCGAACTGCCCAGTAAATATTCCCACTGACCCTCTGGTTGTTTAATAACCTAGGACCCTGTGTAGCCTGGCACATAGGCATTCAGGGCCCAAAACCGATCAGTTTGAATGTGTACCCCGCTTAGGAGTGACCAATCACCCCCCCCCAACCTGTTCCCGCCAATGAATGTACTAATCATGTCTAAGAACTGTTGTTTGATTTTCCTGCGGTATATGATGATTTGTTAAAGGAGACTGTGATGTATGCAAAGCCCCCACCCTCCCCAAAAAGTGTACTTAAACACTTTTCAAGCCCTGCTCGGGGCTCTGAGCTGCTCTCCCTTCTTGAGTGAGCACGGAGCCCCAGCACGCTGGATTGGATCCTCAATAAACCCCTTTTGCTATTACATGAGCTGGTCACTTGGTGGTCTCTTCCTCTGACGTTCGACAGACCCTTACAATACATCAAGAAACTGAAGTAAAGAATTTCAGTAACATAAAGACAGCAGCCAATCCAGATCAAGAAAAAGGACTGGGAGTGGGGGGAGGTGCTGGGGTTGTGGCTCAGTGGTAGAGTGCTTGCCTAGCATGTGTGAGGCACTGGGTTCAATTCTCAGCACTGCATATAAATAAATGAATAAAACAAACTATATATATATATATATATATATATATATATATATATATATATTTTTTTTTTTTTTTTTTTTTTTTTTTTTTTTTAAAGAAGGACTCAATTACTCCATTTTGGATCTGAGGACAAGCTGGCTAAGACATCTGTTAGCCCACTGATCACCAAGGTTAATTTGGCTGATCTGGCAGGCTAGGCAGATGTCACCTTCCTCCCTCACCATTCCATATGCATGCCTCTTGAAGTGGTGCACTTGGTCAAAGAGGACAACCTTGCCCAATAGAGAAGGACCACTCTTCCATCAAAGGTATACAAGTAGCTGTGCTCCCCTGAGAGAACTTTCAAACAAGCTCTCAATCAGTCCATTTCTCTTAATAATAACTCAACAAGCATTAAAAGTATTGTATTGTTAAATATTAGTAAAATTTAAGGCTATAATCCCACATCCCAAAGAAAAAAAATTGATTAATATTTTGGTGCTTTTTTTCCCAGGAGTATTTCCCACAATTGTATAGATTCATTTACAAAAGTGTAGTAGTTAGTCTCTTTGGACTGTCATACCAAAATACTACAGACTGGGTAGCTTTAATAACAGAAATTTTATGCTAATTATTTTGCTTAAAGTTTCATCAAAATTTCTCTATTTAAAAATATTTTGTATTTTTATTTTTTGGTGCTGAGAACTGAATTAGGATTTTGTCATAGCACATTCTTTACTACTGAGTTACTCCCCCAGGCCGTAAAGCATAATTTAAAATAATGTTTAATATTGAGTCTTATGACAGTTATCATTTATTATTTAACTACTGAGTTATTTTCAAGTTTTTGCTATTTAAATAATTCTTCAATGAACATTATTTATGTAAATCTTTTGTCTGCTGTAATTACTTAGGATGGTAGAATTTCCAGAAATTCAACCACTAAATCAAAAGCTATTAATAGTTTCAGTGCTTTGATATATTTTGTCAAAGTACTTCCCAGAAACCTGTACTAATATATATGCCCATATGCACTAGACATTATGATTAGAATGTTTCTAATTGAACAAAGAGTGTCACAGAAGACTAGAAAACCAAGAATTTCATTCTTTAATTAAAGAAAATTAGAGTCAGGACAACAAAATGTGTAGTTCTTGATTAGATCATGAAATGGGAGAAAAAATAGACATTTTGGGGACAATTTGGGAATTTTCCATATGGACAGCATTTCAGACACAATCAATGTTAATTTATTGATTGTGATGGCATTTCTCCTAGGAAATACATATTATTTCGTCCTGAGGTATGCAGCTTACTTGCAAATGATTGAGAAAATATGTGTGTATTGTTGTGAATGTTTATATAAAAGACAGCCAGACAAAAATAGGAAAGACATGCTTGCTTCAGCAGCACACATACAGAAACAGGAAAGAAAAATATGGGGGAGAGGAGGGAAGGAGCAAATGTAGCAAAATGTTAATTATTTGACCTATTAAAGAGCAATGGGTGCTCACTGAACTGTTCTTTTAACTTTTCTGCAGGTTTAAAATGTTTTCAAAATAAAAATATATGAGGGAATAGACAAGAGTTATTAATGAGCTATTTATAGAAAAAAAGAAACTAGAGTCCAAAGCAGCAGTGCATGACTGTAATCCCACCTCTACAGGAGGCTGAGGCAGGAGGATCATAAGCTCAAGGCCAGACTAGGCAATTTAGCAAGACTTGTCTTAAAATAAAAAACAAAAGGACTGGGGATACAGCTATGTGGTAAAGTACCTCTGAATTCAATCCCCAGCATCACCAAAATATAAAGTAAAGTATCCAGAAAACATTTGAAAAGTATGTGAGAATTAATAAACTTGCAGATTATTTATGACTTTTTATTTCTTCCTGCCTCTTGGCATTTACTTAAATCACTTCAACTGCATTTCATCAAATGAGTCCAGGAAGGAACAGGACATGACATCTCAATCATTACATTTCACTTCTCACTAACAGTCTTGAAAAAAAAAAAAAGATTTAAAAGATTTAAAAGGTCCAAATTAGCTCATTACAAGGAATGCTGGAAAGGATCTTCAGACATCAATTCACAATCTAGTATTCAATTTAGATTGTTTTGGGCCTCCTAAGATTCTAAATGCTTGACCCTAAATAGCAAACAAAGCAAAACAAATGAAAATGTGGTTACAATACATCATATAAAAAGTGGGTTTTCTTAAAGAAAAAAATGTTGACCTCTTCCATTGGTCTTAATTTTATCAGGAAAGTGTCCTGTGGAATATATATAACTGAAGGTAATCAATAGATTTACAAATGATGAACAGAGGTTTTTCCTTCTCATAAACAATACTAAGGAAGCAGTGTAACACAGTGGGGTTCAACATGTAAACTATGGAGTTAAGTTGTCAGCATCTGAATGGTTACTTTACCCCTCAGTAGCTAAATGATTCATAGCAAATTACTCAATCTCCTTATGCCTCAGTTTCTTCACCTGAAAAATGGGTACAAGAATAAAATCTGTGCCTTTGTTTTTGTGAAGACTAAGTCAGTCAGTACATTTAAACTCTTAGAACAGCATCTGGCACACTGTCAGAGTTCAATATACGTTGGTTATTTTGTTATTATTATTACCATGACAACTGCCATCCACAATTGCTGAAATTTGGCATTTGATTCAGAAAACCTACAGCAATGCAGAGAAGAAAAATAAGCACATACACATACATATGTACTTACTCATATATCTCACTGGCTGAAAAACTAAAATAGACTTTAGTGTCCCCTTTAGTAGCTACTTAATTTATTTGAAAGAAATCAAGAAGGTAGAAATATACCAACAATACATGACTCATTTCCAGAAAGAATCTGTATGATCTGGACAAATTAATCCCAAGAGAAATGACAGGTTCTCTCATTCATTTAATTCATTCATCAAACTTTATTGAAGTTTACTATGCATCAGGTATTGAGCCAGATACCAGAAATATAAAATAAAAGAATGTCTATCTTTTAAAACTTTATGGGGTTTGTTGTTGTTGTTGTTGTTGTTTGTTTGTTTTTTGTGGCAATGGGGATCAAACCCAGGACCTTATACATGTACTCTGCCACTGAGCTATATCCCCAGCCCCCAAATTTTGTGTTCTTGTTAATTAAATATACACAGCTTACAAAATATGACAGGTTATGTGATGGGCACAGGGAATATGAAAACACAGAGGGGAGACACATAGGCTAAATTTATGGGAAAGAGGAAACAGAGGTGATGACATTTAAACTAAGCCTTAAAAAAAAAAAAAAAAAAAAACCCACATAACCAGGCTTGGTGGCGCACGCCTGTAATCCCAGTGGCTCCGGAGGCTGAGGCAGGAGGAATGCAAGTTCAAAGCCAGCCTCAGCAAAAGCAAGGTAGGTGCTAAGCAACTCAGTGAGACCCTGTTTCTAAATTTAAAAATATATAAAATAGAGCTGGGGATGTGGCTCAGTGGCCAAGTGCCCCCAAGTTCAATCCATGGTACCAAAAAAATAATAACAGGTATAAGGAGATAAAGCAGGTATACCCCAGGGGTAAAATCTAGCAAATGAAGGAGAAAAAAAAAAAAAAAAGTACCACTGCCCCACTTACAACACATAAAACCAAAACTGATTCCTGAAGTTAATGAGTGATAAGTGAACAGTCAGCCACTGCAGGCTTGTGCCAAGACAGCAGAACTTCTGGAATCACTTCTATTTATATACACTGTTCACTCTCTTTGACTCAAAATAAGCCACATCTGAACAAGGAACAGAAAGCTGCAACAAAGACAGGTTCAGAGACAAGTTTCTCACTTACAACACTGGGCGGCAGCAGTGGGCAAGGACTTCCTCTGGCTTTCTTCTTGAATAGAATACTAGAAACAGAAAAGAGAGAGAGAAAAATGTATAATAAGAGACCTAAGTAAAGAATGGAGGGAAAAAATCATAGCTACCTATAAAAAGATGTAGTCTTTGGCTGGAGTCAAGTTTTTTATTGAACACAAACAGAATATCCCACTACTATTTTCCACGCATGATCCTAGATCCACAAAGCCAGACTATGTTATGGTGCTGGCCCAATTCATTGGGCTAAAGTAAGATGGTAGAAGTTGTTCTGGCAAGGGCATCTAGACATCTGCCTAACTCTGCCAGGAAACTGTAGAAGGCTTGGTCTCAGAAGCCTCAGTATTTGACAATCCTCTGAGTTTTCCTGTGGCTAAAGTATAGATATCCCCGAATCAGACGACAGAACTGAAAAATCTCTTTGAATGCCCACTATATGCAGGGCCTTGTTCACTGGGGGAATAAAGTTTGATAATAATGAGGATCAATTTTATTCTAGTATACTGGAAAGTCATTAAGAGATTTAAACATAGAGGAATATGACTTAATTATACTTAAAGATTATGCTGGTTGATATTAAGATGAGATGCAGAGTACAAGGGGGAAATTGACTAAACTTTAGAATAATCTAGACAAAAGTTGATGATGTATACATAAGGATGTGAATGATGAAGGGCACTTCAAGTGATTGGATCGAAAAATGCAAAAGACTTTTTTTTTTTTTGTACCAGGGATTGAACCTAGGAGCACTTAAACCACTGAGCCACATCCCTAGCCCTTTTTTATATTTTATTTAGAGAAAGTGTCTCACTGAGTTGCTTAGGGCCTCACTAAATTGCTGAGGCTGGCTTTGAACTCATGATCCTCCTCCTCAGCATCCCGAGTCACTGGGATTACAGTTATGAGCCACTACACCCAGCACAAAAGACTTTTTGTATATACTTTTGTATATAACATATTTTACAAATAATAAACTATGGCACAAATAAAATAATACTGCTATTGCTACTTCCAATAAGGAGTGAACAGAAGTGAGGAAAAATTTAAATAATATGATAATCTTAGTAAAACTGCCCCTCACATAAATGCTCTAAACTTCTTGAAGGTTAAACATTCACTTCAAAGTGACAAAGGGACTAGATTATAAAAAATTACCATTATAAATAAAATGCTGATTTTTGAAGGCAGCACATAGGGATAACAGTGAGAAACTTTAAATATTAAACTAGAAGAGTTCAGACTTAAGAGATGAGAGTAGACATTTTCAAAAGCCACATTTAAAGAATATGTCCTAGGCCCAAAATGGAAAGTTGAAGTCCAATCACAACAAAATTAACACTTAGATAACTAAGGAAAAAAAAAACCCTAAGATCTACTGCAAAAGAGAGACAATAATAGTATTTTTTAAAAAAAAGAAAAATCTCACTTATGAATAAAAATACAAAAATTCTAATTAATAGATTACCAAGCCAAATCCATCACATTACATAAGCATGTAATATTTATATGTGAATAGAAACATATATATGTGCATATATATGCATGTTGGCATATAAATGTGTATATAGGATCTATAAAGGATATATATATCTCCTAGCCAGGCAGATTTTAAATGCAAGGTCAATATCTGATAAATCTATTCATATAATGTAGCACATTAACTAGATTAAAAGAGAAAAAGTATGTGATATAATAGAGACAGGAAAAGATTTGATATAATTTCATTCTGTTTCATGACAAAAAAAGCTTAGAAAACAAAATTTACTTACTCTGATGAAGGATATCTATCCAAATCAATGACAAACATTGACAATTAATAAGCCTGTCATGTTCACACCTGCAATCCCAGCTACTCAGAAGGCTGAGGCAAGAATATTGTAGGTTGGAGACCAGCTTCAGCAAATCAGTGAGACTGTCTTAAAATTTAAAAAAAAAAAATTAATGGGCTGGGGATGTAGTTCAGTGGGTTCACTCCCAGTACCACAAAAAAGGACTTATGAAGTTAGGAAAAATACAAGGCTCTCCACTCTCTCTCTATCAAAAATTATACATTTGTCATTCCTTGGTTCCAGGACACCTTCCCCAATGAATCCTCAAATCCACAGAGGCTCAAGCCCCTTATGTAAAATGATATAGTATTTGCATATAACTTATACACATCCTTTTGTATCCTTTAACCATCTCTAGATTATATATTACCTGATACTATGTAAATATTATGTAAATAATTGTTATTCTATATTGTTTGGGGAATAATGACAAGGGAAAAAAACTGATTACATAGCTAGGGAGGAAGCTCAATAGCAGAGTATGAACTTAGCATATATGATGCCCTGGGTTCAACTGTTGGCACCATCAAAAAAAAAAAAAGTGTTCAGTATAAATTCCATTTTTAAAATAAATATTTTTCAACCCAAGGTGGGTTGTATCTGCAGATGTAGAACTGAGAAACAGAAGGCCAACTGTACTGCATGTCTTAGGTATTGAATTTTTTTAAAATCAGGGGTCATCAAAAATAAGAAAAGTCTGATAAAATGCTATAGGCAAATAGAGCCTAACGAAATAGGACAACCAAATATACTATAGTAACTTGGATGGAATCTTGAAACAAAAAAAAATAACATGAGATTAAAAACTGAGGAAATAACTATAGAACTTTAGGATTTATTTATTTATTTTGGGTAAACTTATCTATTTCCTCTAAACATTTATTTCTTTATGGTAAAAACATTCAAGCTTAAGTTTTTAGTTAATAAAATATATAATAATAAAGTACCATGGCTGGGATTGTGGCTCAGCACTAGAACTCTCGCCTAGCACGTGTGAGGCCCTGGGTTCGATCCTCAGCAACACATATTAATAAATAAATAAAATTAAGGTATTTTCAAAAAATAAATAAATAAAGTACCAACTCTTTAGTTATAATAATATATATATTGGTTTGTTAATTGTAACCCACGTACCAAACTAATGTAAAGATGTCAAAAATAGGAGAAACTTTAGGGTGGGATTGGCAGGGAGGAGATAAACTCTCTGAACCATCTGATCAATATTTCTATAAATCTACAACTGTTCCAAAAATTAAAATGAGTTGATATAAACATATATGTACAGCCAGAAATGGTAGTGCACACCTATAATCCTAGCATCTTGGGAGGCTGAGGCAGGAGAATTAAGTTCAAGGCAAGCCTCAAAACACTGCAAGATCCCATCCCAAAACAAAAATAAAAGGACTTGGGATGTAGGTCAGCAGTAAAGGATTCTGGGTTCAATTCCCAGTACCAAAAAAAATAACAATAATTAATGTATGTATATACACATACATATAAAATTTAAAACAAAAAATATAAGGCCTGGAAATAGACTAAAAACTTAATATTTAAAGATTCAAAATTAGCTACATAGAAATCTAAGACAATTCTCTAAACTATACGAACAAATAAAATCTGCTATATAAGATCAATACTTTAAAAAAAAAAATGAGAGCAGGGGTTGGGGATATAGCTCAGTGGTAGAGCACCTGCTTGGCATGTGTGAACATTTATGTCCCCCACATTCATCTGTAGAAAAACCTATTCACCAACATGATGGTATTAGGAGGTAGATCCTGTGACATGTGAGTGGATTATAAGGACTGAGTCTTCATGAATGGTATTAGTATCCTTTTAAAAAGTCCCAGAAAGATGCCTTGTCCCTTATATAAAGGCATAGCAAGGTGCCATTCACATACAGGAAACAGGCCATCACCAGATAACAAATCTGTACGAACAAATTCATAAATTCATAATAACATATAATCAAAAACAAAAAAATAACTCACAGGTCACTTTGAGAAGTTGCTGAGGCAATAGCTCGTCATTCTGAAAATTGATGAAAAGAATATTTTTCCTGTGTAGACTGTGTTATGGTTTGGATCTGAAATGTCCCCCAAAAGCTTACACACATGTTGAAGGACTGGTCCCCAAAACAGCAGTGTTCAGAGGTGGAGCCTTTGGAAGATGACTAGATCAAAAGGATTCTAATCTCGTCAATGGATTCAGCCATTGATACAAATTTAGAGATAGATATAGTGGGGGAGGGTATTGAAGATTTAACCCAGAGATACTTTACATTGAGCTACATCACCAGCCCCCCATTGACTTTTTCTTGTGCGGGGGAGTTGGAGGGGTGGACAAAGTCTGACTAATTGTAATTCCTATGCCTTAGCTTCTGTCAATGGATTCATAATTTAAAGGGCTATTGGGAGGTGGTGGAAATGTAGGAGGAAATAGACCCTCAGAGACATGTCCTTGAAGGATATATTTTGTCCCTGGCCCTTTCCTCTCTCTGCTTCCCAACTATCATGTGGTAAGCAACTCTATTTTAGTCCATGGGGCCAAGTGACCATGGACTAAAACTTCAGGAACTGTGGGCCAAAATAAATCTTTCCTCCTTTAAGTTTATTTATCCCAGGTAATTTGTCACAGCTAAAGGAATGTGACTAACAGACTATATTTCAAGCAAATCAAATAGCTGTTAAGAAAAAGTTCTATTTGTAGACAAATCATAGTTAAATCATCCTTTTGAAAACCCTAATAAAGTAATGATAGTTATTTGCTGCTAAAATCATTAGGTGAAAGACTGATGGAAGAATTTTATAATGAAGAAACAGGCTGACAATACATGAAGCCTTGTTGAATTTTAACTCTAAAACTGAGATATCAACTGCCTACCCCCCTCAAAATGAACTTCAGTCTAAATCTCAATCTAATCCTCAAGCTACTAGGTATAGTTTTCAGCTTAAAGGAAATAAAAGGAATAAAATAACATGGTAAATGAAACCTTAGGGACACAATCAGCCAAATACAGAATGTGTAGAGTTCTACAAAACTACAGAAATGGAACAGTTATTAAATAAGAATGATTTAAGAGACATAATAACCAAATATACATTTTTTGTTTAGATATTGAACAAATCAACTATAAAAAGACATCTTTAAGACAACAAAAGAAATTTGAACTCAAACTATGTATTAGATGATGTTAAGATATTATTGCTAAATTCAAGGTGATAATGGCATTGTGGTTATTTTTTAGAAGGCATTATCTGTTAGAGATATATACTAATGTATTTTTTAATTCCAGCAAAAAAAAAAAAAAAAGAGGAGAGAGTAATTCTATATTTTTAGAAAAGTTTTTAAATTGGGGCTGGGGCTGGGGCTGGGGCTCAGCGGTAGAGCGCTCACCTAGATATGCTGGGCCCTGGGTTTGATCCTCAGCACCACGTAAAATAAATGAATGGAATGAAGGTATTGTGTCCAACTACAACTACAAAAAAATAAATATTAAAAAACGAAGAAGAAAAGTTTTTACACGGAGTAATAATCACAATGAAATACCACTTCTACCCACTAGGATAGTAATAATAAAAAAAGAGATAACAAGAAGTACCAACAAGAATATGAAAAACCTAAAATCCTTATACATTCACAATGGGAATAGAAAATGTCAGTCTGGCAGTGTGTCCAACAGTTCTGACCCAGAAATTCTACCATGAGGTCTATACCCAAAAGAAATGAAAATGTATGTCCACACAAAATTTTGTATGTGTGTTCACGGCAATATTATCTATAACAGCTAAAAAGTGTAAACAACACATCTATCCATCAACTCTTAAATGAATAAATAGAATATATTTGTACAATGGAATGTTATTTGGCAATAAAAGGAATGAAGTATGATACTTGTCACAACATGGATGAAACCTTGAAAACATTATGCTACCTAAAGAGAGACAGTCAACAAAGGAACACATATTATGTAATTCCATTTACATTAAATGTCCAGAATAAGTCAATGTAGAAAACCAGAAGGTAGATTAGTAGTTGTCTAGGGCTAAGGAATATGAGATTGGAGAGTAATGTCTAAGGGCACAGAATTTTTTGTTTATTTGTTTGTTTTAATGGGGTAATCAAAATGTTCAAAATTCAGCCAGGCATGGTGGTGTATGCTATAATCCCAGTAACTTGGGAGGTTGAGGCAAATTTGAGACCAGACTCAGCAATTTAGCAAGGCCCTAAGCAACATAGTGAGATCCTGTCTCAAAATAAAAAATAAAAGGGATAAGGATGTGGCTCAATGGTGAAGACCCACTGGGTTCAAAAACCAGTACCTCCCCACCAAAAAAAGCACAACTCTGAATATTCTAAAAGCCATTAAACTACATACTTTAAATGGGTAAACTACATGATCTGTATGAATTATATTTCAATAAAGCTGTTAAAGAAAAATAGGATTAGTTTTGGACTGGAGATGGGCTCAGTGGTAAAGTGCCCCTGGATTCAATCCCCAGTACAAAAAACCAAAGTGTAGTTGTCACTTGTCCCAAATTTCACTTCTTTACCTTTCATTTAACTCGCTATGGGTTAAATTGTTTCCCCCAAGAAAAGGTAAATTGAGGGCTGGAAATGCAGCTCAGTGGTAGAGTTCTTGCCTAACATGCATGAGGCCCTGGTTTGATCCCTACCATCTCTCTCTCTCTCTCTCTCTCTCTCTCTCTCTCTCTCTCTCACACACACACACACACACACACACACACGAGAGATGTTGAAGTTCTGATCCAGGGTACGTGAATTTGACCTTATTTGGAATTAAAATCTTTGTAGATGCAATTGAATTAATCCAATGACTGGTATCCTTATAAGAAGAATGAAAACCTGAACACAGACATACAAGATATACTGAAAACACACAGAAGGACACAGAGAGACATGTGACAACAGAGGCTGAGATTAGAAGAATGCATCTAAAGCCAAGGAACAGCAAAACTGCCATTAAAGACAGGAGAGAGGGATAGAAGATTTCTCTTCTGAACCTCCAGACTGAGATGAACTAACCCTGCTAACCCCTGGATTTCAGACTTCAAGCCTTCAGAGCTGTGAAAAAATAAAATTCAGTTGCTTTTGGTCACACAGTTTATGGTACTTTATGGCAGCCTTAGGAAACTAACACAGTCATCAAACCACAGCATTTTGGCTTCTATGAATGTTGGTGTTAATCACCAAATCCAATTACTCTATAATTCTATTACAGAATCCATTTTCTTTGAACACGATATTATCAAGAATCTTTTTTCTTCGTTCCATAACTTTCATTTGTTTCCTTTGTTCCAGAAACCTTTCCTATTCTCTCAATTTTAGGCACCTCTTATTCAGTTCCTTTTCTTTCTCAGGATCATATATTTGATATTTCCCAAGTTTTGTTCTTCTTTAATACTCTTTCATGCTCTGCCTTGTTTAGTTTTTCTACTGCTGACTTCAGTTGCTACCCACAGGTTAATGAATCCAAACTGCATGCCTACAGCTTGAGCTCCAGATTTTCTCATGAAGCCATTCACTAGACATTTCCACTGAAGTATCTTCTGCCACTCAAATTCTTATAAGACTCATTTTTAATAGCCCAACATGTCCGAAAGTAAACAAATATATTATCTTTCCCTTGCACTGCCAATAACAAAAAATTCTCCTTTCCTAATGCCTCCAGATTGAATTATATTTTCTTCTACACACCAGACTCATCTCTGGAGATAAATAATGAAAGCAGTATCAAACAATGAATGCAATAGTCTAAACATCCCTAAAAAGAATACACAAATAAGGATAATATCCAAAAATCTGGAAGGGAACAGAAGAAATACCTTCTGCTCATTTGTGTAACAAAAGAAGATAGATTCCCTAGTACCAGCTCCCTCCTCAACAGTCTAGAGTCAGACTTGTCCCACTGTCCTTTAGATAGCAAGAAATAGGAAAAGCGGGAAATGGAGCTTTCTAATGAAATTTCAGGCTATCTTTTAGCTGTTCTCTTTCTTTACTGCAATTTAAGTTACTTCATTCTTTAGGACAACATGCTGGACAACATCCCCATCTTTCCATATTGCAAATAAAGCATTTCCTACCTCATTATCAGCTCCTAAGGCATTGATTTGCTCCAATTTGTAGGTCCAATATCTGGCTTCCTCCTCTGGGATATCTACCATCAAAAAAGATAAAAAAGAAATCACATCAGCTGATTAAATAGTTCAATCATCAGCAAATAATTCTATAGTCAAATAACTGTAGTTTGAAAGGTGGTAGTGAAAGATGAATTTTACTGGTGACTTGGTACTCGCCATGAACATTATCTTGTATGTTATTTCACAAAACCAATATGGTGTGCTATTATTCCCATTGTTCTATTTTGCAGATGAAGAAACTAAAGGCCAGAAAGGTCAAGTAATTTCTCCATAGTCACACAGTTCATAAACAGATGAGTCATGATTAAAACTGTAGTCAGTATAATTTCAAGTACCATATTCTTTTTATTTTATTTTTTATTTTTCATTACTCACCAATCTGTAGTTGTTAAGACACTGAGCAATGTTTTGTGCAATTCTGCCGCCAAGTCTTCCCAATGCTAGTGCAATAAGACCTACTTGTGTACCACATTGGCTTTGCTTTTCTTTCCCAGGATTATATATTTGATACTTCCCAAGTTTTTTGCACAATTCACACAGGAGGTTTTATAAATTCTCATAGGTTAACAGAATTTTAAATAGGTTTCTTTTATTTTTTAAAAAAAATTACTTTTGGAAGGGGTTGTGGCTCAGAGGCAGAGTGCTTACCTAGCATGTGTGAGGCACTGGGTTCAATTCTCAGCACTGCATATAAATAAAATAAAGGTTCATCAACAATTAAAAATTATTTTTAATTTGCTTTTTAAAAATTTTTTCAGTTGCAGATGGACACCATATGTTTTTATTTTATTTATTTTTATGTAGTTATAAGAATCAAACCCAATGCCTCACATGCGAGAGGCAAGCACTCTACCCCTGAGCTACAACCTGAGCTCTAATATACTTTTTACTTCGAGACAGGTTCTCAGTAAGTTGCCAGGCTGCCCGTGAACTTGTGGTCCTCCTGCCTTAGCCTCCTAGGTAGCTGGAATTACAGACATGCACCACACAACTGGTTTCACAAGTCTCTATATTATCTGAAAGAAAATTCCTTTGTCAAAATATAGGATGCTGAAAGCTAAAATTTTTCTTTCAAAAATTTAAAAGGATCATTAAATTTTTGAAAACTGAATCCCAAGCTAGCTATCATTAGGGCCAAAGTGTTATCATTGAGGTCAAAGTTTTCTATCACTGGGGTGAAAGGCACATTCATATTAACTCCAGTGAAAAATAGACTTTTTACTTAGATAAGTTTTTACCCTAAGCATTTATTCAAATAGCCATTTGTCATTATTACATACCAAGTAAACACTAGACATACCAAGAAAAACTACACAAGGACCTCGAGAAACTAAAAATCTAGTCAGAAATGCATACTGCTATATATAAAACAGAATATAAATGATGCAGTAGTGAAATAGAGGAATATTTGTTTAAAATTCAATAAGGAATGAATGAACTCCTAACCTAACTGTGTAAACTGCTTCAAAAACATGTTCCCTAGCAAAATCGATTATACACATTTAAAAACAACCATTTAAATCTCTGGAAATGTTCCTAGGACAACAGCATCTGAAGAAATATTTATTGAAGAAAACCTACTAAAATTTGGTAAGAACAGTCAATGTCTATAGTATATAAACCAAGACCTGTGCTCGCTTCGGCAGCACATATACTAAAATTGGAACGATACAGAGAAGATTAGCATGGCCCCTGCGCAAGGATGACACGCAAATTCGTGAAGCGTTCCATATTTTTATTAAAAATGCTAACGAGAATATTACAAATAGACTAGATCAAGTAGAAGCCAGAACAACAGATAATGAAGACAAAGTCTTTTGAGAGTCATTGGGATAGAAGAAGGCACAGAGGTTCAAACCAAAGGAATGGACAACCTATTAAATGAAATAATCCTAGAAAACTTCCCAGAGATGAAAGATGGAATGGATTGCCAAATCCTGGAAGCCTACAGGACCCCAAACATCCAAAACTGTAATAGACCAACTCCAAGACATATAATTATGAAGATAGCCAACATACAGAACAAGGAGAGAATATTAAAAGCTACGAGAGAAAGGAGGCAGATTACATTCAGGGGTAAACCAATTAGGTTAACGGCTGATTTTTCATCACAGACTTTGAAAGCCAGAAGATCATGGAACAATGTATTTCAAACGCTGAAAAATAATGGTCTCCAACCAAGAATACTGTATCCAGCAAAATTAAGCTTCAGATTTGACAATGAAATTAAAATCTTTCACGATAAACAAAAGCTAAAAGAATTCGCTGCCAGAAAACCAGCACTGCAAAGCATTTTGGGCAAAATTCTACAAGAAGAGGAATGGAAAAAATAGTGCCCAAAACCAACAGCGGGAGGTATCTCAGTAAAGGGGGAGGAAAACAACGAAAAAGTAAAAACTAGCCAAACTAAAATAAATAAATAAATAAACATGACTGGAAGTACAAATCATATTTCAATTGTAACCTTAAATGTTAATGGTCTAAACTCACCAATCAAGAGACATAGGCTAGTAACCTGGATCAAAAAAACAAACCCAACAATATGCTGCCTTCAGGAGACTCATTTGATAGGAAATGACATACACAGGCTGAAGGTGAAAGGTTAGGAAAAATCATACCACTCACATGGCCCTCGGAAGGAAGCAGGAGTGGCCATACTCATATCGAATAAAATCAACTTCAAACCTAAGTTAATCAAAAGGGATAAAGAAGGACACTATATCCTGTTAAAAGGAACTATCCACCAACAAGACATAACAATTATCAATTTATATGCACCAAATAATGGTGCAGCAACGTTCATAAAACAAACTCTCCTCAAGTTCAAGAGTCAAATTGACCACAACACAATAATTATGGGTGACTTCAACACACCACTCTCACCATTAGACAGATCCTCCAGACAAAAGCTGAATAAAGAAACTATAGAACTCAATGACACAATCAATAACCTAGAATTAACTGCCATATATAGAATATATCAACCATCATCAAGTAGATACACGTTCTTCTCAGCAGCACATGGATCTTACTCAAAGATAGATCCTATATTATGCCATAGGGCAACTCTTAGTAAATATAAAGGTGTGGAGATAATACCATGCACCATATCTGATCATAATGGAATGAAACTGGAAATCAATGATAAAAGAAGGAAGGAAAAATCCTGCATCACATGGAAAATGAACAATATGTTACTGAATGATCAGTGGGTTACAGAAGACATAAAGGAGGAAATCAAAAAATTCTTAGAGTTAAACGACAATACAGACACAACATACCAGAATCTATGGGACACAATGAAAGCAGTTTTAAGAGGGAAATTCATTTCCTGGAGTTCATTCCTCAAAAAAAGAAAAAAACAACAAATAAACAAACTCACACTACATCTCAAAACCCTAGAAAAGGAAGAGCAAAACAACAGCAAACATAGCAGAAGACAAGAAATAATTAAAATCAGAGCGGAAATCAACGAAATTGAAACAAAAAAAAACATTGAAAAAATTGATAAAACTAAAAGTTGACTCTTTGAAAGAATAAATAAGATCGACAGACCCTTAGCCAAGCTAACGAAGAGAAGAAGAGAGAAAACTCAAATTACTAACATACGGGATGAAAAAGGCAATATCACAACAGACACTACAGAAATACAGAAGATAATTAGAAAGTATTTTGAAACCATATATTCTAATAAAATAGAAGACAGTGAAGACATCGATAAATTTCTTAAGTCATATGAGCTGCCCAGATTGATTCAGGAAGACACACACAATCTAAACAGACCAATAACAAAGGAAGAAATAGAAGAAGCAATCAAAAGACTACCAATCAAGAAAAGCCCTGGACCGGATGGGTATACAGCGGAGTTTTACAAAACCTTCAAAGAAGAATTAATACCAATACTTTTCAAGCTATTTCAAGAAATAGAAAAAGAAGGAGCTCTTCCAAATTCATTCTATGAGGCCAACATCACCCTGATCCCAAAACCAGACAAAGACACTTCAAAGAAAGAAAACTACAGACCAATATCTCTAATGAACATAGATGCAAAAATCCTCAATAAAATCCTGGCAAATCGAATACAAAAGCATATCAAAAAAACTGTACACCATGATCAAGTAGGATTCATCCCTGGGATGCAAGGTTGGTTCAATATACGGAAATCAATAAATATTATTCACCACATCAATAGACTTAAAGATAAGAACCATATGATCGTCTCGATAGATGCAGAAAAAGCATTCGACAAAGTACAGCATCCTTTTATGTTCAAAACACTAAAAAAACTGGGGATAACAGGAACTTACCTCAACATTGTAAAAGCTATATATGCTAAGCCTCAGGCTAGCATCATTCTAAATGGAGAAAAACTGAAGGCATTCCCTCTAAAATCTGGAACAAGACAGGGATGCCATCTCTCACCACTTCTATTTAATTTAGTCCTTGAAATACTAGCCAGAGCAATTAGACAGACAAAAGAAATTAAAGGCATAAAAATAGGAAAAGAAGAACTTAAATTATCACTATTTGCGGATGATATGATCCTATACCTAGAAGACCCAAAAGGGTCTACAAAGAAACTACTAGAACTAATAAATGAATTCAGCAAAGTGGCAGGATATAAAATCAACACACATAAATCAAAGGCATTCCTGTATATCAACATCAAAACTTCTGAAATGGAAATGAGGAAAACCACCTCATTCACAATATCCTCAAAAAAAATAAAATACTTGGGAATCAACCTAACAAAAGAGGTGAAAGATTTATACAATGAAAACTACAGAACCCTAAAGAGAGAGTTAGAAGATCTTAGAAGATGGAAAAATGTACCCTGTTCATGGATAGGCAGAACCAACATCATCAAAATGGCAATATTACCAAAAGTTCTCTACAGGTTCAACGCAATGCCAATCAAAATCCCAACAGCATTTCTTGTAGAAATAGATAAAGCTATCATGAAATTCATATGGAAAAACAAAAGACCCAGAATAGCAAAAGCAATTCTAAGCAGGAAGTGTGAATCAGGCGGTATAGCGATAATAGATTTCAAACTATATTACAGAGCAATAGTAACAAAAACAGCATGGTACTGGTACCAAAACAGGCAGGTGGACCAATGGTACAGAATAGAGGACACAGAGACCAATCCTCAAAATTACAACTTTCTTATATTTGATAAAGGCGCTAAAAGCAAGCAATGGAGGAAGAATAGCATCTTCAACAAATGGTGCTGGGAAAACTGGAAATCCATATGCAACAAAATGAAGCTGAACCCCTTTCTCTCACCATGCACAAAAGTTAATTCAAAATGGATCAAGGAGCTAGATATAAAACCAGAGACTCTGCACCTGATAGAAGAAAAAGTTGGCTCCGATCTACATATTGTGGGGTCGGGCTCCAAATTCCTTAATAGGACGCTCATAGCCCAAGAGTTAAATACAAGCATAAACAAATGGGACTTACTTGAACTAAAAAGATTTTTCTCAGCAAGAGAAACAATAAGAGAGGTAAACAGGGAACCTACATCCTGGGAACAAATTTTTACTCCTCACACTTCAGATAGAGCCCTAATATCCAGAATATACAAAGAACTCAAAAAATTAAACAATATGGTAACAACCCTATCAGCAAATGGGTCAAGGACCTGAACAGACACTTCTCAGAGGAGGACATACAATCAATCAATAAGTATATGAAAAAATTCTCACCATCTCAAGCAGTCAGAGAAATGCAAATCAAAACCACCCTAAGATACCATCTCACTCCAGTAAGATTGGCAGCCATTATGAAGTCAAGTAACAATAGTGCTGGCAAGGATGTGGGGAAAAGGGTACACTTGTACATTGCTGGTGGGACTGCAAAATGGTGCGGCCAATATGGAAAGCAGTATGGAGATACCCAGGAAATCTGGGAATGGAACCATCATTTGACCCAGCTATTGCCCTCCTCAGACTATTCCCTGAGGACCTCAAAAGAGCATACTATAGGGATACTGCCACATCAATGATCATAGCAGCACAATTCACAATAGCTAGACTTTGGAATCAACCTAGATGCCCTTCAATAGACGAATGGATTAAAAAACTGTGGCATCTATACACAATGGAGTATTACACAGCACTAAAAAACTACAAAATCATGGATTTTGCAGGGAAATGGATGGCATTAGAGCAGATAATGCTAAGTGAAGCTAGCCAATCCTTAAAAAACAAATGCCAAATGTCTTCTTTGATATAAAGAGAGCAACTAAGATCAGAACAGGGAAGAAGAGCATGAGGAAAAGATTAACATTTAACAGAGACGAGTGGGGTGGGAGAGAGGGAGAGAGAAGGCAAACTGTATGGAAATGGAAGGAGACCCTCATTGTTACACAAAATTACATATAAGAGTTTGTGAGGGGAAAGGGGAAAAAAAAAGGGAGATAATTAAACAACAGCAGATGGGGTAGAGAGGGAAGATGAGAGGGAAGGGGAGGGGGGATAGTAGGGGATAGGAAAGGTAGCAGAATACAACAGTCATTAATATGGTATTATGTAAAAATGTGGATGTGTAACCAATGTGATTCTGCAACTTGTATTTGGGGTAAAAATGGGAGTTCATAACCCACTTGAATCAAATGTATGGAAGATGATATGTCATGAGCTTTGTAATGTTTTGAACAACCAATAAAAATAAATAAATAAAATAAACCAAGACCTACTCACTCTCATCTCCCTCCCAGCTCAACAAGATGAAAATTCTATTCCAAATTGGTACAGTCAAGAATATAGCACTAAAAATACAAGCAACTAAGCTAAAAACAAGAACTCCATTTGCTTTTCTTAGCCTACAATTTCACAAGCAAGTTTTCCTTTCCATTTTTCTAAAGTATATAGTTAGTTCCAAGTTCAGTTGTTTTTGAACTAGCTGGGAAAAATCACGTTATTTTTAGCTTTTATCACCATAGGATCTAAGACCTAAATAAATTGAAATCATAAAACAGTAGCAATAAAAACGTATATGTAAATATCAACAATATGAACAATAAAAATTAAAATTACACTAATAGAATTCAACTGAAACAAAAAACAATTTAAATCAATTAGATAGACAAAGGTTAAAAACTGGAACATACAAAATGTTGGCAAGGATAAGCAGAAGTAAATACTCATCAAATAGTGGGTAAAAGTATAAATTGTGCAATCGTTTTAACAAGTAACTTTGCAGTATCTTTGAAAAACAGTGATGTGCATTGTGACCTTTGACTTTGTAATTCTATGGTAAGACATTTATCCCAGATTCATAATGGGCATAGATATATAACATTATTAGTTATAGCAATATATATTAAAAAAAAAGGAAACAAATTACATGTCAAACAGTAAAGGATTACCAGGATAAATTATAGTAAACACAGATTTTCAGATCAGTAAGATAGTTCTTAAAGTATAACATGGAATAATGTCCCAAATATACACAAAAAAGTAGTTTATACAACATTATATACCACAATAAATATACAGTATATAAGGTGTGATCCAAATTTAGCCAAAATAAATTCCTAGAAAATCTGTGTCTAGACCAAGATACAGAAAAGTTATTAGTGGTTTATCTCAGGTGAATAGAAAGGAGGTGAAAGGAAGTAGAAAGAAACTTTTAATTTTTTACCCACATACATTTCATTCCCATTTTGAATTTTTATCAGAAGCATGTATTTTTTCTGATTTTAAAATTTGTTTAAAATAAAGATAATGTTCAATTTATCAGTTCTCTTTTAAATTAATAAATCATAAGGTATATATTTACTTCAAGATATTAAATGTCAAAATATTTTCAAGGGCTGGGGTTGTGGCTCAGCGGTACAGTGCTCACCTAGCAAGTGTGAGGCCCTGGATTCGATCCTCAGCACCACATAAAAATAAATAAGGAAAATAAAGGTATTGTGTCCAACTACAACTAAAAAATAAATATTAAAAAATATATTTTCAAAATAATAAATCTAACAAGCAGATATTTCATAAATTATAATAACAGTCACAGAAAATTAAATGACTTGAAGAGTATGCTTTTTATTGTGGATTTTTAATAACCACCTGCTAGACTTTGCTTTGCATCCTTGCCCTAAGCCAGGGGGTCAGGGGACATAGAAATGAAGACAAAATGCTCTCAAAGGAAATGAGTGAGAAGATAAAATATACATTCATGAAACAACTAGCCAACAATCTCACACAATATGGTAAAAAGTATTAAGTGATTTAAAAAATCTCATCACAAAGACTCACCGAAAGGCAACTCGAATCTTGTATCAAGCAAGATTTTATGAGGAGTTGGGTTTTTAGTTCCACAGATCTCATCATCTTTCATTAATGTCTCAGCCTCCAATGTAGACCACTCACCGGGCCCTTCCTAGGAAACAAAATCCAAAATTAAACTTTAATCTTTCTTGGCTTTCCTCTTGATTCGAGAGCCAGGTGTTCTTCTCTGATTTTCCCTTTTTGAGAGCTTCTGAGGGCCACTTATATCCTGATAAGGCACACATGCCACTGTTATGATCTGTCTGTGCTACACACAGACTTCTGTTCTCCAACTTTAGTGGGGAGAGCAGCTTTTATTATGCTTAGCTCTCTTCAGGACAGATTTCTTGAGTACCAAACTCTAAAACTAAGCATTACATGGATCAATATTTAATCTGCATAATTCTTAATGACTATGTCACTTAATGATATATGTCTCTGCTTCTCATCAATAAAGAGCTACTGACATTGCTAATTAAACAGAACTGAGCTCTCAGAGTCTGTAAACAAGTCAGGATGGCACCTGGCATTTTGCCAGAGGGAGTAGTTTGTGAAGTAATGCCAGCAAGCCATTAAGTGTGAAGATTCCTTATTGGTTGACTGCTGTATCTATTTTATGTTAATTAAGATAAGCTGTGTGGAATGTATAAATACCTCTGTTGTCCTACAATAAACGGCTCCCACTCCTGCTGTATCAATCTACACAAGTTCCTCGTCACCCCCCGCCCCCATTATTTTGCTGCAGCTGGACTGCGGCACTGAGCAAGAGATGCAATGAAAATAAACTGCCCATCTGCCTGAAGGAGTAGAGATTTATCCAGAAATAAAAGAAAACAGAGGCAATATGTTCAACTTTCCCAGTCCTGGAAAAAACACATAGTTCATGTGAAAACCAAGTAGGAACATAATAGCTTCTGTCTAATACAAAGTGAGTATATGTGGGGAAATTATGCTATCTGAGTTATATTCTAAACAGGGAAAGTAGAACGGGAGTTCAGTTCAGGAAATAATGCATGAAGACCATATGAACAGCAATTGCTAAGCCTGGAAGTTCCTTAAATTCTGGTAGGGTTACATGCAGAAGAGGACTGAAATCAGTTCCCTAAGTGACTCAAAGCAAAAGAAAAATCCATCCAGTTAGCTGAGAAATTTTAATGGGACCTCTCCCAGGACAATATCTTAGAGGAGAATGTAGGTGCATACATGCACACTACCCAGATGAGGCTGTCTACCTAATAAGGCTAAGGAGTTGCTTTGGCATCTCTGAATTCAGTATTGGGATATATGGAAAAACAGACTTAATTATAATCACATGACCCTCTGGGTGAATAACAGATAGGTCCTCTTAAGTAGAAAGGGAGAAGAGTAATCTGACTTGCATGGATGACTATCAGCTGAAGTGAAGCCAAGATGAGGAAAATGAAGAGCTAAACCATACCTCCAAACAGGCAATGCACTGACTGACCTCATCTGACTGACGAATTGTCTTCAGTGCAATCCACACGGTCCCCACCATGGTGTCCCATATCAGCCCTTTGTTCCATACCTCCACACTTAGACCCAGGTCCAGACGACTGATCTCACTAGAGAAAAGAAGAAGAAAGGCGTTTGACCAAAGCCAGATAATTGAAACAAATGCTACATTTCCCATTTTACTAATCCTGAATACTTTTTTACCCAGGATATTTTCTTAGGGAAAATCAAAATGTCTCAGAATGCTGCAATCATCTTTAGGTTCCCAGAATCATCTATGTTAAGGTACACACACACACACACACACACGCACACACACACAATGCTTTTGTTCATTATTCATGAGTAAGCCCCAGCTGGGTATGGAGGCACACACTTGTAATCCCAGAGATTTGGAAAACTGAGGCAAGAGGATCACAAGTTTGTGGGTTGCCTTGGCATCTTAGTGAGACCCTGTCTCAAAATAAAAATAAAAAGGGCTGGGGACTAAGGCTGTAGTTCAACAGTAAAGCACCTGCCTAGCATATGTGAGGCCCTGGGTCTGGGTTTGAGTCCTAGTACCACAATAAAGGAAGGAAGGAAGGAAGGAAGGAAGTTAGGAAAGAAGAATGGAAGGACTAGGAATACAGCTCAGTGACAAAGTGCCTCTGGGTTCAATCATCAGTGCCTGAAAAGGAAAAAAAAAAAAATGGAGAGTAAGTTCCTGAGACTTGCTATGTAACATAGTTACCTATGTTTTATACACACACACACACACACACACACACACAATTAACAATAAGGCATGCACACCTAAAAATTTGTTGAGAAAGTAGATTTCATGTTAAGTGTTCCTAGCACAAAAGGTGAGGGACAAGGAAACTGCTGGAGGTGATGGGTATGTTTATTCCCTTGATCAAGGTGATGGTAATAATACAAGTTCACATATATGTCCAAACTTGCCAAATTATATGCACTAATTACATGCCATTTTTATATACCAATTAAACCTTAATAAATTTTGAGAAAGAAATAAAGAAAAATGTGTTTCTCACTATCCCCTAGCCTTTGGAGATATAATCATGGTTAGACTAATAAGGCCAAGTGATGAAGCCATTATTGCCATGCCTGCCTGCCTATCTACAATTTCTACCCTTAGGCAACAGTCCTATATGTTTTATTGATAACACTGCCCCAATTTATACTTATGGAATGTATACAGGAAGTTTTTAGGAAAGGTAAATCTTTTTTTACAAGAGTTATGAAAGGAAATCTAGGTAGAAGTAAAAGGGCTCATAACAACACATAAGTTTGATGGGAACAAGTGGGCAAAGGCAGGTGAGGGACACTAGAGTGTTAGAGGAGAATGTAGGTCAAGTCACTCAGTCCCTGGAGGACTCTCATTATCAATTAAGCTTATAATAATAATAATATAATAATAATTATTAGAAAAGAAATCATTCCAGAAAGAGCCAAATAATCACTATGTAAAAGAAATGACACACATGGGTAGAATATCTGCTTATAAGGACAAATCTTAATTTTTAACATAAAAATACTTATATTATTTATTTTATTTTATTTTTGTACAGAGACAGAACCCAGGGGTGCTTAACCACTGAGCCACATCCCCAGCCCTTTTGATTTTTTTATTTTGAGACAAGGCCTTGCAAAGTTGCTTAGGACTTGTTAAGTTGCTAAGACTGGCCTCAAACTTGCAATCCTCCTACCTTAGCCTCCTGAGCTGCTGGGACTACAGACATACACCACCATGCATGGCAAAAAACACATTAATGCTAAAAACATTCTCCAGAAAGCTCTTATTAGGATGTAAGGTTACTTGAAGGGCAAGAATAGCAAGAAAAACTAGAAAAGGACAATTCCATCAAAAAAAGCAGAAAGGCATTCTCAGAAACAAAAGCTATTCATCACCAGAAGTTTCAAGTGTGTGCTGTTGAGAAAGCCTGCCAGGCTTCCCTGTTGTACTATGAGGTAAGTGTTCTCAGATTTACAAGGATGTGGATTTATAGTCATTGAATTCACATCAAGTATGTTGAAATTACACAATGAAAGAAAATCTTTCATTTTCACATACATACAAAGCATATAACACAGAGAACATGCTAATGAGTTCATTTATTCATTTAATTAATATTTCCTGAGCACTTATAATATATATATATATGACTTGGTACTTTAAGGAAGACACATTAACATCAGACCTAGTTCTTGTCTCCACAACTTTGGGCTCTTCAAAGCAACAAATGACATGACTTACCCAGTCACTAAGGATGTTCAGAGAGCTTTTTGTCATATAGTCATTCAGCCTAATTAATCAGTCTTTGAAAATACATGTAATACCCTTAAATGTGAAGTACCTTTCATTTGAATCTGGAAAAGAAACACTGCTTAGGGATACATATATAATATTCCTAAAGCAGCTCCTAAAAAGCATCTCAAGCCAATGATAAAGGAAATAGCTAGGGGTCTTTAACAGCATGACTTTAAATAGATGAAGAAAATCTGTTCTATAGAGAACTCTCTGGGGAATATGGTTCAAACAATGAAAATGTCTTCTATAAGAAGCTTCCTTTCTCATCTCTGTGTGCTCATCAGGCACAACTAAGAGAAGTCTGAGAATTCTATTTATGCCTCATCCCTAGAGCCCTGGGGAAGTTGCTTTTTTCTGTCAAAAAACTCCAATCAACAGTGTATGTGCATACATGTACACAAGATTCTTTTTTTTTTTTTTAAGAGAGAGTGGAGAGAGAGAGAGTGAAAGAGTAATTTTTTTTTTTTTTTTTTTTTAGTTTTTCGGCAGGCACAACATCCTTGTTTGTATGTGGTGCTGAGGATCGAACCCGGGCTGCACGCACACCGGGCGAGTACGCCACCACCTGAGCCACATCCCCAGCCCCACATGTACACAAGATTCTGAGCTAGACATTCACACCAATAACTGAAGATACCCTCCTTAAGAAATAATCAAGTCCTGAAATTAAAACACAGAAATATTAAATATAAATGAGAAATACCAAAATGAATATTAGAGATTGTCACATAATACATCAGGGAGCAGGAAAAAAGAAAAAGGGAGGGGAAAAGATCAGCAATGAAGTTGCAAAGTGATGAAAGAACAAAGAGAAGCAAAAAGATAAAGAAAATGCTAACAAAACCCATGTGTAAAAAGGGAGAGGGCCAAATTCACATCTCAACATGGGAGACAGAAGAAAATTCACATACATCAAAAGCAGGGTTGCAAGGGACATGCTATGGGCAACTAGATAATAAACATATAAGAATAAAGCTAGCTATGCTGATGACAGACTGCAGAAGATCACTGTGTTTCACATGCTGGGAAGAGTTATAACAGGAAGTAATTGTGACAGCACTGGAAGTCAGAAGAGAGAAAGATCACTACCTTTATATACCAGAGCCACACTGTGGAATGGCTAATATGTGAAGAGACTTTGAATGAACTCTGCACATTACACATGTAAAGAAGGGAACAGGTAGGTAGTCTTGCTCTCATGTCACTTTAACTAAAAAGAGAATAAATGAGGTTTATAATCATGAGAGAGAGGCAACCAGAGAGTAATGTGATACCACTAGCCTTCTTTTTGAAGCCCCAGTTCTTCCTCTGCTTCCATGACACCACCAACTCCTGGTTCTCCACTACCTCTCTACTCATTCCTTCTTAGTCTCCTTAATCCTCTCTTTAATGTTGCTGCTCTCCAGGCTCTGTCCCAGTCTCTTTTTTCAAAGTATACACTCTCTAAGATTTCTTATCTGTGCTTATGACTTCAACTGACTAAAATATTTCCCCAAACCACATTCATTCCCTAAGTGCCAGGTTCAGTTTTCTAACTATCTTCTTAATATACCTCCTACCTGAACTCTAAGAACTTCAAATACAAACTGGTCCAAATACCTTAACCCCAACCTAATGAGCAGCATACAATCCACCTAATTAATCATCCCAACAAATCTTTTAGTTCTACCTCCTTAGCACTTCTATCCATTGTTTTTTTTTTTTGTTTGTTTGTTTGTTTTTGCTAGCCTGTTACTGTCTTAGCCTAGGCCCTCTTTAACTATTAGTACTATTTAACTAGTATAATAATGCTTCCTAAATGGTACCTTAAGTAGCAATATATTTATTAAAAGCCCAGAGGACTGGACTGTTTCTCCATAAAAATAACAATCATTCCAATGCCTCTCTAAACTTCACTGTAAAACTTGTAAAGCAATTTCAAATTTCACAGTACTTTCAATACATATTTTCCTTTATCTCCTTCATGCCCATCTCCTACTCTCAAAAAGCAAATATAACCTTTTAATAAGTAAGGTAGACCTTTAGGATCTGTGTTAAGAAATAATGATAGATCCTTAGAGATAAGGAAACTCGCACTCAGAAAAGTTAAGAGAGGGCTGGGGCTGTAGCTCAGTGGCAGAGCACTTGCCTAGCACTTGTGAGTCACCAGGTTTGATCCTTAGCACCACATAAAAATAAAAAAATAAAGACATACTGTCTGTCTTCAACTAAAAAAAAAAAATTAAAAAAAAGAAAAGTTAAGAGATTAGCCCAGTCCTTCAATAAGATATTCTACACTTTTCTCTTCTAGAAAAAGAAAAAAAAATACTGAAAATTAAGTGGAGGGGTGTGAGAAAATATTTTTAATGCCAGAATTTTATTTAAAAAATATTAATTTTCTGTCATACATAAGAAAATCTACCATAAGAAATTTACTCAAACATAGGGCATTTTACTCAATAACATAAAAAGAAGGGTTGAGATATAGCCCCAGTGGTGGAGTGCTTGCCTAACATATGAGGTCTTACGATCAATTTCCAGCACTGCAAAAAATAATAGAAAATAAAACAAAATGCTTATAAGCACAGAATATTCATCCTCTAAGGCAGATGACTTGGGTAGATACAAACACTGTCTCTGATAGGTACAGCCATATTTCCTCAAGAAGCCTTCTGAGAATCAAAAAAATATTAAAGTTATATTTAATATTCTGCTAAGTAATTGTACTAACTCTAATATGCTAATTCTGACCACTGAAAAAAATCTGATGAGGTAATGTTTTCAAGCTCATAAATTAATTAGGAGTTTACCCACATTCATCATCCATCTCTAAGAATAGATTGTAAATCTATTAAATAGAAACAACTGAAGATATACTTCACCTACACACACCTCACTTGTTCCTATAACTACGGTTTTAGTTTTCCAAAAGAATATTTAACAATGTTCGCACTTTTTGTCAATCTTAGGCATGCACAGAATCTTTGTTTTATATGATGCCATACCCTTAGAAAGATTACAGAATACTTAGGCATGCTGGCTGCAAAGTACTTACAACATGAAATCTTGTTCCCAGGAAGGTTGATCGCCTCGAACTGCTACAGTTGTGCTCTTCACATTCTGTACTTTCAGGGTCACATATGTGTTAAATTTATCTGAAAAAATTCAAAACAAAAATGTAATATCAGATCTCAAATTGTTATCCAATCTCACAAAGCCCTTAGAATGTCCACATTATTACATGTACAAAAAAACTCAAATACTCTGAAGCATCCATTGTACAATTCCAGGCACAAGAGTCACAAACATTATAAAACCATACACCATCTTCCAGAGTACAATCTAATACGGTAATTTTCAAATTTTAATATATTTTGTATCATATGACCCAGTAAAAACATACAGACTCATGCAAACTGAAACAAAAGATTCATGAAATACAAGATATATTAGATATTTCCTATTCTAATTGATTTAGTCTATTAAAATGTTAATTGGAACTAATCAGGCTGGGTGTAGTGGCCCACACCTATAATCCCAGCATCTTAGGAGGCTGAGGCAGAAGGATCGTGAGTTCAAAGTCAGCCTCAGCAAAAGCGAGGTGTAAGCAACTCAGTGAGATCCTGTCTCTAAATAAAATACAAAATAGGACTAGGTTCAATCCCCAGTAACCCCCCCCAAAAAAAGAACTAATCAGAATGTACTAAAGTAAATTTATAACCACTTATAGTTTGAAGAAAATAACTGAACTGATCTAATAGAAACACAATTTGATAAAATGTAGAAAGATAACAGCTGCAGAGTGTTGACAGGGATAAAAACTGAGGCAAAATCCTCATAAAGGAAGAGGGCTTCAAGCTTAATCTACACAATTTGGCCTGAAGAACAAGCCACATAAAAGGAAACACTATAATTTGAGAGGATAAACTGAATTCTAAACAAAGATAGAGGCCTGGAAATAAAGCTCAGAACTCTGACCTACATCCTTCTCTCTCTTCCCTAAAGACACATGAAGATAAAAGCCCACATAATACAATAGACCACTAAGCTGTATTTTTTGTTTTGTTTTGTTTTGTTTTGTTGGTGGTCCTGGGGACTGAACCCAGGGCCTTCCATGTGCTAAGTAAGGGCTCTACTGAGGCCTAGGCCTCTGAGCTACATTATATATCATATGATATTATATTCCACCCCCCCACATCAAATCATACATAATTGATCAGACCATGGGTAGACACAACTAAAGAACAGCCAAGTCATGGGCTGGCCAAGAGCTGAGACGGATCTGATTCTCTTGCAAAAGATTTTAAATAGAAGGGGGAAAATTACTGAAAATTGGTGGTTGGTGCAAAAATTGGAAGAAAGGGCATAAAAATTCCACTGTAGCAGCTATTATGGATCTTATGCAAGATGGGTAAGCTGAGAAAGCCAGCCCAGAGAAAGAACAGAGGAGATCTTCAGAAAGAGAGAAGCCCTACCTAAGAGCCTATGGAAAGAACAGTAGGCTCTGAAACTGTTTTAGTTCCTGTTGTAACAAGGTCTGGTTTGTCAGGTTTTCCTAGGTTCCCAACCAAGTTCATTATTTTTCCAGTAACCCCCAGTTCCCCTCCCCAGCAGTAACCAGAGTAAGTCTTTATAAATTGACATTTATAATTAAGGAATTGCATACTAAAATAAGTAGATAGCATTTTTCATCTTCAGATGGACAAAGATTTAAGTTTCACATTATCTAGTGCTGATAAAAGGATTTGGGGAAATAAGTGCTTGCATACTTTTGGCCTCATCATAATCTAGTAAAAACTTTTAGGACTGGTATAGGTGAGTGCTAGAGAGTATGCTTAGCATGTGCAAGGCCCTAGGTTCAATCCCTAGCACCAAAAGAAAGAAAAAAATTAAGAATAGCAATTTGGCAGCAGCTACCAAATTTTTAAAAAATACATAACTTTGGGGGCTAGGAATGTAGTTCAGTGGAAGAGTATATACAAGGTCATGGGTTCAACTGCCAGCCTGCCAAAACAAAATAAAACTAAAACAACTTTGACCCATTAATTCTATTTCTAGACTCTAGCATATAACTACATTTTCAGAACTGGGCAACGATATGCACATAAAAAATTAATTATTTATAATAGCCAAACATTGGAAACAATTTAAATATTCATCCATCAAGATCCTAGAGTACAAACTGGGATTGTGGCTCAGTGGTAGAGCACTTGCCAAGCATGCATAGGGAACTGGGTTCAATCCTCAACACCACATACAAAAATAAAGTTGTTATGTCCATCTACAACTAAAAATATTTTAAATATATACATATATGTATATGTGTATGTGTGTATGAGTGTGTGTGTGTATGAGTGTGTGTGTGTGTGTGTGTATAGATAGGTAGGTAGGTAGGTAGGTAGATATATATAAAGATCCTAGAGTACAAAACATAACAAAATTCTACATAGTACCTTAAATGAAAGAAACAGAAAAACACAAATATGCTCACAATATGTTGCTGGAGGACAAAGCATGTTGCATAAAGATACATGGAATATGATCTATTTCTGTCTACAGTGTGTACAAAGGAATGGTCTGAAATTACCAAAAAAAAAAAAAATCTCTAAATAGGAGGGGTGGGGTGGCTCATGCCTGTAATCCGAGTGGTTCAGGAAGCTGAGGTAGGAGGACTACAGGTTCCAGGCCAGCCTCAGCAACTTAGCAAGGCCCTAAGCAACTTAATGAGACCCTGTCTCAAAAAAAAAAAAAAAAAAAAAAAAATGGGCTGTGGCTCAATGATTAAGTGTCCCTGGGTTTAATCCCTGGTACAAAAAAAAAAATTACTTTTGAGAAGTAGAATTGGGTTGACTAAGAGGTAAAGCAACTTATTGACAAACACAGATATACAAACAACTTTAATGTTTTACAATAGCACTGATTTTAATTAATAAGGTTATAAATTACTTTAGTGAATTAATTAGTTAATTATTGAATTTAACCAATGGACTACATAAAATTAATGATTTTTTTAAAGAACACTTAAAATCACAGAAAGTATAGAAGGAAAAGGAACAAAATAATAGAAGGCTGGACTTACCTGGTGAACCCTGGAATTTGGCTCTTTTAACTATAAGAGAAAAAAGAAGATACTATGAGGAATTTTACAAATTCTTTTTACCTCAGCAACATTTCTTGAACACCTGCTATGTGCCAATATTAGAGGTGGGATTCCACTGTCAAGTGTAATTCTTGAGAAAAGAAGTTCTTCATTGAAGAGAGTTCAGTGTCACATAATATAAACTCATACCCAATGCAGAAATCTCTGTTTCAGTCTCCTCAGGGAGGTAGAGAGAGCTACATTATTCCTATAGCAGGCCATCAGTTTCATGTTGGAGATCTTTCTAAGCTTTAAGTTACAAATATTTCTTATTTAAAACTCATCATAGGCTGGACACAGTGGTGCATGTCTATAATCCCAATGACAAACAAGGCTGAGGTAGGAGGATCTCAAGTTCATTGCCAGTGTCAGTAACTTAGCAAAACCCTCAGAAACTTAGCAAGACACTGTCTCAAAAAATAAAAAGGACTGGGCATACAGTTCAGTGGTAAAATGCCTCTGGGTTCAATTCTCAGTACCAAAAATAAATAAATAAATAACTTAAATAAAGAATCCTAATAGGGTTAGGGTGTATTTCAGTGGTAGAACTTGTCTAACATGCATTAGACCCTGAGTTCAATCTCCAGCCCCACCAAAAGGGAAAAAAAAATCAAGAATCAATAAATGGGATAGATTCCAAGTAAAAAGTTTCTTCTCAGCAAAAGAAACAATCTGTGAAGTGAATAGAGAGCCTACATCTTGGGAGCAAATCTTTACCCCTCACACATCAGATAGAGCATTAATCTCTAGGGTATATAAAGAACTCAAAAAGCTAAACACCAAAAAAATAATAATAATAATTACCCACTCAATAAATGGGCCAAGGACCTGAACAGACACTTCTCAGATGATATACAATAAATCAACAAATATATGAAAAAAAATGTTCATCATTGCTAGCAATTAGAGAAATGCAAATCAAAACTATCTAAAATTTCATCTCCCTCCAGTCAGAATGGCAGCTATTATGAATAAAAACAACAATAAGTGTTGGCGAGGATGTGGAGGAAAAGGTACACTCATACACTGCTGGTGGAACTGTAAATTGGTGTAGCCAATATGGAAAGCAGTATGGAGATTTCTTGGAAAATTGGGAATGAAACCACCATTTGATTCAGCTATCCCTCTCCTTGCTCTATACCCAAAGAACTTAAAAACAGCATACTACAGGGACACAGCCACATCAATGTTCATAGCAGCACAATTCACAGTAGCTAAACTGTAGAACCAACCTAGATGCCTTTCAATAGATAAATGGATAATAAAAAAAGTAGCATATATACACAATGAAATATTACTCAGCAATAAGAGAATAAAATCATGCCATTTGCAGGTAAATGGATGGAGTTAAAGAAGATAATGCCAAGTGAAGTTAGCCAATCCTAAAAAAACCAAATGCCGAATGTTTTCTCTGATATAAGGAGGCTGATTCATAGTGGGGTACGGAGGGGGAACATGGGAGGAATAGACAAACTCTAGATAGGGCAAAAGGGTGGGAGGGAAAGGGAGGGGGTATAGGGTTGAAATGATGGTAGAATGTGATGGACATATTATCCAAACTACACGTATGAAGACACGAATTGGTGTGAATATACTTTGTATACAACCAGAGATATGAAAAATTGTGCTTTATATGTGTAATAAGTACTGTTAATGCATTCTGCTGCATATATAAGTAAAAAAAATAATTAAAAAAAGAAAATCCCTCCATTATACTCATGCCCAAACAAGATCATAATAGGTCAGATGTAGATGATAGCTTTTGGGGGGTTGGGGAGTGGTACTGCGGACTAAACCTAGGTGTACCCTACCTCCCAATGAGCTACATTCCCAAGTCTTTTTTATTTTATTTTTGAGACAGAGTTTCACTAAGTTGGAATTACAGGTGTGCACCATCACATCCAGCTGTGAGGGTTTTTTAAAACTAGAGTGACAAGTAACTTCTGAGAATAAGCAGATATCAAGAGGAGTTTCCTGACAAAGTGATCACAAAGAGCTATTTCCAAAAAGTCAATAGAGAACTTCACAAGGACTCCTACATACAGACTGGATATGTCAGCTCCTGAGAAAGGTCAAAGGCTATCCATGCAGGAAAAATGCTAAATTCCAGAAAGCACCAAATATCAAATCCATTAAGATTAGGGCTAAGTGCAGCAGGGAAAGAATAACAAGAAAACACAAGACACAAAGCCTGGAAAGGATATTTAAAGGTTCTACTCCTTGTACTATATAACAAATCAAAACTTAAAAAAAAAAAAAAAAAAGCTTCACTGCAAATGACATCTAGCCTACTCATACTTCCAAGAGATGGTCATTCAATAGTTTTTCAAGGCCCTCTCCATTTTCAGGAAGCAATTACTGCTAAAATCTATTTGTTTTTACTGAATATAAGTATGTCCTTTGTAAAGTTTCATATCAATTCAAATCCTCTTCCCAATTATTCTTTTCCATAAATACAGAAAGCACACATCTCTCTGAATACCTGGCTAAGACTACCTCAAAAAGATTAAGTTTTGCAATTAGTAACAGATCCTCAAGCATAAATTTGCCATTATGCTAATCAACAATACAATTATAACAATGGTTCTTTCCTCAAAAAGAGAGAGAGAGAGAGAGAGAAATGCAATCTTCTGAGAAAGTGAATCTCAAACTTCAACATACTTCAAAACCACCCGGAGGGCTATTAAAGAACAGAGTGCAGGGCTCAACTATCTCTGTTTCTTGATTCAGTGGCATTCAGGGCCCTGAGAATCTTTATTCCTAATAAGTTCCTAGGTGATGTTATTGACAGTTAGTAGGCAGAAACCAGGGACGCTGCTAAAAATTCTTCAGTGTCCAGAATAGTTCCCAGAACAAAGAACTGTCAAACCAAAAGTATTGATAACACCAAGGCTGAGAAACAATGGTGAAGACCATGAAACCAAGGGTTCTAAGAATGAGGCTGAAGGTAATTAGGAAAGTCTTCATGGAGAAGTACTCTTTGAGATGGGCCTTGAAAACAGTCAGAATCTAAATAAGAAAGGCAGAAGGAGACCACTCCAGACAGGGAAGTGAGTAAACTAAAAGAAGGAAGCTTAAATACTCTGTATTCATGGTGCCTCAAAGAGACTAGTGTGAGGGAAAGGAAATGGAACCTGAAGGATAAAAGATAAGACCAGATGGTAATGCTTAGGGAATTTAAACATCAGGCAAAATAATTCAATTCTGGACACCAAATTTCAAGACTGCTAACAAAACAGAATCCAAGATAGCAAAACACTAATGAAAGTAAAAAAAAGACTTCAAATGTCAGCTAAGCAAGAGAGCTAAATCCAGGCAAAAGATGTCAATAAGGGCTGGAGTTGTGACTCAGTGATAGAGTGCTTGCCTAGCACACATAAGGCACTGGGTTCAATCCTTGGCACCACATAAAAATAAATAGATAAATGAAGTTATTATTAAAAATTTTCCTTTAAAAAAGAAAGATGTCAATGAAAATGACATTTCTTAAATTTTAAAGAAGGTTGCATAGGAAGGAAAACTTCAACCTTGGGAATCAGGTTGAAGCAAAAAATCTCAGCCAGAACCAGAACATAGTGACATCTCACATTATCATAGACAAAAGTCCAGAGGACCTAATTTAAAACTAGATTCTTACTTAAAAGCCTCCTGCCATTATGCACCTTTACAAAAAGGATGGTGGAATGTGATAGACATCATTATCCAAAGTCCATGTATGAAGACACAAATTGGTATCAACATACTTTATATACAACCAGAGATATGAAAAATTGTGCTGTATATGTGCAATAAGAATTGTAATGCATTCCACTGTCATTTATTTTTTTAAAAAATCAATAAAATTATTTTTAAAAAATGGAAAACACCAACGCTAAGAAAAACAAAGGCAACAATAAGAAACAATGTTAATAGAATGTGAAAGTGAATTTAAAGTAAGTACACTTGGAATTCTCAGCAAACTAAAGAAAAAAAAATCCTTTAAAAAGAACAAGAGGGCTGGGATTGTGGCTCAGCAGTAGAGTGCTCACCTAGCATGTACGAGGCCCTGGGTTCGATCCTCAGCACCACATAAAAATACATAAATAAAATAAAGGTATTGTTTCCAACTACAATGAAAAAAAAAACTTTAAAAAAAGAACAAGAAGGCTGGGGATGTGGCTCAAATGGTAACGAGCTCGCCTGACATGCATGCGGCCCGGGTTCGATCCTCAACACCACATACAAACAAAGATGTTGTGTCCGCCGAAAACTGAAAAATAAATATTAAAAAAAAATTTTCTCTCTCTCTCTCTCTCTCTTAAAAAAAAAGAATAAGAAACTATGAAAGAAAAAGCAAACAAAAAAATTAACAAATGAAAATGAAAGAGAACCAATAAGAAATCCAGAAAATTAAAAAATATGAAAACTGAAATTTAAAACATCAGGGAATGGGCCAAGAGCGGTGACACATGATGGTAGACCCAGTGACTCAAGAAGCTGAGGCAGAAGGATAGTAAGTTCAAGGGCAGCCTCAGCAATTTATCAAGGCCCTAAACAACTTACTCATAACCTGTTGCAATATAAAAAATAAAAAAAGGGCTGGGGATGTAACTCAGTAGTAAAGAACCCCAGGGTTCAATCCTGAATACTAAAAAGAACACTAAAAATAAAATATAAGGGGCTGGCCCGGGTTGCACTGGCCTGTATCCCAGCAACTTGGAAGGTAAGAGGAGAATCACAAAGTTCAAGATCAGACTCAGCAATTTAGTGAGACCTTATCTCAAAATAAAAAAATAAAAAGGAATGGGAATGTGGCTCCCTTGGGTTCAATCCTAGTACCAAAATAAAAATAAATAAAACATCAGAGAATGGGGCAAGAACAGAGGCACACACCTGTAATATAAGGCAAGAGGGTCAGAAGTTCTAGAACAGCCCAGACAACCTAGCAAGACCCTTTCTCAAAACAAAACAAATTTTTAAATAGGGTGAAGGTGGGAATGTTGCACAGCACTACAGCAGCCCTTTATCCTCCCCCATAGAAAAAAACATGATGGAACTACATCTAACATAGGGGTTAAATTCTAAACCAGTGCATATGGATAAATTTCCTGTAGTCATAATAACTTTGTATCAAATAACATGTTATGTTTTCCCATAAAGCTCATGTGTTAGACAATGCTGCAATGTTCAGAGGTGGAATTATTGTACTGTGGGAGTTGTAATTTCATCAGTGGATTAATCCATTTGATGGATTCATAATTTGAATAAACTATGGTGGTGATTGTAAGCAGATGGGGTGTTACTGAAGGAAATAGGTTGCTGAGGGCATGGTCTTGGGGACAATTATTTGTCCCTGGCCACTTCCTGGCTCTCTCCTTCTTCCCCCACAAGCTAAACAGCTTTTCTCTGCAACGCCCCTCTGCCATGATGCTCTGTCTCACCTCAGGCCCAAAGCAATGGAGTTGGCCAACCATGGACCAAGACCTCTGAGACTTTTCCTCCTCTAAGTTTTCTCATCAGGTACTTTCATCACAGAGATGAAAAGGTGATTAACACAAATACATATAATCAGAGAAAAAGAGCCAAAATCACTTTTATAACAAACCTACCCTCATAATAATGAACCTACTCCTGTGATAGTAACATTAATCTATTCATGAAGGCTCTGCCTCTTAAAGGGCCCACTTCTCAACACTATTGCACTGGAGATTAAGTTTTCAAGACATGAATTTTGGGGGTGATATATTCAAACTACAGCAACCTACAACTGACAATTTCTTTAGTTAACTTCCTTTCTTGTATCTCAACCCTTACTTTTCATTTTAATTCCCCTCTTCTAGAAGCAATGTGAGAGTCTGTTCAATTTTTTCTGATTCAACAAATATTTACTAAATGCCTATTTATGAGCCAGGACTGCTCAAGGCATTAGGGATACAGTGGGACAAAAATGAAAATTCCTAACATCCCAAAGTTTACATCCTAATATTTTTGTCTAAAATGTCTGTTTCATTTTTTAATAATTTAGCTAGGAAAAAGCTACTTGCTAGCAACTTCTCTCAGGACCTCTATTATTACTATTAGAAAGTACTAAATCAATCTATCATTCTCTGTGAATAATTGGTTTTTTATTCTAGTTAATTTTTAAAAGTCTGGTCATTTATCTTCAAATATTGCCTCTCTATTCTCCTTATTACCCCCTACACAAAAATAAAAATTTCTGTTAACATTAACCTCTCTTATATTTTTTTATCTTTTTCTCTTTGTATAATAATGAATAATTTCTCTCTAGTCTACATTCAGAATTCAATAATACCCTCCTCATCTGTTAGGTCCTCAGTTTTTAACTTTAATGAATTTTTACTAGAAGTATTATTTTACAGTTCTTTTCAAATATGTCTGGTCTTTTTCATGTTTGTTTATTTTTATTTTATTTATTTATTTAGTTTATGATACTGGAGATTGAACCCAGGGTGCTCAACCACTGACCTGCATCCCAGCCTTTTTTATTTTTTATTTTGAGACAGGGTCTCGCTAAGTTGTTTAGGGCCTTGCTAAATTGCTAAGGCTGACCTCAAACTTGTGATCTTCCTGCCTCAGCCAACCCAGTTTCTAGGATTACAGGTATGTGACACCATGCCTGGCTACAGTTATGAATTCTTAATCCAGACACCTCCCTCAATCTATTCAGAGTCCAATCTAAGATGGATAGACTTCCTGGTCATCTCTCTGTAAATATTTTATAGTTCTGGTTTCACTTTGAGGGTTCTTGCTTTATGGAAATAAGGACTGCATTTCCCACTCCCTGATGTACCACCTTGTCTCTCTTATCCCTAGGTAGCCATTAGAACCCACATGTCTCTGAGTTAAGAATGTCTTCCTGGGGATTGGTTGTGGATCAGTGGTAGAGTGCTTGCCCGGCACATGTGAGGCACTGGATTCGATTCTCAGCACCATATAAAAATAAAGAAATACAATAAAAGTTTAAAAAAAATAAAAAAGAATGTCTCCCTTACTTTATGTATTAGCTTGGGTTGCCATAATAAGAAACCACAGACTACTGGGGATATAGCTCTGTTGGCAGAGTTCTTGCCTCACATGCATAAAGCCCTGGGTTCAATCCCCAGCACTGCCAAAAAAAAAAAAAAAAAACACAGACTGAGAAGCTTAAACCACAGGAATTTATCTCTCACAGTTCTGGAGGCTGGTAATCCCAGATCAAGATGTCACTCTGTTTGATCCCCCAGTGATATCCAGCTTCATGCTGTGAACTCACATGGTAAGAAGGGAAGAGAACACAAGCTCACTGGAATCTCTTCTTATAAGGTCACTAATTCTATCATGAAGACCCTACTCTATTCTCTTATCTAAACCTAACATGTTAGTCAGCCTTGTGTCCCTAGGACCAAAATAACCTATAAGAATAACTTAGAGAAGGAAAAGTTTATTTGGGGCCCACAACGCATGATCAACAGACTCCATTGCTATGGGCCTGAGGTGAGGCAGAAGAACATCATGGTAGAGGAGTGTGTCAGAAGAAAGCTGCTCACTTCATGACAAGTAAAAGCAGAGAAACAGAGAACCTGAGGAACTATGGACAAAATATATAATTCCCCCAAGGACACCTCAAGTGACCATTACCTACTTGCCTATAGTTAACCATCCAGTAGTTCATTCAAATTATTAATCCATCATGTGAATTAATCCACTGACTGGGTGATAGTTCTCATAATCTCATCAATTCACCTCCTGCATTAACATAGAAGCTTTTGGAGAACACCACACTTCCAAACCATAACACCTAATTACCTCCAAAAGGGTCTATCTCCAAATACTACCACTTTAGAAATGAAGGCTTCAATGTATAGATTTGGAGTGAGGGTAGAGTCAAATTCACCTCATATCCATTATGAACAGAAGTGAGTCTATGTACTCACTCCTTATAGCACTGCCATGAAACGCAGTAAACACTCAGGAAAAAAAAATGTCAGCTAGTAATGTAGACCCATTTAATTTAACCTTCATAGCCACCAGAAAAGGTGAGAACCAGTGTTGTCCCGTTTTGAAGGTGAGGAAGCTGGGACTTAAACAAGATTTGCCCAAATTACCAGAGTTCAGAGGTGCTAATATAAGACTCAAATTCAGGTATGACTACTTGTGTAAATTAGCTGGGCTGTTAGAGGATGGGTGGCTATTCCACTAGGAACAACAAAACCATCAACAACTGCCCCTATATCTTCCACTTTTCTAAAGCATCAGCTCTAGTTTACTGTTCTAGTTTGTTAATTCTTTTCCATTTTAGCCCTTAGGGGATTGTCCTAGCTATACTCCTAATGGGATGTTTATTATATTTGATGAGCATTTCCAACCTTTTGTACTATTAAGGTTTTTTCAGGTTATCTAGTTTACAATATTCTAGCTTTCATCACACAGGGTTTTCATATCTCTTGTGGCTTTCTTCCAGATATTCTATACTTCTGTGTTACTATGAATGGAATATTTTTTCTCTTATATTTTCTAATAACTTATTTCCAGTGCTTTGGAAAATGATTTCTTGTCAATTACTCTGGTCGCCCTAGGGTCTAAGTCTATGCAAAAGTGCAAGTCTTCTAGCTAGACTCAGGTTCCTCAGTTTCCTAGTAGATGTTAGCTCTGAAATTTTTATGCCTATTATTCCAAGTATATGGATCAGTTTGCAATTCAGGCTCTTGACCTATTTCTACTAGATTCTTAGGACTGTGGTTGTGGCTCAGTGGTAAAGCACTTGCCTGGCATGTGTGAGGCACTGAGTTCAATTTTCAGCACTACATATAATTAAATAAAGGTCCATCAACAACTTTTAAAAAGTATTTTAAAAAATAAAAAACTAGATTAATAATTTATAATAAAATATTATGCAATAAAAATAAGGCAGATCTATAGGTAGCTACCGAGAACAATCTCCAAAATATATTAATGTAAAAAACATAAATGAAAATGGAGATCCACACACATGCTGATACAAAGATGGAAAATATTTAGAAGAATACACACTAAAAATCTTGTTTCAGTCCATGCCACTCAGTGAAGAATTGAGGGGCACACCTAAGAAGATTTACTTTTCGATGTATATCCTTTATTCCTATTTAAAATTATCATATAAAACTAATATGTACTTAAAACATAAATATTTCTAGTGTAAAATATTTTTCACTTAAAACTATAGTTATCCCTCAGTATCCATGGGAAATTGGCTCCAGGACATGGGAGAATACCAAAATTCACAGACAGTTCAAGTCTCTTATATAAAATGGCATAGGTAATAGCTGTATAAAACCTATAGACATCCTCCTGTAAACTTTAAATCATCTCTAGATTACTCATGATACCTAATACAATGTAAATACTTGCTGCATTGTATTGTTTATGAAATAATGACAAGGAGTAAGTCTCTACATATTCAGCACAGACACAAATTTCTTTTATGGTACAGAGAATCACAGACATAATTTTTTTCTCCGAATATTTCTGATTCACAGTTGATGGAATCTGCAGATGAAGAACCTGCAAATACAGAGGGACAATTTAAAATTTAAAAGTAGTGTTTTTAGATTCAAAGCTAGGAGGGGCTCCAGCACACAATCCTCCCTCTTTCACACTACTATCTGTAAAGGAAAATAAGGAAATAGTCATTTCATAACACTTAGGCTCATGAAGATTCTAGCCCATACGAAAACCCTGGCAGTCAGGGCTAAAAGGAGAAGGCCCAGGCAGAGTATTTTTCCCCCAGTCTTCTTATAAGTAAAGGGAGAAATAAGAGAATATATTAGCACTGTATCCAAACTCTCAAAAAAAACGAACTCTCGCTTCAGCTCCTGAGTTTCTCTGACCTTGCTGTAAAACTAAATCTACAACTGGCATCTTTGAGATTATAGGAAATAATCCTATTCGCACTAACTCTGCAACCGGTGACCTCATTCCCCAGGCACAGGGAATAACTGCCTTATTCTAGCCTGTCCAACTCATCAGACAACTTCCAAAACCTGGGGCACTAGCTGCCTTGTTTTTAACCCTCCTGCTTCAGAATCTAGCATTAAAGAAAAGCATATCGTCTCTCAAATAACCACCATTTCCTTTTTATTTGAAAGTTAACATTTTTAAACATAGGAATCATATATAATCCCACTGCCCTGTTCAATATATATAAAAACTGTTAGAATTATAAATTTGCATACTTTATTGTATTACATTTTTACACTTGTCAACTATTTTGACAAAAAACAAATGAACTATGACGTCTGTCAGCCAACTGACCACAGGAATTGACTCGGCTGCTCTAATGGGCTAGCAAGATGTTCTTCACCTTTCTCCTCCTTCATGAACTATCAAAGTTTAATACTCAGTCTAAGAAGAACATCATTCTCCTCTCAGTAATATAGCAAATATTTTTCTATGTTTATCACAGTTTTTACAACTTATTATTAATCATTCCATAAAACTTCATATTTTACATCTGTAATATATATTAAATCATTCCTCTATATATACATATGATTTAATATATATTAACTCAGGACATGAGATAGGGAGAGATGTGAGGTTATTAGGTTTTTAAATATATCCTGAATATATTTAATATATATTAAATCATATGTATATATACATATACATATATATATATGTGTGTGTGTGTGTTTGTGTGTGTGTGTGTGTGTGTGTGTGTGTGTATATATATTCCCAGATACTGGGAATTGAACCCAGGGATGATCTACAACTGAGCTACATCCCCAGCCAGCCCTTTTTATTTTTTTACTTTGATACAGGGTCTTCTTAAGTTGGGGAGGCTGGCCTCAAACTTCTGATTTTCCTTCCTCAGCCTCCCAGGTGACTAGGATTACAGGGTTGCACCACCGTGCCTGGCTCAAAAAGTATCTTTAATTATTTTGTGGAGGAAAATAAAGTTTGGTACTTAAAAAAATGATGATTTACCTTTGTTTAATAAAAATTTTTTAAAAAAGGAATTCCTTGGTCAAAGGCATTTTATACAAGTTGAACCACAGACTGTGTAGGAATCCTACTTGGCCCTGCCCAAATTCTTACCGATATAAGCAAAATATTGCAACCCAAAAACTCTGTACCAAGCCTGTTGCTACTCAGATGAAAAAGGAGCCCATTAAGTTCTATGAGCCCTGAGCTAAGAAAAAAAGCAAATACAACTCTTCATGTATTTAAGGACCCATATCTACAGCATGACCCCACCACCCTGTCTTCCTTTAATTAGACCTAAGGGCAGTCAACCGGTAGAATACTAGCACCCCAGCAAGTGTCCTTGAAAGAAAAGCTATGCCAAAATGAGATGTATATAAAGTATAATGACAAACCAAATCAATCAGCAACTAACTTAAGGGAGAGAAACGTGAATCATATAAACAAGACTGAATCACATGACTGGTGGGCAAAAGTAGAAAAAAAAAAAAAAAAAAAAGAAAAGCAGAATACTTAAAATGGCTCTGCTCTATACTGTCCAAATTCCTAAAGCTAAAGCAGTAAAAGAACCTGCTTATTAAATTGCATTTGATCCTGAACAAATTAACTCTGAGGGCCCAATTTCTGCTATTCATAGAAAACCAAGTTGTATGGCTTTGCTGGTTTTTCATAGTACTAGAATGCACATTTTTTTTTTTTGTTTGTTTGATTGATTTTGGGTACTGAGAATTGAACCCAGGGGTGATTTACTACTGGGCTACATCCCCATCCCTTTTTTTTTTTTTTTTTTTTTTTTGAGATAGAATCTTGCCAAATTATTGAGGCTGGCCTCCAACCTGCCTCAGCCTCCTGAGTAGCTAGAATTACAGGAGTGTGCCACCACACCTGGCTAGGTTGCACATAGGACAGCTATTTTTACATCTTTATTTTTGCATGTATCCTCAGAGGTAAAGGAAAAAGTTGTGTATATGAGGAACCACTAGAAGTCTAACTGGTTTAAACTGCAAGAGTGTATATAGAAAATGGCAGGTGTTGAGGAGAAATCTAAGATAACTAGGGAAAAAAGCAATCTAAGGAATATAAAGATCAAGGCTTTATCCTGAAGGGTTTTGTTTTGTTGTGGTTTTGTTTTATTTTGTTTTTGTATTGGGGATTGAATCCAGGGGCATCTACCTCTGAGATGCATTCCCAGCCCATTCTATTTTATTTTTAGACAGGGTCTTGCTAAACTGCTGAATGAGAATGGCCTCAAAATGTCTAACCTCTTGCCTCAGCCTTACTAGTCGCTGGGATTACAGACATGCTCCACCATGTCTGGCTATGATAAGGGATATTAACCAGATTTACATTTCAGAAAAATGACTCAAGCTACAGTCTATAGAACAAACCGGTGGGAGGCAAAGTCATAGGGCTCTTGCAGAATTGCAGGTGAGGAAGGATGGTAGCCTGGGAAGTGATAACTAGAAGATGAACCTGAAGAAAGATGACATTCTTGGCAGGGAAGTCAAAGATTGAGTAAGCTGGGCAAATCCACCAGGATTTAAGACTGATATCTCCCTAAACTGGAGATGCCCTGAATACTAGCTACCCCACGCTCCTAGATAAGGTACAACATAAAGCGTGCAAGGAAGAAAAAGATGCAGGGGAGACAGTCTTGAATGCAAAGCTTCTCCTCTAAGACTTCCTTGTCCTAGCAAGTAACAAACAAGTTGCCTTAAAATTCTAATGGGAAGGAGATCTTCTCAAAACATCAAACTCAGGGCCTCCTGCATGGTAGGCATGCTCTCTATCACTGATCTACAACCCCAGTACTAGGGACTGCAATTTATTCTAACTTATAGTACTTACTGATGGACTCTTTTTTTTTCTTCTTTTTTTTTCTTCTTTTTTTTTTTTTTTTTGCCACATCTCCAGTTCTTTTTATTTTTTATTCTGAGACAGTGGCAGAACACACACTTAGCACTACACAAGGTGCTGGGTTTAATACAGAGTGCAAGCAAATAGGAGTGCACACGCGCGCACATGCTCACACACACACAAATATATGCCTTCTGTCCTTAATAAGGACATTTACAATACACTTCATTTCCACATGCTCTAATGTTTTTTTAATATTTATTTATTTATTTTTGTTTTCGGTGGACACAACATCTTTGTTTGTATGTGGTGCTGAGGATCGAACACGGGCCTCACGCATGCCAGGCGAACGCGCTACCACTTGAGCCACATCCCCAGCCCCTTAATATTCTTCATTTTAACACAAAAATTTGAATATTACCAATCCAACTAAACTTGAGTTTTTTCCAAACACTGTCAGCCAAAAATACTGTTGGGCATAGTGGCACACATCTCTATCCCAATGACTTGGGAGGTTGAGACAGAAAAACTACAAGTTCAAAACCAGCCTCAACAACTTACCAAAACACTGTTTTACTTCGAAATAAAAAATTTAAAAGGCTGGGGATGAAGGCTGGGGTTGTGGCTCAGTGGTAGAGCACTTGCCTAGCATGTATGAGGCACTGGGTTCGATCCTCAGCACCACATAAAAAAAAATAAACAAAGTATATTGTATCCTTCTATAAAAATATTTTTTCAAGAAAGACTGGAGATGTAGCTCAGTGGTAAAGTACCCCTGCACTCGATCCCCAGTTTAAAAAAATAAATAAATAAAGTCTAAACAAAAACCACCTCCCTGTTCTGAATTGTCACAGCAGTTTATATGCTCACCCTGTTTTCCATCTTACATCAAAATCTTAACTCCTACCTGAGCAAAAGCTCTTTAAAGGACAAGACTTATCTTTTTCATTCATATTATTTCTCCAAAACTCCTTGAGTATAATTTTGGTAAGGGATCCCTGACATAATTGCCACAAATACCTCTTTGCAACAAGACTTTCTTGGGTAACCAAACCCAATAATTCCCTCACATACTTAGAAATCTGTGTGCCTCAATTCAGTAGCCAAGCCATGGAATCAACCCAGGTGCCTTCAACAGATGAACAGGTTTTTTAAAAATATGGTGTGTATATATATATATATATATATATATACACACACACACACACACACACACACACACACAATGGAGAATTACATGGCCATAAAGTAGAAGGAAAGTATGGCATTTGTCAGGAAATGAATGGAACTGGAGACTATCATGCTATGCGAAATAACCCCAACCCAGAAAGTCAAAGATCCAGTGTTTTCTCTGATATGTGGAAGCTAATCCAAAATAGGAAAAATGAAAACAGAAAGGTGGGGGAAGGGAAATTCCATCAAAATAGAACAAGGATTAGTGGAGTAGAAGAAAGAGTAAAGGGGGAAGGATGAGGGATAGAATAAGGGAAGAACAGTGGAATGAATCTGACCTAACTTTACTAGATACATACATCAACATATCACAGTGAATCTCACCATCATATATATCCACAAGACACTGATTTTTTAAAAATATCTATAAGTAAATAGCAGAAATATCAGTAGAGTAGAGGGAAGGGAACAGGGAGAGAAGACGGGAGAATAAGGGAAAGAATTCATAATAAGTACTAGTGACAGAGCAGATTATATATTCCACATTTTTATAATTTTGTCCAAATGAATACTAATGTTTAAAAAAAAAGAAAGAAATCTGTGTCCCTCATGTATAAAATTGGTTGATGAACTCTTAGGATAATAAATTTTGAGTAGCCAATACTACAGCTAAAATATACACTTGTGGGCTGGGGTTGTAGCTCAGTGGTAGAGCACTTGCCTTGCATGCACAAGGCCCTGGGTTCGATCCTCAGCACCATATAAAAATATGTAAATAAAAACAAAGATATTGTGTCCATCTATAACTAAAAAAAAATTTAAAAAATAAAAATAAATAAAATATACACTCGTAATCAACTTTTTACTTCCATATTTCTTAAGGATCAGCAGATTATCTGTGCCCAGTGTTAGAATGCTGGGATAGAGTCACAGTGACTCGGGAGGCTGAAGCAGGAGAATTTCAAGTCCAAAATTAGCCTCAGCAACTTAATGAGGCCTAAGCAAACTTAATGATATACATCTCAAAAAATAAAAAGGGGATCTGGGGTTGTGGCTCAATGGTAGGGCACTTGCCTAGCACTAGTGAGGCACTGGGTTTGTCCCTGGCACCACATAAAAAATAAAAATAAAACAAATACAATAAAGGTATTGTGTACATCTACAACTATAAATAAATTAATTAATTAAAAAGGGCTGGGGGGAACAACAGCCACAACATCAGGAGCAGGAGCGGCAGCGGCGGTGGCAGCGGCCTCCCCCACTCCTATCCCCACAGTCGCTGCCCCGTCCCTGGGGGCGGGAGGAGGGGGCGGTGGCAGCCACGGCAGCAGAGGCGGCTGGACCAAACAGGTCACCTGCAGGTATTTTATGCATGGGGTTTGTAAGGAAGGAGATAACTGTCGCTACTCGCATGACCTCTCTGACAGTCCGTATGGTATAGTGTGCAAGTATTTTCAACGTGGGTACTGTATTTATGGAGACCGCTGCAGATATGAACATAGCAAGCCATTGAAACAGGAAGAAGCGACTGCTACAGATCTAATTGCAAAACCTTCCCTTGCTGCTTCCTCAAGTCTCTCATCTGTGGTTGGACCGCTTGTCAAAATGAATGCAGGCGAAGCTGAGTCAAGAAATTCAAACTATCCAACAGTAGGAGCAGGTTCAGAGGACTGGGTGAATGCCATTGAGTTTGTTCCTGGGCAGCCCTACTGTGGATGTACTGCCCCTTCCTGCACTGAAGCACCCCTGCAGGGCTCAGTGACCAAGGAAGAATCAGAGAAAGAGCAAACTGCAGTGGAAACTAAGAAGCAGCTTTGCCCTTATGCTGCAGTGGGAGAGTGCCGCTATGGGGAGAACTGTGTGTATCTCCACGGAGACTCCTGTGACATGTGTGGGCTGCAAGTCCTCCACCCGATGGATGCAGCCCAGAGGTCACAGCACATCAAATCTTGCATTGAGGCCCACGAGAAGGACATGGAGCTGTCTTTTTCTGTGCAGCGCAGCAAGGACATGGTGTGTGGGATCTGCATGGAGGTGGTCTATGAGAAAGCCAACCCCAGCGAGCGCCGCTTTGGGATCCTCTCCAACTGCAACCACACCTACTGTCTCAAGTGTATTCGCAAGTGGAGGAGTGCTAAGCAATTTGAGAGCAAGATCATAAAGTCCTGCCCAGAATGCCGGATCACATCTAACTTTGTCATTCCAAGTGAGTACTGGGTGGAAGAGAAAGAAGAGAAGCAGAAACTCATTCAGAAATACAAGGAGGCAATGAGCAACAAGGCGTGCAGGTATTTTGATGAAGGACGTGGGAGCTGTCCATTTGGAGGGAACTGTTTTTACAAGCATGAGTACCCTGATGGCCGTAGAGAGGAGCCACAGAGACAGAAAGTGGGAACATCAAGCAGATACCGGGCCCAACGAAGGAACCACTTCTGGGAACTCATTGAGGAAAGAGAGAACAGCAACCCCTTTGACAACGATGAAGAGGAGGTTGTCACCTTTGAGCTGGGCGAGATGTTGCTTATACTGTTGGCTGCAGGTGGGGACGACGAGCTGACAGACTCTGAGAACGAGTGGGACTTGTTTCACGATGAGCTGGAAGATTTTTATGACTTGGACCTATAGTAGCTTTGAGTGGCACGGGAACTGGTCTGTGAGCCTCAGACAGTAGCTGTCCCCTGTGCCGCGTGGCAGTGCGTGTTGCTCTCCTAGGCAGGCCTCTCCACTCCAGGTGCTGTCGTGATCACTTACCCAGGGCCTGCTGCTCCCCTCCCCTTTCCCCAAGGAGTATCTGTTTTCTCTGTTACAAAAATAAATCTTAAAGTTAGTTTTTTTGTAACATGAATTTAACTGTCAGACAGTTAGGGTAGGTTTGTTGTGTCATCTGTTTTCAGCCAGGTTGTATCTATGGACTTTCTGCACTATTTCCAGGACCCCAGGTTCAGGAGCAAAAGCACCAGCCGTGCTTTGGGGTCCAAGAATAGGGGTGACGGGTGAAGGCACCTAAGCTGGCTGGCAAGTAGCCTTCTGCAGACGTAGGAGGTGGGTCTTTGAGGTTTCTGGTAAAATGTGCACATCTGTGTTTTTGTATCAGTTCCCTCCCCTATAATCTACTCCCACATTCTCTTGTCCTGTGGTTTTGGTCTCTTGTTTAATTGCACATAAGGAGTACTACTGGGTAAAGAGAACCAGGTGTGAATGTATTGACTTTAGCATGCTAGGAACATTTGAAAGAACACACATGAAAGATAAGTGGCACACCATCAGTGCAGGATTGGCAGTTGACTCCCAAGGGCTTGGTGTGAGCATGAGCTTCCTGTCCCTGCATAGATACAGTATTTTTAGCCTTAGTGGACAAACTTGGTTCAGCCTCATGTGGCGGGTAGATCTTAAAGGGCAAAGCAGTGTGTTGGAGATAGTTGCTATAGCAGCGCTAGCTCTGTCTATATGCTAGAAGAATGGGGTCAGCCATAGTGGATAAATGACTGGTTATCCCATGTATCAACACAGACTGGGTCTTGGATGCACAGTTTTATTTAATGTTTCTTGGTGTAGCCTTTCCAGTCCAGGCACTTTTGGAAAAACTTTTGTCCTCTGTTTGAGGGGTTCTGTTGTCAGGTTTTTGTGTTTGTTTTTGTGGGTATTGCCTCTTTCCACCCCTGAGCTTTGCAGGTAGATGGAAGTCATTCAAAACTATGTTCTAAGGTGTTTATTGTAGTGGAGTGATTGATTTGCGGTAATAAGTCACACTTTTTTTTCCACTAAAGGGGAGGATGTGGTAATCCATAAGACAAGCTGAAGTTAAGTTGTTAGAAGAATTCCTTGATGGGAAAGTTTACCTTTGCATTTTGTTGCTTTGTTTCCTGAAAATAACTTGGGAGATGCTCTTGATTTGTCCATCTACTGCTTTGGTTCCTTGGATCCCACTCATTCTTTCACTTTAAGAAAAAACAAGTAATTGTTGCAGAGGTCTCTGTATTTTGCAGCTGCCCTTTTGTAAGAAGCACTTTTCCCAAATAAAACAATTTAAAAAAAAAAAAAAAAAAAAAGGGCTGGGGCTCAGTGGTTAAGCGCCCCTGGATTCAATCACCAGTACCAAAAATAAGGACCAATAGCCACTTCTCTGGGACAGCCTGAGACAATAGAATTGACAGCTGAAGATTTTTGTTCCTCAGGGACACAAAGGCTATCAGAAGAATTCTATGTTCTTTGATTACAGCATATCACAACCACCAAAAAGTGGACATATATATCCCTGAGTTTTCATATTTGGCAAAGAATCATCCCTTTCTTCCCCACTAGACCTTGAGTGTTAGTTGTTAGGAGTCAGTGTTAAAGTCTGCTTATGTTTCGTTCATACATAAGCAAAATTATTATCCTGAGAGTTCATTAACCAATTTTATACATGAGGCACACAGATTTTTTTCTTTTTTTAATGTTAGTATTCATTGTTTGTACTTTGAAAGTATTCTGTACAAAGGCCTCTTGGTTAGTGGAACTCAAACTGTCTTTATGCAGATTGACCCAAATGTATAATGTGCCGAGTATACCAGGCAATAGAAACACAAATTTTAAATGGGTCTCTGAGAGTTTGTGGGAAAACAGATGTAGAAATCAAAAGTTACAACATAAACCCTATATCACAAAAACAAGACATTCCTTTGAGTGATGACAGGATTTCAGCAGTGATAGAACTATGAGAACAATAACTTTAACTAATATTTTAGAAAACATACTAACTGCTACTTAATCCCTTAAAAGCCCATGTAATCCTTACAGAATTTTTGCGATAAGCAGTAGTATTATTTTCATGTCACAGATAAGGACACTCAGTCTTAGATTTAAACAATTTGCTCAAGGTTACAAAGCCAGTAAATAATAGAGCTGGGACTCAAACTCAGGCCCTTTGACTACAAGGCCTACCTACACTCTTTTTTTTTTTTTTTTTAAAGAGAGAGAGAATTTTTCAATATTTATTTTTTCTTAGTTTTTGGCGAACACAGCATCTTTTTTTTTTTTTTTTTTTTTTTGTATGTGGTGCTGAGGATGGAACCCAGGCCGCACGCATGCCAGGAGAGCGCACTACCGCTTGAGCCACATCCCCAGCCCCTACCTATACTCTTCACCACTATGGTGGACTGCAATTCCTCTGGACTGGACAGTATATTCCAGTAGGGATCCTTGTTAGCTTCCTCTATCTGGAGTGGAGACAGCTTGACTTTTTCTCTTCATTTCTTCACTGAGACCTAGAGACAGGCTCATTAGATGGCTCCATGATACATCTTGCCAACAGGCTAAAAGGTCTTCCTCAAGAAACTGGATGAGCCCAGCACAGGGGTACACCCCTACAATCCCAGTGGCTCAGGAGGCTGAGGTAGGAGGATGGCAAGTTCAAAGCCAGCCTCAGCAACTTAGGGAGGCCTTAAGCAACTCAGCAAGACTCTAACTCTAAATAAAATATTAAAAGGGCTAGTAGGGAAATGGCTCAGAGGTTAAGCCCTTCTGGGTTCCATCCCTGGTAACATAAAGAAAAGAAACTGGATGAGAGGGTTGGAAAGGTATATCAATTGTCATGTGAAAATTATAATTGTGTTTGTATTCTTAAAAATATTTGTTCCTCTTTTAAAGTTTTTCTGCCTATTTTGCAAACCAGAGCTTATATATTAATAAATAGTCACTTATTATTTCTTACCCATAAACTTTGGTAAATCATTAATTTCCCTGAGTAAAATTTTATACAATAGTATATACTCTCTCAGCTATTATCAAAAATTTAAGAAGAGAGACTGCAAATTTGGAGGAAGAGGAGGAGCAGGAGCAGCCTAGGGTTTGATCTCTGGCAAAGGAAAAAAAAATGAATTCTTGGGCAGTGGTACAAGTGGTATAAGGCCCTAAGTTCAACCCCCAGCACCACAGAAAAAAAAAAAAAAGAAGAGAAAAGAGAAAGGGAGATAATAGTAGCTTACACTAATATGGAGGCAGAAATGATGAAAAGAATCTAATATGTGAAGAATTAAGAATTAGTGGGTTGGGGATGTGGCTCAAACAGTAGTACGCTCGCCTAGCATGCGTCCCGGGTTCGATCCTGAGCACCACATACAAACAAAAAGAAGATGTTGTGTCCACCGAAAACTAAAAAATAAATATTAAAATTCTCTCCCTCCCTCCCTCCCTCCCCCCCCTCTCTTTAAAAAAAAATTAGTTTAAAGGACAGCAGATAAATATTAGCAATCTCTAAAACATAGACATCTTTACATTTTAGATTCAGTCCTTCATTATTTGAGTGTCTACATTAAGACACTGTGTCACATAATAGAGAAATATACACCCGCATGGGCCTCATAGTCTAGTAAAGGAATGGTAACACCAGACAAGGAACTACTGAAGACCTGAATTCTGTTTGACACTAACCATCAGATCTGAACGGCAACTCTTTGTCACCACAGCAAAATACTCCTCTTTCAAATCTAAATCACCAACTTAATTGACATCAAGGATTATGAAGGGTTACAGTAGTCAACATCCAAAACAATCAAAACCAATAAAGGACCTGACATCAACTCAGTCCTAAACTGTTTGCCTAAATCTATTTTAAACCCGACTTCCTATATTGTAACTAAACTCCTTGGCTCCTTTCATTTCTTATTTCCATGGATTCAATTCATCCCTCCAATTAGATAATCCATGCTGCTTCTCTGAGTCTAAACAGATAGACTGAAGAAATCATATATTGTGAAATCTAGGAGTGGCAATTATCTCTTCTCTATACTCTTTTCAAAATGACATTAATAATATTTTTTCTTATTTAGAAAGTTCCTGTGATACTGGGAATATAAGAAATATGAGTAGCTTCTTAAACCTAGATCTACTCTAAAGGTAGAATAAAAAGTTGGTGCTGCCAGGCACAGTGGCACATACCTATAATCTCAGCAACTTAAAAGGCCAGCCTTGGCAACTTAGGAAGACTCTGTCTCAAAATAAAAAATAAAAAGGACTGGGTTGTGGCCCCATGGTAGAACACACCCAGGTTCACTGCCCAGTGCCAAAAAAAAAAAAAAAGGTACTAAATTAATTGAAATAATAATTATTATTATTATCATTATTATTATTATTGAAGGGGGCTCAGTAAGAGTAAAGCAAGTGAATCAGGGGAAGGGACAAGGGAAGAAATAAAAGAAATAAAATCAAGAATCAATAAGTAGAATACCATCAAATTAAAAAGATTCTGTACAACAAAGGAAATAATTAAAAGAACAAAGAGAAAGCCTACAGAATGGAAGAAAATCTTTGCCAGCTATTCCTCTGACAGGGGATTAATAACCAGAATAGAACTCAAAAAGCTTAACACCAAAACATAAAAAATTAAAAATAATTCAATCAATAAATGGGCAAAAGAAAAAAAAACATTTCTCAAAAGAAAAAACACAAATGGCCAACAAATATATGAAAAAATGTTCAACACTTCTAGTCATCGGGAAATGCAATTTAAACTACACTAAGATTCTATCTCACTCCAGTCAGAACAATTATCAAGAATACAAATAATAATAAGTGCTGGTAGCCTGAGGTTGTGGCTCAGTGTTAGAGTGCTTGCCTAGAACGTGCAAGGACCTAGATTCGATCCTCAGCACCACATAAAAATAAATAAGTAAAATGAAGGTTTCGTGTCCAACTACAACTAAAAAACAAATATTTAAAAATAATAAGAAGATGGGCTGGGGATGTGGCTCAAGCGGTAGCGCGCTCGCCTGGCATGCGTGCAGCCCGGGTTCAATCCTCAGCACCACATATAAACGAAGACATTGTGTCCGCCAAGAACTAAAAAATAAATAAATAAATAAATGTAAAAATTCTCTCTCTCTCTCTCTCCCTCTCTCTTAAAAAAAAAAATAAGAAGAAAAAGAAGAAGAATAAATGCTGTCAAGGGTCTGGAGAAAAATATACAATCATATATGGTTGGTGGACTACAAATTAGTACAACCACCATGGAAAGCAATGTGGAAATCCTCAAAAAACTAGGAATGAAACCACCATATGACCCAGCTATTCCACTCATTGGTATTTATCCAAAAGAACTAAAATCAGCATATTATGGTAATACAGCCACCTCAATGTTTACAGCAACACTCTTCACAATAGCCAAATTATACACCCAACCCAGATGCCCATCAATAGATGAAAGGGGGGGAGGGGCTGGGGTTGTGCCTCAGCAATAGAGCACTTGCCTAACAAGTGTGAGGCCATGGGTTTGAACCTCAGCACCACATAAATACAAATAAACATATAGATAGATAGATAGATAGATAGATAAAGATTTATTTAAAAAAATAGATGAATGGGTTAAGAAAATGGACTGGGGTTGTGGCTCAGTGGTAGAGCACTTCCCTAGGCACATGTGAGGCACTGGATTTGAGCCTTAGTACCATATAAAAAAATAAATAAATAAATAAATAAAGATATATCTACGACTAAAAAAAAATTTAAAAAGAAAATGTGGAATCTACACACAGTGAAGTTTTTTGTTGTTTTATTTTATTTTATTTTGTTGTAGTTGAACACAATATCTTTATTTATTTATTTTTATGTGGTGCTGAGAATCGAACCCAGTGCCTCACATGTGTGAGGCAAGTGCTCTGCCACAGAGCCACAGCCACAACCCAACACAGTGAAGTTTTATGTAGCCATAAATAAGAATGAAATTATGACATCTGCCAGTAAATGGATGGAACTGGAGAACAAACATCATAAGTGAAATAAGCAAGACTCAGAAAAATCAAGGGTCAAATGCTTTCTCTCATATGCAGAAGCTACAGAAAAATAAGGGAAAAAAGAAGGAGAGATTGGATACCATAAAGATATAGGGAAGATCAGTGAAACAGGAGGAGGAGATCAAAACGGAGAGAGGAGGGCTGGGGTTGTAGGTCAGTGGAACAGTACTTGCCCAGTATGTGTGAGGCACTGGGTTCGAATTCAGCACCACATACAAAAAAAATAAAGGTCCATTGACAACTAAAACATTTTAAAAAAAAAAAAAAAAGAAAGAAAGAAAGAAAAAGAGGGAGGTCCAGGCACAGTGGTGCATGCCTATAATCCCAGCAATTTGGGAGGCTGAGGCAAGAGGATTGTGAGTTTAAATCCATCCTCAGCAGATTAGTGAGGTAGTTAGCAAACTCAGCAAGATCCTGTCTCTAAATAAAATGTAAAAAAAAAAAGGATTGGGGACATGGCTCAGTGGTAAGTACCCCTACGTTCAATCCCCAGAACCAAAAAAAAAAAAAAAAAGAGGGCGGGAAAAGAAACAGGAAAGGGGAAGAAATGCAGAACTGATTTAATAAAATCATGTTATGCACATATATAAATATACCACAGGGAATTAAACATTTATGCATATGTAGAAAGCACCAATCAAAAATACATGGACAAACATGTAACATATGACAAATAAGTAAAAGGAAAATCAGTAGAGGAAGAATAGGGGGCTGGAGGAGGAGAGGAAAAAGACAGGGATGATGACTGAAATGGACCAATTCAAATTCCATGCAAGTAAGATTTTGTCAAAAAGAACCCACTACTACGTATAACTATAATGCTAATAAAAAACGAGTACTAGGGCTAGGGCTGGGGCTGGGGCTCAGTGGTAGAGAGCTCACCTAGCATGCATGAGGCACTGGGTTCAATCTTCAGAGCCACATAAAAATGAAATAAAGATATTGTGTGTCCACTTTCAACTAAAAAATAAATATTTTTAAAAACTGGGTACTAAACTAATTGAAATAAATGATGATGATGACAACAACAGAGATCAGTGGAGCAGAGTAAGTGGATCAAAGGGAGGAATGAAGGGAGGGGAAAGGGTTGGTACTAGGGGATGAGACTGATCAAATCATATTATCTGTATGTACAAATACAGCATAATGAATTGTACTATTATATATAATTACAACATACAAATAAATTTTTTTAAAGTGGATACTAAAAGTTCTTTGTCTCCCTACTTTGATTACTGGAGAAGGATAGCAGATAAAGGATCAGGATAGAAGCCCTGGCTTAGAATAAAGAGTATATATTAATCTGAATAATCTGATGAATCCCTTGGATCCCAAGCACACAGTAAAAGGTATCCAAGGGAACATACAGAAATGTTCAAGGCAGAGGAAGACTAAAGGGAGAAGAGTAATATGGGAATAACTTAGGAAAAAATATTCATCATAAACTCAAAACCTAAAAACCTACCTGGGGGAAACATTAGTAATCGTGAAAAAGAACTGGTTGTGTTGATAAAGGTAGTCAATAAATGTTTCTACAAAGAAAAAAATAATCTGACAAAATCTTAAGAAGGGTAGAAAACATTTATTGGTATAAATGAAGGTAAAAAGGTAAAAAACTCCTTCAGAAATGAGGTAGGCTAATAACAAATTCTATGTAAATGTGGAATAAGTTGAATATAGCAAGATAAACACTTATGATTTAAAGGAAGGAGGGAGGTAGGCTGTGGATGTAGCTCAGTGGAAGAGTGCTTGCCAAGCATGCACAGGGCCCTGGGTTCAATCACCAGCACTGCAAAAAAAAATAAAAACTAAAAATTTAAATAAAGGAAGAGGAGGAAAAAAGCATGCCCCAAAAAAGATCTAAAAAATATGGAGACATTTTCTAAGTGACACTCAAAATACTATACTGTAAGAGGCCCTAAAAAACCAAAAGCAGAAATACTTAAAATAAATATGTGGATTTGAAAGCATGAGATTATATAGCTCAATTGGTAGAGTGCTTGCCTCATTTGCACAGGGCTTTGGATTCAATCCCCAGCACCACCGAGAGAGAGAGAGAGAGAGAGAGAGAGAGAGAGAGAGAGAGAGAGAGAGAGATTAACACTATAAAGTAAAAGACAGTATGTTGTGGAAACTATGTTTATTCAGAATTTATTGAGAACCAGTTATGCACATAGGCATTGTAATACAGTTAAGGGAGGCAAAACAGGGGACTATGACATTACTCCTGCCCTTAAAGATAGGCCACCCCTGGCCTATTAACCGGGAGAAGCATTAAGCCAAATATGGAATATGTGTTAAAATAAAACTGCTTTTTACATTTTTCACCTCTACTTCCTCACCTCTTGTTGATTCTTAACCATTCCATTCTGTCTTGCATTCCCACCACTCCACTGAAACTTCGCTGGACCAGGACAATGACGCCTTTGCTGCCAAATCCAATAAACACTTTTCAGTGCCCATATTCTCTACTCTAAGCTGACAGAGCTCATTCTTGGAAATACACTCTTCTCTTCATTTTCATGACCTAACTCTACTGATGTGTGTGCTATCTGGTTGCTCCTTTTCCTTTACCAACACTTCTTTCTCTTCTATCCAACCCCTCAGATATTGGAATTCCCTAGAGATTGAATTTTAAAAGGGCAGGAGGGCATGAAAGCATTCTCTAGTTTGAAATACAATCTCTATGGTTATAATTTACAAATGTCTATCTCCAAGGCTTTCCAAACTTAGTATTTCTAAATCTGAATTTTTGATTTACCCTTCCCAAAGTCTATTATTTCACTCAATCTTCAATACCTTAAAAAACAGAACTGCCATTCAGCCGCTCAAGCTAGAATTGTGTGATTGAATTCTTGAGGACCCTTTCTCCATCATCCCCTATTTCCAATAAATGAAGTCCTGCCAATTCACCTAGTAAAATAGTGCTCAATTTCATCTACTACTCTAAATCTCAACTTCCATTTTAACCAAGCAGTCTAATCCATTCTCATAAATCGCCTCGTCTATTGCAACAGCCTACTAATTAGCCTTTCATTTTCATTCTTGACCTCTCTATGGTTCTGGTTTTGTTTTTTGCTTTTGTTTTGTTTTGTTTGTGGTGCCAGAGATCAAACCCAAGGCCTCCTGCATGCTAGATAACACACTATCACTGAGCTACAAACCACATCCCTAGTCCCAATATATTTTTTTTTAATATTTATTTTTTTGGGTTTTTTTTTTAGGTGGACACAATATCTTTATTTATTTTTATATGGTGCTGAGGATCGAACCCAGTGCCTCGCGCATGCCAGGCCAGCACACTACCACTTGAGCCACATCCCCAGCCCCCCCAATATATTCTTAAAAAATGTAAATTAGGAGGGCTGGGAATATAGCTCAGTTGGTAGAGTGCTTGCCTCACTTGCACAAGGTCCTGGGTTCAAACCCAGCACTGAAAATAAATAAATAAATAAATATTTACTTATTTATGGAACCAGAACAAAATCTAAACTTTTACCATGGTCTAAAATTCTATCTGACCTGGCTTCCACTTCATTTTCAAATTCTCTGGCTTACTCTCATCCCACTATTCTACCATATCACAGGCCTACTTCCAGTTCCTGGAACACTGTAATAATCTCTTTCTTACCACAGGGCCTTCCAAAAGAAGGCTAGAAGGTTCTTCTACCTAGAAGGCTCTTATATATAAAGTTAAGAAAACAATGAAAAAGTGGAAAAAAAATTTCCATAATTCTATAAGATGACCATTTATATCTTCAATCTTTTTTCAATCAATATACATTATTTTCCCTTTATCTCTGGTTTTTCAATTTGTTTTTCCCCATTAATAACTTCATAAATAGTACTTCTTATGCACTACTACAGGACAATCACCTTGTTTTTAATTACCAAATGTTGTTGTTATGGATTGAACTCTGTCTCCCTAAAATTCCTATGTTGAAGTCCTCATCCTCAATACCTCAGAATGTAACCTTATTTGGAAATAAAAGTCATTGCAAGGCTGGGGATAAAGCTCAGTAGAGTGTTTACCTCATATGCACAAGGCCCTGGGTTCAATCCCCAGCCCCCACCCCCCCTGCCAAAAAAAAAAAAAAGAAAATCATTGCTACTTCAATTAGTTTTAAAAAGGTCATTAGAAGCCACGAACAGTGGTATACACATTGGAATCCCAGTCACTCAGGAAACTGAGGCAAAAGGATTGAAAATTTGAGGCCAGCCTCAGCAAATTAGCATAGTAAGGCCCTAAGCAACTTAGTGAGACCAGTCTCAAAGTAAAAAATAAAAGGGAGCTGGGCGAGGTGGCACACACCCATAATCCCAGCAGTTTGGGAGGCTGAAGAAGGAGGATCACGAGTTCAAAGCCAGCCTCAGCAATTTAGCAGAGCCCTAAGCAAATTAGCAAGACCCCCTCTCTAACTAAAATATTTTAAAAGGGGCTGTGGATGTGGATCAGTGGTTGAGTGCCCCTGGGTTTAATCCCCAGACGCCCCCCGCCAAAAAAAAAAAAGACCTGAGAATGTAGTTCAGATGTAAAACACCCTGGGGCTTCAATCCCCAGCCAAAAAAAAAAAAGGTCATCAGAAGACTCCTAATACAAGATGACTGATATTCTACAAAGGTGAAATCTGGACATTGACATAACACACAAGGAAGGAGTCTACCATGTGAAGATTGAAAATGAAGCAAAGATAGGAGGTGATACTTGTGCAAGCCAGAGAACACCAGACATGCCAATAAACCAGCAGAAGCCAGGCAAGAAGCATTAAAACAATTCTCAAAGCCTTGAGAAGAAATTGATTCTACAGAGAGACAGATTTGAACTTTGAGTCTCTAAACCTGTGAGAAAATAAATTCTTGTTGTTCAACCCACCCAATTTGTAGTTCTTTGTTATGGCAGTTATAATTTATAAATGTCTATCTCCCAGGCTTTCCAAACTTTTTTTAGTTCTTTGTTATGGCAGTCCTAACAACTAGTAACATTATAACTAACCTTTGATGACTACAGAGAGTCAAAGATGTATTTTAAAAGTACTTTAAATCTGAGTATGGTGGCATACACCTGTAACCCCAGCCACTTGGGAGGCAGAGGTAAGAGGATCTCAAATTAGAGGTCAGCCTTGGAAACTTAGCTAAACTCTACCTCAAAATAAAAAGAAAGGGCTGGAGATGTAGCTCAGTGGCAGAATGCTTTCTTAGAATGCAAGAACTTTAGGTTTAATTTCTGGCACCACTTTCTTGATCTAAGAATATAGTTCAGTGTAGAACCCATGCTTAAGATGCATGAGGCCCTGGGTTTCATGGGGGTGGGGGCAGAAGGGGCACAAAGAGTCAAATAAACTGCCTCCAGGGCTTTCAAGGGTAATCACACAACATGCATGGTAAGGAGATATAGTCACATTTACCAAGAAAAATGTCTAGGTTGAACCTTTGGATCCACATTATAGAAACTAACACTCAATAATAATTCTACTATGTGCATTTGAACCTATGCTTACTCTAAATTTTATTTTTCTGGAAAGTCTGAAATGTCACTTAAGTAGGTTAAGCCCTAGTTCTTAGAAAATTTATTCTTCTCTAAGCCCAAAAACATGGTTCTTTTGTGCCATGTACTATATACTAGACTTTTTAAAGAAATGTATGCTATTATTTAAATATTTAAAAGAAAATATTATTACCATCATGTACCTAAGAGCCATACTGACCAAATCTCATCATTTTGCCATATTTACTTCAAATCATTTTTTTAAAGATTTAATTAGTACATTACAGATACAACTGAAATCACTACTTAATCCCATTCCTTCCATCCATCTATCATTCTGAAACTGATATGCATTACTCCAATCCAGGTTATTTTACAACATATATTTGTATCCATGGATATACATCACTATATTTTTGCATGTTTCTAAATGTTAAATATATGATATAGACCATCTGTCTGAACTTGCTTTTCTTTTTTTTAAGTTTTTTTTAATTAGTTGTTCAAAACATTACAAAGCTCTTGACATATCATATTTCATACATTTGATTCAAGCAGATTATGAACTCCCATTTTTACCCAGTATTTCTATCCATTTTGGTTTAAGATTTACCATTATGGGTAAATAAAGCTTTAGTTTATTCACTTTAACTTATTTTAGCACTCCACTTAACAAACATGCAATTCATCTAATTTAAACTTCTATCATATGTTTCTAAATGTTTGCCATTACAAACAATGCTGCAGTGATCATCCTCCTGCATGCTGCTTGGACCTAAGAATTGCTAGACTATAGGATATGCACAACTTTATTAGATATTTCCAAGTTATATTCCAAGTGATAACATAAATTTGTATTCTCACCTACTTGCAAGAATTCCCAAAACAGTAAAAAAGTGTCAATCTTCTGAACACAAAAATTCCTGTAGCCCAAACAAAGGAGGTTAAGGCAGAAAGATTTCAAATTGCTCTTCTGAATAATTTAGCAAGACCCTGTCTCAAAACAAAATAAAAAAGGCTGGGACTATTTTTCCTAGTTCTTTAAAGAAAATGTGGCAGAAATAACTCTTCAAATTATTCCATGAAATAGAAAAGAAGGGAATCCTTCCAAATTCATTTTACAAGGCTAGTATCACCCTGATACCAAAACCAGACAAAGATACATCAAAGAAAGAAATTTTCAGACCAATATCCCGGATGAACATACATACAAAAATCCTCAGTAAAATTTTGGCAAATCACATACAAAAACATATTTAAAAAAAAGTAGTGTACCATGATCAAATAGGGCTCATCTCAGGATTGTAAGGTTGGTTCAACATATGGAAATCAATAAATATAATCCATCACATCAATAGACTTTAAGAATCATATGATTATATCAATTATTGCAGAGAAAGCATTTGACAAAATACAGCACCTTTTCATGTTCAAAACTCTAGAAAAACTAGGCATAGTAGGAACATACCTGAACATTGTAAGAGTTATCTATGCTAAACCCAAGGTCAATATCATGCTAAATGAAGAAAAATTGGAAGCATTGCTTCTAAAAACTAGAACAAGACAGGGATGCTCTCTTTTACCACTTTTATTCAACACAGCCCTTAAAACTCTAGCCAGAGCAATTAGGCAGAAGAAAGAAATGAAAGGGATTTGAACAGGAAAAGAAGAAATATCATTATTTGCCAAGGACATGATTGTATACTTAGAGGATCCAAAAAATTCCACCAGAAAACTTCTAGAATTAATAAAGTCATTCAGCAAGTACTAGGATATAAAATCAATACCAAGGGCTGGGGTTGTGGCTCAGTGGTAGACTGCTTGCCTCACATGCGTGAGGCCTTGGGTTCAATCCTCAGTACCACATAAAATAAATAAATAAAAATGAAGATACTGTGTCCATCTATAACTAAAACAAAATTTAAATTCATACCTATAAATTAAATGCATTTCTATACATCAGTGATGAATCCTCTGAAAGAGAAATTAGGAAAACTGCCCCATTCAAAATAGCCTCAAAAAAAAAAAAAAAAAACTTGGGAATAAACTTAAAATAACAGGTGAAAGACCTCTACAATGAAAACTACAGAACATTAAAGAAAGAAATTGAAGAAGACCTTAGAAGATGGAAAGCTCTCCCATGCTCTTGCATAGGCAGAATCAATACTGTCAAAATGGCCATACTATACAGATTCAATGAGATTCCAATTAAAATCCCAACTTCATTCCTTATAGAAATAGAAAAAGCAATTATGAAATTCATTTTGAAAAATAAAAGACCCAGAAGAGCCAAAGCAACTTTTAGCAAGAAAAGTGAAGCAGGAGGCATTCGATACCAGACCTTAAACTATACTACAGAGCAATAGAAACAAAAATGGAATAGTATTGGCACCAAAATAGAAATGTAGACCAGAAGAGACAAACTCACATAAATACAGTTATCTCATACTAGAGAAAGGTCCCAAAAACGTACACTGAATAAAAAATAGCTTCTTCAACAAATGGTGCTGTTAAAACTGGAAATCCATGTGCAGCAATATGAAACTAAACCCTTCTCTCTCACCATGAACAAAACTCAACTCAAAATGGATCAAGGAATTAGACTAGAGAACCTACGCCTAATAGAAGAAAAAGTAGGCCAAAATCTTCATCATGTCGTATTAGGCCCCAACTTCCTTAACAAGAATCCTAAAGCACAAGAAATAAAATCAAGAATCAATAAATGGGATGGATTCAAACTAAAAAGCTTCTTCTCAGCAAAAGAAACAGTCAATGAAGTGAAGAGAGAGGCTACACTTTGGAAGCACATTTTTGCCACAGGCTTGTCAGATAAAGCAATAATCTCCAGGATATATAAAGAACTCAAAAAACTTAACACCAAAAAAAACAAACAACCCAATCAATAAATGGGCTAAGAATTTGAATAGACATTTCTCAGAAGAATAAATACAATCGATCAACAAACATATGAAAAAAATGTTCAACATCTCTAAAAATTCAAGAAATGCAAATCAAAACTACCCTAAGATTTCACCCCACTCCAATCAGAATGGCAGCTATCAAGAATACAAGCAACAATAAATGTTGACAAGGATGTGGAGAAAAGGCACATTCATACATTGCTGGTGGTACTGCAAATTGGTGCAACTAATCTGGAAAGCAGTATGGAGATTTTTTAGAAAACTTGGAATGAAACCACATTTGACCCAGCTATCCCACTCCTCAACCTATACCTTAAAGACTTAAAAACAGCATACTACAGTAATACAGCACAATTCACTATTGCTAAACTGTGGAAGCAATCTAGATGCCCTTCAATAGATGAATGGATAAAGAAACTGTGGTACATACACAATGGAATATTACTCAGCATTAAAAGAGAATAAAATTATGGCATTTGCAGGTAAATGGATGAAGCTGGAGAATATCATGCTGAGCTAAGTAAGCCAATCTCAAAAAAACAGGGGCTGAATGTTTTCTCTGATAAGTGGATGCTAATCCATATGGGGGTAGGGGGGTAAGATAAGTGAAGGAACTTTGGATGCAGCAAAGGGAAGGGGAGGAGAGGGCAAAGGGGTAGGAAAGATGTGGAATGAGATGGGCATCATTACCCTAGGTACATGTATGATTGCACGAATGGTTGTGACTCTACTTCATGCACAATCAGAGAAGTGAAAAATTTTACTCCACTGTGTACAATGAATCAAAGAGCTTTCTACTATCATGTATAATGATTAGAATACATTTTTTAAAAGAAAAAAATGTGGTACATACACACAATGGATTTCTATTCAGTCATAAAAATGAATTAAATCCTGTCATTTGCCAGACTTAGAAGCTCATGTGTCTAATGGGTTTTTTTCCCCATAAGTGGAAGAAAGAGAGAAATGAGGAATTTTAAAAGGCAGTTCTCCAGATATAAAAATATAGGAAAAATCAGTAGAGTAGAAGGAGGAAATTGAAAGGGAGGAAGGAGAGACAGGAAAGGGAAAGAAATGCAGAATGAATTTAATAAAATCATTCTATATGCATAAAAAAATACCACAGTGAATTTCACCTTTACATATACATAGAAAACACCAATCAAATATAAATAAATAGCTGGGTATGGTGGTGCATGCCTGTAATCCCAGTGACTCAGAAGGCTGAGGCAGAAAGATCACAAGTTCAAAGCCAGCCTCAGCATCTTAGCAAGGCCTTAAGCAGCTTAGGCAGACCCTGTCTCAAAATAAAAGGGCTTTCAACAGATAAATGGATAAAGAAAATGTGGTATATATACACACAATGGAATATTACTCAGCCTTAAAGAAGAATGAAATTATGGCATTTGCAGATAAATAGATAGAACTAGAGAATATCATGCTAAGTGAAATAAGCTAATCCCAAAAAACCAAAAGCTGAACGTTTTCTCTCATAAGCAGATGCTGATCCATAGTGGGACAGGGGGATAGGGAAGAATTAAGGAACTTTGGTTTGTGTGGAGGGGAATGAAGGGAGGGGTGGGGTTGTGAGGATGGGAAGGATGGTAGAAAAAGATATTATTACTAACTATCTTTCTATCTATCTATCTATCTATATATATATATATATATATATATATATATATATATATATATATGATTACACTACTGCAGTGACTGAACCATGTACAGCCAGAGGAATGAGATTTTATGTTCCATCTGTGTACTATATGTCAAAATACACTGTACTATAAAATAAATTATTTTTTATTATTTCTATTTTGTTAATTTTTTATTCTAACTTGTTATATATGACAGCAGAATGCATTACAATTCATATTACACAAATAGAGCACAATTTTTCATCTCTGGTTATATACAAAGTATATTCACACCATTCATGTCTTCATACATGTACTTTGGATAATGATGTCCATCTCATTCCACCATCATTTCTAACCCCATGCCCCCTCCCTTCCCCTCCCACCCCTCTGCCCTATCTAGAGTTCATCTATTCCTCTCATGCTTCCCCTCCGGACCCCACTATGAATCAGCCTCCTAGTGGTTAAACACTCCTGGGTTCAATACCCAGTACCAAATAAATAAATAAGCAAAAGGAAGGTCAGTAGAATAGAGGAAAGAGAATGGGGAAGGGAGGAAGAGAGGAAAAGGCAGGGGGTACTAGGAATGAAATGGAGTAATTCAAATTCCATACATGAAAGATTTTGTCAAAATGAACCCAACTACTATGTATAATTATAATAATTCAAAGAAAGAGAGAGACAGCATGAGTGTTCAGCATCATGAATTTTCATGAATGAAACCACAACGTAACTAGCCTCTAGATTAAAACACACACACACATCATCCAAATCCCAGGAACTCTACCTACTGCCTTCAAGGTTACAGGCCAGATGTAAGCTTTCTCCTCACTTACAGCAATGTATAGTACCTATACTACATATGTCCTCTTTTGTGTTCAGTTGCATTCACTCAACACTGTTTTCCAGATTCATTCATCTTATTATTGGTAAATGTGATTTTCTCATTGTTAACTATGGTACTATTACACTGAGTGATCACAATTTAGTTGTACTTTATTATACATTTGTGCATTGAAATAATGTCTGAATTTGTAGATATAGAGAGTAGTGCTGCTAAGTGTATTCCTGTACAAAATTTTGTGCACAGAAATTATTCAAATCAATATTGAATAGTGGTAGGAACTGGTATCCTTATTTTCAATAATTGTTCACTAAATATATGTTTTCTGTCCTGTGTAAGTTACATGTAGAAATTCCTTTTCAGGTTAAGAAAGTACCCTTGTATTTATGATTTGTTAAAGCTTTCTCTGTTTTGTTTTGATTTTGGTTTGGTATATTAGACAATACATTTGAAGAAGCATATCAAATTTTGTTAACTTTTTTTTACATTATCTATCAACTTGGTTGAATGAATTTAGTCCTTGCATTATAAAAACAGCTTTACTAAATATTAAACCAATCTTCTAATTGTGAGAGAAAAGGGGAGAGCAGTTCTTAGAAAAATAGAAGGGAGATCAGTAGAAGAAAAGTACAGGACCAAGGAGGAGGCAGGAAGGGAGCAAAAGAGCAAGAATTGAGGCATGAAGTTGATTAAAGTATGCTATTTTCGGGGCTGGGGATGTGGCTCAAGTGGTAGCGCGCTCGCCTGGCATGCGTGCGGCCCGGGTTTGATTCTCAGCACCACATACCAACAAAGATGTTGTGTCCGCCGAGAACTAAAAGAAATAAATATTTAAAAATTCTCTCTCTCTCTCTCTCTCTCCTCTCTCACTCTCTCTTTAAAAAAAAAAGTATGCTATTTTCATGTATAAGTATACCACAATGTATTCCAATTTTATATATAACTATAATGTAGTAATTAAAAAAAAAATAAACTAGGTGCAGGGACAAATACCAATAATCCTGGCGACTCAAAGGCTGAGGCAGGAGGATCACAAGTTCATAGGCCAACTTTAGCAATTTAGTAAGGCCCTAAGCAACTTAGTGAAACCCTATCTCAAAAAATAAAAAGGGCTGAGGCTGTAGCTTAGTGGTAAAGCGTCCCTGGATTCAATCTCCAGTGCCAAGAAAAAAAAATTAAATAAAATAATAAATGAAGAGATAGAAAGAAGACCAATGGAGGAAAAGAGGCGGGGGCGGAGAAGGAAGAGAACAGTAATGGGATTGAAATTAGAAAACTGTCAATATGAACTATTATGTCTAAGTATAATGTCCTAAAAAATAAAAGACAATTTTTTAAAGTGCTACAGACATAGCTCAGAATAATAAAACTAAACTTGCAAAGCAGAACTACATCTATAATTTCATTCATTTATGTGTATTCTGAAAAGTCTTAAATATCACTGCTAAATTTCCACTTCACAGCTTTTTATCAAAATCTAAAGAGAATATAAAGTATACACAAATATGTTACCTTTTCCTTTAAAAAATAACTTTTTAAATCAAAGAACCAACAAAGTTTACTATCTATAAAGTCCTTCTTAAGCTAAAAAACAAACAAAAAGTACTTACGTCAAACCTCAACCAACAAAGCCAATGACTAATTCTAAAGTAAACAAAGTCCAGGTTATAATTAAGCATGTTACAAGTGTTCAAATACATCTTTTTAAATATTTTCTAAATAAATAAACCTCAGCTAGAATACTTTACACATTGATACATAAACAAATTTCTATGGCTACTATTTATCAGAAATAATTCAGATTTGGTTATACATAGCACAAAGTCAGTCTAGCCACCTAGGAAAGTAACTCTTATACGCTATAACGAAATATTCTAAGAGTGGGATATTATCCAAAACACTCACCCTCATGTTTTAACTCTAATAGATAAAACCATTAGAATTAAGATTTCTTACCTTGTATATAAATTATGACTATTGTTTTGGTTTGTTTTTGTTTTTTTTTTTTCAAGAGGCGGGGGTCCCTGGGCTGGGGCTGTAGTTCAGTGGCAGAGCACTTGCCTCGCACAAGTGAGACACTGGGTTGAATCCTTAGACGGCATAAAAAAATGAACAAATAAAATAAAGGCATGCCATCCATCTACAACTACAGAAAAAATAATTTTAAAAGAAAAGAGAGATAGAGAGAGACAGGGGTGGGAGTCTCAGCCGGGCATGGTAGAGCATGCCTGTAATCCCTACAACTTGGGAGGCTGAGACAAGAAGATCCCAAATTACAGGCTGGCCTCAGCAACATAGCAATTAAAATACAAACAAGTCAGGTATGGTGGTGCTCCTGTAATCCCAGTCTCTCAGGAAGCTGAGGCAGGAGGGTTATGAGTTCAAGGCCAGCCTCAGCAAAAACGATGTGCTAAGCAACTCAGTGAGACCCTGTCTCTAAATAAACTATAAATAAATAAATGAATAAATGAATAAATGGATGAATAAAGGGCTAGAGATGTGGCTCAGTGGTTGAGTGATCCTGAGTTCAACTCCCAGCAACCCACCCAAAAAAAGAACTGAGGGTGTACCCCTGTGGTAAAGCATTAGACCATTCGTGGGTTCAATCTCCAGCACCCCAGCACCTCAAAAAATAAAAATAAATACAGAGAGAGACTGAAAGGGAGAATCACACTATGTTCCCAGGTTGGTCCCAATCTCCTAGGCTCAAAGGAACCTCCCACATCAGCCTCCCCAGCAGCTGGGAAAATAGGAATGTTCCACAGTGCCCAGCCTATTTCTTGGTCTTTACTAAAATTCACTAAAAATACCATAGGGAAGCCCAGAGGTTATTAAATTGCTGATACATACATATATTAAATCAAATCAAATGTCTACTAAGTATTCTTTATTATGTGAAAGACTCTGGTCCCGTTTAACATAATTCAAAATAGGTACAAGCTAGAATTCAAGTCATTAAAGTGTGTGTATTGGGGATGGGGGGTTATGTTAATAGCATACCTCCATTCTCCATTTGGAACAAATCTACAGAACTAGATCTCAAGAAAGTTAACAAGCAAGTTTTGCGGACATTATACAAACAGCAGTTATAGAACATAGGAAGAAACATGTTATCATCTTGAAAAGAGAACCAGAGGTTCTAAGAATTCTAGATGGAGTTCCACTTGAAAGGGCTGGGTCATTCTGCCATGCAATCAATACCAATATCACAAAGACATACAAGCAACAAATCCTGAAATATCTAATACTGATGCCTTTTTTTAATTTCAGTAATTTATTATGGTTTATTCTTTTTAAATTTTTTTTAGTTATGGGTGGATATAATACCTTTATTTTATTTTTATGTGGTGCTGAGGATTGAACCCAGTGCTTCACACATGCAAGGCAAGCACTCTACCACTGAGCCTCAACTCCAGCCCATGGTTTATTTCTTTGATGATCTCTTAACAGTGAGCAGATTGGAATTATTGAAGTAGCAATTAACAATCCCTTCCTTGTTTATTTCCTTTAGTTTTTTTCACAAACATTTTCAAATAGCTTACAAAGTATCATAATTTTAAATGAAACATTACTTCATTGCTCCCATGCTCCCTTCTTGATCTACCTTTTAGTTTACTAGAAGTTTCTAAAAGATCTTTCCCAGTTTCCAAAAAACTGAAGATAAACCCCACAAAGACTATCAAATTCTAATCTGCATTGAATATTTCTTGATTTTATAAAACTGTATTCTATATAGTACTATTCCATGAAGAAAAAGAAATCAGGATAAATTATAAAGAAAGTACAATGCAAAACAAAAAGAAGAGAGAAACTGGGGAAGAAAAGACCAGTGGAGGGGCTGGGGCTGTAGCTCGGTGGCAGAGTGCATGCCTAGCACATGTGAGGCACGGGGTTCAATCCTTAGCACCACATTAAAAAACTAAATAAAAAAAATAAAAAATAAAGGCATTCTGTCCATGTATAACTACAAAAATATTTTTTAAAAAAGACCAATGGAGTTAGTTAATTTTTCCTTTTATTTTTTTAAATTTATTTATTTATTCTAATTTGTTATACATAACAGCAGAATACATTTCAATTCATAGTACAAAATTTTTCATGTCTCTAGTTGTATACAAAGTAGAGTCACATCATTCATGTCTTCATACACGTAATTAGGTTAATGATGTCCATCTCATTCCACCATCTTTCCTACTCCCATACCTCCTCCCTTCCTTTCCCTCCATCCCCTTTACCCTATCCAAAGTTCCTCCATTGCTCCCATGCTCGCTTTATTTTTCTTTTGATGATGTATTTCCCCTAATTTCTAAAGTGACTATATAGTATTCTTATGTTGAGAAAAAAAATTATCACCAAAACATTTTCCCTTACCATCCCCCATTTGAAATTTGTTATATTTTAGTAATCCTCTGTTACTCATATTCTGTTCTATATTGCAGTTATTCTATCTATCTTTGTCTTCCATCTAGTTGGAAGATGGACCAGGTCTGCTCATCTTTGTAAATAAAGCAGAATGGTTTATATAATAATGTTTTAATAAGTGTTCTCTAGCCAGGCACAGTGGTACACACCTATAATCTCAGCAACAGGGCAGACTGAGGAAGGAAGAATGAGTTTGAAGCCAATCTCAGCAACTTAGACTCTCTTTTAAAATAAAAAAGGAAAGAACTGGGATGTAGCTCAGTAGTAGAGCACCCCTAGGTTCCATCCCAGTAACAACAAAAAAGTTTTTTTTTTGTTTTAAGTGTTCTCTTAATGAACTTCGTAAGGAATATTATGCTAACTTCATAGAATAAAAGGCAAACTCTGAAGCTTATTTGCTGTTTTTGTAAATATTTTTTTAGATGTTGGTGAACCTTTATTTTATTCATTTATTTATATGTGATGCTGAGAATCAAACCCAGTGCCTCACACATGCTAGGCAAATGCTCTACCATTGAGCCACAACCCCAGCCCCTTGAAGCTTATTCTCTTGAATAAACTCCTGTTGGATCCACAACAAAAACTAATATAAAATGCATATACTAATATGACAGTTCTCTTAACTAGTATACCCAAGACTAGATGTTAAAATCTCTAGGACCCATCAGATGTGGTGGCACATGACTATAATCCCAGCTCTCAGGAGCCTGAAAAAGGAGGATTGCAAGTGGATGCATCAGTAACTTAGAAAGAAACTCTATCTTAAAATAAAAAATAAAGGGGCTGGGATTGTGGTTCAGTGGTAGAGCACTCACCTAGCATGTGTGAGGCCCTGGGTTTGATCCTCAGCATCACACAAAAATAAATAAATAAATGTATTGTATCCGTCTACAACTAAAAAATATTTTTAAAAAATAAATAAATCATAAAAAGGGGTTGGGCATGTAGCTCAGTAGTAGAATGTCCCTGGGTTCCATCACCAGTAATAGAAAAAAACAAACAAACAAAAAACTTCTAACACCATAGCCTGAGGTCAGCAGACCAGCCCCTTTGACAGATTAGCCAAATAGGAAATTCTATAATTTTATTTATTGGGCTGACTTCGAATATAATAATTACCTTTCTCTCCTCCCCCCACCTTTTCCCCAGATAGGCTGGCTTTGAACCCCTAGGTTCAGGGATCCTCTTACCTCAACCTCCCAACAACTGGGATTACAGGCACTTGCCACCATCACCAAGCCTCCCCCCACCCCTTTCTTTTTTGCAGCACTGGGAATTGAACCCAGGGACTTGTGCATGCTCAGCGAGTACTCCACCACCGAGCAACATCCCCAACTCCTTTCTCAACTTACATGAAAGGTCCCCATATTTTACTGGAAGCTTAATTTATCTCCAAGTAAGTACGTTTTATATCTTTTTTGGATTGGGGGGGTGCGGGGATTGAACCCAGGGGTACTTAATCACTGAGTCACATCCCCAGCCCTTCTTATTTTTTTTATTCTGAGAGTTTCCCTACATTACTTAGAGTCTTGCTAAACTGCTGAGGCTGGTCTTGAACTTGGGATCCTCCTGTTTCAGCCACAGGTGGGCACCACCATGCCTGGCTCACATATTCTAAATTAGTCAGTTTGAACCAGAGCTCAATAATACTATTTTTTCTCATGATGATATGTAAAATGATGCATCTTACCATTTAGGGGATCTTGTAGTTGGTTAAATAAAGTATATGAAGATGAGGAGGAGCACATGCTACCATGTAGCCATTCTTCTACAATAGACCAGATCTATACCTCTAACCTGTATCTCCCAAGTCATTCTCCCAAGTCGTGTTTTCAAACAGAACACATGAACTCAACAGACTGCCAGCACCTCAAATTTAACAACACCAAAATCATCATCTCCCCAAAAGCTATTATGCTGTTCCCTATCCTAATTTATAACACTATGATGAAAAACTTGATTCCATAATTCTTTCCTGTCCCTCAGATGGAATTTCTTAAAACAATTTATCATAGTAACTATCTAAAACTGCAACTTGCATCTTGCTTAGCTACATACATGGCTTTCTCTCCTTCTTGTCTCTCAATTTCTTGAGGACAAGGCCCACTTCTTACTCATCTTTATATACCTAGGGTGGCTAGCTCAATGCCTCACCCATTTTAAGTGTTCAATAAATGTTTATGAACGGATCACATCCTCTTCCTTTATAAGTGTAAAAACACTTAAGTCTCCACAGAGGAAAGAGGGACTAACCAAGAATAAAAGTGACTATAACTTCCAAAGGAATTTCACAGCATGATCTCATTCAGAGTTTGTCATCAACTCTATGAGATATGTTGAACAGATATTATAACTTCCATTTAAAAATTGAGCTGGGTATGGCAGCATGCACCTATAAGCCCAGAGGCTCTGGAGGCTAAGGCAGGAAAATGGCAAGTTCAAAGCAGCCTCAGCAAAAGCAAGGTAGGTGCTAAGCAACTCAGTGAGACCCTGTCTTTAAATAAAATATGAAATAGGCCTGGGGATGTGACTCAGTGGTCAAGTGCCCCTGAGTTCAATCCCTGATATAAAAAAATAAATAAATTGTGGCTGGTCTATTCACAATAGCTAAGCTGTGGAACCAACCTAGGTGCCCCTCAACAGGGGCACAATGGAATATTATTCAGCCATAAAGAAGAATAAAATTATGGCATTTGCTGTAAATAAATGGAACTGGAGACTATCATGCTAAGTGAAATAAGTCAATCCCAAAAAACCAAAGGCCAAATATTCTCTTTGATGTGAACATGCTAACACACAATGGCGGGGAGGAGTGACAAAGGGGAATAAAGGAAAGGGAAGGGGGATGGAAAAGCAGATAAAGGGAAGGGAAGGGGTAAGGGAATAAGAAAGATAGTAGAATAAATTGAACATATCTTTCCTATGTTCATATATGAATACACGACCAGTATAACGCTACATCATGTACCACCACAAGAATGGGAAGTTATACTCTGTGTATGTATAATACGTCAAAATACATTCAACTGCATGTATATCTAAAAAGAATAAAAACTAAAGTAGAAAAAATAAAATAAAAATTGTGGCTGAGTAGTCAAGAGGCTTGCCAAAAGCTTTCAGTGGTAAAAAGAAGATTCAAACAAATGTAATTACAAATCCAGTGTTTTCAGTTTATCAACTTCTCCCTTAGTCTTATTTCTATTGACTTACCATGTTTTATGTTGATAAGGCTCTGTAGTTTGGCCCTTCCTATCTCCCTTGCCTCTTGATCCATGTTTTCCTTTCCTCTTTGCACACCAACTATCCGTGCTTTCTTTCAGCTCTTCCTTCTCATCACAAGACCTTTACATATCCTATTTCTTCTTCTTAGAACCTCTCCTCTCACTTGGTTAAGTATGCCTCTTTTTCAAGACATCAGTTCAATTTTTTACTTCATTAGAAAGGGCTTTTTTCAATAGTAACAAAAACAGCGTGGTACTGGTACCAAAACAGGCAGGTGGATCAATGGTACAGAATAGAGGACACAGAAACCAATTCACAAAATTACAAATTTCTTATATTTGATAAAGGGGCTAAAAACATGCAATGGAGGAAGGATAGCATCTTCAACAAATGGTGCTGGGAAAACTGGAAATCCATATGCAACAAAATGAAACTGAATCCCTTTCTCTAGCCATGCACAAAAGTTAACTCAAATGGATCAAGGAGCTTGATATCAAAGCAGAGACCCTGCACCTGATAGAAGAAAAAGTTGGCTCCGATCTACATATTGTGGGGTCAGGCTCCAAATTCCTTAATAGGACGCCCATAGCCCAAGAGTTAATAACAAGAATAAACAAATGGGACTTACTTAAACTAAAAAGTTTTTTCTCAGCAAGAGAAACAATAAGAGAAGTAAATAGGGAGCCTACATCCTGGGAACAAATCTTTACTCCTCACACTTCAGATAGAGCCCTAATTTCCAGAATATACAAAGAACTCAAAAAATTAAACAATAAGATAACAAATAACCCAATCAACAAATGGGCCAAGGACCTGAACAGACACTTCTCAGAAGAGGACATATAATCAATTAATAAGTACATGAAAAAATGCTCACCATCTCTAGCAGTCAGAGAAATGCAAATCAAAACCACCCTAAGATACCATCTCACTCCAGTAAGATTGGCAGCCATTAGGAAGTCAAACAACAACAAGTGCTGGCGAGGATGTGGGGAAAAGGGTACACTTGTGCATTGCTGGTGGGACTGCAAATTGGTGCGGCCAATATGGAAAGCAGTATGGAGATTCCTGGGAAAGCTGGGAATGGAACCACCATTTGACCCAGCTATCGCCCTCCTCAGACTATTCCCTGAGGACCTTAAAAGAGCATACTATAGGGATACTGCCACATCAATGATCATAGCAGCACAATTCACAATAGCTAGACTGTGGAACCAACCTAGATGCCCTTCAATAGATGAATGGATAAAAAAAATGTGGCATCTATACACAATGGAGTATTATGCAGCACTAAAAAATGACAAAATCATGGAATTTGCAGGGAAATGGATGGCATTAGAGCAGATTATGCTAAGTGAAGCTAGCCAATCCTTAAAAAACAAATGCCAAATGTCTTCTTTGATTTAAGGAGAGCAACTAAGAACTGAACAGGGGGAAAGAGCATGAGGAAAAGATTAACATTAAACTGAGACGAGTGATGGGAGGGAAAGGGAGAGAGAAGGGAAATTGCATGGAAACGGAAGGAAACCCTCATCGTTATACGAAATCACATATATGAGGTTGTGAGGGGAAAGGGGGGGGAAGGGAGAGAACGGAACAACAACAGATGAGGTAGAGAGGGAAGATGGGAGGGGAGGGGAGATAGTAGGGGATAGGAAAGTCAGCAGAATACAACAGTCACTAATATGGCATTATGTAAACATTGTGAATGTGTAACTGATGTGATTCTGCAATTTGTATTTGGGGTAAAAATGGAAATGCATAACTCACTTGAATCAAATGTATGAAAGATGAAAAAAATAAAAATAAAAATAAAAAATTATCAAAAAATAAATAAATAAAAAAGAAAGGGCTTTTTTGACCTGAATAGGTAACTCTCCTTGTCTCGTGTTCTCATAATAACACGTACTCTCCTTTTAGCATATATCATGGTTATATTTTTCCCTAGTTGTAATTTTGTATTAATTTGTATGATTCTTCTTTGTTTATTAATGTTTACTTCTTCACTGGTCTGTAGTATAACTTCCAAGATGACAAGGGATTTTTTTTCTCACCATTCTACCCCAAGTGCTTAGCACAATAGTTATTGAAAAATGAATGAAACTATTTGCCCTCTCTTCAAGCTCTCTAACTTATCCCCTGCACCTTATTTTATAGAGATGTGAGTTCTCATCTCTCCTAATCCCCATCTCACCTCAACTCTCCCTTTGTTACATATTCTTTCCCTTCAAGCTATAAACAAATTTTCTTCTTTGTCTTCTTTGTTGTTTGCTTGCTTTGTTTTTGTTTTTCCATTACTAAGAACTATATCCAGGGACACTACTACTGACCTACATTCCTAGCTCTTTTTGATTTTGAGACAGGGTCTCACTGTGCTGCTGAAGCTGGCCTCCAAACTGTAATCCTCCTGAGAATCCCAATTCCATGGGATTATAGGCATGTGCCACTATATCCAGGTCAATCCTATTTCAAATAATTCTTCCACTCTGATCACAATTCTTTTATCCTACTTCATTTTCTTCACTGTACTTGCCATTATCTGAAATTATGTTATTTACCTGATTTCTGAACCATTCTTTAATGGAATTAAACTCCTTTAGAATAGGGAGCTCACTAAATATTTTTGAATGAATATATGATTTCAAAATGTAGAAATTAAGTTTCAATGAAGCCAAGCAACATATGTAAGAGTACATAACTCATCAAGGTGAAGCTGATATATTCACCAAGTCATGTATATCTAAAACCAAAGCCTGTAACATCTACCCTATTTCACAGTGTGTCAAAAGATACCAAAGGTGAAAGCTAGAAAGATGGACTGGAACCAGACACATGGCACATGCCTATAATCCTAGAGACTCTGGAGGCTGAGGCAGGAGGATGCCAAGTTGAGTTCAACCTCCACAACTTGGTAAGACCTGTTTCAAATTGAAAACAGCTGAGGATATAGCTAAGTGGAAGAGTGTCCCTGGGTTCTATTACCATTAAAGAAAGAGAGAGGAATCGATCAATCTACAGTTAGGCAAGTTAGAGAATAATAGTCAAAGTCTGAAGTTTAAGATTACAAAAGGACAGCACCATTTGAAGGAATGACAAGCTTTATGGGGTATGGATGGCTGAAGTGAGGTGGATACATCTCTCCTTGGCAGATTTCTTTTATCCTTTTACAGATGAAGTCTCTACAAATCTGGCTCACAACTAATAGAAATCAAGTAAATGAGCTAGTCTTTTGATTCATCTTTGCCCCACCAAATTATATAAAAGCAATTATCTTCCCACTGTCCAACTGCCAGCATCTCCTTTGTTGCTTAGCACACTTTCACTACTCATTACCCTTCCTTCTCAATATCACTCACAATGAAACACTACAGAAAAGCAATAAAACAAACAGCTGCAAGAGAAAATTAATAGCCCAACACAATCCATGGGCCTATCTGTTCTCCACAATAACAAATAAGTTTGGTTTTGTATGTTTGTTAGTTTTTGTTTGTGGTTTTTTTGGGTGCTTTACCACTGAGTTACATCCCCAGCCTTTTTTAATTTTATTTTGAGACAGGATCTTGCTTAGTTGCTTAAGACCTCATTAACTTGCTGAGGCTGGCCTTGAACTTGGATCCTCCTGCCTCAGCCTCCTGCTTCACTGGGATTATAGGCATGTACCACCAAGCCCAGCTGTTTCTTTGGTACTAGAGATGAAACCCAGGGGCATTCTACTACTGAGCTATATTTCCAGGCCTTTTTTTTTTTTTTAAGTCGGTCTCATTAAGTTGCCAAGACTGGCCTCAAATTTGCAATCCTTCTGCCTCAGCCTCCAGAGTAGCTACAATTACAGGTCTGTACCACAATGCCAGGTCCCAATAAGTATTCAATGTACAGAAATACAAGAAGCAAAAGCATTTATAGAAAAATAATCAAATTCTTCTTTTGGGAATTTTATATTCCCTAAAGACCAAGAATTGCTTTTATTTATATCATTTTTAAGAGAAAAAGGTTTACATACATATACCCTAGTACAAACTCTATCTTTTCATCATACTTTTCATCATTGCGGAGTTCACAGGCACAAAAAATAACTCCTCATCACTCTTTTTCCTTTGATTCTATGGGCCTTTCTCACATATTCAGTGGATAGTTGCTTAGGGAAATTACACTTGAGAAAAAATTCCATTTGCCAGTAAACATGACAAACAGATAAATGAAATACAATTTCCTTTATTAATGAGGGGATGCAGCTTAGTGGTAGAGCACTTGCCTGGCACATATGAGGCCCTGGGTACAATCCCAAGCACCACCATGACAACAACAACAACAGTTCCTTTATTAAATTGAACATAAAAATTTACCACATGCCTATATTTTTATTTCATTTCCCAGTAATGAAAGAAAGGATCACAACAAAACAGAAAATACAAAGTTAGTTAAGTCATGCAGAGCAGCTATACCTACATATTACACACAAAAGGAAACAGATTTGAAAAAGAGCTCTGGAAAAATGAATTTCACAGTTTTTCTATGACAGTTCAAATTTCATCAAGAAACTATTTTCAATCTAAATCACTCCTGCTATAATGTACCTCCAATATCTCCCCACTTCATCCAAACTTCACTGTCACCAGATCAATACATTTTTTAAAACCCATGATATATTCATACAATGAGATATTACATAGTAATGAAAATCAATGAACTAATGCTACATGTATGAAGTGGAAGCATCTAACATAATGTTAAGCAAAAAAAAACAGACTCACAGTAATACATACATAATTCAAATCCAAGCATGGTGGTACATGCCTATAATCCTAGAAACCTGTAAGGCTGAGACAAAGGATCTTAAGTTCAAGGCCAGCCTATGATATTTAGAGAGACCCTGTCTTAAAATTGAAAAATAAAAGGGCTAGGGATGTACCTCAGTGGTAAAGTGTAAAGCGCTCCTGGGTTCAACGCCCAGTACCAAAAAAAAAAAAAAAAAAAAAAAAAAAAGTTCAAAAACAGGCAAACTTTCCACTCAATTTTTCTGTGAACCTGAAACTGCTCTAAAATATACAAAGTCTATGAATTGAAAGAAAGAAAGAAAAGAAACGAAACGGACAAAACTAGTGTTGGAGTCAAGTGGTTACTTTGGAATGCAAGGAGGGAATAATGACTGGGATAAAGGACAAAGGGAGCTCCCCAGGTGTTGGTCATTTTCTATTCTTGACCTGGGGTGGTAGTCACAGGAGTGTGTTGATTTTGTAATAATTCAGTGAGCTGAACACTTAAAATTTATGTTTACATATGCATGTATAACATATATAAAGACAATTTTTTAAGTTTTTTTTTTTTTTTTTTTTTTTGCTTGTTTGTTTATAGAGATAGTTCTTGCCATGTTGTCTAGGCAAGGGATCCTCCTGTCTTGGCTTCCTTAGTATCTGGAACTAGGGTGCAGGTCACTGTGCCCAAAATCAATATAAAGTTTTTTCAAAATATACAAAAAAAAAAAAAATCTTCTCTGACCTTTAATAAAAGACAGTCCACTTATAAAGGGCTGGGAATGTAATTCAGTGGTAGAACACTTGCCTAGCATTCTGAAGGCCCTGGGTTCAATCCCAGCACCACAAAACAAAAAGAAAGGGTATATAAAGCCAGGCATGGTGACCTGTGCCCATAGATTCAGCTCTCAGGCGGCTGAAGCAAGAGGATCACTTAATTAGAGACCAGCCTGGATAACAGCAAGAGCCTGTCTCAGGAAAAAAAAAAGAAATAAAGAAAAAAGAAAAGATGTATAAAATACCTCTCACACCAAAGAATCTTGCTTTAAAAGTTAGAAAAAGCCAAGAACAGTGGCACACACCTGAAATCCCTGCAACTCAAGAGGTTGAAGCAGGAGGACCCAAGTTCAAAGCCAGCCTCAGCAATTCAGTGAGGCCCTAAACAACTTAGGGAGATCCTATCTCAAATTAAATAATAATAATAAAATAAAAGGCTGGGGATGTGGTTCAGTAGTTAAGCATCCCTGAGTTCAATCCCCTAATCCCCTATACCAAAAAAAAAAAAAAAAAAAAGTTAGAAAAAGGTCCTGGGTTTGATTCCCCAGCAATGGAGGAAAAAAAGTTAGAAAAACATGTACAATTACTTTCCCATTTTGGCAAGAACTAATTTTACTTATCTTATATCAGACCTATTGATATTCTAAAATTTAGTCTCCGGGTTTGTATAAGAAAAGGAAACTATGTACATCAAACGTGTATTCCCAGTGATTCAGGAGACTGAGGCAGAAGGATCAACAAGTTCAAGGTCAGCCTCAGCAATTTAGTGAGACCCTGTCTCAAAAAAGAAAAAGGGCTGAGGAGGTAACTCAGTAGTAGAGCACTTGCCTATCACGTGCCAAGCCCTGAATTAAATCCCTGAATATCAACAAAAAAAAAAAAAAAAAAAAGAAAGAGAGAGAGAGAGAAACGAAATCCCACTTTTAGTACTAACAAAAAAAGAAGAAGAAAAAGAGAGAGACAGAGAAAGAAGGAAAAGAAAAAAATCGCATTTTTAGAAAAGAATTTAGGGTTAAGTATTACTGCTTATAAGAAAGAGAGTTTATGACGAACGCACATAGCAGAGGAAATTGGTCCTTTCCTCTCTCACTGCTCTGTGGCTTAGACAAGGCACAATCAATTTCCTGAAGCCACAGTTAAGTGAAAGGAACCAGCAGCAACTCTGCTTGTAAGGACAGGGACTACTGGAACCATGATGTGATGGGAAAAGTCAGCAAGGAATTAGCTGAAGCAGATTACAATAATGTGGGGGGAATGAGAGTACTTGACCAATCTACCCTTGTGCCTGGAAAATCTAAAATCATTATCATTCCTATTTGCCACAATGAATGTAAACAAAAATCTATCTTAGAGTTCTCTCTGTAAGAGAATCAACCCACAATCAATGTGTTCCCTGGGTGTGCTATAAATACTTGAGCCATCAAAGTTCACCTTCTAAGAGTTTCCCAGCAGTATCCTTTCAGTTAATTGGATGGCTAATTAGTGATAAATTAGGACAAGCTTTTTTAAGAGGAAGTCACAACATAATCAACTTGGTCCAGTTACTATCACTAGTGGCATTTTTTTAAATTTTTTTTTTTTTTTTTTTAGTTATACATGGACACAGTATCTTTATTTTGTTTTATTTTTATGTGGTGCTGAGGATGGAACCCAGGGTCTCACATGTGCGAGGCGAGTGCTCTACCGCTGAGCCACAACCCCAGCCGGCATTTTTTGTTTAAAAAATATAAGTAATACACATCCAATTTGGAATTTGTGTGTGGACTGGGGCTCAAACCCAGGGCCTCAAGCATGCTAAAGCAGGCATTCTGCAACTAAATTACAACCCCAACCCAATTTTCAAATACAAAAAGAAAGAAAGAAAAAGAAACGTACATGTAATCACAAGTAAAACTTACCAGAGTAGTCTTGGTCTTTTTGTTAAGCATAAAATATTATGTGATCGTAAAGAACTTGCCTCTACTAAGGGATGATGTTCTGAGAGACACTGAAGCATTTGGTTTTGCTAACGAATCCAACTGAGTGTAATTATTTCACCAAAGAATATAGCAATGGCCAGGCACAGTGGTGCATGCCAAGATAATTGTTTCCTCTTGCAGGCCTGAGGCAGGAGGGTCACAAGTTCAGGACTAGTCTCAGCAACTTAGGGAAGCCCTAAGCAACTCAGCAAGACCCTGTCTCAAAATAAAAAATAAAAGGGTCTGGGAATGTAGCTCAGTGGAAAAGTACCCCTGGGTTCAATCTCTCATTTCCCACAAGGAAAAAGAATATAGCAAGGAGCCAATCAAAACAAAAGTCCAGTTGAAAAGTTGACTAGAGTTCTTCAAACATATAACAAAAACCACCTACCAGGATGTTCATTGTAGATTGTTAAAGGAAATTTTTTTAAATCCTGACTATCCATTAATAGGAATCTGATTGAATACAGACACAGCCGGAACCACAGTGCAGGCCTATAATCCCAGCAACTAGGGAGGCTAAGGCAGGAGGATTGCAAATTCAAGCCCAGCCTCAGCAACTTAGCAAGACCCTGTCTCAAAATAAAAAAATAAAAAAGGGCTGGGGATGTAGCTCAGTGGTATATTGCCCCTGGGCTCAATCCCCAATACCAGAAAAAAAAATCATAATAAAAATAAGTTATAGGAGCTGGGGATGTAGCTCAGTTGGTTGAGTGCTGCCTAGCATTCACAAGGCCCTGGGTTCAATCCCCAGCACCACCAAAATAAATAAATAAATAAGGGGGAAAGGAAAGACAGCAGAATAAAATAGACTTTATTATTGCTGTATGTATAAACGTGACTGCATGACTAATGTGATTCTACAACCTATACACTCAGAAAAATGAGAAATTATACTCCATCTGATTCAAATGTATGATATGTCAAGATCATTGTACTGTCATGTGTAACTAATTAAAACAAATTAAAAAAATAAATATAAATATAAATAAATAAATAATAGATAACATATAATGGGATGGTCTACAGCCATTAGAAAGAATGGTATATAGCTAACAGAAAAATCATGAAGTTAAAAAGTTGAGGAGAGCTGGGGTTGTGGCTCAGTGGCAGAGTGCTTGCCTAGCATGTGTGAGGCACTGGGTTCGATATAAAATGAGTAAAATAAAGGTTCATCAACATCTTAAAAAAAACAAAAGTTGAGGAATACTCTACATTCACTTGTAGAACTTTATATTGATATGTAATGAAAAAGAAAAATACATACAAACCAATAAACAGCACTACGAAGTAATAAGAAATAGGGACAAGAGAATGTTTTTCTTTCATTTCACAATTATTTTAATTTCTTATTATGCAAATATATTACCTTATTAAAAAAACTAAATAAGGGATGGGGGTCAACCCTGTGGTAGAATATATGCTTAGCATGCTTCAGGCCCAGGATTTAATCCCCAGCATTCACAAAAAAAAGCAATGAATAAAAATGTTAACAATGATTCTAGCAGATGGTAGTTACATGAAGATTTTTATTTTCCTTTTTTATACTTTTCTGCATTTTTCTCAAATTTCTATAATCAGTAATATATTAGTATATAGTACTTTTTAAATTCCAAAAAATGGTTCTTCATCAAGTCAATGGTGGTCATTTCTGGTGAAAATTGGGAGGGAAAATTGTGTGACTAAGCACTGATATAAACACTGGGAATTACAAATAGATATTATGGAAAGGTCCGATTTTTTAAAATGTTTATTTAGATTAAGTTCATCATGAACACCACAGCAATAAATGTTAAAGAAAATCCCTGATTAAGTTTACTGAAGTTGTTCATGTAGTACTGATGCTATGGAAGCAAAATAATATCAGGATTATGAGTAAAGCTGTGCCAAAAAATGTTAAAGAACTATTTATGTCAGGAAATATTTTTTTTTATATTTTACACATTTTATTTATAAACCCAAGAAATAATACATATTAAGAATATATGAGGGGGAGCTGGGGACGTAGCTCAGTGGCAGAGCACTTGCCTGGCATGTGTGAGGCACAGGGTTTGATTCTCAGCACCACATATAAATAAATAAAGATCCATTGACAAATGAAAAAAAAAATAGAATATATGAGGGACTGGGGTTGTGGCTCAGCAATACAGGGCTCACCTAGCACATGCAATCCTCAGCACCACATAAAAATAAATAAATAAAATAAAGGTATTGTGTCCAACTACAACTAAAAATTAAATATTTTTTAAAAAGACTATATGAATATATATATTAAAATGATGCAATGGAAATGATATTTTTAGACATGACTGAGGGAACATAGAGCTTTTTAAGTTGTTTAGTCCATTGAAAAATATTTATTAGTATACTTATTTATCTTTCCATGCCTTAGGCATGTAATAAATTTTTATTTGTATTTTATTTTGGTTTGTTATATATGACAACAGAATGCATTGCAATTCATATTACACATATAGTGCACAATTTTTCATATCTCTGGTTGTACACAAAGTAGAGTCACAGCCTTCGTGTCTTCTTACATGTATTAGGATAATGATGACCATCAAATTCCACCATCTTTCCTACCCCCATCCCCGGCTCCCTACCCTCCCTCCCCTTTTCCCCTTTGCCCTATCTAGGGTTCATTTAATCCTCCCATTACCCTCCCCCAATAGCATATTATGGATCTGAATCCTTAAATCAAGATAAATTTGGTTTTTTGGTGTTGGCTAGTTTCACTTAGCATTATATTCTCCAGCTTCATCCATTTACCTGCAAATGCCATGATTTTATTCTCTTTAATGGTGAATAATATTCCATTGTATACATATATCACATTTTCTTTATCCATCAACTGAAGGGCACCTAGGTAGGTTCCACAGTTCAGCTATTGTGAATTGTGCTGCTATAAACATTGATGTGGCTGTGTCTCTGCAGTATGTTGTTTTAGGAAATATTTTTTAAAAGAGTAAGTGAATTCTGTTTTGTTTTGGGTTTTTGGTACTAAGGATTGAACTCTCAGCAGTGTTCAACCATCGAGCCACCTCCCCAGCCCTTTTTATTTTTTTAGCTTGAGAAATGATCTCCCTAAGTTGTTTAGGGCCTCACTAAATTACTGAGGCTGGCCTTGAACTTGTGATCTTCCCTCTTGAGTCACTAGGATTACCTGCATGTGCCACTGTGCGTGGCTACAAAACTAAGGAATTCTAGGGCTGGGGATGTGGCTCAAGCGGTAGCATGCTTGCCTGGCATGCATGCAGCCCGGGGTTCGATCCTCAGCACTACAAACAAACAAAGATGTTCTGTCCGCCGAAAACTAAAAAATAAATATTAAAAAAAAAAATTCTCCCTCTTTAAAAAAAAACTAAAGGAATTCTATAAAAAAGTGATTTCTTAAAAATTCAAGACTAACCACCCACCCAATGGTCAACATCTTTTTATTTTTTTAAATTTTATATATATATATATATTTTAGTAGTTGGTCATTTATTTATTTTTTTGTGGTGCTGAGGATCGAACCCAGGGCTTCACATGTGCTAGAGGAGCCAGAGCTCTACCACTGAGCCTGAACCGCAGTCCCTCAACTTCCTTTTAGAATATCCTTACCACTCATTCAATCTTTTTCAGTGTTAAAAAAAAAAATAAAAATAAAAAAATCCTCAGTCTATTACATTTGTTAAAAACAATTGTTTCAGCTCTTTATTTTAATCTAATATTCAATTTTAAACCATTGGTCCACTTGTCTCAGGTCTATCCTCCAATTTGACAAAAGGATCTACAGTTTTTTAAACTATCTTCTTCTACTATTATGATCCTGTCCCTCTAAATCTTTCCACAAGTAAACTTCCCACATTCTTTAAACAACTACTGCACCTTTCATTAATCATCAAGCTCTTAAAAAAAATTTTTTTTTCCTCTTAAAATAATAGATTTTCTCAATATGCCTCTTAGAAGGAATTAGCCCAGTTGAACACAATTCCAGATCTGATCTGACCAGTGCTATTGCTTCCTTTATTTGAGTCACATAGCAATATAGGACTAGTACAAGATTCATTACCATATTAATGGCATGGTTCAGACACAAGTGCTCTAAGAGTTTGAAGGAGAAAGAGATCACTAAGGACTGAGGAATTGAAAATTTTCAACAACAAAATACAGACTTTAAACTGGAAAAAAATACATTTTCAATAAGCAGAAAATATGAAAAGAGCCAGGTGTGGTGGCACACGTCTGTAATCCTAGCGGTTTGGGAGGCTGAGGCATGAGGATCACAGGTTCAAAACCCACCTCAGCAACTTAGAGAGACCCTAAACAACTTAGCAAGACTCTGTTAAATAAAAATTAAAAAGGCACATGGGGCAGGGATGTGGCTCAGTGGTTTGTTAAGTACCCATGAATGATTCAATTCCTAGTACCCAAAATAAAAGGAAAGTTTCTTAATTAGAAAATATGGAAACATTATGGTGTAGCAGTAGAGAATTAACAAACTTCCCAAAAGACATTACAAAACCCAACCTCCCCCAAAGATATTTCATGGGTTACAAGTGCAGAATAAAGCAAAGGTAGTATGGGGAATACAGTGCAGAAGCAAAGTATCTGTATAAGCACAGGCAGGAATACAGGGTCAAAAGGAGGGCTGTAGGCAATAAAGCAAGATTGAAGGATTAAACTAAGGAAATGAAGTTTGAATCAAGATGTCTGGGGATGATTAAATGAACATCAGTTTGCCAATTTCTTTCTTTCTTTTTTTATTTTAGTTGTGGACAGACCTTTATTTTATTTATTTATATATGGTGCTGAGAATCAAACCCAGTGCCTCAAACATGCTAGTCAAGCACTCCACCACTGAGCCACAACCCCAGCCCCAGTTTGCCAGTTTCTACATCAAGTTAACTACTTGAGTTTTACTACATGGAGAAAATTTCTAATTCAATTCTACTCCACCATTAAATGAAAGTAAGTTGTTATACACTATCTACTATATAAGCTATTTTCAGAATATGAATAATATTCCTAGAGTCAAAATATAATGCAAGGAATATCGTTTTTAAAATATTTACCCATTTCTGTACATTTTCCCAGGTGAATACTTTACCATTTAATGAGTATTTGCATAAAAGATAGTGGCTTGTTTCAGTAATTAAAATTTTCTGAGGCTGAGAGAGTGGGCTCAGTGGTAGAGCATTTGCCTTTCAAGTGTAAGATCCTGGGTTTGATCCACAGCACCATCAAAATAAACAAATAAATGTCAGATATCTATTCAAAAGATAAAGACCTTCCCTATACCAAAAAAGAAAAAAAAGGATACTGACCTGCTCAGGGTCTCTATTCTCCTCAAAAGTAGAGAAGTTTGACTAATGTAACATTAAAAGGAAAAAAGAATCTGGAATGTAGTTCAATGGTAAAGTACATGTTTGGCATGCCTGAGACCCTATGTTCAATCCCCAGTACCACAATAGATAAATAGCAAAGATGTTAGCCAAACATTGAGCTTCTATTAAAGCTAGCTGATTTTAAAACAAATGAAAATAGCAGCAACTCCTTCTCTAAAGTTATTTAAATTCAGTTAAATGTAATTTGTTTTATTTACTTTATTGAATTGAATCCAGAGGCACTTTCTCACTAAGCTACAATCCCAATCCTTACTTTTTGTTTTAAGACAGGGTCTCACTAAGTTGCTTATGGCCTGGGTAAACTGCTGAGGCCGATCTTAAACTTGTGATGCTCCTGCCCCAGCCTCCCTAACTCTGGGATTACACGTCTGCACCATTGCGTACCTTAGAATTTGTTTTTTAAAGAGTCTTTCATAAGTCTTAATTATGGTGTGGCAGTAGAGAATTAATAAACTGCCCAAAAGACATTGCAAAAACCCAACCTTTCCCAAATCCTGCTACACAGCAGCAGGGTTCTAAAGAAATAAATAGACTCCCAGCTCCTGAGAGAAAATGTCTTACTAAAACCAAAGCAAAATTCTCATTAATGAAAAATCAACCATGAAAGAAGAAAAACTGTGTCTCATAATCCCCGGAAATAACAAAATCCCATTTGGGGTTAATGCAGATTTAACAAAACCCTGGAAGAGAGCAGGGCAAAGCAGTTCCATTTGCCAGCATCTGGGGGAAACACTGTTATCAGAGAGATCACAAACAAGGACAATGCTTCTAATCTGTACAGCCAAAAAAAACATAAACTCTTAACTGTCCAGTAAAAGGTACCAGGAAAAAGCTCTGGTGAAGCCTTCAGTGTATAAGTACTTTCTCACTCATAATCAAGTCACTTTATCCCATCTTGTTCAACCCAGCTATGACAGGTTGTAACTTAAATTTCCCAAGATAAATTCAACAGTAATCCAAACCCTGCTTTTTCTGAGCAGATAATCTCTCTGAAATCAGTTCTTGCATTCATTCAAAACCAACCTTTAGCTTCTATTAAAGCAGGCACTGGGAGTACTACAAAAACCAATAGGAATCAGTCTCTATCTACATAAAGCTTAATGTATTCATGGTCTCTCATCTTAAACCCCCAAAGCTCTAGCTTTAACATATCTTCTTAGGTCAAATGTCCTCAGGGAAAAAGCAATAAAAGACCTTCACTGTGAGTTACTGGGATGGAAGCTTCACGGGAAGAAGAAAAAAAAACTATGCTCTGTTCCAACGGAGAAGAAATACCCTTCAGAGTGAAATATGAGAATAATTTTAGTCTAGACTACAGACTGGGGTTCAGGGAAGGAGCAGGGAACAAGCAATAAAGGTGCAAATCAGGAAATACACTGGAAGAAGGAATGGGCAGCTGTATCACTAACGCATTTAAAGAGTGATAAAAAAGAACCTGCTACTATATCCTAGTTTTACAGTGCAGAGAAAAGGAAGAAACAATGGGAGACTGCCCGCTATTGACAGGCTCCAACTATCCGCGGTCTCCTAGTTCATCCGCTCTCACAGGAGAAAAAACCCAGTCACTGTTTGTAGGACTTGGGCCGGCCAACTAACAACACTGTCACATGGCTACCAGAATGGAGAGGTAACAGTCCCTAGAAGAAGCGTGGGGAGAGGAAATTCTTCAAATGTTTATAAATGGTTAACATATCTGTCCTCCAAGGCGCGGAAGGGAACTTTGGGAGAGGTGATAACTGAAGTGTGTGAAACCTGCCGCCTCCCCACTCCAATACGCACACTCACCGCGCACACAGAGCAGTGACATGGCCGAGGTGCCGGCTAGCTTACGCCCGACTAGCCTCCGCAGGGCCCCAGCCAGGCCGCTCCCTCTTTTCTCTCAGCAGGTGCCGCGACGGCGCCCGCTATCAGTCCCAAGGGTCCGGCAGCTCTTCATGGTCCCCTTAGCAGACAGCTTCCCTCCGCTCCCCCGGTCCCGCTCCAGTTCTCACCATCTGAGTGAGCTCTGGACAGCGCTAAGTACCGGCCGGTAAGCCGGGGATTGGGCGCGGCACCGCGGCGCCATCGCTGGGAGACAAGAGCGGCAGACTCCCACGGTCACTTCACCCGGGATCTGTGCGAGCGCCTGAGCGGAACACACCCCTGGCGCCCCGCCCCCTAACCAATCAATTCACGCCCAGTCCTCCAACCCCGCCCCTCGGAGGCACGTAGGAGGCGGGGTCCCCTTCCTCTTACGTAGGAGACTGAATGCCCCTCAGCCCACTAACAAATCCTCACGCCAAGTGGGGTGGGGCTTCCCCTCACCTGTGTGAGGCGGGAACTGAAGCACTCGGTTCCTCCCACGTGGGTGGGGCTTCCACTCAGAAACGTTCTTTTCATTGAAGAATTTCCTTTAGACTTACTTAAAGAGGTTAGCCTTAACAGCTGACGGTTACTTGCCATATATTTTAGCAAGATCGTACCACATGACAAAGAATGTTTTTATTTTGTTTTGTTGGTACTGGGGATTGAATCCAGGGACTCTTTTCTACTGAGCTACATTCCCAGTCCTTGTTATTATTTGAGGCAGAGTCTCTATAAGTTGTTGAGACTGGCCTCGAAGTTACACTTCTACCTCACCTCCCGAATTGTTGAGATTTACAGGTGTGCATCATCATGTCTGACCAAAGTAAATTTTAGTTACTTATTTAGGACAAGAAAAAACACACACACACAACTGAGTGAACATAGTGTCTGGGAGTTGGGAGTATAGGTCAGTTGGTAGAGTACTTGCCTCACATGCACAAGGCCCTGGATTCATTCCCCAGCACCACAAAAGAAAAAAAAAGAAGGGGGGATAGTAGAGGATAGGAAAGGCAGCAGAATACAACAGTCACCAGAATGGCAATATGTAAATCAATGGTTGTGCAACTGATGTGATTCTGCAATCTGTATATGGGGTAAAAATGGGAGCTCATATCCCACTTGAATCAAAGTGTGAAATATGATATATCAAGAACTATGTAATGTTTTGAACAACCTACAATAAAAATTAATTTAAAAAAAAAAGAAAGAAAGAAAAGAAAATATAAGTGTCTGGAAGTCTCTTATTTTCATGCTCTTCATTGTATCTCCATTAACTGGAATAGCATCTAATATGCAGAAATCAGACCATTAATGTTTACATTAAGAGAGGGACATTTTAAGCTGACTGGCTACTGCTGGCAAGATGATGCATGCACATGTGAAGAACTTAAAAAAAAATAGAATAGAAAACAGGAAGATACATAGTGCTGCCAAGATTGAGCACCACATAGACTATGTGCTTTCTTAGTCTCATTAGCCCAGCTAGTTTCACCATTGGCAAATTCTTGGCCCAGAGGATTCTACCTGCCAGACCCAGAGAGGATCTAACAGGATCTTATATATATATATATATATATATATATATATATATATATATATATATATATATTAGTTGTAAATGAACCTTTGTTTTATTTATTTATTTATTTATATGTGGTGCTGAGGACCAAACCAAGGGCCTTACACATGCCAGGCAAGTGTTCTACCACTGAGCCACAACCCCAGCCCCTCTAACAGAATCTTTACCCACAATAGCAAACCTCCTAGGGCTGGGGTTGTAGCTCAGTGGTAGAGCGCTTGCCTTGCATGCGTAAGGCCCTGGGTTTGATCCTCACCAACACATAAAAATAAATAAATAAAAATAAAGATAAAAAAACAACTAAAAAAACATCTAAAAAAACAACTAAAAATTTTTTTTTTAAAAAATAGCAAACTTCATAGCCAGACTGGCCCATGTCTGTAATCCCAATGACTTGGGAGGCTGAGGCCGGAGGATTGCAAGTTCGAGGCCAGCCTGAGCAATTTAGCAAGACCCTGTTTCAAAATAAAAAAGGGCTGGGGATGTAGCTAAGTGGTGGAGAGCACCCCTGGTTTCAACTTCTAGTGCTGGGATGGGGACTAGCTACCACATGACTTCTCTCATTGGAGTAAGTGTTATGAGAAACTACAAATGTTATAGAAGAGAAAAAACTTGATCTTTCCCATTTTAAACCAAATTTGCAGCAATAACCTAAGGAAGATTTTGAGGCAACTCAGCCAGCCTAGTCAAGGGAGATGTCTGAAAATCTCTGGGTATTCTCTGGGCTACTGGAGGTTGGAATGCCTAGCTATTTAGCCCAGCTGTTCTAAACCATAAGAGCAAGTTGCTAAAAAGGAATTGAACTTTTGGATTCTGTGACTGAGTTTAGAGACAGCAAACAGAGCTCTAATGAAATCAGAGATTCTCCTGGAGGATACAGAGGACATCTGATGAAGGATGGAACGTCACCATTCACCTGGAAACAACCTAATAAAATTGTGACAAGCATGAACTTTGGAGCCAGATTCATCTGGAGTAGTACATATTGTCATATAACAAATTACCCCAAAATTCAGTAGCTTGAAACATTAATTTGCTAGGCATAGTGGTGCACACCTGTAATCCCAGCTACTCAGGACCGAGGGCAGGAGGATCAAAAGTACAAAACCAGCCTGAGAAACTTAGTGAAACCCTGTCTCAAATAAAAAAATTAAAAGGGCTAGGGATGTAGTTCAGTGCTAAAACACTCCTGGGTTCTATCCCCAGTACCACACACATATACACACACATTAAAAACAAAAAAAATTTCACAGTTTCTGGGCTGAGTCTGTAGCTCAGTGGCAGAGCGCTTGCCTAGCATGTGTGAGGCACTGGATTCGATCCTTAGAACCACATTAAAAAAAAAAAAAAAAGAAGAAGAAGAAGAAGAAGAAAGAAAGACATTCTGTCCCTCTACAAAAAAAAAAAAAAAAAAAAAAAAAAAACACAGAAATTGGTCAGAAATCTGGGAACAGCTTCTCACAAGCTGCAAAGTGCCAGATTGACTGGAAAGGATCCACTTCCAAGCTCATTCATGTGATTGTTGGCAGGACTCAATTCCTCTAGGGCTGTTGTTCTGATTCCTTATTGGCTATTGACTGTTCCTTGTCATGTGTGGGCCTCTCCAACATGGCAGCTTGTTTCATCAAAGCATGCAAGCTAAGAAGGCAGTAGAGTCTGCTATGAAAATAGAATTCACAATCTTTTGAAACTAGTTACAGAAGTGACTTACCCTCATTTTTAATGTATCCTCTTTCTCAAAAGCAAGTTACATGCAAGGGAAGGAAATTAAACAAGTCCATGAATACTACCAGGAGATAGGATCATTAGAGAAGTTCTTAGAATCTGCCTATCACACCTGGATTTGAGTCCTAGTTTTCATACCTGTAACCTAGGACAAGTTATATAATCTTAATTTTTCAGGGAATAAGTAATAACAGTATGTATTGGCCACAAGGCCAGAAGTGGTGTCGCACACCTGTAATACCAGAGACTCAGGAGACTGGGGTAGGAGGATTACAAGTTACCAGCCAGCCTCAACAACTTAGTGAAACCCTGTCTCAAAAACTAAAACTGGCTGGGAAGGTAGCTCAGTGGTAGAATTCCCCTAGGTTCAAGGTCCAGTACCTAATAATAATAATAATAACAATAATAATAATAACTTTATTCATATATAAATTTTAAAAAGAGAGAAAAAATAATATCTACTTCATAAGATGGTCTTAAGGTTTAAATGAAGATATGTACTTAGATTACCTGATACAGCTGGACACTATGGCACAGGCCTATAATCCCAGGAACTTGAGAGGCTGAGGCAGGATGATCACAAGTCAAGGACAGCCTCAAGAATTTAGCAAGACTCTAAGCAACTTAGTAAAACCCTGTCTCAAAATAAAAAATAACAAGGGCTGGGGATACAGTTTAGTGATAAAGTGCTCCTGTATTCAATCCCAAATACCCACCCCCAGAATTATCTGCTGCATGGTAAAAATCCAAAGCTTGTTTTTTAAATATATCTTTTTAATTGACATGGGCACAATATCTTTATTTTGTCTATGTATTTTTATGCGGAGCTGAGGATCGAATCCAGTGCCTCTCATATTCAAAGCAAGCGCTCTGTCACTGAGTCACAACACTAGCCCCAAAGCCTGTTTATTATTAGTTATGTTGAGAAGACTAGCAGGGAGTATACACAGATGGTAAAGATGGGCTTAGGAGAGCAAGAGTCACTGAAGATTATGATACAGGCTCTAAGGCATTGCAGTTTAACAGTTAAAAGGGAAAGTTCAGAGGAAGAAAGCAATAAGGTCCTCTGTTCTCCAGGCATTTGATCAGGACCAGTTACATTCATCAAGGAACCATTCAGTGCAAACAACAGAAAACCAGAGCATCAAAAGTCAGGCTCTGCACTCGCCTTGCACCTGCGAGACCCTAGGTTCAATCCTCAGCATCACATAGAAATAAATAAGTGAAATAAAGGTATTGTGTCCAACTACAACAAAAGAAATAAATATTAAAAAACACACACACACACACAACCATGTTTAGAACAAAAAGTCAGGCTCTGGTGGCATATACCTGTAGTCTCAACTATTCGAGAGGATGAAGCAGGAATATTGCCTAGGCCCAAGAGTTCCATGTCAGCCTGGGCAACATGTCAAAAGAGAACCTGTCAGAAGGAAAGAAGGAGGGAAGGAAGGAAGGAAGGAAAGAAGGAAGGAAGGAAGGAAGGAAGGGAGGGAGGGAGGGAGGGAGGGAGGGAGGGAGGGAGGAAGGAAAGAGATATATACCTTTTGCATGAACTTAAGCCCAGGGAGGATAAAATGGCTTTGATAATTGGAATCCACAGATGATCCCTGAAACTTACTTTAGACCAGTTTTCTTTTTCTTCTTCCTCTTCTTTCTCTTCTTCCTCTTCTTCTTCTTCCCCTTCCCCTTCCCCTTCTCCTTCTCCTTCTCCTTCTCCATGTGTGGTGTGGTACTGGAGTTTGAACCCAGAGCCTAGCACTCCACCACTGAGCTACAATCCAGCCCGTTAGTCAAGTTTTCCCAAGATGTCACCAAAAAGAACTGAATGAAGTAGCAAGATAAATGCTGAATCCAGCTTTCCAACTTTACTATTACTTTCTAAGTACTGGAACTAGTACTACAAGAGAATGACACTACAGACAGATGCCATGGCACACACCTGAAATCCCAGTGGCTCAGGAGGTTGAGGCAGGAGGATCTCATTCAAAGTCAGCTCAGCAACAGCGAGGTGCCAAGTAATTCAGAGAGACCCTATACCTAAATAAAATGAAAATGGTGCTGGGGATGTGGCTCAGTGGTGGAGGAGTGCACCTGAGTTCAATCCCAGGCACCCAAAGGAATTAAAAAAAAAAAAAAAAAAGAATGGCACTCCAAATGTTATAGCTTGAAGCCTGGAGAAGAAAAAAAGATTTGATCTATCCAATATTATCCACCACCACCAGATGTCAGAGTTGGGCTGGCCTTCTTATACAACCTCAGACCCCAAAAATAAGATATACAGAGTAGAAGTAACCAGGACAGGATAGAATGTAAAGCAAACTCTTGGTCAGTTACCTCAAATACATAGCCTCCAACACAGGCTGAGTCAAAAGAGAGCAGATATGAGAGCATGAATTGTAAAAATATTTTGCAAAGAAGATTGTTACTCTTGAACCCTGGGGCAGGGCCTCATGACAGATGCAGGAAGCAGACATGACACCTAGTCTGGGCTCTACCAGTCCTCTCCCTATAGACTGCTTATCTTGGTCTAGCTACATTGACCTTTTTTATTTTCCCCAAAAGCACCAAATCCATTCCTGCCTCAAAATAAAAACTAAAAATGGCTGGGGTTGTAGCTCAGTGGGAAAGTCCCGTTGGATTCAATCCTCACTACAAATATAGTTCACACCTGGAATCTCAGTGCCTCCAGAAGCTGAGACAGGAGAATAGCTAGTTCAAAGCCAACTTCAGCAATGGAGGTGAGGTGCTCAGCAACTGAGTGAGATCCTGTCTCTAAATAAAATACAAAATAGGGCTGGGGATGTGGCTCAGTGGTTGAGTGCCCCTGAGTTCAATCACCAGTGCTCACCAACCCCTCCCCCGCAAAAATCCAATGCTGGTATAAACTGTCTCAAAATCTTTACCTATTTAATTCTTATCATTTGGGCTTAATTTGCAATTACCTTCTTGGTAACACCTTCCCTGGCCACCCAATCTAACTGGAACCCCAGCACTCTCTATCACACTGTTTTATTTTCACATACCATTCCTTCAATTCTCTTTTCACTTATACATTTTTATTTATTGCCTGTTCACTCCTCCCCTCAATCTAGTACAAAGCTTCTGAGAGTAGGGATGTCTGTATCTATTGAAAAACATTATCCAATAATTGGAAACAGAAGAAATGATGGGGCATTCTCTCAGTTTTACTGCTATACATTATTGATAGGAGAGATCAACAAACTTTTTCCATGAAGAATGAAACAGTAAATATTTAGGCTTTGTGGGCCATAAAGCAAATTTAAAGCTATTATATAGGTACTTATATATCAAGAAAGAAAGCAAATTTCCACATTTTTTTTGTATTTGATAATGGCAATGAAACCCACCCACAGTGTTCTATCACTAAGCCATACCCCCACTACTTTTGTATTTTTTATTTTTTAACAAAAATATATATATGTATTATATCATGTATATATGCATATATACACACATATCTTTTTTTATAGTACTGGGGATTGAACACAGGAACACTTTACCCACCGAGCAACACCCACAACATTTTTTTATCTTTTATTTTGAGACAATCTCAGTAAGTAGTGAGGCTAGCCTCGAACCTGCAATCCTCCAGCCTCAGTCTCCAAAATCACTGGGATTAACAGACCCATGGCACCACACCCAGCTGTGATTTTTTTTCAACATGCACATATATGATTACTTTGTTATGTAATAATGCCACTAATACATCATTTCTTGACATGAATAGTAAAAGCTTTCTTGTTCAACATGATCTGGTTCATTAGCTGATTTATTAGAGGAATCAAATACTAGTAATGTACATAACTCAAACATTTTATTTTAATTTAAAATATTTAAATATAGGCTTATTCACCAATCTTTGGATGTAAGGCTAAAAGCCTTTTCTATGTAGATGTCTCCATGTACTTTGACATAATATAGAATAGAAAAATAAAGATACTGTAATTCTTAAGCTCCTTACAACTTAAAAACCCTTGCAGATTTTTAGTGGTCATTTTTTTTCAGTCTTTTATAATTATGTTATCCATGCCTAATTTGACACCTATCAGTTTACTTTTACTGATGCTTTTTAGAACCTGAATGTTGTCTGCAGCCTTGATAGTCTGAGTACCCTGTAAAGAAAAGAGGTTTATTTAGTTCACAGTTTTTGAGGTCTAAGAGTATAGCACCAGAATCTATTTGGCTCTGCTCAGTTGTATTCCTTATTTTTTATTTTGAGGGTTACCGGGGATAGAACTTAGGGGCACTCAACCCCTGAGCCACATCCCCAGCCCTATTTTGTATTTTATTTAGAGACAGGGTCTCACTGAGTTGCTTAATGCCTCGTTTTTGCTGAAGCTGGCTTTGAACTCTCGATCCTCCTGCCTCAGACTCCCGAACCACTGGGATTACAGGCATGTGCCACCACACCCAGCTGAATTATTTATTTTGAGAAAGGGTCACACTAAATTATAGAGCCTGGCTTGGAACTTTTAATCCTCCTAAATCACTGGGATTACGGGCACGGGCCACTGCATTCCACTAAATTTCCACAATTTTAAATTGATAATATTAAACAAATAAAAACTGAATAATTGTTTTGGTCTACAAATGAGAAGGATGATAATCTTTTCTGGAGGTAACATTTTGCTTAGTTGGAGTTCACAACATTATCAAAATCAATTGCAGGGGCTGGAATTGTGGGTGAATGGTAGAGCACTTGCCTAGCACATGTGAGGCACTAGATTCGATCCTCAGCATTATATAAAAAATAAATAAAAGTACCGTGTTCGTCTACATTTCTTAAAAATCAATTGCAAGCTTGGTCTGGTGGCACATGCCTGTAATCCCAGCAGCTCCAGAGGTCGAGGCAGCAGGATTGTGAGTTCAAAGCCAGCCTCAGCAAAAGCGAGGCACTATACAACTCAGTGAGACCCTGTCTCTAAATAAAATACAAAATAGGGCTGGGGATGTGGTTCAGTGGTCGAGTACCCCTGAGTTCAATCCCTAGTACCAAAAAAAAAAAAAATCAATTACAATATTCATCTGATAATTCTGATCTATAATAAGATTTTATGTATGTCTTCTTTGAAAATGTCTTTCTAGGCCAGGCAAGGTGTCACACATCTGTAATCCCAGTGACTTGGTAGGCTGAGGCAGGAGGATCACAAGTTCAAGACAAGCCTGGGAAACTTAGTAAGACTTTCCCCAAATAAAAATTTTAACTAAGGTTGGGTAGGGGTGGGGTCTCGGGAGTTGGTAGGGGATAATAGGGAGACGGAACTCAGAATGGATATAGCCATGCCCAGTGGTATTGTGGCTCAGTGAAAGAGTATTTGCTCAAGTATGGACAAGTCCCTGGGTTCAAGTCCCTAGCACCCAAGACTTAAAAGCAAACAATCATCAGTTTTCTGATAGTTTTGTCAGAAATGGAAGCAGAATATGTTTCTGGTTTTGTTTTATTGTATGATGTTGGAAATTAAACACAAGGCCTTACACACAAAAGTAAGCACTCTGTCACTGAGCTAAAACCCCCAGCCCCAGCAATAATTAAGTTTATGAGAACAAATGAAAAGTAAAATTGACACATTAGTTTAATAATGCATTAGTTTAATAACATGATAGATTCAAATATTTTCTGCAAAGTACTTTACACAATTAATAAACATAGTTTTTAAAAATTACACTTTTTTGTATTTGCTTCTTTAAATCTTTATGTATTCTTTTAAATTATACATGACAGTAGAATTATTTTGACACATCATACATACAGGGAATATAACTTCTCATTTTTGTGGTTCTACATGATATGGAGTTACACTGGTTGTATAATCATATATGAACACAGGAAAGTTATGTCCAATTCATTTTATCCTCTTTCCCATCCCCAAATTACATTTTTGCCGCAGTCTGGCTGGGCACAATTCAGGAGCCACTTGTCAAAAGAAACTAAGTTTATTTTTAGAACCACACACGCCAAACAAAACAGCTCCTCAGGAAAAAACCCTCAGAGCCCAACTGCCAACACCGGCTTCCCACAAGCCACACTCCCCAACCACCAGCCTCCACACCTCCCACAATCCTCTTCCTCTTGAGGCCGATTGGCTGGGTCGCATGGGCGGAGCCAAAAAGTCCCCCAATGAGCAGCTCCATGGCCTGAAAGGGCAGGGAAACAACCCAATGAGCTTCACCGCAGAGGAGCCAATCAGCTAGATGTTGCTGGGGCCACTGTGAGCCAGTCATCAGCTGGCAGTCTGAAAGTTTGCTGGGGCCCCTTCGGCTGTGGCTCTCAACACATTTTCATAAGCTTTGCAAAGCTTTTTTCTGCTTCACATAATCTTATTTTGTTTTGTGATTTTGTTTTGTGTTTGTTTTGCCTTTTTTTTTTCTTTGGTGGTGAGGATCAAACCCACAGTCTGTAATCCCAGCTTTACATATATTTACATATATTTTTGTCACTCAGTTGTTTGGGGGTTTTGTTTTTGTTTTTGATGGTACCAGGGATTGAATCCAGGGGAGCTCTCCCACTGAGCTACATTGCCAGTCTTTTATATTTTCACGTTTCTTATTTTGAGACAGGGTCTTGCTAAGTTGCTCAGACTGGACTTGAATTTATGATCCTACTGCCTCAGCTTTCTGAGTAACTGGGATTACAGCATGCGTCACCATGCCCAGCTGACATCATCAGTTATAACACATTTTAGCAAGTTCCAGCTTTTACTGAATTCGTGTTTTCTCAACTTCCTTGGAAACATTTTCACGTGTAATTATGTCGTGTAGACTTCTCATAGAGGGTAATTCTTCAAACATTGTTTTTTTGCTTTTATCTGTATTGCTAGATGGAGATTTTGGATTATATCTCAAAAGTAGGTGCTTTGCTAGGGAGTGGTGGTGCACACCTATAAAAGTAAATGGAAAAATGGGCCAAGGACTTGATTGGACAAGTCACAAAAGAAGTATTAGAACACTGGGGTGCCACAAGGAATCAAACACATGGTTGTAAGGAGCATTACTTCCAACAAGTAAAGGCAAACTTTAATTTTTTTTTTTTTTGTACTTGTAGATGGACAGCATAGCTTTATTTTAATTGTTTATTTTTAGGTGGTGCTACAGATTGAACCCAGTGCCTCACATATGCTAGGTAAGTGCTCTACCATTGAGCTACAGCCCCAGCCCCCAAACTTTACTTCTGCAGAAGGATGTGCTACTGAATAAAGTCTGGCAAGCAAACAGACTTCAGCAGGAAGTCCACATGCTTTCATCCCTAAGGCAGCACTGTCCCTTGCTTTGATAGGAGGAGCTTTGGGTTACAATCTATGTGAGGGGCTAATTTTAAAATTGGGGAGGGCAAAGAGAAGGGGTATAGTTAAAAATGGCTATAATTGGATCTCAAAATGGCTGTGATTGGATCTTATATTCCAATTAAGGCTCAATTCTTATTCTGAAAATGGACCACTGAACTTTCTATTTCTCAGAAGTTGTCCCTTTTTCTTGTTATACCTTTCTATCTTATTTTCACTTTTGTTCTTGTATCCTTTGATATTGTCATCCATCCTAGACATTAACTTTTTGAGGTGGAAATCACTCATGATAATGAGTTTTCCCCTTTTTAGCAGTTCAGATAGTCATTCTGGTCATTAGAAGCATTTAGTAAGGTCTTTCCTGCTCGGCTGAAGCTTGTCTTCTTTCCAAGACTTGATTAAATCCAAGGGAAGTGATGAATTGTGAATTCCAGAGAAGTCTGAGCAGCAGCTCATAGTAATCATACTAGAAAAAACAACAACAAAACAGAGACACAGATCAAGTTCATCTATGCAGGAAGTTAGAAAGAGTGTGTAGGTCTCAAATTGACTCAGAACAAACTTGTGACTTTGGCAGAGTTTTTGTGATATTTATCAGGCACTCCTGTGTTAAAAAAACCCTTCCTTTAGAACCTCCCAGTTTTACTTACTTTCAGGAGGACTGGAACAAATGTTATCTAAATTAGTGATAAAAGAATCATTGTATTATCTATTAAATGTCCATGTATAGCTGTGTTTGGGTTATACTCTCCTGCCGGGTATCTAAGAGAGAGTTGGTAAAAAATAACCTTTTATCCTATATACTGTTAGAGTCAGCCGATATTTGTCAGGGATCACCCTTAAGGACTTATGAGAAGCCTTTTGACTCCTTTAGCTTTTCCTCTTCCAAATGTGCCATCTGTCAGGGTAGGTCAAGGTCTTTCTGACCACATGTGGCTTTCCTTGAAAACATCAGGCACATTTCCCTTTTCGATGACACTCCACTTTGAAGAATGTGCACTAGTTGACTTCCTGTTTGCTGAGAGTCATTAGCCAAGTAGGTATGACAATTTCCTTGCCAGCGTGCCCCATGTTGCTTAGAGGAAGGACTCGTGGAAATGGACTTGCCCAGGTCATTTGCAGTGACATTGCATGTAAGGTGACCTTGCTCAAGGACCAGGGCGGATCAGGGTTTAGGGCTCTCCTTGGGTTTAGGGCGGTTCCAGGTTTAAGGTGTACCCTGCTGGGAATAGGGCTTATCCTGCTGCCTCAGGCATGCCCGCTCCTGGAGTTCCTGTTGAGTTCTCTCGGGATTCAGAGAGTACTTGGGATTTTCCCCCAGATCGTGTTTTTCCCCAGAACGTGTTTGTAGAGGGCCGGTGTGAGATCGGGAATAAAGAATTGCTGTTTGAATCTACAAAGCTGTGAGTGGCTCGTGATTTTGTGCCCAGCCAGACTGCGGCACCTGTTCTCTAGGATCTTCTTGATCCCCTAGAGAGGGGATTAGGAGGTCAGGTGACTCACTAGAGTTGCAGGGCCCTTACAGGGGACCCATTTTTCCCTGCATCCTAGCTGACCTTAGAGGGCAAGGGCCAAAATATTGGCAACTTTTTCCTTGGCCCTTTTACTTCCTTGATTTTGGTCTATAAATTTTGGTTTTTAAACATCTAGCAGGTAGGTCAGTTTTACCAGTCTTGAAGTAGGAGTAGCTAGGTTTTAAGTTTAATGTCTATAATTAATTGGGGTCAGTATTAGTACTGGGAAGTCAGCATTATCTTTCCTATAGTTGATGACCTATTGTCTCAAATTAATTCAGATTATTCTATTAGAAGCAATGCTTCGGGCTGGGGATGTGGCTTAAATGGTAGTGCACTTGCCTGGCATGCGCGGGGCACTGGGTTCAATCCTCAACACCACATAAAGATAAAATAAAGATATTGTGTCCACCTAAAACTAAAAAATTAATACTAAAAAAAAAAAAAGAAGCAATGCTGCAAAACACTAACAGGCAACAGTTATAAAGTTTTACAAGGAATATACAAAACAAAATTACGTGCAAAAACATTTCAGTTTGTATAGTAGCTATGAACCAAGAAACATCATTTCTATAATAACACTAAAATATGTATTTTTATTTTAATGCAAATATATTTTTAAAATGAAATCTATACATATAAAAAAGTAAAATGCTTATATGCATAGCAAGTAGTAGCAACATTGATCATAGCAGCAGTTTGTGTTTGTGTTTCCTATATTTTGGTTTAACACCATAGTAATAGTTTATTCTTTTTTAGGGAAATTATATAAGGTATATATAGCATATATGAGTAAGTTATAGAAAACTGTGTAATTGGAAATTAATTCTGTAACAGTGTTTCATTTCCTCTAAAAACACATTTCTTATTAAACAAATTATTTTAAACTAGTGGACAACAAAATGAGCCTATAATTTATTAAGCCAAAGATATATAGTTAACATGCATAAAATTACATATGGCATTTAAAAACAGTCTATTTCTAAAATATCAGTAATTCAGGCAATTAGGATTTCCACAGGAGACAAATTGCCATTTATTTTATTTTTATGAAGGTCTGGTCTTTTTTTTTTTATTATTTTTTTAAAGAGAGAGTGGAGAGAGAGAGAGAGAGAGAGAGAGAGTGTGAGAGAGAATTTTTTTTTAATATTTATTTTTTTAGTTTTTCGGCAGGCACAACATCTTTGTATGTGGTGCTGAGGATCGAACCCGGGCCGCACGCATGCCAGGCGAGCGCGCTACCGCTTAAGCCACATCCCCAGCCCAAAGGTCTGGTCTTAAGAACATTACAACTGGGGGCTGGGGTGGTGGCTCAGTGGTAGAGCACTTGCCGAGCATGTGTGAAGCACTGGGTTCAATTCTCAGCACCGCATATAAACAAAGAAAAATAAACTCTATCAACAACTAATAAATAAATAAATAGAGAAAATGATACCGTATACTTCAAAAATCAAAATGGTGAAACACATTCATGAATATGTTCTTTACTGGTTAGTATTAGCCCTTAAACAGTATTTCAGGGTGATTTAAATCTAATAACCACATTTCCAAACAACTTTGGCTTTTATTCTCTTCTAGAAATACAGGTATAGTTAAGAATTGAGGGCTGAGACCATAGCTCAGTGGTATTGCACTTGCCTCCCATGTATGAGGCACTGAGTTCAATTCTCAGCACCACATAAAAATAAATAAATAAAAAACATTTTAAAAAGTTGTATCTATGTAAAGAAAAATATAATTTTTTAAAAGAATTGAAATTTCCATTATAAACAGGAACCTAGTAATACTTATCTAAAGATATAAGAAATAAAGTGGGGCTGGGGATGTGGCTCAAGTGGTAGCGTGCTCGCCTGGCGTGCGTGCTGCCCGGGTTCGATTCTCAGCACCACGTACAAACAAAGATGTTGTGTCCGCCGATAACTAAAAAATAAATATCAAAAAAAATTCTCTCTCTCTCTCTCTCTCTCTCTCTCTCTCTCTCTCTTTCTCTCTCTCTCCTCTCTCACTCTCTCTTTAAAAAAAAAGAAGTAAAGTAATTGAATTGTCTAGTACTTTATTTAAAAATATATCTGCTGACTTCACAAAACCAACTGTATTAATCAGGGTTCTCTAGAGGAAAAGAATCAACAGAAAGTATTATTATAAAAGGCAGACTTATTAGGTTGGCTTACTCGACCAGAAGCTAGATAGTCCACAATGGCCTTCTGCAGGCTGGAGAGCTGGAAGGACCAGTAGCTGCACAGTCCAAGGAGTTAAAGCCCCAGAACAAGAGGGATCAATGATGCTACCCTAGTCTAAGACCAAAGGCTACTGGAGAATCGAAGAAAGGGTCTGATCTCCTCAGATGACTGCAGCAATCAAGAACCCATTCAAGAAGAATTGAGCTTGCATCTGCTGCTGCACCCTTGTTCTTCCAACTTTTATTCCATCCAAGCCATCATCCTATTGGTCAGTGCTGCCTACACATAGGGAGTGTCTCCACTTCAGTTGGCTATCCCACATGTTAAACATTCCTAGACACACCCTCATTGACTCACCTGTAATTCTCTTAATCTTTGGCATCTCCTAATCAAATCACTTGACAATTCAAATTAACCATTACACCAACTTTCATGTATAAGCAAAATACTAAAATTTCTGATTTGGGAGAAATAAAATACAGTGAGAAGTTTTCCCTTCATCTCTAACTGTAAAAATCCCTTTTGCCTATTTATTTGAACCATCTCTATTCATGCAATTTAATGAGCCCTCAGAAGAATTTACACATTTTTTTTTTTACAGAATTCACATCTACATCAGTAAACTGCCAGTCCTTTTATATTTTCAGTGCCTTATCAAAATATGGGTAATAACATTCTTCATTCTATAATGCAGGAAAATGCTCTCTAAGAACTTTTTTGGATGATGAAGATATAGTATCTAGGAAGAACATCTCAAATTCCATTAGTAGGTCACCACATTGATTAGGACTTTTTGCAAATGGCAGGCCATATCCAATAATTCTTTTTCTCATGCCAGATTTTACAATATCATTTATTGTCATAGGTATGTTTCTTCCATTCAGTGTAGGCACATTAATTGAACAGCCACACAATGTCTCCCATAAACTAATTTTAGCATTATAAATTATATTTATCTCTTTTAAATTTGGGGTGATCTTTGTCTTTAATAATAAAAACAGTGTCTGCCAGAATATTATTTGGTGTTTCATCTCCTTCCCTTGGAAAAGTAAATTTTGGTGCCTTCTTTCAACCCTTTTTTAATTTCAATGGTGAGAATTTTGTCCTCAAATCTATAATTCCTTCCATCAGGGTTTAACCTTTTCTAAGAACTGTTTGGTACAACCATTGTATATTTCTTCAAGTGATACTCTAAATTCATGAATAACTGAAGGATACTGTTTGAGATGGGATGGCCCCATAGAATTCCTGTTTCTTGAATACGCATTCATGCTGAATCACAAGGCACTAAAAAGATCTCCATCTATTTCCATTTTTTCAGAATATCTACCACCACACATCTGTCTTCCAAAGAAGATTTCAAAGGGGTTGGAACCTCCCCAAAATGCTGCAAATGTGGCATGAATATCACCACAAAAGGTGTACTGGAAGGTACCTCCTGCTCCTCCTTTTGACCCTTCTTCCCCAAACTGATCATATATTTCCCTCTTTTTAGGATCGCTCAAAATTTCATAAGCTTCTGTGACCTCTTTAAATTTTTGCTCTGCTTGAGGAGATTTGTTCTTGTCCAGATGAAATTTGAGGGCTTATTTTTGGTAAGCCTTTTTAATACCTTCATCTGAAGCTCCTTTTTTAATTCCCCAAATGCAATAAAATTCTTTCCCCATTTTGAATGACTTGATATGAACTTAGATTTCCCAAAGGGCATACACTTGATTCTAGATTCTCTGGGACCAAATCTAGAGTCTTTTCCACAACACTGGGCTGCCTCCAGTTTCAGACACTGATCAAACTGCTATTCCCCAAAAAACACATAGAAAAGAGGAACCAAGCTATATCTTTTGCTGAGGCTGGCTTTTGCTGAGGCTGGCTTTGAATTGTGATCCTCCTGTCTCAGTCTCCGGGCCACTGGGATTACAGGTGTGTGCCACCATACCCAGTCAGACTATATCTTTAATATCTATTTTGCTGCCACAAAGACCCATAAATTTATCAACTCAATCACATATAAGATCCATTGTAAATTTTACTTCCTTTTAAAATTCTTGGGCTGGAGTTGTGGCTCAGTGGTAGAGCACTTGCCTGGCATGTGTGAAGCCCGGGGTTCAATCCTCAGTACCATATACAAATAAATAAATAAAAGATCCATTAATAACCAAAAAAAAAAAAAAAAAAAACTCTTGTCAACTTTAAATACCTTTTATAATTTATCCAAATCCTTACTTAGTTTTGTATTATATCTCTTATTTATTTTTGAGATCACAGTAGTTTTTTTTCTGTGTGTGGAAAACGTGTTTTATTTTTTACTTTTTTGTTGTTCTTTTTAGATATACGTGAAAGTAAACTGTATTTTAAAAAACATTTTTAGTTGAAGATAAACATAATACCTTTGTTTTGTTTTTATTTTTATGTGGTGCTGAGGATTGAGCCCAGTTCCTCACACATGCTATGCAAGTGCTCTATCGCTGAGCTACAATCCAGTGCCTGTAAACTGCATTATATTTTTTTTAGTTGTAGATAGACACGATGCCTTTTTATTTTATTTATTTGTTTTTATGTGGTGCTAAGAATCACACCAAGTGCCTCACACGTGCTAGGCAAGGGGCTTTACCATTGAGCCACAATCCCAACCCAGTAAACTGTATTTTGACAAAATATATATATATATATATATATATATATATATATATGGAGTATAACTTATTCTAATTAGATTCTATTCTTGTGGTTGAACATGATGTGGAGTTACACTGCTCGTGTATTCATATATGAACAGAGGAAAGTTATGTCTGATTGATATCACAATAATCTTTACAACAAAAATTATCTTTTGAACCTAACTATAAATGTGCTTAATTCTGGCCTACTTGGGAGCCACCCTAAGATAAAATAAGGTCAGAGGCACAGTCTTATTTCAGGTGAGTCTGGGTTCTTGACAAATGTTATGTAAAATGCTTTATTTCTGAAGCCATAAGTTGCCTCTTTCTTAAATATCATTTTTACAAAGTTCTCATGTATTACTTCCCAAATCTATCTAACTATCAATTAACATAATACAACATTACATCTGAAACATAAATAAAACAAAAAGGCCAAGAGAGCTCTTAACTTAAACAAATCAGACTCTCCTTATTACCTTCTAAAAACACATTTAAATTTCCATCCTAGTGTAAAAAGTAACACAAAATTACTACGTATATAACTTACAATTTATTGATAACAGATTACCTTTATCCAGCTACAAAACATTGAATGACATAAATACCAACCAAATTGGTTATTTCTATGTAAGTCTGAGGAGATTATTGCTATATACAATTTTATTTTGGAGAACACCAATTTGATAAAATGCTCTCCTTAGCTTTACATTTTAAAATGCTTGTATACTTGAAGAACATGAATGCATCTAATATACGGAGAAACCAGTAATGGTTAGGATCACAATTACACAGATGTCCTTATTAATTAAGTTTAGCTTTTACATTAAAACTTAGACAAGGACTAGGGTTGTGGCTCAGTGGTAGAGCACTTGCCTAGCACATGTGAGATACTGGGTTTGAATCCCAGCATCACATTAAAAAAATTATATATAGAGATAGATAGATAGATATAGATTTATATAGATATATAGATATTAAAAAGATGAGCATGTATTAAAAAAACATAGACAAGACTCAAACAGTTCTCAGATGTATACAAAACAATTGTTTATTTGACGAGTTACAAAGTAATCATCTAAAAGACTTTGAAACAGATACAAACTCTAAATCCTTTGAGACTTAGTTTTAAAGTAATAAAACCTAATAGACACAAGAAGTTGTCTTGATAAATAATAGCAGATAAATTTTTTAAGGGGTCCTTGTTTCTAAACATATAGAATTCACCTATTAAAGGTTAACCTTAGGGAAAAACACTTAAATAACTTTGTGCTGATTATAGTCAACTTAATCACACATATGAACTTTTTGAGAGTTACTTCCACAAGCCTTGTGCAACTTACTTAGACATTCTACAACTTGTTTACCATATGAAATACTTTCTCACCCAGAAACATTTCTTTTTCCTTCTAACTTTTCATACTAAAATATATTTCCATACCTATAACTTTTTTTCTCTCTTTTTCCAGTGCTCTTTCCTAAATTTACATTCTGAAAGAATCCTTATAAAATTTCTAAATTTAGACAAATCACTTTTTTTAAAGAGAGAGACAGAGAGAGAAAATTTTTTTAATATTTACCTTTTAGTTATTGGCGGACACAACATCTTTGTTTGTATGTGGTGCTGAGGATTGAACCGGGGCGCACGCATGCCAGGCGAGCGCGCTACCACTTGAGCCACATCCCCAGCCCATAGACAAATCACTTTTTAATAAGCTTTTTACAGTACTTTAATTGAAACATAGCTGAAATCTTTTGTACTTTTTGCATATAGAATTACACCTGTTAGAATTTTAACTTGGGGCTGGGGATGTGGCTCAAGCGGTAGCGCGCTCGCCTGGCATGCGTGCGGCCGGGTTCGATCCTCAGCACCACACACAAACAAAAGATGTTGTGTCCGCGGAAAACTAAAAAATAAATATTAAAAATTCTTTAAAAAAAAAGAATTTTAACTCTTATTAATATTGCTTTTAGGTAAAACTCTAAAACAAGCCATCTTAAACTTTTTCTTTTATTTATAAATTTATAAAAACACATTTAACAGACCGAAATATATGTTACCTTATGGAATTCCAGAAGCCAAGAATACTTGAGTTTATACATAGTTCATGTTTTAGTATATGAATTTTGCAAATTAATCAGATGTCTCTTCTTTTTTTCTTCTTTTCTTTCTTTCTTTCTTTTTTTTTTTTTTGGTACCAGGGATTGAACTCAGGAGCACTTGACCACTGAGCCACATCCCCAACCCTATTTTGAATTTTATTTAGCGACAGGGTCTCAATGAGTTGCTAAGCACCTTGCTGTTGCTGAGGCTGGTTTTGAACGTGTGATCCTCTTGCCTTAGCTTCCCAAGCTGCTGGGATTACAGGCATGCGATACCACGCCTGGCTCAGATGTCTCTTCTAACACATTTCTAAATGTGTTAGAAGGGGGCTGGGGATATAGGTCAGTTGGTAGAGCACTCGCCTCGCTTGCACAAGGCCCTGGATTCAATCCCCAGCACCACATACACATACACACACACACACAAAAACTAATTTACCAGGGCTTGGGTTGTAGCTTAGTGGTAGAGCACTTGCCTAGCACATGCAGGGCCTTGGGTTCAATCCTTAGCACCACATAAAAATAAATAAATTAAATAAAGGTATTGTGTCCAACTACACCTAAAAAATAAATATTTTAAAAAACCCAATTTACCCATTTCTAACTTAGGTTACCCATGAAAACCAAGCTATCAAACAAGCCTAGTTAATAATTTAACTAGATTTATTCCTGCCAAAGAAAAATCCTTAGAAGCAATAGACATTACACTTTAAACATTTTATAGAAACCAACACTTTGGTTGGTTTGCCACCTAGAAAAATATGTGGATTAGTGATTTCAACAGCATCTTTACTGTTTACTTAAATTGACTCTTATTTGTTAGTTTTATTTAAGTCACATAAACTGAAAGGGACTTGGATCCATGTATTAAATTTATGAGTACTCATTTACCTATAAACCAATTTTGATACCATGTACAAGATATAGACACAAGCATGTACATAAACATGACATACAATAACACAGGTATGCTGAAGTGTATATAAAACTGAGAGGAAACAAAGATTTGGTAGCTGTTTACCAGGTATTAAATTCTTACAGTGGGATGCAAAAGAACTATCAGATTTAACCCTTTAGAAATTAAAATACAGCCCGTTACAGCTTTTTACAGAATGACTCAGACATAGGATGGGCCTGTGCTTTTCATCTTCCCTCCCTGTCCCTAGGCCTAGAATTTTTTTCTGTAGATTTATTGTATACCCCAAACTCCTTACATGCTCAATGAGTCCAAATAAAAACAACAGTATTTTATCATCTTTGGTTTCTTTTTCCCTTTTGTCCTAGGACTATCTTTCCAATATTTTAACATAAGATCCAAAGGGGCATCTGGGGAAATTTGGGTGTCTTTTCCCTTGCCAGCATTCTCTTTATTTCTACACTACAGTTTTAGAGGTTTTTTTTGGGGGGGGGCTCAACCCCCCACTGGAAGTTTCTTGCAACACCCTCTCAACCTCCAAGATGTCCTGACCACCACGTCTTTCTCAAGAATAGATTTTTCTACCTTGGTCTGTGCATGGGGTTACCTAGTCACCGTGGTGCTTCCTTAGGCTCTTTCCCTGGGTTGCTGATCCACTTTCAATTTGGGGTCTGTTGTCAGCCTCAGGGATTGCAGGTTTCCTCCCCGACTCCAAGGGCACCACAAGCTAGCAGGTTTGTCCTCTAAGGAGGGAGTACTCACAATCCCCTAGGCAATGTATGGAGCCCCATGTTGGATGCCAAAATTGTTAGAAATACTGGGTACTGCAAGAAATCAAACACATGCTCAGAAGTACCTTGGCAAAATGTTCTCTCTGATAAGTGGATGCTGGTCCATAATGGGGGGGGGGGAAATGGAGGAACTTTGATGGGGCAAAGGGGAGGTAGGGGTGGGGGGACATGGAGGTAGGAAAGATGATGGAATGAGATGGACATTATTACCATAGGTACAATGTATGACTGCACATATGGTATGACCAGCTACATAGTATACAACCATAGAAATGTACAGTTGTGCTGCAATTGTATACAATGAAATCAAAATGCATTCTGCTGTCATATATACCTAATTTAAAAAGAAGAACAATAACAACAACAACCTTGGCAAGGCAAACACCGTGTGTGCTACTGAACAAAGTCTGAAAGGAAGTACACTTTGGTAGACAGTCCACCTATTTTTATCCCTAAGGCAGCACTATCCCATGCTCTGATAGGAAGAGCTTGGGGTAACAATCTATGCAATGGGCTAATTTTAAAATTGGGGAGGGCAAAGGGGTATAGTTAACATGACTATGATTGTGAGAGCAGGGCAATGAACAGTTAGCTGCAAAGGACAGGTACCAAGAAAAAGTTAATGAGTAGATAGCACTCCCCATCATCTGGTTGCTAACAACCTCTGAGGAAGGTGAAGGATCACGTTTTCCAGCACAAACAATCACTCCCCAGATAACTCTCTTCCTGCCCTTTTGGTTACATAGGCAGGATGTGAGGAGGAAGCATGAGGAGAAAGGAAACCTGAAATCTATAAAAGGGGCAAGACACCCCTACTCCCTTGGGCACCAACTCTGGACCCTCTCCTCTCTGGAGGAATCTCTCTCTCTCTCTGTTCTATCCTTTACACAAAACTTTTTGCTCTTGCCTTAGCATTTGTCAGGTGTTTAATCGTCAATGTGTGTGTGTGTGTGTGTGTGTGTGTGTGTGTTGTGGGAGGGGTGGGGGGGGTTAAGGACCTTATCCTGATTTTCAAGACCAGTTTCAATTGGATGTTACATCCCAGTTAAGGCCAAATACTATATTCTGAAAATGGACCACCAGAATTTCTGTTTCTCACAGAAGAGAATATGACATAGAACACAAGATAACCAATTGACACTGATTAAAAAAAAAAAAAAAGTGCTTGACTTCAGTAGAAATCACAGAAATACAATTAATGACTCACTGAGATTCATCAAAATAACTGAAATTAAAAAGATCATCACCAGAGTTTTCAAGAATGTAGGCTGAGGATGTAGCTCAATTATAGAGCACTTGCCTAGCATGTGCTGTTATAGGACAGACAAAGCTGGACACCTAGGAATTATTAGGAAGCAGGTTTATTGGCTGTAGCCAGGTCCAGAGATGGCTTATGCCTAAACCAGTTTGTCCCTCTGAAACCTGAGTTCAGAAATGCTTAGAACTTTATACCCAATGTGTAGGGGAAGAAGGAGCTCAGAGGCTCACAATCTGCAGAAGTCCACATAAAAGTAGTTTTTTCCTACTATTCTGGGCAATCAACCCAGGCCTGGAAAATAAATCAAGGACACTCTCTGTGAAAACCAGTGCCTAGGAAAGGAAGAGGTCCCCCCCCACCCCCCACCCACTACCATCAAGCTGGTTTCCAAGGAACCTGATTTGTACCATTTACTCCTATCTTGTGGACTGTAAAGTTAGATCCCTAGGATCTAACTTCTATCCTTTGAAATGCAAATGCCTTTGTGAAAGCACCTGGCTCGACTGCCTTATCACAGTCTACTGCAACACACTTCCCACCTGAAAACTTTTTTTGCAGAAATTCTTGCTGATAGTCTAAGAATAGATTTGGTGAGGGTCCCTAGAGAAGCTTAATTAAGATTTTTCTGTGGAGGAGGGAGTGCCACTACAGTGCAAGGCCCTAGGTTCAATCCCCATTGAACCCCACCTCCCCAAAAAAGTTAAAAAATAGTATGCAAGGATGTGCAGTATCTAGACCTCTTATATATTGCTATAGGAGTTGGAACTATTACAATCTCTTCAGAAAATATGTGGGCAACTCGGGCTGGGGATGTGGTTCAAGTGGTAGTGTGCTCGCCTGGAATGTGTGCGGCCCGGGTTCGATCCTCAACACCACATATAGACAAAGATGTTGTGCCCGCCGATAACTAAAAAATAAAATATTAAAAAAAATTCTCTCTTTAAAAAAAAAAAAAAAGAAAGAAAATATGTGGGCAACTGAAGTGGCACCCCCTTTCTCCACAGAAAAGTCTTAACTGAGCTTCTCTAGAAATCTTCACCATGCCTGATTTTAGGACTGTCAGCAAAAGAGTCTCTGCAAAAGAGTTCAATGTAGATAAACTTCCTATTTTCATGTCGCCCAGTTTTACTTGGCCATTGGCCGGGAAGATACCAGAACTCCAGGTGCTGGACACCCCCTTACTAGTTTTTCACAAATATATCCAGTATAATAGTTTGTAGAAATGTGCAAACAAGGCCTCTGGCCTTGAGCTGGGACTTCACAAAGATGTCTACATTTTAAAGGTAAGTTACCAACTGAGCTCCATGGTAACAACAGGCAGGGGAGGAAAGAAGGGGAGAAGAAGCTCTCCCCTTCTTAGATGTTGTCCTTGAAGGGTTAACTTGCCCAAAACAATGGGAAAAAAAAAAAAAAAGCTGCTTTTATGTGAACTTCTGAGCCCCTCCCCTTACATGCTGGGTATAAAACTCTGAAACTACCTGAACTCAGGGTTCGTTCAGGAGATTAATTGATTACAGCAAAAGCTGTGCCCTCTGAGCCTGGCTGCAGCCAAATAAAACTGTTTCCTGCTATCTTCGGTGCCTTGCCTCGTCTGTCCCTACAATACAACATCTACTGAAGCTGAGCTTACACATGCCCTGTGACTCAGCAATTCTGTCAACAGGTTTATGCCCAATGTGAAAGAGGGGGCAAGAGATTTGACTCCTTGTTCTGTTCCACTAAAAACTCAGGAGGCAGTTCTGACAAGGGGGAAAAAAAGCTGGCTTCAAGGAATATACAAGAGACTTTTTCCTTTTTCAATTCTCTGTCTTATCAGACTCAGGGGCACAGTGGGACAAAAGGCAGGAAACATACATATATAGATTTAGCTAGGAAATGTGTCACTCTCTCAGGTTTCCAGGTGCCCCTTAAGGCTAGCCTCCCTCAGCATCCATTCTCAGTATGAGGAAGTTCAGAAGTTAAAACAATTTGGAGTTTTTAATTTCAAAGGGGGGCTATGTTTCAACAGACTTATATGTATACTAAGCAATAAAATTGTTTAAGTACATAAACAAAATAAATACCAATTTGGGATAGTAGTTATTTCTCAGACAGAAGGTGAAAAATGATAGGAAAGAGACTAGGGAGGAGTACTTAAAGGGTTTAACTTGATCTGAAATACTAATTTCTTTAATCTTATTTATTTATTTATCCATTTTTCTGTAGTTCTGGGGATTGAACCCAGGGGCACTTTACCACTGAGCTATATCACCAACACTTTTTATTTTTTTGATTGAGCAGGGTCTCGATAAGTTTATGAGGGGCTTTCTAAATTGCTTAGGTTGGCCTGGAACTTGCCACCCTCTTGCCTAGGCCTGTGAAGTTGCTGGGGCTACAGGCAAAGGCCAAAGCACCCAGCTTCGCTAATTTCTTTAAAAGAGAATTTAAAGTTGGGCTGGGGATGTGGCTGAAGCAGTAGCGTGCACACCTGGCATGCGTGCGGCCCAGGTTTGATTTTTAGCACCACATACAAACAAAGATGTTGTGTCCACTGAAAACTAAAAAATAAATATTAAAAAAAAAATTCTCTCTCTCTCTCTCTCCCCTCTCTCTCTCTATCTTTAAAAAAAAAGGATTTAAAGCAAATGTGATAAAATACTAAGATCTGGGCTGGGGCTGTAACTCAGTGGCAGAACACTAGTCTGGCATATGTGAGGCACTGGGCTTGATCCTTAGCACCGCATAAACAAAGAAAATAAAGGCATTTATAACTACAAGAAAATTAAAAGAAATTTAAAAACTAAGATTTGATAAATCTGTGTGATTTATCATAACCCCAGCCTCTCGGCTATTCTTTATAACTTTCTGTATGCCTAGTATATTTCTTCTCCTTCTCCTTCTTATTCTTCTCTGGATATGGTGGCAACTTGTCTATAATCCCTGAGATTAGGGAGGCTGAGGCAGGAGGATTGAAAATTCAAGACCAGCCTGAGCAATTTAGCAAGTCCCTGTTTCAAAATAAAATATAAAGGGCTGGCGATGTAGCTCAATGGTAGAGCCTTTGCCTAGCACATATGAGACCCTGGGTGGTTCAATTCCAAGTTCCACACATAGAAAGAAAGGAAGGAAGGAAGGAAGGAGGAAGGAAAGAAGGAAAAAAGGAAGGAAGGAAGAAAGAAGGAAGGAAGAAAGAAATTGATTATGTGTCAATTACAATTTTGAAAATATTATGAAAAAGAAATTGTGCTGGGCCAGATGGTGCATGTCTGTAATTCTAGCAACTCAACAGGATGAGGCAGGAGGATTAAAGTTCAAGATCAGCTTCAGCAATTTAGCAAGACCCTGTATCAAAACAGAAAAAATAAAAAGGGTTAGGGAATGTAGCCCAGTGGTAAAGCACCCCTAGGTTTGATCCCCAGTACCACCACCAAAAAAAAAAAAAAAAGTGCGGCTTATGTTATAAATATATAATGAATATACAAGATTACTAATTAAAAGAGATTTTTAAAAACTACACCCTTAAATTTTTGTTCCAAAATAAAAAAGATTGCAACACAAAGTATATTGTCTGTGTTTCCAAATATACCATATATACACCACAGATACTGGCACTTTACCTCTATGATGTGACATGATGTGATGATGTGATGAAAGTAATACTTTTACCTTTGTGTAAAAGTATTACAAAACTCCACAAAACTCATAACCCCAGTCTAATTGATATAGGACAGACAGATCTGAGTGGTGGTAACATGAAGTTAAGTGAATAATTCTATAAAATGAGCCTACTGTGCTGACATCCCCATGCTTTCTTTTCCAAGAAGCAATTTATCTGCAGCTCTGCCTGGTTTAAGTGAACAGGATATGGCATATTCCTCAGCAAAGTACTTGTTATCTGTAAGAGAAATACAGGCCTGAAATAATGTCTATAAGGGGGCTGGGGTTGTGGCCCAGTGATAGATCACTTGCCTCACATTTGTGAGGCACTTGGTTCGATTCTGAGCATCACATATAAATAAATGAATAAAATAAAGGTTCATCAACGACAACAAAAAAATTAAAGGACTAAAAAAAAAAAAAAAAAAACCCAATGTCTATAAGAACACAAGTTACCCTAAAGGGTGGAGGGGGACTTTTATGACCCTTTCACAGACCAAACACCTGAATTCAGGGAGATAAGGATAATTCCTCCCCGACCATAAAATCTGTACGAACAGGTTCCAATTAGAACCAGTCAAAATGAACCAAAGTGACCTAGAAAAGTCATGGCAGTAGGGACTTAAAAGTGTGATGTCATCTTGCTGTCAGTCAAAAATCAAAAGGTGAACCTGTGTGGGAGTGTCTGGAAACTTCTTGGGACCCTCAAAAAAACTGGAGGGCAGGAGAGACACTTTGTTCCTCTCCTCTCTCAGAGAATCTACACTCACCCTTGAAAGTGTACCCCTTTCCCCTTTCCTATCCCTTCTAATTAACATATGACTTACTCTGAGCAACATGTTTGAAATCTTTCTGATTTGATCCAAAGAATTACAGGTTGAAGTGGGGGCCTTTGCACTGCCTCAGTTTCTGAGAAGGTACCAGCTCTGTAACATAATCATGAGAAAAAAAGACAAATGCCTATTGAAGGACCATCCACAAAATTCTTGACCAGTACTCATCAAAATTCTCAAGGTCATCAAAACCAAGGAAGTCTGAGAGACTGTGACTAAGGAAACATGATAGCCACATACTGTAATGTTTGCTAACCTGGGTGGGATCCTGGCAAAGAAAAAGGACATACAGTAAAAATAAAGGAAATTCTTCTTTTTTTTTTTTTTTTTTTTTAGCCACTGAGCCATATCCCCAGGTCTTTTTTTATACATATATTTTTAATTTTAGAGACAGGATCTTGCTGAGTTGCTTAGAGCCTCACTAAGCTACTCAGGCTGGTTTTGAACTCAATATCCCCCTGCCTTAGCCTCCCAAGTCATGGGATTACAGGCCTGTGCTACTGTACCCAGCAAAACAAAAGAAATTTTAATAAAATATAGACTTAAAGGTAATACTATTTAGAAGAAGAAAAGTATACTTTGGCTCACAGTTTCAGAGGGTCAGTTCATGTCCTTGACTACCTCGCTCTAGGCCCAAGATGAGGCAGAAGGGCTTAATTGTGGAGCACTGCTCTATTCATGATGGCCAGGAAGCAGAGAAGACGCTGCAAGGAAGATGAACCCTTCCACCATATGCTACGAATGACCCACCTCTTCCACCTGGCTACAGTTGATCTATTCAAACTGGGATGAACTGAAAGGTTACAGCTCTCACAATTCAGTCATTTCACCTAAGAACATTCCTGCATTAATACTGAGCTTCCAGGGAGACCCCTAATATCCAAACCATAACAGTTGCTGAGGGGTTCACTAAAGTTATTCAAGCTTCCATAGAACTTGTGATCTTTTTGCCTCCAGCCTCCAGAGTCACTGTTATTAGAGTAGTGCACAACCGCACCCGGCTTGGTTCATTAATTATGACAAATGAACCTATAATAGGGGAAATTGAATTGGAGTGTATATGGAAACTCTATGCTATCTTCACAAATTTTCTGTAAATCTAAAATTGTTCTAAAATTTAGAGTTTATTAAAAAAAATTAATCTACCCACAAGCAAATACCCAAAGTTCGGAAAGCAACACAGGTGATTTCAAACCCTATGCTTTTTTCACATATAAAACCCTTCCAGCTTTATCTATAGATAAAACAAAAAATTCCTTAAGGGCAGAGAAATGCTTTTTTTCTTTCTTTTTTTGTGCCTGGCACACTATTGACGCTTAAACCAGCAGTTTAAGTTAAATACTCATAGAAAGTCACAGAACCAAAAGAATCTGAGACTTTCAGAACCTCAGAACTTTGAGTAGGTTGGATCCCGACCCTCTTCCCGGGTTGGCTCCTTCAAGAAGCCCCAAATCTGCTGTCTAGGCTGTTTTACAAGAGTCCTGTACTGCCATCTATCGGTATCTGGGAAGCGTCTCGCTACCTTGTTATAACTCTCGGGGTAGGTAGGCGAGAAGAGGACTTAAGGGCTAATTAAACTTCAGAACATCTGTAATAGTCACAAACTTCACTCAACAAGGGGAAAACCCACTTTCTCCAGCAATTGCAGACCCCCCTAACCCCGTATTAATACTTATACTTGTAAAACCCACAGATCTCCTTTACCTCAACAGATAAAGATCTGACCCTTAGCTCCCCTGCCAGAAACTAGATCCGCCCGCACATCGCAGGCTTCAGAAGCCTGAAACTCCACCACTGATTCCCCTATTTTCACAGACCCCGGAAATTTCTTACACTACCATGCACACTGACCTATCCCATTCGGGGAAACGCACTTGCTAACCCAGACATCCCTACAAAAATTTTCAAATTTCGCAGGCTGCTCACGCCAGCAAGAAAGCTCGAGAGAGTCCAAGCAGGTCTCGCAGCCCTCAGGCTTGCGCTTTGTCCCGGGTTCCGGGTCCCCACCCCCGTCTGGGTCGAGTCAGCTAGGGCTTGCAGCCGGCTGACCAAAGCCCCGCCCCCCTAGACCTGTCATCACAGAAGCCGCACGTGGCTGGGGTGGGAACTCAGGCGACCTGCAGCCATCACTTTGTCTCCTTCGTCATCCATTGGGGCCTCCGCCGCCAATCAGAGGCAGCGGATCCGGGCTGGAGCCTGAGCGCCTGGGTGAGGCCAGAGAAAGAAGGGGCGGGTGAAGAATGCCTCAGAGATTGGTGGGGGCTGGTGGTGGAAGGGGTCTGGCGGGGATTCTGCCAGGCTGGACTACTCTGAGAGGGAGGGTCTCGGTGAAAGGCGGAGAGACTAAAAAGAGGCGGAATCAGGGTGGGGCCTGGGGAAAGCGGAGGATCCTGGGGAAATGCAAAGAAGACGGGAAGGGGGAGGGGCCATGGAGGGCGGGGCCTGGGCTACAGGGGAGGAGCCTGAGGGATTAAAGAAACGAGGAAAGGGGACAAGCCCTGGGAAGGTGGGAACTGGGACAAGGGAGAGGGTGGGCCGGCCTGTTGTGGGGGCGGAGCTCTGGCCAAAGTGGGGAGGTTTGCAGGCCGAGGCTGCAGCTAGAGCTGCTCAATTACTGCCCCAGTCTATTACCTCCTCAAGTGCAACGGGACCCACGGAACTACAGGTGTGGGGCGGGGTACGCGAGAAAGAAGAGACAAGGACGAGGGTGCGCTTGGCCAGATAGGAGGTGGGCGGGGGGGCACCGTTAGGGATGAAGAGAATCTGGAGATTGCTATGGGGGTTGGACGCGGAGTTAGGGGAGCAGTTAAGGCAAGGAGGCATTATCCAGGGACCCATGTGGGGGAAGGGCGAGAGTGCTTTGTGGAGGTGGGAAGCACAACGTTAGGGGGCGGGGTCGCTGTCTGATGTGGAGGGTTAGTGGGGATACATGAGGGGGAGGGGATTTGGAAGACCTTTAGGGGAAGAGGACTGGTGATGGAGAAGGACTGGTGGTCCAGAGTGTGGAAGGGTCTGAGGGGGCTACGTGGAGGAAGAGGGGATGCGACTGGGAGCACTGTGTGAGGAGAAGGGTTGTAGGCCCAGTCGAGATCACGACAGGAGAACCACTGGTATTTTTAGAAAGTAACAGTCTAAGGCATTGTAGAGACTACAGGAAGACACTGGTGTTTTGTGTTCTAGGGGTGAGGGTGATGGATTTAATTGGGGTTGAAGAAACTAGTTTGTAGTGCTCCTGGCTGCTCAATTCCTATCTTATGGCCTGGGCACTAGAGAAGCAGCCAGATCCGGCTGCCACCAGGTCTTATGTGACTGTCTTCTTAGTCTATCTTGGATCTGTGGGGCTGAGACAGGGATTTCTTCCCCTAGCTGATGTCCCCCGGAGACCCTTCCCCCATGGGGTTTCTGTCAACCCCCAACCCTAGTTCCTGTTCCTCCCAGAAGCATGCCTTGGTCTCTATCCCCCCTCCCCCACTTTGCCCTGCCCTTAAGCTCTTGGGTGTGCTCATTTCCCACTTCCTTCCTCACCCTGGGGCCTGGCCTGGTCCTTGCCCGTCTAGGATCTTTGCCCTGCCTGGGACTTTGTACTCCATGACCAGAGACCACAGTAACCAGCAATAAGGTTCAGATCCCATCTCACTACTACCACCAAGGTCTCTGCCAACTGATTTACAGTGACTGGTAGCCACATTTTACTGCTTGTCAGTAACTGATTTTCCCCATCCTTGTCCTTCCTCTGGGTGGAGAATCCTAGGGCCCTCAGGAATTCTGGGCTTCTCTGGGAGGGAGGGAAGAAGTAAGGAGTACTGAGGATCTTTGATTTGTCTTTTCAGGGGTAGGCTGCTATTGTAAGCCTAACCTTGGAAGGGATGTGAGGTTCCAGCCTCAGCTAGGGGAGGAAAAGGGAGTGGCTCCCCATACTCTTGGATTGGAAATTGTCAGAAGTAGGACCTAGTCCTCTTGTTGGGGGGTTGGGGGAGCTCCTCTGCTTCCTTATGGGGACTTGAAATAATGCCAGAGGTCTTTTTGCTTCTGCTGGCTGGGAGAGGGTGGGAAAGGGCTGCTTTCCACACCGTGACTGAATGAGTGTGACAGTATTGCTGAAAGGGGCCCTAAGCCAGTCTTCCATACAACCACCCAGTAGCTGAGAGACTGGCTGGGGCGGGGGGCTGCTGAGGCCAGACAAAGCTGTGGGTAGGGTGGGGAAAGGAGGGCAAACTGAAGCCTTTTGAAGAGGAACTGATTGCTATGGCAACACTGCTTCCCAGACAATCTCTCAGAGAGGGCGGGCCTAGGGTAGACTCACTCCAGCTTCCTCAGGACTGGGGCATTTTGTGTGAGTGGGTGGGGCGTGAAGAGAAAGGGCATCAGTTTGCTGCTGAGGCTGGAGTATACAGCCTTTCTGCTTTGGTGAAAGCTGCAGGGCATTCAGATAATTGGGTTCATCATCTGAAGTGGACATGAGTGAACAACAGTCATTAGAATTATAAGGCCAGAGTTGTAAAGGCCTTCAGTGGTCATTGTTTAAACAAATCCCTCATTTTACAGAGTTGGAAATTTATGGCCAAAGAGACTGATTTCCCAGGTCTCATAGTGAAAGAAAAGGAGTTAGAATCCATATCTGATTATTATTCACCAGCCCTGCACACATTGTTTTTCTTTGCCAATGTTTATTGAATACCTATTAAGTCTCAGGCCCCGAGATGTTGACCCTGAGAATATGACCATGGACAAAAGACAGATAAGCTTGCTATTCTTGTGGAGCTTCCATCTAATAAAGGAAAAGAAAAATCGGTATATGTTTGTGAGAAAGGACATAGGTCAGTTTGTGATAACTGCTAATTAAAAGGGGAAAAAAAGGCAAGGTAAATTTTAGGACATAAGACCTCTTGATTCTACCATGCCATGTTTCCCAGAGCATTCAGAGGCCTAGAACATTTTTGATACTTCTCCATGAGTTACTGTTCCCTGGCCTTTGTAGGGTATATAAGGCCAGGCCAAATGGTAGTGGCAATGAGGTAGAACAAGATGGGGTTGCTAAGGGATTGTTCCTTTACTACACTGTTCTGTATCTCTACCTGTCTTCCCAGTAAGGTTTTACTCTGCAATTTTGGTCAGGGTGTTAAGAATTTCTTTAATCCTATTCCTTAATATTAGGGAACCAGCCAGCAAGGAAGTCAGTCTAGGGGAATTGGGTTCTTTTTTAGGGCTTTCCCCTCATCTGAGGTAAGGAGAAGGGAGCCTAAAAGAACTGTCACTTGCTTGCCCCCCTAAGTCTAAAGCAAAAAGAGCAAATAGGGAAGGACAGCTTCTTTTTACTGTCTGACAACCTGATGGTCTTGGGTAGCTCACAATAAAGTAGAAACAAGAACCTAAGGCTTTTCGTTGCCTCTCAACTGTAGAATAATGGACTTTACTTCTTTTGGCTTTTATGTTTGCCTCCTACTTCTGTGGATGACAGAAGAATCCTGACTGATTTCTGATAACCTGTATGACTTCCTGATAAGTTCAGAGGGTGAGCTAGACAGAGCTATCCATTTTCTTAGGTTGCTTCTAGAAAAGGTCCTCTAAAAAGTCTTTGAACACCCAATTCTTGCAGAGGTTTCCATCCTGGTCATTTAAAGAATAGGAGGACAGGGTTAGAGATGCTTTTTCTGCTGCCACTTTACTTAGCTAGATCTGGGATAGGGCCTGAGGCCCAGTGACTCAAGGGGAGGATTGGGAGTTTCGAGGGAGCTGTGAGTCATGAGGATAAGCTCCATCACAAGAGTTGGGCTCATTTCCCTAGCTCTGGGCAGAAACCCTCCTATCCTGCTTCCTAATGTGCTCTGCTCTTTGAATATGGACTTGTGAGTAAAAAGTGCTGGCAACTGGGATGGGGCAGCCTGATCTCGGATTAGGAGTTCAGAGACATGAAGAATAATACCTAAGTTCCTGAAATTAAAATTTACCCTTAAATCAGGAGTCCTTGGACCCCTCTAACAAAGGCAAAGGAACATAAATTAGCTGTAGGAAAAGGTTGAATACCATTTCTCAGCACGGTGAAGATAGGGTATTAAATTAGATCTTCTGCTGTGGCATGAAACTTCCTGGGCTCTAGCAGTCCTATGGCTTTGAGCTCTCGTTTGGAATGTGGGAGAGTAGAATGGGAATGGGTATATTTGGGGGTAGGGTCTGGTGTAAGAAGAGCAGGCTGATTTGGGGGGTTGCGTATGTGAAAGCGCTGGGACTTTCTGTTAATCAGTCTGTTAATCAGGAAGGATGGGGGAGGAGGGTTGAGAAGTGTGAGGCCTGCACCTTTGAAAGGGTTAAATGGCAGGACAGGAGTTGCTTTGGCAGCTGAGGAGTTAAGGAGATGGGCGGGGCGACCTTGGGTAGGCCTGCCCCCTTGTGGACCAATAGGCGTGCACCTACAGTAGAGGGCGTGACTTACACTGAGGGTCGCAGGGAGGCTGGCCTCCTATAAGCCAATGAGCATGGTTGCTGCTCAGGGGGCGTGGTCCTAGGGGGCGTGGCGGCAGCGGCGGGGGTGGTGGGGCGCTGGGCGGGGCGGGCGGCCCCATCAGCTGGTAGGAAATGGCCTGTGAGTCAGAGGGGCAGCGGAGTCGGCGGCGCGGAGCCGGGGTGGCCCCGGGGAGGGATCGGCGCGGGGAGGGGCGCAACAGCGGCTGGGGGGCTGCGAGCGCGAGGGTCTGCTAGTATTGCACACGAAGCTGATAAGGAAGAGCCTCGCAGAGCAGGGCTCAGCCTGAGCTACCCTTTGTCTGGGTTGGGGGCCCGTGGCAGGGAGGACCGAGGATCGAGGGGTGGGACCGGGACAGGACGGAAGGGCCCGGAGCAGCGGCCACCGCGGCGGAGCCCATTTGGGAGCGGGGTGAGTGTGTGCTAAGGGGAAAGAGCAAATCTCCGAAGCCACAGTAGGTTATGGGGCCTGTCCCAGGGTATGGGGAGGAAAGGACCTGGGAGACTAAGCAAGGGGAGGGGAATCGTCCAGAAAAAGGAGTCTAGAAGCTGAAGTGAGTCTGCTTGGCTTAGTTTGGAGGGGTTACTGAGATCTGCTCCCTCTCCTCTAAGGGTTAAGGGCTCTAGGCTGGGGCCAGGGGGTTGGTGAGAAAGCAGAGGTTGACCTTTCTACCCACAGTGGTGGTCTGTAAGAACAACCTCCCAAGCTTGTAGAGACAAAATATAAAATAACCAGCAGTAGTTCTCTTTGCACAGGATGAGGGTGGAAAGCACATAGGTAGGAATTTTCCTTCCTGTCACCCTCGTTAATCAGAGCAGAAGTGGGTATCTTTAACACTGAAGGGAAGGAAGGGGAGAATTAATCTAGGAGCTCTACCCATATCAATACCCACCTCTGTCACCTCCCTGGCCTAGCAGGTGTTTGAGGGTACAGATCCCATGGTATTCTGGGACTTGTTTTTTTTCTGTTTTGCTCCCTTGGCATGTTGGGAGCTGTAGTCCTTGCTAGCCACAGCCTGGCCCAGCTGTTTGATGCCAGCTGCTGCCTACCCCATGATGGAGGGTGAGGTTTGGCCTACCCTGCCCTGCCCCCCTGCAGTCCTGCCCCATGAGTCAGCTTGAAGCAATGGTCTAGAGCCAGACTGGCTGGGTGGCAGGAGAGTGAATCTTCCAGCTTCTCATTGATGGGGCAGGAACTGCAAGGGCTCTGGAGTAATGAGCAGATGTCAGGCATGCTAGGGTCAAGTAGGGCATCATGTCATCACCTGGCTTCCCCAGGGCAAGGGCTCAGGCAGGCAACTGGGTGACATGGGATGTGAGGGTGCTAAGGAAAAGGCCCTTTCTGAACCTGTATGGCTTGGATGAAGAAATGGATGGGTAGAGATGAGAGTGCACATTGTATCCTCTGACAACATTGCCACTGGTGTTCCACCCTTTCCAGCCATACCACCCACCACAAGGGACCAGAATTTTCTTAGGTATTTCAATTCTAATGAGGACTTGATGAGATGGGAAAGTGTAGGATGCAATGATGAGAATAATTTGAAAAGGAAAGGTTTTCAATCCCTGAGTGCAAATATCCCTTCTCTCCCCACCTCCCATCTCCCACCTCCCACCCCCCACTTCTGTTGTTGCTGATTCTTCCTGTACAATTAATCTCTCTGCTTCTCTCATCAGGAAGTTTTCCCCCTGCACTGTCAGGATTGCTGCCCAAATCTCTGGGGCTAGCATTCCACTTTTTGAGTTCTGTCATGTGCTTTTGTCTGTGTTTGGAGATGAGTAAGATAGTGGGGCACAGACATGTCTTCAGGAATCCTGTGGCTAGTCTAGAAGATGCTCATATTTACATGAGGTAGTGATACTCCTATAGGTGAGGTCTCAGATGAGGAAGATTATGGTCTGGGGTAAAGAATAGACTTTCTGTTGTACTTTATTTATTTTAGAGTGCTGGAAACTGAAGCCAAGGCCTCATGCATAGTAGGCAAGTGCTATATCTCTGAGCTACATGCCCAGTCCCAGAGCTGATTTTTTTGGAAGGGTTGGCATTTGAAGGAGAAAGAATATGGCTAGGATAGGCATACAAAGGGCCCACCTTGAAGGAGAAAGGGCATTGTAGATGGCAGGCAGCAAAAGCTACTGCCCAAGGGAGAAAGCTGACCCTGGGGGCTTTCAGCTTGACAGTTTTTTTACCCTAGTATAGGCACCTGAGTGTACACTAGTCCATGAAGACAATCATGTGCCCTGGCAGAAAAGCAGTGGTTTGGGTATAGGTGTTTTTGGGTATGTGAACCCTGGGGGAGGGGCATGGAGATACTTCTAAGTTGCTTCCAGCTGACTGCCTGCTGCTGCCTTATCTCTAGTTCACAGAGCCTAGGGGGAGGGGCAGGCCCTGGGAAGTGTCTTCTGGTGTCCCTTCCTCCCCTGCCACTTGTTTTTGATTGGATTTGTTGTCTCTTGTTAAAAAGAGATTGCTGGGGGAGATTGGGAGTTCAAGGCTATAGGGCTGGCTTTGAGCTGACCTGAGGTTTGTGCCTCTGAGGAGAGTGTAATGGGGTGTGACAGTCTATAAGAACTCTGCCCTTAGCACTGTGGGGTGCCACTTTTCCTTTTTGATATAGACATATGGGAAAGAGTTGTGCAATTCCACAGCCTTGAGTAAGAGAGCTGAATTATTTCCCTGCCCACCCCCTAGCTGACATGATCTCTTGGATCTTGGGGGTATTTCATCCCCCCTCCAATTCAGGGCAGGAGTCCCCAAGATGGTGGCCCTGACAAATAGTTCATTTTGCCTCATTTCTTAGCTTCCTTTTTACATTGAACCAAGACCTACCTTTCTGTGACTCCTCAGGTAGCTCAGCTCTACAGCCTGGGTGCTGGATCTGGAGCTTACTTCTGAAGTGCTCATGGTGTGGGAGAATGGTATCCTGGAGTATATTAGCCCACAATCAGGGAGGGCCCTTACTACTGACTCTACAGATCCTGGTTTATGTCTGTTCTTTCATCAGGGTCCAGCTGAACCCAGGAGCTGCCCGGAATGGTGGCAGTCACCTTGCCAGTGCAGCAGGCATGGACCAGACTGCAAGCTAGGGGAACAAGGCATCAGTCTGGAAGAGGGGACACACATCTAGGCTTGAGGCCCCTTCATCGGGGTAAGTGCCAGAAAGTGGGAATGGGGAGCAGATGCAATAAGAAACTTGAGCTAAATAATGTCATCCTCTCAGAAGTTCTAAAAGTGGCCTCTGTATTCCATTAATCCATCTGGGGATTTGGATACCTTCATCCCCAGGAATTTCTCAAGGTCACCTCTTCAGGTTAAGGGAAGGTCTGAAACTCCGCTGGAAGGAGAAGACTCATTAATTCCCTGATCTTTTCTTCTCTTCTCTTGCACAGATGTCCCCAGGCCCCCCAACCCAGGCCCAGCATAAAGGCCGTGTGGGGGGGCCCCCCTGACCCAAGGGGGGCTTCATGCGCCACGTGCAGGCGGAGCCGTCTCCATCCTCAGAGCCAGAGGCTGGCCCTTCACAGCCTCCAGTCAGACAGGGGACCCTCCAGGGTGGCCTGCTCATGGGCTACAGCCCAGCAGGGGGGGCAGCATCCCCTGGGGTCTACCAGGTATCCATCTTTTCCCCTCCAGCTGGTGCCTCTGAGCCTCACAGGGCTCTGAAGCGGCCGGCCCCACCTACTGAGGGTCCCCGGGAGCTGAAGAGAGGCCCTGGGCTGGGGGCCAGAGAGGGATTACCCCCTGAAGAACCATCTACTGTGGGGCTATTGGCCCCAGAGGGACTGGGTCTGGGACTGGGTGTGGCCAGCCAGCATTTCTCCCATCATGGCCTCTGTGTTGTGGAACAGGGAGGTAATGCCACCTCACCTTGGACTTCAGGGGCCCGAAGACCCCCCTGGCTCCCATCAAATGCTTCCTGCAATACTTTGCACACCAGAGACTGGGCTTCCCCAGATCCAGGGGGACAGGGGTCCCTGGGGGAGTCTCCAGGGCCAGCCCCTTCAGGCCAGCTGCACACACTTGACACTGATTTGCACAGTCTTGCACAAATAGGGGGTAAGAGCCCAGTGGCTGGGGTGGGCAATGGGGGAAGCCCCTGGCCTAGGGAGTCCCCTGGCACTGCCAATGGGCACAGTCCCGAGCACACACCCCCTGGCCCTGGACCTCCAGGCCCCTGCCCTACCAAGCGAAGGCTGCTTCCTGCTGGAGAAGCCCTGGATGTCAGCTCTGAGGATGAGGGGCCAGCCCCTCGGAGGCGCCGGGGAACCCTGGGCCACCCTCCTGCTGCCAACTGTTCTGATGCCAAAGCCACACCCTTCTGGAGCCACCTGCTGCCCGGGCCCAAGGAGCCTGTTTTGGTAAGCCCGTAGAGGAGCTCATCTACTCCTAAGAGGATATTTGTGTGATTAATGGTGGAGGCCTGTGGAGATGTTCCTCTGAGAGCTTGTGATGAGCTCCTCTCCACCACTTTTCTCAATGTTTTCTCTCAATAGGACTCAAGAGACTGCAGTCCCGTGGGGCGGAGGCTGAAAGGTGCCCGTCGCCTGAAGCTGTAAGTGACCAGCTTCTCCCTCTACCCTATCTGTGAGAGTTGGCACAAAAGTCTGTAATCTTCTTTCTAACACTAGAGTAGGGGACCCCAGAGCAGGAACAACTTGATAGTGGCAAAGGGTGGAGCCAAAGGATATGAGCAGGAATCCCAGAATTCCTCAAGCCAACCCATTGTGTCCCCTCCCCTACCAGGAGCTCCCTTCGAAGCCTCCGGAAGGGACCAGGCCTGCTGAGCCCCCTCAGTGCCTCCCCTGTTCCTACCCCTGCTGTCAGCCGTACCCTGCTGGGCAACTTTGAGGTAGCTCCCCCTGGGCTTTGTGACTGGGGGGTCCTGGGAGGAGTGGGATAGTGGAATGTGGCTTGGATGGATAAGGAAAATAATGGCATCTGTCTCATAATGTGTTTTCCCCACTCTAACACCAGGAATCATTGTTGCGAGGACGCTTTGCACCATCTGGCCACATTGAGGGCTTCACAGCAGAGATTGGAGCTAGTGGATCCTACTGTCCCCAGCATGTCACGCTGCCTGTCACTGTCACCTTCTTTGATGTTTCTGAGCAAAATGCCCCGGCCCCCTTCCTGGTATGACTTGACCTCACACCAAAGTTAGCACTTCAGAAGGAGGAGGGATTGGGGACTGGGGCAGGGGCCGAAAGGTATTCCTTAGATGTTCTTCACCTAAAAGTAAGTCAAGGCTAGTGTGGCAGCAAGTCCAGAATGAGATTTTGGAGAGACTGGTATTCAGGGCTTTACTGGTCCCCAATTTGGTTGATGGATCTTTGGTTTTCCTAGGGTGTCGTGGACCTGAATCCCCTGGGGAGGAAGGGTTACAGCGTGCCCAAGGTGGGCACCATTCAAGTGGTGAGTGTCCTCTGAGGGATTGGGCATGGGGGAAGAAGAAAACAGCTCTTAGGCTATATCAACTTTGAATATCCTGCCCCCAGACCTTATTTAACCCCAATCAGACTGTGGTGAAGATGTTCCTTGTGACCTTTGACTTCTCGGACATGCCTGCTGCCCACATGACCTTCTTGCGCCATCGTCTCTTTTTGGTGCCTGTGGGTGAGGAGGGAAATGCTAGTCCCACCCACCGCCTCCTCTGCTACTTGCTGCACCTCAGGTAAGGACAGGATCCAGGTATCCCTTCCATGAATAAAAGAATCTTTCCTGGCTTCTCTAGTTCTGGATTCTTACCTTGATCACACTGTCTTTCCCTAGGTTCCGGAGCTCCCGCTCAGGCCGATTAAGCCTACATGGAGATATCCGCCTGCTTTTTTCCCGACGGAGCCTGGAGCTGGACACAGGGCTCCCCTATGAACTGCAGGCCGTAACTGAGGCCCCCCACAATCCACGTTATTCTCCTTTTCCCTGATTGCCAGTGCTCTGAACCTAGGTGGGCCAAAAGCCTGCCCATCCTGTTCCATCCTGGACAGAGTAAACACATGGAAAAATGGCGAAAACCCCTTAGGATTGAATTAAAGTCCTCACCACGCTCATGCCCAAATTGATTATTTGGGTATTTAAAGCTTCTGATCCTTCCACACCCTGCCCTACTCCGGGTACTCCATGTGCCTGTTCCCTCCCTTGGGTTTCCCAGGCCAGCTTAGGTAGTACAGAGGAACCAGAGCTACCCTGAGATTGTCCCAAGTCCCCAGGCAAGTCATGCCAGTGTTGCCTCCCTGTCCTGGGCAGGGGCCACTTCTTATTTTATTTATTTTTAATTTATAATTTATTCAAATTGGATTGCCTTGGTAACCTCCCAAACCTGATAATTGGCATCACCCTTCCTCCTTTCTCACTCTCAAATATTGCTCCAAACTCAGGAGTTGAAGAGGCTGAAGTGTGGGGGCAGGGAGAAAACTGCTCTTCCTCAGCTGAGGACAGAGGGATTATCCCAGAGGGACTGAGTCACTAGCCAAAGACTCAGCTTCCCCTGTCCTTCCCTGTTACCTTCCCTTCCCCTACCCTTCAATCCATCTTTGAAAGCCAACTTATGTGAGTGTGTGTGTGTGTGTGTGTGTGTGTGAGCAAGCACAAGCTTGTGTTTGTGATATTTGTGAGAAAAAGAGTGTGCATGCATGCACACACACAGGGGTTAACCACCCCTCACCTAGGGCTCCAGACTCAGTTGTCCCTTTCCTCTTGCCTGTATCTCCTTACTTTGGGTCCTGACTGAGGAAGGTGTCTGGGGACAGAGTCAGGGCCAAGGACTGGGATGTCTCCTCTCGCCTGGCCAGATTCTGACCCACCTACCTCAGCTGGGATAAGGGGCATCCCTCAAACTCAGTTATGTGGCTCCCAACTACCCTGTTCCCCACTCCAGACTCAGACCCAGCCTCAGCCCTTGACTCCTGGGACATGACTGAGGGGAACAAGCATTTGCTGAAACTTGAAAAAAACAAAAACAAAAACAAAATGAAACAAACAAAAAAACAGGAAAAATTGTACCTGGTACTTTTTTTTTTTTTAGGAAAATAAATTTTAAAAATAATAAATTCTTGTTTGGAAACTTGAACTAAGCTCTATTTTTTTTTTTTTCCTGTTGGAGAGAGGATGTAAAGGGTGATGGAGGGCCTAACTGATGCTGTGACCCTGCCCTTTCTTCTGAAGTGGAGGAAGCCTGAGCCCATGAAGTCTTGGGCTAAGTCCTGCTGAATTCTTGGGGCATGATTTTGCTTTTTTTATTCAGGTAATGAAGGTGCTGGGGGAGAGCTGAACTCTATACTGGTTTTGTTAATGATTTTAGCTCCTCAGAACTTCAGTGCCCTATGAGGATGACAATTATACAGGTTTCTTAAAGAGAGTGCCATAGCATCAGGGATTTGTGCACGGTGACATGCTTTAGAAGTTGAAGCTTGATGCTGTTTGCTGGACTCTATGGGAGGACCAGGCCCGACAGACTTCTACTGGGAAGAAGTGGAAAGAGCTGTGGTACCTCGGGAAAGAGGGGAGGGTAAATCTCGGCAAAGTTAGGCCCTATTACCATGGCAACGGGAATGGGGTCAGTCCCCAGTGGGAGAGCTGGGCACAACACAGCAGGCCTACCACAGAATGTCACTGTGGCAACCATGGCAACGAGTCAGTTCCAATCCAGCAGTCGCTATGGTAACACACGGGCGTGATTATACACTTTAGAGGGTAAATTGGGTATCAGGTAGGGCTAAAGAACTCGGTAGTAGGTGTTTCTGGGTCACCTGCGAGAGGAAAATAGACTCCATTTTGGCCACGATGCCTCGGATTTTGGACGCCAACTACCAGAACCAGAACAAACCAACCTCTGGCCCTCTGCGTTTCCCGGGAACAACTTAAACACGCTCTTCCAAGGAACTCCGATTGAGTGAGTGTGGAGTCGGGGAAGAGACGGCGGAAGTACATCCGGGGGAGTGGAACTGCTGAAGGAAAGCCTCGGGTGAGGGCTTCTGGCGCGGCCTCTCTGCTCCGCGTCTCGTTGGTTCCGGAGGTCGCCGCGGCTGTGGGAAATGCTGGCGCGCGCGGCGCGGGGCAGTGGAGCCCTTTTGCTGAGGGTGAGAATGAGACAACCTTCTCTAGGGGGTCGGGACAGAGATCACCTGGGTCCTCAGCTAGAAAGGAGAGGGATTCCAATTTTGGGAGAGGACTGGGGTCAGAGGTCATGGGTCCCACGTGAGTCATTCTCCGAGGACCCTTGTGAGTCGAGGTTTAGGGCGATGCCTTCGGGACAGAGGGGCATGGTGCTGGGCCGGCGGGGGTCTCAGTTTATTCTTGTCTTTCCTTCAGAGCGTTGTGCAGGCTTCTGCCGGTCCTCCGCGCCGCGCCTCCTCAGGATTGCCCCGAAACACTGTAGTACTGTTTGTGCCGCAGCAGGAGGCCTGGGTGGTGGAGCGAATGGGCCGATTCCACCGGATCTTGGAGCCAGTGAGAACCTTTTGTGCACCTCGGGGCAGCCTGATGCCCGAATCCCTTGAATGTGGGAGTGATACCTCCTTGGGGCCTGTCTGCACCTTTGGCTCTGAACTCTTGGGACCAATCATAGCAGGGCCCAGGCTACTGACGTGCATCCCATGTTACCACCTTTTCCTATTACCCTAGCATCCTTCAGGTCCATTCTTGCTACTACCTACCCTCTCAGCCCCACCTGTCCAGACTAGAGATAGCTATTCTCCTGGCTCCCATTCCCTACCTTTCTCTTCATTCAGAGGCCTAATCGTGCATTCGGGTGCTATTAGGTTACTTTACCAGTGACATCCCAGGCTTCTGAGCACCTCTTGGCAGGGGCTACTGCACATGTTTACTCCCTACTTACTCCAGTCCTAGCTTAAATTCCAACTGCATTACCCCCATCCTTCTGAGGATCCATGACTCCTCTTCCCAGGGCTTGAACATCCTCATCCCTGTGTTAGACCGGATCCGATATGTGCAGAGTCTCAAGGAAATTGTCATCAACGTGCCTGAGCAGTCGGCTGTGACTCTTGGTGAGGGTACAGGGTGACACGGGTGCACTGATATCATTAGGATGTGGTTGCTACATAGATCCAGAGCTTAGGAGAAACAGCTGATTGGGACCTAGGGCTATGACCTTCATTTTCTCTCCTGCTTCTATTCCTGCAGACAATGTAACTCTGCAGATTGATGGAGTCCTTTACCTACGCATCATGGACCCTTACAAGGTATTTGCCTCCTGCTTTATCCAGCCTTCTGAATTGCCCTCCTCACTAAAATCCTGTACCAAAGCTTTTTACACTTTTCATTTTCCTTTAGGCAAGTTATGGTGTGGAGGACCCTGAGTATGCTGTCACCCAGCTAGCTCAGACGACCATGAGATCAGAGCTTGGCAAACTTTCTCTGGACAAAGTCTTCCGGGTACGTGGATCTGAAGCAAAGTTGGGGTTTGAAGCATGTGCTTGGCACTGTCAGTCCTTTCTGGGAAACAAGATCAGAACCAGGCCCTTATTATCTTAGCTCCCTGGTAGGTAGGTTAAAGCTGTGGAGCGTACATCTTTTTCCCTCTAGGAGCGGGAGTCCCTAAATGCCAACATTGTGGATGCCATCAACCAGGCTGCTGACTGCTGGGGCATCCGTTGCCTCCGTTATGAGATCAAGGATATCCATGTGCCACCCCGGGTGAAAGAGTCCATGCAGATGCAGGTAGGGAAGAGAACTTTGGTAATCCAGTCCCAGAGGGACTTAGAGTATCTTCCCTACTGACATGAGTATAGTTGGAGGTCTTAGTAAGGGTTTCCCCTGGTTTGTTGATAAGGGTTGCTGGGGGCTTCCAGGTGGAGGCAGAGCGGAGGAAACGGGCCACAGTTCTAGAGTCTGAAGGAACCCGAGAGTCGGCCATCAATGTGGCAGAGGGAAAGAAACAGGCTCAGATCCTGGCCTCTGAAGCAGAAAAGGCTGAACAAATAAATCAGGCAGCAGGTGAGCAGAGGGTAGAGGCTGAGGAAGGAGGAGGGCATGGGTCTTTGAGAGTTGATACTGGGACAGAAACTTTGGGGTACTCTGATTTTACGGGTTAAGCTCTCTATCTTTTCTTCCAGGAGAAGCTAGTGCAGTTCTGGCCAAGGCCAAGGCTAAGGCTGAAGCTATTCGCATCCTGGCTGCAGCTTTGACACAACATGTGAGAAATCCTCAGTTAGGAGTGGGGAACAGGAATTGACAATGGAGGGGGTTCTCCCATCCACTGTTGAGAGAAGTTCCTGCCATTCGGGGTCCTACTGAGCCAGATTACATAAGCGCTTGTATTATGACTTGCATACCCTCTTTCTTGAAACCTCACCTCCTTTCTCTTCCAATATCCCCTTCTCTAAATCTGTGATCCCTGATTTTATTCTCCTGTGGCTACAGAATGGAGATGCAGCAGCTTCATTGACTGTGGCAGAGCAATATGTCAGTGCGTTCTCCAAACTGGCCAAGGACTCCAACACTATCCTACTGCCTTCCAATCCTGGCGATGTTACCAGTATGGTGGCTCAGGTTAGAGCTCTCTGAAGACTCCAGGGGCACAGAACCCCAGTCCTGGGGGCTGAAACCCTCACTATCATCAGCACCACTTAACACATCGTGGAGATCTTCAGGTTGCCTTGGCCCTTGATTTCTCTTCATTCCTTATAGAGAAGGAATCTCTAAGAATGAGACACTTTCACTCACCCCTGCAGATAAGGAAACTCTCAAGATACCTTTCTGTAGATACCTATGCTAGTGTTCTGAGGGTCACCCTGCTCTGATAGTGAGATTCCTAGAGCTGACTTTAAATCCTTAAAGTCTAAGGGTTGAGGGGAGGGGAGAAAGGAAATCCAAGCTCACTAGTCCCAGCCACACCTTTTTCCTTTTAGCCATTGGTAGGTTTGGCTATACCTTCTGCCATTTGTCTTTACGGCTTTTTCTCTATCCTTCTTCTCAGGCCATGGGTGTATATGGAGCCCTCACCAAAGCCCCGGTGCCAGGGGCCCAGAATTCGGTTTCCACCAGGAGTGGCAGAGATGTCCAGGGTACAGATGCAAATCTTGATGAAGAACTTGATCGAGTCAAACTGAGTTAGTGGAATTGGCCTTGGCCAGGGAGTCTGGGGACGGAAGCAGCACTATTAGTTTCTGGCTTTAGTCTTCCTGCCAAGATTTTGGGTTTTATTTTTTTAATTTGAACTTATTAATCATGTAATAAACTCACTAGTGGTACACCAGAAACTGTCATCTTTGATTGGTAATGAAGTTGGGAAACCCACTGTTGTTTTTCACCCTCTAGTCCTGTCAGCTCTTGGGAACTCATGCTTCCATGAGCAAGAATGAACTTCATGTAAAGTGAAATCTGCCTTTCTGTCTTCAAGAGAAACTGGGCCAGGTGCAATGGCACACTCCTGTGATCCCAGGAACTTGGGAGCTGAGGCAGAAGGATCCCAAGTTCAAGGCCAGACTAGGCAATTTAGACATTATCTCAAAATTAAGAATAAAAAGGACTAGGGATTTAGCTCAGTGGCAAAGTGCCCTTGGATTCAATCCCCAGTACTGCAAAAAATAGAAAAAGAAACTAGGATAGTATGGAAGGATTAAATCACATGCCTACTGCCAGCTGAGGAGTTAATCTCCCTTCTGCTACATGTAGGGTTATGTATTTTGAGGCAGGTGTTTAGGGATTTTACACAGGAAAATTACTCTGGCAGGGTAGTACTGCTAAGTGCTTCAAAGGTCTTCAAGGACTGAGGGCAGTTGTGATTCATTTATTCAAAAACATTTAATGAAGTCTACATGTGCCAAGCTCAGTGTTAGATGTGAGTTATAAAAACAACTGCCTTTGATTTCACAGAATGTGAGGTCAGATAGGGAAGACAAACAGACATTGATAGAAAGCCGTAAGTGCTGTGTCGGAGGGGCTGTAATATTAAGTAAAGGATTCCAGGAAACCTCATCTAATGCTATATTTGAACTTAGATATAAAGGAGGGAAGGGAAACAGCCATCTGGGCATCTGGAGTGAAGCTGACAAAGGCGATTGCAAATGCAAAGATTCTAAGAGCATGCCTGGCTTACAACCATGAGAGCAAAGGAAGGCTGAGGATATGGTATGGTAGAGCACTTGCCTAGCATGTGCAAGATATTTGATCCTTGGGTTTGATTTCCAGCACTGCCAAAGGAAAAAAAAAAAGCAAAGTGGCAAGGAGGTTAGTGTGTAGACTTGTAAGGTCATGTAGGGCTTTATTATGCACATGAGAAACCATGGACTGGGGTTGTGCCTCAGTGATAGAGACTTGCCTAGCATGGGTGAGGCCCTGGGTTTGATCCTCAGCACCACATAAAAAATAAATAAAGGTTAAATTAAAAAAAAAAAAAAAAGAATGGGCTGGGGATGTGGCTCAAGCAGTAGTGCGCTCGCCTGGCATGCGTGCAGCCCGGGTTCGATCCTCAGCACCACATACAAAAACAAAGATGTTGTGTCCGCCGAAAACTAAAAAATAAATATTAAAAAAAATCTCTCGTGCTTGCTCTCTCTCTCTCTCAAAAAAAAAAAAAAAAAAAAAAAGAATTGCTGAGTTGCATATCAAGAGTTAAACATTAAAAAAAAAAAAAAAGAAAGGTTTTGTTTTGTTTTTTAGTACAAGGGATTGAACCTAGGGGCGCTTAACTACTGAGTAACATCCCAGTCCTTTTTTTATTTTTTATTTTGAGACAGGGTCTAAGTTGTTTATGGCCTTGAACTTGTGATCCTCCTGAGTATTCACCCTGTCTACCTGGGATTGCAGGCCTGCACCTCCATACCTGGTGTTTGTTTTGTTTTATTAGTTTCATTAAGATTTAATTCAAATATCATTTCCCACTTAAAATGTACATTTTTTTTAAAAAAAATGTTAGTATATTCATACTTGTGCAACAATTTTAGAACATTTTCTTCACCTTCCACACGCACACACAGTATTCTATTGTGTGAGTACACCATGTTTTGTTTATTTATCAGTAATGGACATTTGGGTTTCTACCTTTTAGCAATTATGGATAATGCTATTATGAACATATATGTACAAGTTTTTTGTTTAGACATGTTTCATTTCTCTTGGATATATATATACACCCAGGAATGAAATCGCTGGGTCATATGATAACTGTTTAGCCTTTTGAGGAACTGATGATCTGTTTTCCAAAGGTGCTGCACCATTTTACAATCCCACCAGCCAAGTATGAATATGAATTTCTCCACATCTTTGCCAATACTTACAGTTGTGTGTGGGGGCATGTGGGCTGGGTATTGAAGCTTGGGTATTGTGTGCTAAGCAAGTGCTCTATCCTTTTTTTTTTTTTTTAAAGAGAGAAAGGAAGAGAGAATTTTAATATTTATTTTTTAGTATTTGGCGGACACAACATCTTTGTTTGTATGTGATGCTGAGGATCGAACCCGGGCCGCACGCATGCCAGGCGAGAGCGCTACCGCTTGAGCCACATCTCCAGCCCCAAGTGCTCTATCCTTTAGCTACACCCTTAGCCTTGGCCTTTTGACTATATCCATCCTGGTGGATTTGAAGTGATATCTCCAGTATTTTTTGAAAATATTTTTTAGTTGTTGATGGACACAATAGCTTTATTTTTGTTTATTTTTATTTGGTGCTGAGGATTAAACCCAGGTCCGCATGTGTCCATGGCAAGTGCTCTACTACTGAGCTACAACCCCAGCCCTCCAGTATTTTCTTGATAGTCAATGTTTTTTTTTTTTTTTTTTTTTTTTTTTTTTTTTTTTTAAACTAGGGATTGAACCCAGGGCCTCCTGCATTCTAGGCAAGTGCTCTAACATTGAATTACATCCCCAGCCCAAGGTTAATGATGTTAAGCAACTATCTTTCCATGTGTTATCTTTTAGAGGAATATCTATTCAGATCTTTTGCTCGTTTTTAAACTGGATTATTTGCTTTTTTATTAATTTATTGTAAGATTCAGTAAGAGACTTTGAGAGCAGGAATGATGAAACCTATCAGTTGGAGTCAACTAAAAAAAAGGGAAAAATGTAAAATTTATTCGTATTTTACATAGCTAATGCACAGTAATCACAATGAGTTGTAGAATTAGAGTTAGATAAGTTTTATTCCAGTAGCCAAGCTCTTAGTCATAACGAAGAATGGACAGTGGCTCCCTGAACTCTTCTAGCTTAGTCCCTTGCTTGCCCCATTCTCAATTACTAAGTCTGACAAACTCTTGAAAGCCCTACCATTCTTGCCGAACTTTCACCCAGGCGCCGGCAGGTGGCGATGAGGCTCTCCGTGGGCCGCTCTGTCTGACGCGTGCACCTCTGTGCGGGCTACAGACGCTGCAGCTGTACTTCCGGGCGCTGATGCAGGTGAGTCAGGGTCTCCCCAAAACCTCAATGCCGTCAACCCAAAGTAAGGGAGCCCCCACTTCTGTCCCAGCTCGCTGTCACGGCTGTCCAATACCAGGGCCAGAGTGCCCAGGGGGAGGCCGGGTAGCGATCAGAGGAGGCAGAGCCGCGTGGACGTCTGGGTCCCGGCGAGGCCCAATGGGATTTAGACCGGTGCCTCTGCCCTGCTACGCAGAAGAGGTCTTGCTTTGGGTCCTCTTGGCTATCTAGACTGCCGGGAAGCGGAGTGTGACTTCTCCTCGTTCCCTCCGTCCCCGCCAGGCGGCGCCATCGCGTGAGCCCCGGTTCCCCTGGGTCAAGTGTGGACCGCCACTGGGAGTAAGTTCTACTCGTGGACTCTGATATTTCAACATTAGGATTTCCTGGTTGTATGCAAATTCTTATGAGGTACCAGCAAAGATCCTGAGTAGATATAGGGTGGACTCTGGAAATAGTATTTTTAACAGAGGCTCCAGGTTGCTGCTCATAGCTTAGGGACCTCTCCTCAGAAATACTGGCATAACTCGTGGAGGGGAACATTGTAATAGGTTGTTTATGTGGCTGTTTGTGTCCAGGACTGCTTCTAAGAGTAAGGGGTTCTAGCTGGGCATTGTATCGAGAGACCAGTATATCCCTACCTCACCCCACAATAATGAATTCCCTTTCCTGTCTCTAGCAGGATGCAGAAGATCTCCGTGTTGTTCTTCCTGGCCTGGGTCTGCTTCCTCTTCTATGCTGGCATTGCCCTCTTCACCAGTGGCTTCCTTCTCACCCGTTTGGAGCTCACTAACCATAGCAGCTGCCAAGAGCCCCCAGGTCCTGGGTTCCTGCCGTGGGGAAACCAAGGGAAGCCTGGGGCCTGCTGGATGGCTTCCCGGTTCTCCCGGGTTGTGTTGGTGCTGATAGATGCCCTGCGATTTGACTTTGCCCAGCCCCAGTACTCACAAGTGCCTGGGGAGCCTCCTGTCTCACTGCCCTTCCTGGGCAAACTACGCTCCTTGCAAAGGATCCTGGAGATTCAGCCCCACCATGCCCGGCTCTACCGATCTCAGGTTGATCCTCCTACGACCACCATGCAGCGCCTCAAGGCCCTCACCACCGGCTCATTACCTACTTTTATTGATGCTGGCAATAACTTTGCCAGTCATGCCATAATGGAAGACAATCTTATTAAACAATTCACCAATGCAGGTCAGTATGGGCTCCTTTGGAAACCAAGAATACTTGGGCAGATATCTTATTTAGAAGTTCTGGAGCCAGAATTTTGGGTGCCCAGCTGCCCACTTGATTGTGGCATAGGGGTCTAGGAAGGGGGAGAATGACATTGGGACCTTGTGTGTAGAAAGCTCAGTTTGGGGGACAAAGGACTTTGTCTTTGGTGAAAGTTTAAATCTATGTGGAATGTTGATTTTGATCTTGGGGAACTCTCAGTAAAGGGGCAAGGGAGAAATGAAGAGAAGATGAATCTTGACTCACAAGTGTGAAGAAGAGTATAGGCAGATCCAGTCCCTGTTCACTCACTGACTTGGAAAAAGCAGAATACACCCAGGAAAAACAGGTCAGCAGAGATACTCAGGTGCTGACAATTAGCAAATCATTTTGGAGGAATGGGAGTGAGAAGTCTAGGTGAAGTATGGTCATCAGGGAAAATTTCCTGATGGGAATTTTGGGCCCTGAAACATAAGGGTTGCTGGATAGAATAGCTGTGCCTTAAGATACATGGTTGGGATTTCTAATGGGTCTTAAAAGGTCTCCTCTTCTGTTTCTCCCCTGCCCTGACTCCTACTCAGCTTCTGACCACCCTCCCCTCCACATGTCCCTGCAGGAAGGCGTGTAGTCTTCATGGGAGATGATACCTGGAAAGATCTTTTCCCTGGAGCTTTTTCAAAAGCTTTCTTCTTCTCTTCCTTCAATGTCAGAGACCTACACACAGTGGACAATGGCATCCTGGAACACCTGTATCCCACCAGTGAGCAATGGGCCAGAACACTTAGTCCCTAAGACTGGGTACTGGGGACAGCTGTTTTAGTCTACAGATTCTGAACCTCCCATGGGTAAAATGGCCTGGGTGTTTGTTCCCAGACATAGAGGAGTGTTAAAGCCTTGCTGGGGTTGAGGAGTGGGCCTTGGTACCCTGTGCTCAGTGTTCTCCCCTTCACAGTGGACAGTGGTGAATGGGACGTGCTGATTGCTCACTTCCTGGGTGTGGATCATTGTGGCCACAAGCATGGCCCTCACCACCCTGAAATGGCCAAGAAACTTAGCCAGATGGACCAGGTGATCCAGTGAGTGTGGGGTAATGACTGGGGGAGTGGGTTTGTGCCTGAGAAGCTTAGAATGTACGGTTCCAGGAGAAAAAGTCCTTATTGGGAGCCTCTTTCCTGGCTGATCTCTGTATTTTCCAGGTCTTTTTCTAAAGTTAGGGATCTCATTCATCTTGAATAACTCAATGGGTGGATTTGGATAATAGATTGAAGAGGTGTCTCTTTGCCAAAGGTTTAGATCCTACTTATGAAAGTCATAGCTTGGGGTGAATGGGTCCTTGAGAAAGATCTTGATCCATCTCTATCCCCTGACACATTTCTTGGTTCACAGGGGACTTGTGGACCGTTTGGAGAATGACACACTGCTGGTGGTGGCTGGGGACCACGGGATGACCATGAATGGAGACCATGGAGGGGACAGTGAGCTGGAAGTCTCAGCTGCACTCTTTCTATACAGCCCCACAGCCCTGTTTCCCAGCACCCCACCAGAGGTGAGGCTTGGACTGTGCCTTTTCTAGTTTACCAGTATTCATTCCTTACCATAATCACAGTATTTTTATTTATTTATTTATTTTGGTACTGAGAATTGAACCCAGGGGTACTCAACCACTGAGCCATATTCCTCAGCCCTTTTTGTATTTTATTTAGAAACAGGGTCTCACTGAGTTGCTTAAGGCCTTGCTAAGTTGCTGAGGCTGGTGTTGAACTCGTGATCCTCCTGCCTCAGCCTTCTGAGCCATGGGGATTACAGGTATGCGCCACCATGCCCGGCATGATCACAGTATTCTTTTTATTTATTTTTTATTTAATACTGGGGATTGAACTCTGCAGCACTTGACCAATGAACCACACCCCCAGCCCTATTTTGTATTTTTTTTAGAGACAGGTTCTCACTGAGTTGCAGCACCTCGCTTCTTTTTTGTTGAGGCTGGCTGGCTTTTAACTCACTATCCTCCTGCCTCATGCTCCTGAGCTGCTGGGATTATAGGCGTGTGCCACCGTGCCCAGCCCTATGATCACAGTATTTTTTTTTAACTAATTTTTTTACATTTATTTTTTAGTTGTAGTTGGACACAATACCTTTATTTTGTTTGCTTATTTTTATGTGGTGCTGAGAATGAAACCCAGGGCCTCACATATGTTAGGCGAGCTCGCTACCGCTGAGCCACAACCCCAGCTCTGATCTTAGTACTCTTACAGGTCACTTTATTTTAGGCTCCCAAATCCATGATCCTGGGATCACCAACCCATGGCTCCACTTATTTCCTTCATCCCAAACACTCAGCTTTCTTTAAATATATATATATATATATATATATATATATATATATATATATACACACACACACACACACACACACACACACACACATATATATGTTGTGGGGGGGGAGTTGTAGATGGACACATACCTTTATTTTGTTTATTTATTTTTATGTGGTGCTGAGGATCAAACCCAGTGCTTCACACGTGCAAGGCAAGCACTTTACTGCTGAGCCCCAGCCCAGCCCCTTACCTCAGCTTTCTGATGAACTCATTAACCCCTGTCCATTTCCTCTAGGAGCCAGAAGTGATTCCTCAAGTCAGCCTTGTGCCCACACTGGCCCTGCTACTAGGCCTGCCCATACCATTTGGAAACATTGGGGAGGTGATAGCTGAGCTGTTCTCAGCGGGCAAGGACTCCCAGCCCCACCTCTCTGCTCTAGCCCAAGCCTCAGCTCTCCATCTTAATGCCCAGCAGGTGGGTAAGAGGGCTGGGCTTCTGAGTGATAAAATTAGGGTGGGCATAAGAGAAGCATAATGACTACTACATTGTCCTTTGTTTAGTCTTCCCACCTTTATAGCCATGTCCTCTTCCCATTATTCCTTCCTTCTATGCTAAACAGAGTTTGGGTCCCTGATTCCAAATGCCCCCTTTTGTAATACTTATCCTTGCCTCTGCCCCAAATTATATTTCTGACCTGTTCCCCTTGGTCTCTGACCTTTTCTGTTAGGTATCCCGATTTCTTCACACCTACTCAGCTGCTACTCAGGACCTCCAAGTTAAGGAGCTTCATCAGCTACAGAATCTCTTCTCCAAGGCCTCTGCTGACTACCAGTGGCTTCTTCAGAACTCCCAAGGGGCTGAGGCTGCATTGCAGACTGTGATTGCTGAGCTGCAGCAGTTCCTGCGGGGAGCTCGGGCTATATGCATTGAGTCTTGGGCCCGTTTCTCTCTGGTCCGCATGGCAGGGGGTGCTGCTCTCTTGGCTGCTGCCTGCTTTCTCTGTCTGCTCGCATCCCAGTGGGCAACATCCCCAAGCTTCCACTTTCGCCCTCTGCTGCTTATACCTGGGGCCTGGGGCCTGGGTGGAGCCATACTATATGCAGGACTCCTGTCAACTACTGGGCTGAAGCTGGATCCAGTGGTTCTAGGGACCATGGCTGCAACAAGCTCACTTCTCCCTTTTCTCTGGAAAGCTTGGGCTGGCTGGGGGTCTAAGAGGCCCATAACAACTCTGCTTCCCATCCCTGGGCCTGTCTTTTTACTCCTGCTCATTCGCTTGGCTGCCTTCTTCTCTGATAGTTTTGTTGTAGCTGAGGCCAGGGCTACCCCCTTCCTTTTGGGCTCACTCATTTTGCTCCTGGTTGCCCAGCTTCACTGGGAGGGTCAGCTGCTGCCACCTAAACTGCTCACAATACCCCGCCTTGGCTCTTCTTCCCCAACAGGCCCCCCACGGCACAGTGGTGCATATGCCCTGAAGCTTGGAGTTGGGTTGCTTTTATGTACAAGGCTAGCTGGGCTTTTTCATCGCTGCCCTGAAGAGACACCTGCTTGCCACTCCTCTCCCTGGCTGAGTCCTCTGGCATCCATGGTGGGAGGTCGAGCCAAAAATTTGTGGTACGGAGCTTGTGTTGGGGCACTGGTGACCCTATTAGTTGCTGTGCGACTATGGCTTGGCCGCTATGGTAATCTCAAGAGCCCTGAGCCCCCTGTGCTCTTTGTGCGCTGGGGGCTGCCTGTAATGGCACTGGGCACTGCTGCCTACTGGGCATTGGCATCGGGGGCCGATGAAGCACCCCCGCGTCTCCGAGCCCTGGTTGCTGGGGCATCAGTTGTGCTTCCTCGGGCAGTGGTGGCGCTGGCTGCTTCAGGACTCATGCTGCTTCTCTGGAGGCCTGTGACAGTGCTGGTAAAGGCTGGGGCAAGTGCCCCAAGGACCAGGATTGTCCTCACTCCCTTCTCGGGGCCCCCTACTTCTCAAGCTGACTTGGATTATGTGGTCCCTCAAATTTACCGACACATGCAGGAGGAGTTCCGGGGCCGGCTAGAGAGGACCAAATCTCAGGGTCCCTTGACTGTGGCTGCCTATCAGTTGGGGAGCATCTACTCAGCTGCTATGGTCACGGCTCTCACCTTTTTGGCCTTTCCACTTCTGCTATTGCATGCAGAGCGCATCAGCCTTGTGTTCCTGCTTCTGTTTCTGCAGAGCTTCCTTCTCCTGCATCTGCTTGCTGCTGGGATACCCATCACCACCCCTGGTAAATATATATCTCAGCCCTGATTCATCTAAGGATAGTAATGATACGAGTCCAGCCCCTCTTGTTTTCAAGGAGGTGTTGTTCCTTATATTCCTCACCTTGACATAGGGTCTCATGCCTCACACAATCGGGAAAGTCTTACTAATGTCCTTTCTCTTACCTGCTGTAGCCAAGCTGATTCCTCCTATTGGCTTTAATGAGTTCCTGGAGGTGGGGGTAGGAGGAGTGATAGGTAAGGAGTCCTCCAGGACTCATGGAAATGCTGCATCCTTATGAACACATTTCCTTATTCTCCAGTGATAGAAGTGGCAAATTATGAATACATTATGATAGTGAGCTGTGTATATGTGAGACAAAGAAATAGATTGAGCACAGTGGGATTCAGATTAGGATGCCTGGAGTTTGTGCAACAGAGGGAATTAGAATAATGAGAGTGTCCAGGCATGGTGACTCACTCCTGTAATCCCAGTGACTCAAAATGCTGAAGCAGGAAGATTGCAAGTTTGAGGCAAGCCTTGGCAACTTAGTGAGATCCTATCTCAAAATTAAAAAAAAAAAAAAAAATAAATGGGGATATAGCTCAGTGATGGAGTACCTCTGGGTTCAATCTCCAGTGCCAAAGAAAAGAATAATGAGAGTGTTGTCTTATAGAGAGGTTGGGGTGGTGGGCATATGTGTATGAAAATTACCACTGAATTAGCTGCTGTATATGATGGTGGGGTGGTAGGCTATGGATTAGGGGATGAGATGTAATCATAAAGAGGTATACTTTTTCCTCCAGGTCCTTTTACTGTGCCATGGCAGGCAGTGTCAGCATGGGCCCTCATGGCCACACAGACCTTCTACTCTACAGGCCACCAGCCTGTCTTTCCAGCCATCCATTGGCATGCAGCTTTTGTGGGATTCCCAGAAGGTCATGGCTCCTCTACTTGGCTGCCTGCTTTGCTAGTAGGAGCCAACACCTTTGCCTCCCACCTCCTCTTTTCAGGTACCTGCTTGCTTCCTCTCCCTTACTTTCATTGTTTTCTCTGGCTTTGTGGAAAAAAAGGAAAATCCTGAATTTAGAAAGAAGATGTGGTTTTGTTAGATCCTTGGCATCCCTTGGCCTAGGCTAATTGGGGTCTGAGCCAACTAGGGTGGTTGGGGACTAGGGTGGACCAATCTCAATGTCTTCCATTGATGTCAGCCCTGCCCTTTCCTTGAGGCAGTAGGTTGCCCACTACTTCTGTTGTGGCCTTTCCTATGTGAGAGTCAAGGGCCAAGGAAGAGGCGGCAACTCCCAGGGAGTGAAGCTGAGGCCAGAGTCAGGCCTGAGGAGGAGGTGGAGGAGCCACTGATGGAGATGAGGCTCCGGGATGCACCTCACCACTTCAATGCAGCACTTCTGCAGCTGGGCCTCAAGTACCTCTTTGTCCTTGGTGTTCAGGTACGTATAGAGAAATCAGGGAGCTAGTAATCTTTTCTCATGTGTGTGTTTCACATTCTTTCATACTTTAAAAAATCCTGGAAAAGCAGGGTACAGTGGTTCATGCATATAATCCCAGCTACTCAGGAGGGAGAGGCAGAAGGATCCCAACTTTGAGTCTAGCTTGGACAACATAATGAGACTCTGTCTCAAAAACAAACAGAAAAACCTTGGGAATGTCTCAACTGAAGTATAGATAAATGAAGAGGTTGCCTAAGCCTGGTGACCTCAAATGACAATTTTGAGACTTAAACCTGTGTTTCTTTATCTAGTCCTGGATCATATGCTCTACAACCTAGATCTGCACCTTGCTAGTTGCATTTGGGAATTATGGACATACTGGAAAGACTTAAGTAATGGCTAGGATTCTTAAACTATGATCATGGAGCCTCCTCCTTCTCTCTGGATGCAGAAGATGTACTGACATCTTTCTCTACCCTGGGAATCAAAACCTAATTGTTAGCATCAAAGATGGATGGTGACTTTCCCAAAGTCACTGAGTTAGTAGTTGGGCCAGGGCAAGAATTAGGTTTCTTAGCTCATGTCCCAAGGTTTTTTTTTTCCCCCCTAGAAACACATGCTGCTTTCCTTTTTCTTTCATTTTTTCACAGTGGCCTATAGCAGTTTTCCTTTTGCCTTGCTTCTTCCTCCCTTTCCCAAGTAACTGGGACTCTCCTCTCTCTCCTTAGATTCTGGCTTGTACCTTGGCTGCCTCCATCCTCCGCAGGCATCTCATGGTCTGGAAGGTGTTTGCCCCCAAGTGAGTGGATTTACTTAAAAGGGAAGATGGTGGGTGGGAGAAATTTAGAGCAAATTAAGAACATCCAGGATGAACAAGGTTTTGCCTCTGTAGGGAAAAAGCACTAAACCTATTCTTTGCTCCTGAGGCACTCCACCTTTCTTTGCAGGTTCATTTTTGAGGCCATAGGCTTCATCGTGAGCAGCGTGGGACTTCTCCTGGGCATAGCATTGGTGATGCGAGTGGATGGTGCTGTGAGCTCCTGGTTCAGAAAACTAGTTCTGGCTCAGCAGAGGTAGCCTAGGCTATGAATGCTTATATCTGACTACAGAGAGAACTGGAGAATAATATAACTTGGCCTGTACAGGTGCTAGCTAAACTACAAGACAGGCTCAGCCACATCTCTTTCCACCATACAGCCAGGCACTGCTGGCTCTGGGACTTCATTATTTTAGAATTCAAAATCACAGTGGAGTCTGATCCCTAACTCCTGATTTGGTTGCATCTGATGGATAAGGGTGTTAGCTATGGTGGGTCTCCAAAGTGGAATAAAAAAATGTAAATATGTTTGTCTGAGATGTAGGGGAGTCCCTACTGTCATACATCTGTTGAAGGGAGGGTCAGTCTCCTCTCTCAGGCAGATTGGATCAGTCATCTTAGACATGCTTGGCTATACCAGAGAACCTTTTGCAAGAGGTTGGAGTTGTCTGAATTTACTGCCCCCATTTTTTCCTAAATCAGTCCTATTATCCCACCTATGATTTTCTTTTGCTATACAGTCAACACATTTTTTGAGTTCTTACACTTTGGCTGATTGCAGAGAAGACTGAGAAGATAAACCCAGGTATCATAGAGTACACAGAATTTCACTGAAGCCCCAAATCATCTTCCCTGATGTGTCCTTTCACTCTAACACACTTTGCTCTTCAATTTTGTGGAAGCCTCCCTAGTTTCCCAACCTGTGCTACCTATTTATTTACTTATGATACTGGGGATTGAACCCAGGGGTGCTTTACCACTGTGCCACATCCCTAGCCTTTTTTATTTTTTATTTTGAGACACCCTCTCTGAGTTGCTATGACTGGCCTTGAATTTGCAATCCTCCTTGTTAACCTCCCCAGTTGCTAAGATTACATGCATGTGCCACTGTTCTTGGTTCTTTTATCAGATCCACTTGCCCATCTTTTTACTTTGGGGGGTGTTGGGAGATGATAATGGAAATTGAACCTAGGACCTGGCATGTGCTAGACAAGCACTCAACCACTTTCTACATCTCTAACCCTTTTTTTATTTTTAGACAGTGTCTTACTATGTTGCTGAGGCTGGCCTCAAACTTGTGATTCTCTTGCTTCCTCCAGAGTACAGGCCTTCTTGCCCATCTTATAGAACACTTCACCTTGTCTCATTGATTATTCCTGGACTTGAAGCCAAATTGTATTTATTAATTTATTCATTTTTACACCCTCAGAACCATAGGAATCCTAGTGCTTCTCTTGTATGTCTCCTGTATCCTCTGTCCATTTCACCCTCATTCTCAGGTGTCACGTTTGAAGTGCTGGCATGAGATCCTCTGGAGAGATCCATCAAAAGAGTTTGGCCAGGCACAAATACCTGTAATTCCAGCGGCTCAAGAGGCTGAGGTAGGAGGATTGTGAGTTCAGAGCCAGCCCCAGCAAAAGCAAGGCACTAAGCAACTCAGTGAGACCCTGTCCCTAAATAAAATACAAAATAGGGCTGGGAATGTGGCTCAGTGGCCAAGAGCCCCTGAGTTCAATCCCAAGTACTGGGGGGAAAAAAAAAGTTTGGAAGCCAGGTAGGTGTGGTGACATATGCCTTTAATCCTAGTGATTGAGGATGCTGGAAATGAGGATTGTAAGTTCAAGGCCAGCCTCAGCAATTTAGTGAGACCCTGTCTCAAAAAGGGCTGGGAATGTAGCTAAGTGGTTATACCCCCTGGGTTCACTCCTCAGTACCACAAAAGTAAATATAAAATAAATAAAGTGGATTATTTATCTTTTTAAAAAAGTTGAAAAGAACCTCTAGAGAGAAGGGTTAGGACCAAGGTTGGAGGTTTGAACATGTCCAAGTCATGAGAAGTGGGATTGCTGAAAGAAGAGACGATCTTGGGGCTGGGGTTGTGGCTCAGTGGTAGAGTGCTTGCCTTGCACATGCAAGGCGCTGAGTTTGATCCTCAGCATCACGTAAAAGTAAATAAATAAAATAAAGCTATTGTTTAAAAGGAAAAGAAGAAATGATCTTTAAAAAATGGGAGAGTACTTACCTTTAGTTGGCATGAGGAAGAAAAGGTAAGGAACATTGGTTGTGAGGAAGAAATACACTGCTGTGGTAGGTAGCTAAGGGAAGAGTTCAAAGTATTAATGGCTAACAGACTAGGGTACAGAGGTCAAATGCAAAGATGAAAAGTATGTATTCTGTGAGGCAATTAAAGGATATATCCTTGGTTACACTGGTTATAAACAAGTTTAATAATGTAGGATGGAGAGGGGCTGGAGTTGTGGCTCAGTGGTAGAGCGCTAGTATATGTGAGGCACTGGGTTCGATTCTCAGCACTGCATATAAATAAATAAAATAAAGGTCCATTGACAACTAAAAAATATTAAAAACAAATAATGCAAGATGGAGGTTATGGCCCCAGCTAGCCTATAAAAGAAATGAGGGGAAAAAGAAAAGAAAACCCTCCCCCAACCTGGTGGCAACTTCTGAGGTAGTTTGGTGGAACAATTCCTTTGTGAGAAAGGAAAATACCCTTTCCATCTGTAGTACCTAGGGAAGCACCTTTAGTACTTTAGTTCTTTAGTACTCTAGTACCTTTGTCTGTACCTTCACCTCCCCGCAAATTTTATTTTATTATTTATTTATTTTGCAGAGCCTTCCTTACCTACAGCCTAAGGATAATCTAATCTATCAACCACTGTCTAATCACTTTCTCCTGATAAATCTTTAAGATTCTTTCAGAGAAAGATGTGTTAGAAAATTGATTACCATTAAATATACTACTAGAAGTTCTTTCTTGCCAAACATGATGGCACATGCCTTTAATGCCAGCTATTTGGGAAGCTGAGGCTAGAGGAACCCACATTTGAGGACAATCTGGGAGACTGAGCAAGACCCTGTCTCAAAATAAAAAATAAAAAGGGATAGGGGTGTAGTTCAATGGTAGAGCACCCTTGGGTTCAATCTCCAGTATAGCAAAAAGAAAATGAGAAGAAGAAGAAAGAAATGAGATCATATAATCTGTGGTCTTTTGTGATTGACCTCTTCATCATGTTTCCAAGGTTTATATATCAGTATGTGTTGTTTTTTTTCTCTTCTTTTTTGGTACCATGGATTGAATCGGAGGCACATCCCTAGCCTTTTTTATTATTATTATTTTTAAAATATTCTTTTTCAGTTATAGATGAACGCAATGCCTTTATATTATTTTTATGTGGTGCTGAGGATCGAACCCAGTGCCTCATACATGCTAGACAGACATTTTATCACTAAGCTACAACCCCAACCCTTATTTTTTATTTTGAGACAGGGTCTCACTAAGTTGCTTAGGGCCTTACTAAGTTGCTAAGGCTGGCTTTGAACTTGGCCTCAGCTTCTCGATTCTTTTTCTTTTTAAGTTCAGATAAAATCCAACATTTTAATCTTTTGTTTGGCGGGGGGTTTCTGGGGATTGAACCCAGGTGCACCTTACCACTGAGTTACATCCCCTGCCATTTTAATTTTTTTGAGTCAGGGTCTCACTAAGTTGCTTAAGTCCTTGCTGAATTGCTGAGGCTGGCCTGGAACTTCCGATCTTCCTGCCTCAGCCTCCAGAGTTCCTGGGATTACAAGCGGTGTTACCAAGCCTACCATATTTTAGCCATTTTAAAAAGTACATTCATAATGTGCAATCATCAGCACTATCAATTCTAGAATTTTCATTACCCTAAAAAGAAACCCTGTACCCATTAAACAATCACTTTCCTTCTTCTCCCCAAATCCCTGGCCTCAGGAATCTGCTTTATGTTTCATATTTACCTATTATGGATATTTTGTATAAATGGGATCATTCAGTATGTGCCCTTTTCTGTCTGACTTCTTTGCTTCTTTGCTCCTCCTCCTGCTTCTTTCTCCTTTTTTTTTTTTGTTATTGTACTGGAGATTGAACCTGAGGACACTTTACCATTACCCTTTTTAAATTCTTTTTATTTTTTATTTTGAGACAGCTTCTCACTTAGTTGCTTAGGGCTGGCTAAGTTGCTGAGGCTGGCCTCGAACTGAACTTGTGACTCTTCTCCCTCAGCCTCCTGAGTTGCTGGGATTATAGGCCTGCACCACCACATTTGAGGTCTGTCTTTCATTTGGCTTAATATTTTCAAAGTTCATCCACATGGCATTATATATTGGTACTTCATTCCTTTTCATAGCCAAGTAATTCCATTGCACGGATAGACCACATTTTACTTCTTCATATGTTGATTAACATTTGGATTTTTACCTTTAGTTATTGTAAATAATGCTGCTATGAACATTCATGTATAAGGTTTTTGTTTTCTGTTTTATGTACCTGGGTCACTCAACCACTGAGCCACATCCCTATCCTTTTTTATTTTTATTTTGAGATAAAAGTCTCACTGAGTTACTTAGGGCTTCACTAAATTGCTGAGGCTGACTTTGAACTAGTGATCCTCCTGCCTTGGCCTCCTAAACTGATGGGATTACAGGCGTGTGCCTGTAAACATGCCAGGCTCCCTTGTATTTTTTTTTTTTTTTTGGTACTGGGGATTGAACTCAGGGGCACTCAACCACTGAGCCACATCCCCAGCCATATTTTATATTTTATTTAGATACAAGGTCTCATTGAGTTGCTTAGTGCCTTACTTTTGCTAGGCTGGTTTTGATCTCTTGATCCTCCTGCCTCAGCCTCTGAGATTAAAGGCGTGTGCTACCACCCCTGGCTTCATGTATGTTTTTGTTTGGGCATATGTTTTAATTTCTCTTGAGTATATATCCAATGGTATATTGTAGAAATACTGGGCCATTTGGTAATTCTGATCTTTTAAAGAACTGCCATTCTGTTTTCCAAAGTTGCTATACCATTTTATATTCTTTCCAGCAATGTGTATGAGTTGTGATTTCTCCACAGTGATGTCAACACTTGTTATTATCTATTTTTGATCCAATCATTTTACTGTATGTGAAATAATATTGTGCTTTGGGTTTGCATTTCTTTGAAGGTCTGTGATGTTGAACATCTTTCCTTGTACTCATTGGAGAATTATCCATTCAGATCCTTTGCCTATTTTTAAATCGGGTTATTTGTGTTTTTTTAACTATTGGATTGTAAGCATTCTGTATATATTTTAGATACCAGTTCTTTGCCAGATCTCTGTGATTTGCAAATATTTTCTCCATTCTATGGGTTGTTGTAAAAGTGAGGAAAAAACAAAATATTGACTTCCCCTTTTTTCTAACCACAACCAACACAGAAGACTTTTGTAACTTCACAAGGCATGGGTATTTCTTCCTTCCAACAAGCAAGCACTTCTGCAGTGGACACCAGATGAGAAGCCTCTACTTCAATTCAGTTCTGACACTATCTATAAGGAAATAAGATTAGTTCCCTCAGAATGAAGATTCAGTTCCCAATACTTCTTCCACTTCCCTCACCACTTCAAAAGTAAATTGCAAGACCCAGGCTGTTTCACCTGTGCTTCTGATCGAAAAAAATTGGGATTTTTTTCAGTATAGGTTGGGTTTCCACAACCCCCTCCTGGGTTGATTAATTTGCTTGAGAGGCTCACAAAACTCAAGGAAACATTTACTTATGTTTATCAGTGGTGTCAACTTTTTGTCCTATTTTGTACCTGAGGGAAAAAAAAGGAAAGATTTATTTTGGGTCATGGTTTCAGTTCATGGTCAACTTGTTTCATTCTAATGGGCCTGAGTATGTAGAGAGATTGTGGTGGAGAAGCAATGCCCACCTCATGGGGGCCTGAAAGCAGAGTGTGGGGAGAGAGTAGAGTGGAGAGAGAGAGGGGGGTAAGGAGCAGGGACAAAAGATAGCCACCAAGGGCATGTCCCCAAAGTGACCTACTCCTTTCAATTAGGTCCTCCCTCCTATAGTTTTCACTACCTACCATTAATCCATTCACTTGTGAATATCAGTAGATTAACTTATTTATTTATTTATTTTTAGCTGTAGATGGATACAATATCTTTATTTTTATTTATTTGTTTTTAAGTGGTGCTGGGGATTGAACCCAGGGCCTCACATGTGCGAGGCAAGCGGTCTACCACTGAGTTCCATTTCCAGCCCCTTAAAACCAATTTTTTAAAAATATTTTTTTAGTTGTAGGTGGACACAATACCCTTTTTTTTTTAAAAAAAAATATATTTTTAGGTGTAGTTGGACACAATGCCTTTATTTTATTTATTTATATGTGGTGCTGAGAATTGGATCAACCTCACACATGCTAGGCAAGCATTCTACCACTAAGCCACAACCCCAGCCCAGATTAATCTATTGATGAGTTTATGGCCCTCCTGATCCAATCACTTCCCAAAGTGTGCGTCTGCCACCCCCTCCCCCCAACATTGCTGTACTAGGGACCAAACCTTCAACACATGAACCTTTAAAAGCTATTGTGGATCCAAACCATAACACCAGTTTACTATTAAGGATATAGAAGAAGATATACATACGGTGGGAAAGGGTGCAAAGCTCCAACCTCCTATCTAGATATACTACCTCCAGGAACCACCATGTGTTCAGATATAAGGAAGCTTTCCAGCCTGACCTTTTTGGTGTTTATTGCATAGGCCTTATTGCTAATAGACTGGATGGGGAAGCCCAGCAAGGTGCAGTATTTCTTCCTCCAGAGTATGGGAAAAGACCCCTCTGGAATAAGATGGGTCTTATGACTTATTTTCAGAAGAGGTAAGTCAGAGAATTTCTTGGTAAAAGGCAGAGAAAGATTGGTTTTTATGACTTGCCTTAGGGAGAGGAAAACCTGGAAACTGGAGGAAGACCCAACAGTTTTCTCTTCATTTTCTTTCTCTTTTTTTTTTTTTGGTGCTGAGTATTGAACCCAGAGCTTCACATATGCCAGGCAAGCACTCTATCACTAAGCTACATTTCCAGCCCATTGTTGTCGATTGAGATGGGGTCTGACTGTATTCCCAGACTAGTCTTGATTCCTGGGCTAAAGTAAATCCTTCCACCTCAGCCTCTGGATCAGCTGGGACTACAAGTGTGTGTGACTGCACCTGCCTTCATTTTCTTAATATCCTTTGAGGCACAAACATTTTTAAATTTGAAAGAAATCCAAATCCTATTCTTTTTTTGCTTGAGATTTTGATGTCATATATAAAAAATTATTACCATGTGCAACAATTTAGTTTTAGAATATTTCCATTATCTACCCAAATTCCCTTGCCTTCCCTGGCTCCCTTTCTTTCTCGTACTGCGGATTGAACCCAGGGCCACTCTACCTCTGAGCTCCATCCCCATCCCTTTTTATTTTTTGAGGCAGGGCCTCACTGGCCTTGAACTTGGGTTCTCCTGTCTCAGCCTCCAGAAGAGCTGGGATTTGAGGCCTGTGCTGCTGCACTGACTAAGGTTTTTATTTTAGTGAAGTCATTTTTTTTGTTGTGGTTGGTCATGCTTTTGTTCTTAAGAATATACTTAAGTACTTAAGTGTACTTAAGAATGTTCATGCTTGTAATGTACTTAAGAATACGTATATGGTATTTAAGAATATATTTGGGGGGTTGGGGTTGTGGCTCAGCGGTAGAGTGCTCGTCTAGCCCTGGGTTCTGTCCTCAGCACCTCATAAAAATAAGTAAATAAAATGAAAGTATTGTGTCCAACTACAACTAAAAGTTAAATATTTTTTTTTGAGGGAGAATTTTGATATTTTATTTTTTAATTTTCGGCGGACACAACATCTTTGTATGTGGTGCTGAGGATCCAACCGGGCCGCACGCATGCCAGGCGAGCGCGCTACCGCTTGAGCCATATCCCCAGCCCTTAAAAAATAAATATTTAAAAATATATATTTGAGTTGTCAAATTCAAGACCACAAACGGATTATCTTGTTTTCTTTCATAAGGTTTTGGATTTTTGGTTCTTGTATTTGTGACCCATTTTGAGTTGATTTTACACATGGAGGGTTGAATTTCATTCTTTTTTGCCCAGTTATGGGACTATTACGGAGGGCGGGGCTTTCCTCCTCGTACTACGTACCCCAGCATACACTGCGCGGGCCAACACGCCGGAGAGGGGAAATCCGGGCAGGCCTGGGGGTGTGGCTGCGTGGAAAGGCTGAGTTACAGACTAGTTCTGAGAACGCTTCCTGCCACCGTTTGTGAAGGCAGTGGGCCCCGCGAGGGCCTAGCAGGCGGAAGGGCCTGCCACGCGACTTCCCAGCTCAGACATGCCACACCGTTTCTGACTGTTCTGGTCGGTCGGGACACTTTTCTTACCCAAGTTTCCCGCGGAAACAACTCTTGAAGAGGACCAATCACAGCAGAGAGTTTTGCTGGGCGGGCCAACAGAGGCGAGGGTGGGAGCCGCGCGACGCGTGAGCTCCGGATTTGTGCTGGAAAGGGTGGACAGCCTTTGTAGGGATCTCGAAGGGAGCACGAAAGGGTGCGGAAGTGAGCAAGCCCCTCTCGACTATGTGGGGGCTACGGCGGGGTTACCCTCACCCATCAGAAACCCTCCGCAGGTGTAGGGGTTCACCCTCCTCGACCATGGCCCACCAGTCTTTCCTGGGTTCCCCAGAGGCTCGCGCCAGCTGCCTGGACCTGTGGAAGGAAAAGAACGACCGGCTCGTTCGACAGGCCAAGGTAACGTGGTTACTGGGACCCTCGCTTTGCTGCACCAGGATCCCAGAAAGCGCGTTTGCAGTGAATTTACCCCAGCCTTTGGGAAGGAGCACAGCTTGACTTCCCTCGAAGAGCAAAAAATACCTGGAGAATGCACCCCTCTTTACTGTTGAAAGGGGAGCGAAAAAAAGACTCATTCTCAGTAATGTTCCCTCCCACTTTTGGCAGGTGGCTCAGGACTCTGGTGTGTCTCTGAGGCGACACAAGTTGGCTCAAGACACACTGGAGGGACTCAGGGAGCTCCTCCACATTCTTCATGGTAAGCAGAGTCTTTTCCAGGATGGTCAGTTTGCCTTCTCCACAGCCAAGAATCTTCTGTATTTCTGGGATTGAGGTGATTACTTAGGGGACAGGGAATATACAGAATGGGCTGGAGTGGAATTGTCTTTGTACATGGAGTTTCTCTTCTGTGCCTGCCTGTGTATGGGCTCGGAAGCATGCATACACAATGGTAGCATGGAAAGAAGTGGTTTCCCAGATGATTTGCTCTTTCCGGACTGTCTGACCAGAGGACATGTTCTTCATTGAAGCTGTTTTATTTGGAGTGGGATGATCTCTGGATTGGGATCTTATTTGGGAAAATTTTCATGTGAGAGAACGAGAGTGTGTGAGTGAGAGAGCCTAAGATCACCATCTATTGCTTCAGGACTTCCTGCAGCTGTCCCTGTTCTCCCCTTGGAGCTGACTGTCACCTGTAACTTCATTATCCTGAAGGTGAGCCTAGCCCAGGGTTTCACTGAAGACCAGGCCCAGGATATACAACGGGGCCTAGAAAGAGGTGAGGGTCAGTTTGCCTTCTATTCCCCTGCCAGCTTTAGTCTGGATTTAAGTCTGTCTAAGAGGTTGGGAGAAACAACAAAAGACATCATCTTCATGGAGAGAGGTGCCCTTCTGTAATTCTCTATGGGCTCCTCAGACCAGGTTGGGGTGTTATTATTTTAATCCTTGGGCTTTTGCAGAAGAGGAAAGACAGAGAGTGTGGGGAGATGGAGTATGTGGTCTCACCTTTGCTTTGTGTATGTGTACTCTATAGTGCTAGAGACCCAGGAGCAGTTGGGGCCCAGGCCAGAACAAGGGATCAGGAAGTTGTGGGAGTCTGTCCTCCGTGCTTCCTCCCTTCTGCCCGAGTTACTGTGTGCCCTGCACCACCTGGCTGGCCTGCAGGCTGCCCTTTGGCTGAGCATTGACCATCTTGAAGACCTGGCCTTGCTGTTGCAGACTCTGAATGGCAACCAGGTAATGGGGGAAGTGATCTGAAGATGAGGGTGTCATCCCTCCTTCCTTCTCCACTGCTGCAGGTCCATGATTACTGGAAAGCCTTCTACATTTGTAGTCTGAAAACCTGAGTTTTCTGAGGGACTTTGGGTAACCTTGCTCTGGTTGTCCCATTGTGGGGGATTATCTTTGGGGCATTTTTAAAAAACAGCTTAATGAATTTGGTTACGGTTAGGGCTTTTGTGCATGATCTTGCTGAAACTAACTCATAATCTCAGTCTTCTCAGTAGTAACCCAAACATGGTTACTAAACTGGCCCTGTGACCTCATTGGCATATCCTGAATGAGAAGGCATACTAGAAAAGATCACTACTGCCCTAAATTATTATTCTTTCCTTTATCCTTCTTTCTCAGATATTTTTCTCTTAGAATTGGGGGAGCAGGAATCAGGAGGAGTCTTTAACTCAAGGAGCCCAAGACTGGAGAAGTGAGAGTGGTTTTAGACTTAGAGACTTGGTCCTTTTCTCTCCAGAATGGGGCCTCTAAGGATCTGCTGCTACTTCTAAAAACTTGGAACCCTCCAGCTGAGGAATCAGATGCCCCATTGACCCTGCAGAATGCCCGGGGTTTAAGGGATATCCTTTTGACAGCATTTGCCTACCGTCAAGGTCAGCTAGCAACCTGACTCATCCTTTCCCTTAAGGTATCCTCTGGGCTTATACTCTCCCTGTCATATCCCATTCAGTTCCATGGAGTTTTTCTGGGCTCACTTTCCCATCACATTTTCTACTTTATGGGCCTCTCTAATCTCACACCCTAATTGCCCTCAGGCCTCCAGGAGCTGATTTCAGGGAGCCTACCAAGGGCATTGAGCAGCCTGCATGAAGCAGCCTCAGGTCTGTGTCCACGACCTCTCTTGGTTCAGGTGTATACAGCATTAGGATCCTGTCTTCGTAAGATGGTAAAGATAGCCCTGAGGGGTGGGAGAAATGGGGGAAACCTTGGGCATTATAAACAGCATTTTCTTTTTGATGATAGCTGAGGCCTATGTCCTTTTACCCCTCTAGGGAAATCCACAGAGAGCTTTGCTGTACTTGATTGCAGCCCTGAAAGGGGGATCAGCCTGGGGTCTTCCACTTCTGGAGGCTTCCAGATTATATCGGCAATTGGGGGATACAGCTGCAGAGCTGGAGAGTCTGGAGCTGCTGGTTGAGGTAAGTAACTGTCAGATGAATATATGGGGTGGAGAATGGCTGAGGTGCTGGTGTTGGAGTAACTAGACAAGATACAAGTATAAGGAAGTATGACTCCCAAAGATTATAGATATACTTTCTTCTTTCCTATTTAGGCCTTGAGTGCCACCCATAGCTCTGAAGTTCCACAGCTTCTCATTGAGGTAGAATTGCTACTCCCACGACCTGACCCAGCCTCTCCCCTTTACTGTGGCACACAGAGCCAAGCCAAGCACCTGTTAGCAAGCCGATGCCTACAGATGGGGAGGTGAGGTTCCCTTTTGCTCAGCTGAGCTCCTCTTCCCACTTCATGCCTTCCCCAGGGTATGACTCTAGGGTTTTTTGTTTTGTTTTGGTACTGAGCATTGAACCCAGGTGCACTTAACTACTGCTCCACATCCCTACCTCTTTTTGGTATTTTTATTTAGAGACAGGGTCTCACTGAGTTGCTTAGGACCTCGCTAAGTTGCTGAGGCTGGCTTTGAACTTGTGGTCCTCCTGCCTCAGCTTCCTGAGCCACTAGGATTATAGGTTGTGCACGACTGTGCCCAGCCATTACTCTGTTTTTTGTTCCTGTGAGTTGGGTGATGAATGAGGCAATGGTAGGACATAGGTCTCTACTCTTCAGTGTCCTGCCTTACTGCTGGACCTGAACTGAGGGCTTTTCATCCAGACAATAACTTCTATCTTTGAAACACTGAAATCTCCCCAATCTATTCTGTAACTGAGGTAGATCCATGCAGAGCCAGGGTTGTAGGCCTAGACCTCACCTTCTCTCTTATTCCTCAAGGCCTACAAGCATCCCTTCATTAGCAAGGAGAGAACGTTTTCCCTGAAGCCCTTGGAGGACCCTGCCAGGGCATAAGGTAGTGTTCATGTGTTATGACTTTCCAGGGCAGAAGATGCTGCAGAGCATTACTTGGACCTGCTGGCCCTGTTGCTGGATGGCTCAGATCCACGGGTAGGTTCTCCATAATGAAATGGGAGGGTTGAGAGTTCCTTTGGAGTAGAGCAGAATGATTGTTCTGCTTTTCCCTCTACTATTCTGTCTGTCCATTATGGAAGACCAGGCTCTATATGGTCTTTATAGTACCAGACCCTGGTGAAGAGATCTCTTCAAGACACGCATCCTTCTCCCACTCTAGTTCGGCCCACCAACCAGCCCCCCAGGACCTTGTATGCCTGAGGTGTTCTTGGAGGCGGCAGCAGCACTGATCCAGGCAGGTCGAGCCCAAGATGCTTTGACTGTATGTGAGGAGCTGCTTACCCGCACATCTTCTCTGCTTCCCAAGATGCTCCAGCCATGGGAAGATGCAAGAAAAGGAACCAAGGAACTGCCATTCTGCCCACTCTGGGTCTCTGCTGTTTACCTGCTTCAGGGCCGGGCCTGGGTACAACTGAGGGCCCCAAAAGAGGCAATTAGTGAATTTAGCCGGTGAGCCCAGTAAGCCACCTAGGGTCCTGGGGAAGTGTGGGAGAAAGATTTTCTGATTGGGATCTGGGTTGGTGAATTCTGTTCTTACCCACTCACCTGAATTTCTGAGTTTGATTCTTCTTCGCTCCTGCTCCATGTTCCATATCAGGTGCCTTGAGTTGCTCTTCCGGGCCATACCTGAGGACAAAGAACAAGGTGATTTAGAATTTCAGTTTTCCTTATCTCCTGGAAGGGGTGGAGGTGAAAATGGGTTTCCTTTCCGTGTATCCCAGCCCACCAGACTAGAAGACTTAAGAAAGGGGCTCCAAACAAAAGAAGAGAGAGAGGGGAACTTGGGGTTTTGGTGATATGTGGTTGGGAAGACACTTATTGATTTTGGGTATGGTCCTCAGGGGCAGCTTCCAACTGTGAGCAGGGGTGTAGGTCAGATATGGCACTGCAACAGCTTCGGGCAGCTGCCCTGATCAGTCGTGGACTGGAATGGGCAGCCAATGGCCAAGATACCAAAGCCCTACAGGACTTCCTCCTCAGTGTGCAGATGTGCCCAGGTATGTATGCTATACATAACATCAGTTATGCATGGATGTTCAGGGACAGAGAGGTCCACAGAGGAGGTACTTGGGCATTTGTGTAAGAGTGGTTTTCTGCGACAGGAGGGCTGAGTGAGATTATGCTGTTTAAAACTAGGATATATCTAAGTGTGCACATATAAACATAGTATATATACAAGGCTCCCAAGAGTTCCCTGGTTTCCTGTGTCCTTAAGACACAAAGACCAAGACTATTGGTGTGGGCTATGTGGGAATGCGGCCAGCTGAGCCCTTTTTACTGGGCAGGTGACAAATCCTGGAAGAGGAATGGTTGTGAGTGATCTACTCTTGGTTTCATACGTGAGTGTAAACAAGACAGTCTCTCTAGTTCTCAGTTTCTTCTTTTATAAAATGATGCCTAAGCCTATATCAAATTCTAAATCTTTCTACTCTGGGGTGGGCTACAGGTAATAGAGATGCTTCCTTTCATCTGCTTCAGACTCTAAGGAGGCTGGATAGGAAGGATGAGGCCGCTGCTTTCTGTTGGAGGCTGCAGGCCCAAACTCAACTGCCACAGAAGGAAGCTATCTGGTGAGGGTTGCTGACTTGGGACTGAAGGACAGTTGGAGTTGTGGAGTCCTTGGGAGTATTGGGGGTGATGAAGGACTGAAAGGGAGGGAAAGTTGCCTAACCTTTGATCTTTCATTCTTATGCATCACTCTTCTTGCTCTCCAGGTCTCTCCCCCTGTACTTAGAAATCTATTTGAGCTGGATCCATTCCCCTGACTGTGAAACCTTCCTTGAAGAGTTTCAGACATCTCTGCAGGAGCCTCACGACCTGTAGCTGCTATGTTTCCAAGAGCCTGAGCTGAGGGCCCAGTGAATCATCTCTGTGAGGAGGGCCTCCCCGCCTCCCCTTGCTTTACCCTCCTTGGGTGATGTGACTGGAGCTGATCCTATGTAACTCTTGTACTGGTGAAGTTGGTGACAGTCCTGTGTGGTTTGGGATACTCCTTCCTTCTGGAGGAAGTATTCCCTGCTACCAACAAGTCATTGACTTTGCTTATAGCATCTGTTTTTCCTGTTTCCCCTTTTCTTGTGTTGAGTAAAAATGCATATATATATATATATGTATATATATCTTGTCTGCCTAGTACATATACTTGGATGGGAAAGCTTTTGGGTGCTTAGTTGAGTGCTGGTTGTCAAAAGAACCCTCTCCCAATATTGACTGCCTGTGCTCCCCCCCTTTTATTTGTTCGTGTGTGTGTGTGTGTGTGTGTGTGTGTGTGTGTGTGTCGGGGGGTGCTAGCGATTAAATCCAGGCCTTGTATATGAACTCCCATCCTCTCAACATCATCTGTCTTATGAGCTGGAGGCCTAGCTATGATGGAAAGACTACACTAATCCTCATTCAGTGCCTTAGTTCTTTCCAGACCCAAAGCCCAAATCCTGTGCTAGGTGATAGGAGTTAGGTATGGAGGGTGACCTAGACAGGCTTTTCAAGTTAAGGGCAGGTTCTTAATACTGAGGAGGGACAACCAGATCTCTGAGTCTATCAATGACTCCTCACCTACTTCCTAATTCTAAATTCTAGAAATTGAACTCATTTCAGTCAAACTTGTCTGTGTGGATGGGGGTGAAGTGTGATTTGAGTCAGCAAGCCCCAAAGAACCCTATTGACGCCAGTCAGGGCCAACTGTCATTGTAACCGAGGGACTTCTAATTTCAGTATGTAATTTTCTTGCTGCCTTGGATGATATTGGCTCTGCTTTGTGTTCTGTGGCTGCCTTTTGACTTCTTTGGACTCTGAATGTGCTCTCCTCCAGGCATCAATATTAATACTCTATGGTAAGGGAAGCACTCCTCCCTTAACTCGTGGGATTAACTGTTGGGGAGGGTGCAATGACAATGAGGTAGCCCGGATGAAAAGCTGGGGTGCTAGTCAAAAGAGCCAGAGTAGGGGTTGCTGGTGCCAGTATTTTGATTTTGTTTTTTGGTGCTCGCAATTGAATTCAGTTGCACTTAACGACTGAATCACATCCCCATTCTTTTTTATTTATTTATTTTTATATTTTTACTTTGAGACTGTCCACATGGCTTAGGATCTCACTAAGTTGCTGAGGCTGGTCTTGAATTTGCTATCCTCGTGCCTCAGTTTTCCAAATTGCTGGGCATGCGCCATGGCACCTGGCTTGGTGCCAGTGTTTTAAAGAATCAAGAAGTGTTTGTGTGGTGATTAAATAAAAGGATCCCTAGGTTTGTGGAGAAACTGTGGATTATCACTACAACAGAACTAGACTAAATAGAAGAGTTAAATCCATTGTGCCAGGTTCTTCCAGGGGGATAAACTCGGAAGCCAATGAACTGGAGCCAAGTGGGAGAGTCCGCCTCCAAAGGCTTAAAGGCTCTCCTTTTACTAGTCGATCTGGCCTAGTTTCTTCCGCTGATTGGTTTAGACTCACAATCCGTCGAGGAAGCGTAGCGTTGCGACCAATTGACGTGGCGTTACTAGGCGTGTTGTATCCCTGAGGCGGGACCCAGGCCATAAGCGAATTTTCTGATTGGCTGTGGTCTCTGGGTTGCTGGGGAGAGGCGCGGAGAGGCGGGCGCGAGTTCCCAGGGCAGGCGCTGATTGGCTGAAGTGAGAGCGGCTTTCCTTCCGATGATTCGGCTTTTCTCGACTCAGTCTCAGCTAAGCGTTTGCAGCCGTCGTTGGAGTCTTCGCTGCCGCTGCCTCCTCGCGAATCAGCCAGCGTCTCCCGCCCGCCCGCAGCCCGAGTGCCGCTGGGAGGAAGCGAGAGGGAGGCCCCCTGTGGGTTTGTAGCTGCTGCTCGCCATCCCTCCCCCAGCCTGGGAGAGCCTAGCCCCGGCCCAGTCGGTCGCCTGCCACTCTTGTAGCCGTTACCCGCGGGCCGCCACAGCTGCCGACCGGGAGAGGCGCGCGCCATGGCCTCTGGAGCCGAGTGAGTGTGTGCGCGCGCCCGCCAGCTAGCTGCGGGGGCGCGCACCGCGGGATCCGCCGCGCTGGGTAGGCCCCGGTCGGGCCTGGCCGGGGGCGCGTCTGAGAGGTGGAGACCGGGAAGGTGGGAGAGGAAAGGAGAGGAAGCGGGCAAACGAGGGCCCGTGGGCCCGCGTCCCAGCGCGCCACCTTGACTGTGCTTGTGTTGGGCCCGGGTCGGAGCCTGGGCGAGATCGTGCTGTGTCATGCAGGCCCCGGCCGGCCTGATTGACCGTCTCGGAACTGCGGCCCCGGCGTAGTGAGGTCTTATGTCTCACGCTGCTTGCGCGGAGCCCCAGGGCCTTGAGGCACCGGTCTGCGAATCCGTGTACCACCCTTGGACGACCCTGGGCCCACGAAGAGAGCAGGCCCCACGAGCCCGCAGCCCCAACTGGGCCCGGTGGGCGTGGACTTTGGGCCACGTGAAGGCCTCTGGAGCCTTGAGACTCAGGCTGCGGTTCCGGGCGGGGGAAGTCCCAGCGAGCTCAGGAAAGCTCACACTGGCCCTTTTGGAGCTGGGACTACTTGGCCCGAGGTTGGCATCCTCAGCCACCTGAGTTGTGAGGGCCTGTTCAGGAAAGGGCAGCCCCTGCCTTTCGCCTCTGGCCATCTTCCTACTTTAGGCCTACGAGGAGGCTCTAGAGAGGTTCTTGCTAAAGTTTGAAGCTCAGTTTATGTTTTGTGGGCTTCCCTACACTTAAGCTTTCGTGACTTGCAGGTTGGAGTTGCCCAAACCCTTCAGGGAAAAGACACACGCCCCTTTTCTGAAACAGCCACCTAGAGAAATTCTCTGGGCCTTGGGGGTTTCTGGCCCTACCTTCATCTCTCAGGAAAGCATCAGATAAAACCTGGCCACCTCAGCCTATTCTGCCTAGAATCTAGAGGTTTAGTTACAAAAAAACAAAACAAAACAAAAAAACCACGTTCTACTGAAAACTTGTATGTAAATCACCTTCCTGTTAGTGTTTTGAGGTGTGTTCCTTTTTCTCAAGTTTCTGAATTGGGATGAAGTATTACTCAGTTGCTTAATTAAAAAGGTGATTGTTGATACCTAAAATTGGCTCTCAGGTTATATCCAGCTAGCCTCTGCTTTTCAAAACTAAAAATCTAAAATTCTTGTAACCTGGAATCACTAGCAGTTTCTCACCTCTAGGTCATCTTAATGATTTACTGAATCTCCTCCAAGTCTCCTGTGGTCTGTTGGTTCTGGAAAGGACCTGAGTCATGCATAGGACAATGGGGAATGTTCCCAAAGAACCTCCAGAATTGCTGTTAGCCTATGTTCAGGCTGAATTCACTCTTTTACTGATCTCCACAGACAAGGAATTAGAGGTCTTTTGTTTGGTTTTGGTACCAGGGATTGGACCAAGAGGTGGTTTAACCACTGAGCACATCCCTGTCTCCCCTGCCCTCCCACTTTTTTCTCTCCTTGAGACAGGGTCTTGCTAAGTTGCTTAGGGCTTCGCTAAGGTTCTGAGGCTGGCCTCCAACTTGTGACCCTTCTGCCTCAGCCTTCTCCTTTGCTGGAATTACAGGTGTGTGCCACCACACCCGGCTCTCCAGTCCTTTTTATTTTGAGACAAGGTCTTGCCGAGTTGCTGAGGCTGATTTCGAACTTTTGATCCTCCTGCCTCAGCCTCCTGAGTTGCTGGGATTACAGGTGTGTGCCACTGTGCCTGTCTTAGAGGTTTTTACCTTAAGTGAAGGGCATATCACTCTTTAGAGGTAGGGTCAGTAATGGTAGGCATATGGGAGGTTTTTCTAGAATGCAGTTTTGAGGTTAATATACAAACTGTGATGACTTGAAGCAACTGGCATTTTATTTTTTTCCAGCCCCAGTCTTGTAAATCAAACAGGAAGATGGGCAGTCCTTGGGGGGGAGTATAGGATGGTATTTTGATGGGTTGGGGGTAGGCAGGAGAACTGGTAAGTTTACATAGGTTGCCCTGGGCAGTCACATTGCCCATGCTAGAGTGTTGATAATTTTTGAAAGAGTCTACCTGCTCTGCAGCACTGTGCACAGAATGGCACACTTTTAGGACGGGGGAGTAAAGTTACAGATGAGGAAACTACTATTGGAAATTAGTTTAAAAGCAGTAGTAAAGATAGAACCAGCCAGATGTGATGATGCATGCTTGTAATCCTAGTGACTCCAGAGGCTGAGGCAGGAGGATCGTGAATTCAGAACCAGCCTCAGCAACTTAGGCCCTAAAATTTCAGTGAGTCCCTGTTTCTAAATAAAATATTAAAAAGGGCTGGGGATGTGGCTCAGTGGCCGAATGTTCCTGGGTTCAATCCCAGGTACCAAACAACAACAACAACAAAAAACCCAAAACAAAAACAACAAACCAGAGTGAAGATTAGCAGAGAGCTTACCACTTTGTAAAATGAATGGATTTATTTGATATTCTAGAGCCCATGCATCTTATCTATTTTCCAAATTGTGAAAGTATATCTAATGGCAATACTATTTTGTTAGCAATATTCCTAGCTCCTAGAACAGTACCTGGATTACAGTAGTCAATTGTTGAATGAAGAAATAGTTCTATTTTTTCTTTGGTTAACACATTTGCCCAACCTTAGTGAGAAGAGGTAACTCTTCAAAGGGAGAGCCCATTGAATCTAGTATGTGATGGAGAGAGCTAGCTAAAAAATTGTTTTCATTCACTATTTGGTGAATGGTCCTAGCTTCTAGGAAGTGAAAGAAATTGAGTTTAGACTCTGGCAACCTTAATTTGAATTTGTCCCATGTTTTAGCATTTCTTGGTTTTGACTTGATGAACAAACTCTATGAAGTTGTGTGCCTTTGCAGAAATTACTGTGAAGTTCCTTTAGACTTGATTCTGACTAATTGCCTGCCTGCCTCTTTCCTGGGGATTGAACCAGGGCCTCACATATGCCAGGCAAGCACTCTTCTCTGAGTACATTCCTAGACCTTTTAAAATACTTTTTATTTTGACCAGGCTGATCTCCCAACTTGAGATCCTATTCCTCAGTCTCTCAAGTAGCTGAGACATGTAGAACCCCTGCCCAATTTTGAACCTCTTTCTGAAGGTTCTAGACTGTTAAATGTTTTTTCTGAATATGATAGTTTTTGTGTGCTTGGTTTTCTTTTTCTTCCGTGTGTGTGTGTGTGTGTGTGTGTGTGTGTGTGTGTTGATACTATGATTGAACCTAGGGGCACTTTGTCACGCAGCTACATCTCTATCTGCTTTTTAAAAAAATATTTATTTATTTATTTTGAGAGGGCCTTGCTAAGTAGGCTGGGCTGACTTAGAACAGACCAAGGATCCTCTTGCCTCCGCCTTCCAAGTCTTTGGGATTATAGGCGTGCAGCCACTACACCTGCCTGTGCTTGGTATTCTTGTGGTACTTGGGAAAGCTCTGGCATTGAACAGGTCTATCTTGTGAGGAGAGTAGTGCTAATAATTCTGCTTCATTGTTCCCCAGCTTGCTTGGTGAGACTTGGTGTCCCCAGGCCCCTAAGGGAAGTTGTCTAGCTCATTTTATTCCTTGGGGAAGGTTAGCATAAAAAAGAGCTTGTGTTTTGCTTTGGAGTGCTAATCATGATGACCATTAGAACCTTGTTACAGGCATTGTGTTGAGTATTTACACTCATTATCTCACTTAAAATGGTAAATCTTTTTATTATTTATTTATTTATTTAAAAATTCTTTTAAAAAGGTAAATCTCTTGAAATAGGTACTACTGCAGTCCCCATTTTACAGATGAGGACATCAAAGTCCAGAGAGATTAACTAACTTGCCCAGTGTTGCAATTAAACATTGGCAGTGTTGGGATTCAGATAGGTCTGACTGCATCGCTCCTGCTCTGAACTGATGCTTTATACAGTTTTAAGACTTATTTTCATTTCTCTTAATTATTAGAGTTAATAGAATGAGGAATGTAATATAACTGGATACTGCTCCTTGTTTTCTTGATTGAATTTCTTTCATCTGAGCTCTCTATAGGAATACCTTCACCTATCCACTTTGTTTCCTAAGTGTATGTTTTTTGGAGATTGTTGGGGCCTCTAGATATGGGGTATCTATTGGAACTGACTTTGTTTCCTCCTTCTAGTTCAAAGGGTGATGACTTATCAACAGCCATTCTCAAACAGAAGAACCGTCCCAATCGGTTGATTGTTGATGAAGCCATCAATGAGGACAACAGTGTGGTATCCTTGTCCCAGGTAAGTTGGGTAGACACTCCAGTCTTTCTTTATTCCACTGGAGGGATTTCCCCAGGTTTCTTTTCTCATTTTTCTTACAGTGGCAGCAGATAGAGTGGGGTTTACTGGGAATCCCAGTCTCCAGGGCTGCTGCTTACCCCATTTTGCCCAGTGACCCAAAGGCCTTAACCTTCTTTCCTTAGCCCAAGATGGATGAACTGCAGTTGTTCCGAGGTGACACAGTGTTGCTGAAAGGAAAGAAGAGGCGGGAAGCTGTGTGCATTGTGCTTTCTGATGACACATGTTCTGATGAGAAGATTCGAATGAATAGAGTTGTTCGGAATAACCTTCGTGTTCGCCTAGGGGATGTCATCAGGTGTGTGTGTGGGGTTCTTGGCCCCTCAGGGATGGGAGGTCAGAGACATCCTGCATTAAAGGCAGTATTCCCCTATGTTACAGTCAGTATGATTTCCTTGGCAGCTGCTGATACAGGAAGCCACCTGGCCACCGGAGGACCTATGCTTCAGGGTTCTCTTTGGGTTTTAGTTCTGTCTTCCTGGACTTCAAAATCTACCTCTGCATAGCCCATGAGACAAGTTGATGTTTCTATGACTCTTGATGCCTTTGTTTTTTCTTATTAGAGGTATAAGCCATCATATCTTAGGATGAGGGTATATAGCTGCCAAATAGCCTCCTTATTTACTACTGTGTTCAATGAATGGTTTGTGATGGGGCTAGAATGAGGTGGGAAGCGTATGGAAGGTGGGCTTCTAATGGTTCTTTTAAGGATGTAAGTTAATCTAGGAGAGTGGTATGGTTGGAGCCAGACCCAGGATAGCTTCAGTGTGAGTGATTTTGCTTGTTCCTATATAAATGTAAATGAGAGGCTTCCCCAACTACCAGTCACTTGGCTAAGATCATCTAAGGCTTCTGATTATTTTTCATGGACTCTTCTTCCTGAGGATGCTTATCACTTTCTGAAGATTTTCTGACCATGTGGCTGAGATTATTTTTTCACTTCTATTTCCCTGACCATGACACTTGTCTGACTAAGGCCTCTCTTGTATTATTAAGTCACTAGTATTAGCTAGAAGGAATCATCCTTGGATGTCATTCACTGAAGACTCCAGTAGTAGGGTTATATGTGTCTTTTTTGGTGGGACTTCCAAATGTTCTTAATTTTGGCTCACTGATTAGGAGTGGGCTGCCCTAGTAGCCTCTTTTAGTAGCTTTTGCTACCCTACCCTGAGTGTGACCTGTCTTAGTTCTGCTTTGCTGTTCCTTTGCCTTCACTCCAATCCTGCTCTCCTTCCTCTCTTCACCTAAAGCCATCCCTGCCTTTTCTTTTTCGCTTGCCATCAGCTGTCTGTGCCAGGCCCTTTCGGACGCCCAGTGCTTGGGGCTGCAGTGTGGTTGGTAATGTGGAGTCTGCTTGTCATCCTCAGCATCCAGCCATGCCCTGATGTGAAGTACGGCAAACGTATCCATGTGCTACCCATCGATGACACAGTGGAAGGCATCACTGGCAATCTCTTTGAGGTATACCTTAAGCCGTACTTCCTGGAAGCTTATCGGCCCATCCGGAAAGGTGAGAGATAATTCTAGGAACTGAGTTTTAAGAATGTTTGTGGGAATACTTTAGAGTATTGGAATATCTTTTTCTCATTTTCACATATATGTGTGTAACATATATCTTACCGTGTGTCTTCTCTGCCTCTGTGTTCCCAAAGAGTAAGCTGTCCTCTTGTCCTCTCGTGTCTCTGAAGTGAGAAGGTGGTTCATTTTAGCTGTGTTATAGTTAAAAAGTGCACAACTCTACCATTGATGGTAATAGTAGTGAAAGCTTGGTCTGTCTCTACCCTGGAAATTATATTTCATGGGCTTTACTGAGACAAGGAGAGGTGGAGTGGGGCAGAATAGGGCAATATGTAGTGATTTGCCATTTTAGACCTTAAGGAATTCTCATTTGGTCTGGTAGTTGACCTCTAACTGCACTTTTACTGCTTGCTCTTTTAGGGGACATTTTCCTTGTCCGTGGTGGGATGCGTGCTGTGGAGTTCAAAGTAGTGGAGACAGATCCCAGCCCTTATTGCATTGTTGCTCCAGACACAGTGATCCACTGTGAAGGAGAGCCTATCAAACGAGAGGTGAGTTTGCTCCCTGGCCCTAGTACCCAGTTTCGTTGTATATAGTGTGGGAGTCATGTTGCAACTGTTGAGACTGGGTGCTTTGTGGTCTTAGCTGCTTCTGGAAGTGAGGAAACCTCCCCGATGTACATTTCTGGGCCCATGTGTTTTTTGGAGAACCCAATACCAGGAATTTTAGATTGAACCTAAAAGTTATAACAGATTGGAATATTTTTTTCTTTTTTTCTTGTGGCACTGAGGATCAAACCCAGGGCTTTGTGTACTCTAGTCAAGTGCTCTGCAACTGAACTGTCAGCAGCCCTGGAATAATTTTTGAAATGAAGCTAATGGATGGCATCCAGGCTTGTGCCCCATTCCCAGAGTTTCTAGTTTTAGGTTTTAGAGAGTCCTTTCCAGAAAGAGTAAGGGCTGTGGGAGAGGAAAGGACTGTGCCTTGGAATTTTTGAAGTAGTTCTTTAATGCAAGATCCCTTTAGACAAGAATCTTGTCATATTCATACAGCAGATTTTTCCACACCAGTTAATGGAATTATTTGGAGAAACTCTTAATTTTAGCTGATAAAATATTCCTGCCTTCTCCTTTCTTTGTCTCTCCCATGTTCAGGATGAGGAAGAGTCCTTGAATGAAGTAGGCTATGATGACATTGGTGGCTGTAGGAAGCAACTAGCTCAGATAAAGGAGATGGTGGAGCTTCCTCTGAGACACCCTGCACTCTTTAAGGCAATTGGCGTGAAGGTGAGCTTCCTGGGCTTTGTGGGTTCTAGTCTAGGATGGTAATTAATGTCTACCCAATGTCTAATCCTCGGACTGTTTTCACTTATGGCTTGGATTAGAGGGGCATTGTTATCTTAGTTGGTTTTGTAGAAAGCTCTAAATTTATTAAAGCTACTGATGGTCAAGAATAGCAGGCTAGCTGGATGTGGTGGCACACATCTGTAATCCCAGCAATTTGGGAGGCTAAGGTAGGAGGATTGCAAGTTTGAGGCTAGCCTCAGCAAATTAGTGAGGCCCTAAGTAATTCAGTGAGACTGTCTAAAAGGGGCCTCTGGTTGTGGCTCAGTGGTCAGGCGCTTGCCTAGTATGTGCGAGTCACTGGATTTTATAAAGGTATAAAAAATGTTGGGGAAAAAAAGGAAATAATAAAAGTGCTAGGATGTTGTTCAGTGGTAGAGCGCCCCTGGGTTCAATCCCCAGTACCAAAAAAAGAAAAGACAAACTAATTATGTTTTTTTTTAAACTGGGAATTGAACCCAGGGCATTTAACCACTGAACCACAGCCCTAGGCCCCCCTCTTTAAAATATTTTTTTAGATGTTAATGCACCTTTATTTTATTCATTTATTTATATGCAGAACTGAGAATTGAACCTAGTGCTTCACACATGCTAGCCAAGCGCTCCACCACTGAGTTACAACTCCAGCCCCTTTTTATATTTTATTTAGAGAAAGGGTCTCAACTAAGTTGCTGGGGCTGGCTTTGAACTTAAAATTCTGCCCTCAGCTTCCCCAGCTATTGGGATTACAGGTGTGTACCACTGGGTCTGGCTCACATGTATTTTTTTTTTTTCTTTTGGTACTGGGGATTGAACTCGGGGACACTCAACCACTGAGGCATATCCCCAGCCCTTTTTTGTATTTTATTTACAGATAGGGTCTTACTGGGTTCTCAGCATCTCGCTGTTGCTGAGGCTGGCTTTGAACTCTCAATCTCCTGCCTCAGCCCCCTGAGTCACTGGGATTACAGGCGTGTGCCACCGTGCGTGGCTCACAAATCTTTTATACTGAGCATGTATGTGTACCTTTAAAAATATAAAAGCAGTTCTTAACCTCATGGAGCCTCCAAAAACAATTCTCACCATAATTTGCCCTTATTTCAAGAACTTTGTCATTTAATAGAAGCAGACTTTAAGGAAATTTGCAGAGTGCTAGTGGTCCAGTACTACTCATCTAAGAGTGTAGCTTTCTGACCTTTTCTGTATCGTGGGACACACTGAAGATGAAATTAGTACTTTGCCGTGTAAGCATTATACAAGTAATTTCATCTTCTATGTGAGTAGTTTCAATATCCTGCCTGTATGTGGAGCCACAGAAAAGATAGTTTCAAAGAGGAATATCCGTTGTTGACCCTAAGGAAAAGCATTCCGATATCATAATAAATTCTGGAAAACTGTGATTATAGAGTGAATGAACTTTTGACAATGAAGAATATAGAAATAATAAAAGAAATAAAAATATGTTTTTTTTTAAATGGTTTAGCTGGTCCTTGGCATTTTGTCTTTAAGATTGAATTTATTCTAGTCCCAGGATCTTTAAACTCCCTTATAATAGAGTCTCTTAGGGTGGTTTTTGTGCTATTAGTCTCCTGTGGAAATTGCATTCATAAATGTTGCCATCTTTTTAGCAATATTTTCTCTGGTGTTGGCAGGACTGAGTATGGCCTGAAGTAAATTGCCTAAGCAGCATTTACTGTCATTTACTTTCTTTTTTTTTTGGTAATACTAGGGATTGAACCCAGGGTCTTACATGTGCTAAGCAAGCATTCTACTACTGAGCTGCATCCATATCCATGAAAGGTTTATTTTTGGGAGGTGCCAGAGATTGAACTCGGGGGAGGGCGGGGGAATGACACTTAACCGCTGAGCCACATCCCCAGCCCTTTTTTTTTGTGGTGCTGGAAATTGAACCATAGCCTTGTGCATGCAAGACAAGCACTCTGCCAGCTTCCCTATATCCCCAGCCCCTTTTTTGTTATTTATTTATTTTTAAAGAGAGAGAACTTTTAGTATCTATTTTTGTTTTAGTTTTCGGCGGATACAACATCTTTGTTTGTATGTGGTGCTGAGGTTCGAACCCCGGCTGCACTCATGCCAGGCGAGCGCACTACCGCTTGAGCCACATCTCCAGCCCTTGTTTTTTATTTTGAGACAGGGTCTTGGTTTGTTGCTTAGGGACTCACTAAGTAGCTGAGGCTGGATTTGAACTTGGCAATCCTCATACCTCAGCCTCCTAAGCCACTGTTATTACAGGCATGCACCACCACACCCAGCCTCCTCAAGGGCTTATTCTTATTGGTGTTAGGGTTAAACCCTGATTCTCACCCTCTCTAGAGTCCTAGTTGAGCCATTTTAAGATGGGTAGCGTTGGGAGAAGATGAAAGTCTGAACCTAATCACACTCTGTATTGGTTCTTAGCCTCCTCGGGGAATTCTCCTCTATGGACCTCCTGGGACTGGGAAGACCTTGATTGCCCGAGCTGTGGCAAATGAGACTGGAGCTTTTTTCTTCCTGATCAATGGTAAAAGTCTTGGTTCATCTTGACTCTGGCTAGACCCAACTTTGAGCTGAAGAGCTCATGGACGAGTGTCCATTTGCATCCATGCAGTTGTACATACTTTGGCATCTTCTGGTAGGGTATATTACTGGATAGATAAGCTACAAGTGAAAGATACTGTTGCTCCTTATCCTTTTCCCCCTTGAGAAAGATTGTGAACAGACTAAAGACATTTAGGAGGAGCAAACTGAAATGAGAAATCAAAAGGCACACAATTATTTGAGAGGGTTTGGGGAAGATGAGCTGACATCACTTGGCTCTCTGAGAATGGTATTTAGCTGGTAGAGGTCCAACTGGTATACTGCCTCCTTTTGACCAGTGGTCCCAGAGCATCTGCTGTCATCTTCACACTTTTGGCTCTTCTGTGAGGAAAGTGTACTGAGTCCTTCGGCTTCTCTCCAGCCTGCCCCTGATTGTCTTGGGATATTGGCTGTAGAGGTTACCACTTTCTTACCCGTGATGTTTCTATAGGCTGGGAAAATGAGAACTGATTTCTCATTTAGTATAGTTTTGTTAAAATTTTCTTTCTAAATCCTTTCAGGTCCTGAGATTATGAGCAAGTTGGCTGGTGAGTCTGAGAGCAACCTTCGTAAAGCCTTTGAGGAGGCTGAAAAGAATGCTCCTGCTATCATATTCATCGATGAGCTAGATGCCATTGCTCCCAAACGAGAGAAAGTAGGAGCTTACCTGAAGGATAGTGGGTGGCTGGAAGGTCCTGATTTCGCTTCTTACCAGATAATCTTGTCTTGACAGACTCATGGGGAGGTGGAGCGGCGTATCGTATCACAGTTATTGACCCTTATGGATGGGCTAAAGCAGAGAGCACATGTAATAGTTATGGCAGCAACCAACAGACCCAATAGCATTGATCCAGCCCTACGGCGATTTGGTAAGGACCCCAGATTTCTTTCAACCCTACCCTTGCTCATAGGGAGATTATAGTTCTACTGAATGTAATCTCCATGATCCCACCTCTGTCCTTATCTAAGTTAACAAATCCTGAGGATTTCTTAAAGCTCTTTGCAATGATAGAGCCCCAGGGATTCTTTTCCTTTCCCTATTTTTATCTGAAATGACCAACCATCCTGTTTGTCTTGACTGACAAACCAGGTTTCCCAGGTCATGAAACCTTCAGTGCTAATTCTAGGAAAGCCTGAGGGTGAGGTGGATGATTGCCTTAGGCCTGTTCCTTCTTCCCTCTGGACCCAGAAATGATCCCTGCACTGTCCCACAGGTCGCTTTGACAGGGAAGTAGATATTGGAATCCCTGATGCTACAGGACGTTTGGAAATTCTTCAGATCCATACCAAGAACATGAAGCTGGCAGATGACGTAGACCTGGAACAGGTGGAGTCTTGATGAGGGCTGACCAGGAATTAGGATATCTTTGTTTCTAAGAAGTTGCAAGGAACTGATTATTAGAGATGAGCTTAAGATGGGAGGAGATTGGTTTTGATTCCTAGGGAGGGGAAAGAAAATGATCTGAAACTGAATCCAGGAAAACAGTGATGTGTTTTAGTGATAATGCAATAGAGTAAATTAGAATTGTTGGGGTAACTTTATTTCCACTGCCCAAATTCAGGCTTGAGTACTGAAACCTCAACTGGTGGAGGGTCTGCTAGTGTATGTGTTCAAGCATATGGAAGAGATCATGATTCCTTTATCCCTCAAGTTTCCTAAGGCAGCTGGGTCTTAGAGACCCAGTAGATATCAGTAGATATCTTTCTGCAGGTAGCCAATGAGACTCATGGACATGTGGGTGCTGACTTAGCAGCTCTGTGCTCAGAGGCTGCCCTGCAGGCCATCCGCAAGAAGATGGATCTAATTGACTTAGAGGATGAGACCATTGATGCTGAAGTCATGAACTCCCTGGCAGTGACTATGGATGATTTCCGGGTAAGGACTATACCCCCACCTGAGATACACACACACACACATACACTTTCCCTCCCGTGGGAAGTCTCATCCCCCTTTTTATTTATTTTTTTCTTTTTAGTGGGCCTTGAGTCAGAGCAACCCATCAGCACTGCGGGAAACTGTGGTAGAAGTGCCACAGGTAACCTGGGAAGACATTGGGGGCCTGGAGGATGTCAAACGTGAGCTTCAGGAGCTAGTCCAGGTAGGGTAACTTGGTCTAGGAGAGTCCCTGACACAGTATGTTGTAATTGACCTGAGTGGTCTCAGGGTGTCAGCACATTCTCTGCTAGAGTTGTGACACCACAACTCAGAAACCTGCTCCTAGGTAGCCAGGTTCTTAGCCCATAGAATGCACCATAAAGTGGTAGAGGGATTGATTCTGTTTGGTTATGTTTCTTTCAAAATATGAAGGTATGGGATTGGGGATTGCTTGCCTGGCATGCACAATGCCCTGAATTCGGTCCTTGGCCCTGGGGGGAAAAATGGAGGTAGCCTTGAATCTTCTTTCCTTTGTCTTCTAGTATCCTGTAGAACACCCAGACAAATTTCTTAAGTTTGGTATGACACCATCCAAGGGAGTTCTATTCTATGGACCTCCAGGCTGTGGGAAAACCTTGCTGGCTAAAGCTATTGCTAATGAATGCCAAGCCAACTTCATCTCCATCAAGGGTCCTGAACTGCTCACCATGTGGTTTGGAGAATCTGAGGCCAATGTCAGGGAAATCTTTGACAAGGTAAGGTATAAGAGGCTGGGCTATCTGTTCACTTGCTTGGGGGCAAGGTAGAATAGAAACTGATTCTTTGGGAGAGTCAAAATAGTCTTACTGGGCTGGGGTTGTGGCGTACGCCTAGTGCGTGTGAGGCCCTGGGTTCGATTCTCAGAACCACATATAAATAAATAAATAGATGGATAGAAAGGTATTGTGTCCAGCTATAACTAAAAAATAAATATTTTTTAAAAATCATCTTACTATTGTCACCTCGTCTGGGACATTGGAAATTACTTTTTTCCTTCTTAGGTCTGAGAGACTCAGTTGTGTTAATGCTAAGTTTTTGTTCCTTCCACAGGCACGCCAAGCTGCTCCTTGTGTGCTGTTTTTTGATGAGCTGGATTCAATTGCCAAAGCTCGTGGTGGTAACATTGGAGATGGTGGTGGGGCTGCTGACCGAGTAATTAACCAGATCCTGACAGAAATGGATGGCATGTCCACAAAAAAGAATGTTTTCATCATTGGCGCTACCAATCGGCCTGACATTATTGATCCTGCCATCCTAAGACCTGGCCGCCTTGATCAGCTTATTTACATCCCACTGCCTGATGAGAAGTCCCGTGTTGCCATCCTCAAGGCCAATCTGCGCAAGTCCCCAGTTGCCAAGGCAAGGTTGTGGGCCATAGGGCCTTGTGAGGCTGGTGTGGAGTGCTTTTTGGTTTCTGGACAGGGTTCCATTGGGGATTTCTGGGGTTAGGACTGGTCTAATAGGAGCTGGATATAGTAGTGGCTTACTCCTTTAATCCCAGGAACTCTGGAGGCTGAGGGAGGAGGAATTTCAAATTTGAGGCCAGCTCCTGCAACTTAGTGATACCCTTTCTCAAAAGAAAAAAATAAAAAAGGGCTGGGGATGTGGCTCAGTGATTAAGTATTCCTAAGTGTTCCTGTGTTCAATCCCTGGCACGCCCCCCCTTTTTTGTTTTGTTTTTGTTTTAAGTAAAGGACTGGTGATGAAGCTCAGTGGTAAAGTGTCTATGGTTCAATCCCCAGTACCAAATAATTTTTAAAAAATGGGTGAGGCAGAAGATGGGGCACACTGAAGTTGGAAGTGCTTAGGGAGCCTGAAGATCAGTATGTCCCAGGAGATGAAAGGCTAAATTCTAAAGTAGCTGTGCTGCTGCTTTCAGGATGTGGATTTGGAGTTCCTGGCAAAGATGACTAATGGCTTCTCTGGAGCAGACCTGACGGAGATTTGCCAACGTGCTTGTAAGCTGGCCATTCGTGAATCCATTGAGAGTGAGATTAGGCGAGAACGGGAGAGGCAGACAAACCCATCTGCCATGGTGAGTCTGTATCAGTGGTGCCAGTGTGGGAAGCCAGGGAACAGTCTTTGCTGTGCCCTGGGCCCTGGAGTTGAGAATACGAGATATTTGAAAGGTTATCCGCCTGAAAAAAATATTGAGTCAGGGCATTAAAGAGAGAATGCTGGGGTAAACCACAGTATTTCCTTCCTCCTCGAAGAAAATCAAAGTATAACTGTGCAGCAAACAAATGGAACAAGATTTCAAACTTAACTATAGCTCTATCCCTGGTAGTGGGGAAAGAGGACATGGAACCTACCAAAATATTTTTGAATGTAAGCTCTATAAAGATGACTTATTTCTCACTTTATCATGGTTCCATGTTTGTAACTTAATAAAGAAATGAGTAAGTGGCTTTTTTTTTTACCTTTTGGGAAGAGATCTGTGACATCTCTCCTTTCTTCAATGAAATCTTATAAAGTAATGATGTATTAATGATTGGAAGCAGACTTGTAAGCCAGAGCAATGGGGGGTGGCCTCTCAGTGGAAGAGATAGGGTTTGAGAGAGTTTGGATAAAGGGATAAACAACCCAATTAACTCGCTCTAGTAGTAGGGTTGCAGGAATTGGGAAAACCAGGTTTATTTAATTAAGCACATGTGTTACTGGAAGTAAGGCCATTACATAGGGAGTAATAATGTGGTAAATCCTGAGAGCATTTGATATTTTCTTTTTGAACTTTAGATTTATTGAGGTATAATATTTATGCAGTAATATGCACTGCATCCTTTTTAGATACAATTTCCATGCTTTTTGACAGATGTGTATTTAAGTTCTATAACTACTATCACTGTTAAAGTTTCCTCAGACCATTTAGTCAGCATCTTCTCCCTTTATTAGACCCTGACAAACACTGATGTGATTTCTATCCTTGCACTTTTCCCTTTTCCAGAATCCATTGACGAGTTTTAAAACTAATGTGACTAATGGCTTCTCTAGAGCAGAGCAGTGACTCAATTTTAGAAAGTTTGGTCTGGTATCTTAGGCAGATTAGATTGAGGACCAGGAGACAAATAAGCTACTGCAGTAATAGAAGGGTGGGGAGACCAGGGACAGAGTCAAATCTGGGTCTTAACTAGCCAGGGTGGTCTGTATTTACCAATTTTTTTTATAGGAAGTAGAAGAAGATGATCCAGTGCCAGAGATCCGCAGAGATCACTTTGAGGAAGCCATGCGCTTTGCCCGTCGTTCTGTCAGTGATAATGACATTCGGAAGTATGAAATGTTTGCTCAAACCCTTCAGCAGAGTCGAGGTTTTGGCAGTTTCAGGTAATGGTTGGGGGCCGTGGGCAGTTCTTAAGTTGCTTTGGGGACCTGTATAAAGAAGATGGCGAGAATCCTAAAGAATGTAGAGTGAAAAGCCTACACAGGTCCTATCCTTACCCTCTTTTTTTATCTTTTCTCTTAATATACAGATTCCCTTCAGGGAACCAGGGTGGAGCTGGCCCTAGTCAGGGCAGTGGAGGTGGCGCAGGTGGCAGTGTGTACACGGAAGATAATGATGATGACCTGTACGGCTAAGTGATGGTGGCCAGCGTGCTGCGAGCTGGCCTGGTTGGACCTTGTTCCCTGGGGGTGGGGGCGCTTGCCCAGGAGGGACCAGGGGTGCGCCCAGGGCCTGCTCCATTTCTCAGTCTGAACAGTTGAGCTACCAGTCAGACTCTGGACAGGGGGTTTTTTGTTGCAAAAAATACAAAACAAAAGTGATAAAATAAAAGTGATTTTCTTTTGGGAGGTGGAGAGTGAATTACCAACGGAGAAGGGCCTTTGGGCCTACACCATTTCTCTTGTAGTTTGGGGCAGTGCAGGGGATCTGTGTGGGGTGTGAACCAAGGTGTTACCACTGACTCCTACAGTAAAGCATCTGCACGTCACTCAATGCTGCCGGAGCCCTCCCTTCCCGTAGCCAACCTGGGTAGGTGGGTGAGGGGCCACAGTTGCTGGGTGTTTATATAGAGAGTAGGTTGATTTTATTTTACATGCTTTTGAGTTATTGTTGGAAAACTAATCACAAGCAGTTTTTAAACCAAAAATTGACATGTTGTAAAAGGACAATAAACGTTGGGTCAAAATGGAGCTTGAGTCCTGGCCCTTGTGCCTGCTTCTTTTTCTGGGAAGGGCCTTGGGCTACCCCTCATTGACAAGGCACAATTCCAATGAAGTCCTGGAGGTAAGATCACACCCTTTTCTGACTGATGAACATTGGTATGATATCTCCTGCTGGCTCACTGTGTATCTGCAGTTATCACTGGATAGATTTGCCGTGGAACAGGAGCAGCCTGATGGAGCTGCATCTGTGGAGAATGTGGCATCTTTCTACCTAAATATTTGGTGTGGATGGTAAGGCTAGGCCTGTAGAGCCCCCTTATCTTATTATTTTTTTTTTAAATAGTTTTAGTTGTAGATGGACCCAATATTTTTTATGTGGCACTGAGAATTGAATCTACTGCTTCATACATGCTAGGCAAGCACTCCACCACTGTGCTACAACCCCAGCCCAGAGCCACCTTATCTTGACCAAGAACTAGATTTGAAAGTACTCTCTAAAAATCTTAGGGTTGCAAAAGTATAGTAATTTTTTTTTTTTTTTAAAGAGAGTGAGAGAGGAGAGAGAGAATTTTAATATTTATTTTTTAGTTTTTGGCGGACACAACATCTTTGTATGTGGTGCTGAGGATCGAACCTGGGCCGCACGCATGCTAGGTGAGCGCGCTACCGCTTAAGCCACATCCCCAGCCCCAAGTATAGTAATCTTATGTCTGCTTTTGAATATTCTCTGTGCCCCCTCTGCTTTTCCCCCACTTTTTTTTTTTTTTTTTGGTGGTACTGGGGATTGAACTCACTCTCTACTACTGAGCTATACCCCCAGCCTTTTATTTATAAATATATTTTATTTATATATAAATTATTTATTTATATATATATATATTATTTATTTTGAGACAAGGTCTCACTAAGTTGCTTAGGGCCTCACTCAGTTGCTGAAGCAATCTTTGAATCCTCCTGTCTCAGCCTTTGGAGTTGCTGGGATTAACAGGTGTGCACCCAGCCTCTATCTGGTTTTACATACAAATCATTTTTAAATTGGGACATCTCTGGAACTTTTGCTGTGAGTAGATATTTTTGCACTGGTGGAATTTGAATTGACTATTCCTTATTTTCTTTGATGATTTCTTCACTAAATGTTACTAGTCCTCCTTAGCTTACTGGTCCTCTCAACAGTCTTTTTTTCTGCTCTGACTTTTGACACTGTCATCTCTGAGAGTTGGCAGCCTGACCTCAATGAGGGCCAAAGACAAGGCTATTTTGGGAAAGGTTTTTTTTGTTTGTGGTACTGGGATTAGACCAGTACTCTATCACTGAACAACATCAGTGAATATTCTCTGTGCACCCTCTGCTTTTCCTTTTCCTTTTTTTTTTTTTTTTTTTTTTTTGTGGTGGTGGTGCTGGGGATTGAACTCTACTACTAAGTTCTATAACCTTAGCCCCCTCTGTAGATTCTTTAGAAAAAAACAAGAGAAGACTTGTACTCAGGAGACCTGCTGCTAATTCTAGCACTCATGTTTGAAGCAGTGTAGTTGTAGATTGAAGTGCTTATTTTGGGGTCTCAAGCTGGTACAGGAATTGAAAATGCTTCCAAAACTGTAGAAAGTAATATGAATGGCTGTTTGGTCAACTTGCACCTACAGAAGCCTGCATACTTGAAATTTCAAGAAGCAAATTGTGTAGGCAGTCCATTCCAGCCCCACTTCTTACCTCTGTGTTCTCAAAAAAATTGGAGGGCTGGGGATATAGCTCATTTGGTAGAATGCTTGCCTTGAATGCACGAGGAGCATCCTGGGTTCAATCCCCAGCATGACCCCCCCCCCAAAAAAAAGAAAGAAATTATAATTACTGGTACTGGGGATTGATTTAACATTTATGAATGTTAGTCAAGCATTCTACCACTTAGCTATATCCCCAGCCCTTTGGGACAAAAGATGAGTTTCCTAGGCTGGCCTTGAACTTGGTGATCCTTCTGCCTCAACCTTCTGAGTAGCTGAGATTAGAGGCAGTACTACCATGCCTGGCAAGAAAACTGGAATTTGATCTTAATTAGCTAAGCACTTTTTTAAAAAAATATTTATTTTTTAATTTTAGGTGGATACAATATCTTTATCTTAGTGTGGTGCTGAGGATCGAACCCAGTGCCTCACGTGTGCTAGGCAAGCACTCGATATCACTTGAGCCACAACCCCAGCCCCTAAGCACTTCTTTCCATAGGATAAGTGCTATGAGTAGAGGATTGTTTTGACCAAGATTATGGCATCAAGTAGATCACAGAACCAACAATATACTATAGAGGCAAAGGTGGAACTATAAAACTAACATTTTACGATGTATTTGGGTCTAAGATATAAATTGCTCTGATGATCCCCTATATACTCAGTGCCCATAAAGAACACAGACCTGCCAAACATTAGTTCAGCTGAACTGTGACAAATGTTAAGTGGTTTGTAAGCCTTTCCTACCCCTTCTGAAACCTTTAAAAAACTTAAGAATATAGAATTTGAACTTTTCATAAGCCTCTTTAGAGAAGCATTGACATTAACTGTTGCCATGTCAAGTGGAAATTCAAAATTACATTGTTTTGAGACCATAGTAGTGGAGGGGAATGTTCTTCAACTCTGCCCTTTGCCAGCAAGACTCAGACTATAGATAGGTTTGGACAATATGAAATAGAACAGGGATTTTAATGAGGAAGCAGAGCAACATCATGTAGCTTCTGAGTGCTGTTAAATATTCAAATAAAATATACAAATTGGAGTGAATATTGTAGAATGTAAAGAGCACTGGTTTGGGAGTTTGGACTTTTTATCTTACATAGCTTCAGTTTCTTTAAAGCCATACTCTTGGGGCTTGGGCTGGGGCTCAGTGGTAGTGTATTTGCCTGGCATGTGTGAGGCACTGGGTTCGATTCTCAGCACTGCATATAAATAAATAAAGGTCTATCATCAACTAAAAAAAAAAATAATCTTTAAAACAAATTATCTTTAAAACAAAATAAATAAAGCTATACTCTCAGAAAAGTGTGCCGTTAATAAGGTTGTAAGCAAGGGAAACTATACCATGACAAAATAATAAGCAGGCTCTGGAGGTAGTATGAGCTAGTCCTTGATGGTGGTAAACTAGTGGTAAGGAGAAGAGAAAGGGAGAGTATTTAGAGCAAAAGGCATAGGGTAGAAAGCAGGACATGCTTAAGTAGCAGGATAGAATAGCAAGGGAATACTGGAATGAATTTGAAGAGATCAGGAACCTAAAGGTATGATAAATCTAGGCAGGGAAGTGATTATCAGATTGTGATATTAATTTGCCCTTCTCCTTTTATTGTAAAAAACCTGTTTCCAGATATACAGTACAATATCTGCATGCTCATTGTTTTGTATAGACAGTTCCACTTTGTATTGGCAGGGGTGGAACTGATTGAAGTACACAGGGGTTGTTCTACCAGTGTTATACCCCAGCCCTTTTGTTTTGTTTTGTTTTGTTTTTAAATTTTGAGACAGGGTCTTGCTGTATTGCTAAGGCTGGCCTTGAACTTGCAATTTTTCTGCCTCAGTCTCCTGAGTAGCTGGGATTACAGGCATGTGCCATTGTACCCAGATGATAATTTTGTTTTGGGGGGTACCAGAGATTGATCCTGGGGATGCTTAACCATTGAGTCATGTCCTCAGTTCTTTTAATTTTTTATTTTGAAATATAGTTTTGTGAAGCCGCTTAAGGGCCTTGCTAAATTGCTGAGGCTGGCTTTGAATTTGTGATTCTGCTGCCTCAGCTGCTGGAATTTCAGGCATGTGCCTCCATGCCTGGCCAAAAAAAAAAAAAAAAAAAAATCACTATTTCTAATAGCCAGAGGTATTACGATCTTAACTCTTAAATCTTTTTGTATGTGTGTGTAAATATGTGTCTATGCATTTTTAAAGCTAAAGTGAGATCATACTACTTGGTAACTTTTTTAAGTCAGTAAGTACCACCTTTCCCTCATAAATTTTCTGGCGGTGGTTGGGAATCAGTCTAAAACCCATACTATATTGAGATTTTCCCAAGTAACCAAATGTGACAACTAGTTTGACCAATATACCCAGTCTAAAAGTTGCATCTGTATGTTACTTTGGTCAAGCTTACGGCATCTACTTGAAAAAAATGGAGTCAGTTGAACTATAGCCCATGTGGAGGATGGAGTAAAAGTAATATGACAACTAATTTGGTGAGAAATGACAACTGGACTAAGAGTGGTGGAAATGAGGTGAAGATGGATTTGAAATGCATTTTATGATATAATTTGTTGATGGATCAGGGAGAAGGGCAACAGAGGAGTTAAGAATGACAAGTTTCTGGCTCTGGTTCTTTCAATAGAACTGTGTACATTGGAGGAGAAAAAATTAGACAAGTTGAATATGATCATATTAGTAAGCCATTGACTCTGTATCTGAAGCTCAGATACTTAAAAATCATCATTATTTTATAATATGGCACACTTAGTGGAATGGGCTCAAGTCATTGTGCTTTAAAAAAATGTTATTGGAGGCTGGGCACAGTGGTGCACACCTGTAATCCCAGAGGCTTAGGGTGCTAAGGCAGGAGGATCACAAGTTCAAACCCATCCTCAGCAACTTTTTGAGACCTTGTTTTAGAATTAAAAAATAAAAAGAGTTTGGATGTGGCTCAGTGGTTGAGTGTCTCTGGGTTCAGTCTCTGTTACCAAAAATAAAAATTAAAAATTGTTATTGGTAAAATTGGACATCATTATGGGGAAAGTTAGGTTTTCACTTTATACCACACTAAAAATTATGATTAACAATCTAACATAAATATTACAAAACTATTCTGAAAGTGGGGCTGGGGCTCAGTGGTAGTGTGCTCACCTAGCATGTGTGAGGCACCGTGTTCCATCCTCAGCACCACATAAAAATAAAGACAATAAAGTCCATCAACAATTGAAATTAAACTATGAAAGTTTCAGAAGAAAGTGTTTTAGAAAGGCTGTAAAGGACAGTGTTGGTAGATTTAACTACATAGAAATTATTTTTGGTATCAGGGATTGAACCCAGGGGCACTCAACATTGAGCTACATCCCTAGCCCTTTTTCTTTTTTGAGACTGTGTAAGTTGCTTAGAGCCTCGCTAGGTTGCTGAGTCTGCCTTTGAATTTGTGATACTTCTGCCTCAGCCTCCCGAGCTGCTGGGATGAGCCACCATGCCTGGCTACATAAGACTTTTAAACTTTGGTATAGAAAAAGTCAGTATAATCAAAATTAGGTGATGGGAAGCTACAGATAGGGAAAAATATTTGTATCATACATGAACAGGTTGAGTTAATAACTCTGGTAGGTAAGATAATGGCTTCCCAAGATGTCCACATCCCAATCCCTAGAATCTGTGAATATATTACCTTACATATAAAGGTAGGAAGAGTATCCTGGACTCTCTAATCACAGGGGTCTTTAAAATGGAAGTGGAAGACAAAAGAGGCCAAAATAATGCAATGACTTTCCTCTATTACCTTTGAAGATAGAGGAAGGATGCGGGGGGGAGGGGCAGTAGTCAGGCCTCTAGAGCCTGGGAAAGTGAAGGAATGAATCCTAGCTACATCCTACAGAAAGAAATGCAGCCCTGCTGACCACCCATCCCCCACCCCCATGGGCCCTGCCCCTTTTTTGAACCAGGGATTGAACCCAAGGGTGATTAACCAATAAGCCACATCCCTAGCCTCCCCACCCCCTCTTTTAAAATTTTTTTTTAGTCTCACTAAATAGAGTCATTAAGTTGCTGAGTCTGGCTTTTAACTTGTGATCCTCCTGCCTCAGTTTCCTGAGCCACTGGGATTACAGGCATGCTCCACCATACCTAGCTAACTCCTTGATTTTAGCCCTGTGAGACACATCAGAATTCTGACAAAATTTCTTATTTTTTGGTGATTATTAGAGCAACAGAATAAAGACAATGCAGTATTCAAACTGTGCAATAGGAAAATAGGAGAGGGCTGTGAACAAGTTAGTAACTATAGAAGAAAAATCCTGATGGTTATTAAATGTGAAAACGCTTTTTTTTTTTTTTTTTTGGTGGCCTTGGGGATGGATGAGCTGACACAGGGAGAAAGGAGCAGGGCTGAGAAGAAATGATAAATTTATCATTGGATAAATTGTGGGTCAAGTGGATGAAGAAGGGAACCATACCCAGGACCAAGAACAACTTCCTAGACTCAGGCTAGTGCTCATGTAAATGGATATATTTTATGTTCACTTGTTGTGAAGTATTTTTCTTAAAGGGCAGCATTGTGCTGTATTTTCCTGGCCCTATATCCTCACTCGGTAGAGATGTGTGTATAACAGATGTGGTCATCTGTGAAATCTGGAAAAGAGTCTGCAGAATGCTGAGTTCTTCACTTCTGGGAACTGATCCTGAGGGAATATGGCAGCAGCGGAAGCTAGTAAGGAATTGATATTCCAGTAACCTTGACTCCAAAGAAGACATGAGTAGGATTTGTCTAGGTCAGCTAGTTTATTAGATTTTCTCCTCACCCTCCAACTATAGGTTGGCTATAGGTTATGAGGTACTGGGAGGCAGTACTACCAGTTTTTTCTCTATTGACAGGATTTAGTGGGCAGGGTTCCATGGATACCCAGAAATTTGTCTAAGACTCTTAGAAGACCCCTGGTTCGGGGAACCTGGGGTGTGGGGGATGGAAGATTCTTCTCCATGTGCACCCAAGGACAGTGTTCACAGTGATGAGGGTTCTGAATGTCACCAGCTACTCGCCCTGAACTTCGCTGATCCTGGGGACCTGTAGCCTTGGGCAGAAGCTGGTGAGGGAGAGCAGTGCATTGAAAGCTCTGGCCCCTGCTCTGAGACCTTCGGGGAAATCTGCTTACAAGGGCCTCTGCTAGTCTGCAGGCCTGGGCAGGGTGGCTCTTCCCTGTGAGTGTGGATGAACCCAGTCTTGCATTCCCTCTTTCACATTCTCCTGATTTGAATTTTCTGAGACTCTCTTTCTTTTTGGCTGAAGATAGGGCTGCAGCTTTGGCTTGTCTTTTGCCTGAGGCTGGAACCCCAGGGTTTGATAGCTTTCCCACACCTAGACAGTTCTCACCAGCCTGCATTTGACTATGTGGCCCCTGGGGTGAGACTTGGGCTACCAGCTTATCTTTTATTCTCTCCTTTTTCTGAGACTTTTCTACTCTGCCAGAAGTTTTCTTTCCTGGCTGAGGCAGGAAAGAGGAGTGGGTGTGGTGACAGTGGGAGGACTGGACAGACTGAGACAGTGTGCTCTGAACTTTAGAGGGATTACAACTTAAAGAGTGGGTGTGTAGATTTGGGGAATTAGTTTGCTGTGGTGAGCAGGAAGAGGAGTCTAGAGTTACGGAACTCGGGACAGGGGAGCTGAAAGATGGGCTCTGCTGCAGTTTCTTCAGCCTGAGTTCTAACTCTCTACTCCATTGCCAGGCATGGATCCCAGGGTCGGTGAGCATTTCTGGGATAGCCTTATCTTGGGAGGATGGTGCCTCTGCCTTAGCTCCTGAGAACATCTCTCCTTTCTGTAGGCTAGGCTGGATGGGCTCAATCTTTTGAGCTTCAGCTAGGTTGGGAGGCCAGGATATTGGATGCAGGGGATCCACTACTGGTGGGCTGGGACCCTGGGGAGCCTCCCTCGGTTGCACATTTCTGCACATAAATTCAAGGTCAGTATGTGGTTCTTGTAGAGGAGCAGAGAGAGAGCTGAGGGCTGGGAGCTGAGTGACCCCACAGTTCTCTATCTCTTTTATTTCTTCCCTCACAAGCTTATATTTGCATTGGTCTCTAAAAGGCTCATTTTTGGGGGACTTGGAAAGAGAGTTTGTGGGTAGGTTGGGGCCCCAAACTACAGAAACATAACAGTTTTCTTTCTGCTCCATGTTCTCCCTAATAGGTTCAGAGTCAGACAGAACTCCTAGGGGACTGGCTCCATGCAGATCTTGGGGTATGCTGCAAGCTGGAAGCTCAGAGGCCCAAGAGTTATTTTCTCTTTGTGTGTCCCCACATCTAACTTCAGAACCAAATAGGATTTCCACGGAGCTATCTCTGAGGGGCTTTAGTACAAGAGTTGAGAGTGGGCCAGAGGCAAGAGATGGGGGCTCAGAATCCCAGGAATTTCTGGAATGCTCCATGTCCTTCCATGTAGCTTCTGACCTAGGGAGGCCATTCACAGTATTGATTTTGTATAGTTCTATAAAGGGGGTTGGAGATGTTGTATGGGTAGGGTCTAGGGTATCAGACACCCAGAGATTCTCTTTTTGCCCCTTGGTCTCCTGCAAAGCTTTGGACTCCAACAGGACTTCCTGGAAGCTCATTACTAAAGATTCCATCAGAGAGGCTGAGGGAAGCCTGGGAGATGAAACTGGGTCTGCAGAAACCCCCAAATCTTCTCTACTCTGCATGCCCCTCAATGGAGTCTTATGTCCTGAGGGGACATATGCAGAACTGCTTTCAGAGAGTCTTGGCTGGAGGTCCACACATGGAGGTTCAAAGGCCCAGGGATTTCCTGAGTTTTCTGTGCATCTCAACTGTGGCTCATATCCAGATAGGTCTTCTAGGACACTGTTTTTATCGAGTTGTGACAGGGAGTCTAGGGGAGGGCAAGGGGCTGGCATTGGAGATTTAGTGACTTGAGGATTCTCTCTGTATCCCATGGTTCCCCAGAAGTCCTTAGGCCTAGATAGTCCTCGTTTAGGGCTTACTTTTTGGGGTCCTGACAGAGAAACTGGGGGTTGACAGGAGACTGGTCTTGGGGGTTCAGAAACTTGGGGGCTGTCTTTATGGCCTGTGGTTCCCCACTGAGCTTCATATTGAGGTGCAACTCCTGGAGGGCTAGTTCCTTGAGCTTCCATCATGGGTGTTGTAGTTTGGTAAAAGGCCAGGTTTGGGGGCTCAGAGATCTGATAGTTCTCTTTTAGCTCTGTGGTTTCCCAGAGGGACTTAGATCTAGTCAGACCTACTATGGGGCTAGCTGTCTGGAGTTCTGTCAGGGAAGCTAGGGTTGGGCTAGGAGCTGACATTGCTGGCTCAGAGGCTTTCAGGTTCTCAGTTTGTCCCATGGTCCTACATGGGGCCTCAAACCTAGTTAGGACTTCCAAAGGTCTAGAGGCGTAGAGAAGAGAGGTAGAGAATGACTCTGGGTTGGGTTGATGGAGGTTGAAGTCCCTTGGCACCCCCCACCAGGCCTCGGATGAGGATGAGAACTTGGAGGTTCTGATTCTTTGGAGTTCAGACTGTGGGTGCAGCACTTGATCCCCAGAGACCCAAGGAACCTCTTTATGCTGTGCAAGCCACTGTGTGTGTGCCTTAGCACCAGATAAGACTTGCTTGTGATTCATAGGCAAGGGCTTAAGGTGGAGGGATGATGATGGGACAGGAGGGGAGGATGGAGATGGAACTAAATGAGGATTAGAGGTCATTCTTTCCAAATATTCTGTTGTATGAGCTTCATGAGTAAGAAGCTGGATTGGGGAAAGATAATGGGGAAGCAGCAAGTTATACCTAGACAGGAAGGCAAGCTTGTTGAAGAAAATAGAAGGACAAACAGATAGCTTCAGAGAGGAGGGGCCATCTGGGCTCAGGAAGATGGTGTCCAAGGACTCACTGTGCAGAGCAGGGAGACCCCAGAATAGCTGGCTTTTTCTCTGCTGCAGGCAGCCCCCCAATGTTGTCTTGTTCTTCACAGGCAGGTTGGTCAGGATCTGGAAGGTAGGAAAGGATCTGAAGGGGTTTGTGGGTGATGTGAGTATTTGTTCTGGTGTCCCTGTGGCTTTGGGGAGGCTCTTGGAACAATAGGGTGGCTTGGGTGGGGCTTGGCTGCCTTGCTCTCCAATGGGATCATCTTTGGTAGGAGAATGTGATTTCAATGAATTCATAGATGATGACTTTTCTTCCTTTTTTCCTTCTTCTTCCATTTCTTCCCCCTCTTCTTCCTCTTCCTCCTCTGATTTTTGCCTCCATGAGCCAAAGAAGTCCAGAAAGGGTAGGCCCTAGGGAGTAGAGAAAGATATTATCAGACACAAAGCCTTCTTGAAGATACAAGCTGTGTCATGAAGTCCTCAGTTTCTGCTCTACATGAAGAGTGAACAGTTAACTCATCTGGTCTCACATATGTGGTTAGTAGTCACTCACCCAAATCCTCATCTAGTGTTAAAAGTCATAACTGAGTCCTCATTTTGAGATCACCATTTCCTCAGATAACCCTACATCTGGAATCAGTGATCATTTATCAGGCTTCAAATCTCATGTCAATGGACATTCAGCCTCAAATCTAGTGTTTATCATCATCCATCTGGGGCTACACACATACTAGTGATTCCTCACCTAACCTCACATGTAGTGTCAATAGTTATTAATTGAGCTGCACTTCCATGTTCAGAAGTCACCTACCTTGCTTTGCATGATGTCCCCAGAGCACCAGGGCTGAAGCTGTTGCCAGCTCCCAAGGTACCACCATCTCCGGAACTGCCAAACCATGAACAAGCATAGTATCACCAGATTCCCTGGACTCTGAAGGCAGCTGCTGCCACAGTGTCTGCAAGTCAGAGCTTGGGTCAGCTGACCCCAGAGAATACCCATTTCTCCCTTAACCCAAGGCAGGTCTTCTTGCAGCCATTGCATTTTCCTCAGCCTAATGGCAGTTTACTCTGAGGTCATCATTGCATCACAGAACAAAGAATTCCCATCCCCCATATGGGATGAGGCCTAACAGCCTTCTTCCAGAATTTAGGGTCAAAAAATTATCTCTATGAAGGTAACTCATCCTCCATACAGGGCAATCTGGGTGATCCCCTTTTGTCAAGGCCAGAATATGCCTTAGGTATTATGAATAAGGACATGGATTCTAGCATGAAACTACCTTATTCAAATCCTAACTGTGACATCCTACCTGAGAAACCTCAAACTGTTTAATTTTTTAGTACCTCAGTTTTCTCATCTATAAAATGGGGATAATATTATTACTTATTATAGTTTCTTTTTGAGGATTAAATGAATAAATACATGTGCTTAGAATAATACCTGGTGTCTAGTATATGCTGTATTTAAATTTCCTTCCTTAGTTACTGGGGATTGGACCCAGAGATGCTTACTACTGAGCTAAATCCCTAGTCCCCTCCCTTTTTTTTTATTTACTTTTTTTAAAAAAAGTTAATCTTTATTTTATTTTTTTGTCTTAATGTGGTGCTGAGGATTGAACTCAGTACCTCACCCATGCTAGGCAAGCACTCTACCACTGAGCTACAACCCCAGTCTTCCCCAATCTTTTTTACTTTTTATTTTGAGAAAGGGTGTCACTAAATTGCTGAATCTGGCCTTGAGCTTGCCATGCTCCTGCCTCAGCTTTTTATTTCTTTTAAGGTTCCTGATGACAAGCCTCATTTCATCTTTTTTTTTTTTTTTTGGTACTTGGGATTGAACCTGGGAGTACTCTACCATTCTATTGAGCTATACCTCCAACTCTTTTTTATTTTGAAAGAGGGTATCTCTAAGTTGCTTTGTCTGGCCTCGAATTTTGGGTCCTCCTGCCTCTGCCTCCCAAGTCACTTGGATTAAAGGCATGCACCATCATGCCCAGCTCATATTATCATAAATCAATGTATTTTATTTAGAGACTGGGTCTCACTGAGTTGCTAAGTACCTTGTTGTTGCTGAGGCTGGCTTTGTATTCGTGATCTTCCTGCTTCAGCCTCCTGAGCCACTGGGATTATAGATGTGTGCCACCATATCCAGCCTTTTTTTTTTTTTTTTTTTTTTGGGTACTGGGAATTGAACCCAGAGGTGCTTTACCATTGAAGTGCACAATTACACTCCCGGTCCTTTTTTTTTAAAATGTTTTATTTCAAGACAGGATCTTGCTAAGTTGCTTAGGGCTTTGCAGCATTGCTCAGGCTGGCTTCAAATTTGTAATCCTCCTACATCAGCCTCCTAAGTACCTGGGATTACAGGTGTGCACCACCATGTCCAGCTCTTGCTCCAGTTTTTACCATATTCTTGCCATGGTTAATGCCAAGGCTAAGGTCTGGTTGCTGTTTATCATTGTGACTATAATTTCGATTTTTTAATTGCTTTTGTTTTTTAAATACATGACAATGGAATGCATCACAATTCTTATTACACATATAGAACACAATTTTTTATATCTCTGTTTGTATATAAAGTATGTTCATACCAACTCATGTTTTCATACATGTACTTTGGATAATGGTGTCCATCACATTCCACCATCATTGCTAACCCCCTGGCCCCTTCCTTCTCCTCCCACCTCTCTGCCCTATCTAGAGTTTATCTATTCCTCCCATGCTCCCTCTTCCTACACCACTATGAGTCAGTCACCTTATATCAGAGAAAACATTCGCCATTTGTTTTATGGCGGGGATTGGCTTACTTCACTTAGCATTATCTTCTCCAATGCCATCCATTTACTTACAAATGCCATGATTTTATTTTCTTTTATTGCTGAGTAATATTCCATTGTGTATATATGCCACATTTTTAAAATCCATTTATCTACTGAAGGGCATCTGTCTTCATAATAGCTGCCATTCTATCTAGAGTGAGATGGTATCTTAGAATAGTTTTGATTTGCATTTCTCTAATTGCTAGAGATGATGAACATTTTTTATGATTTTGTTAATTGATTGAATATCCTCTTCTGGGAAGTGTCTGTTTATGTCCTTGGCCCATTTGTTGAATGGGTTATTATTTTTTTTTTTTTAGTGTTTAGCTTTTTGAATTCTTTATATATCCTAGAGATTAGTGCTCTATCTGATGTGTGAGGGGTAAAAATTTGCTCCCAAAATGTAGGCTCTCTGTTCACCTCACAGATTGTTTCTTTTGCTGAGAAGAAACTTTTTAGTTTGAGTCCATCCCACTTATTGATTCTTGGTTTTAATTCTTGTGCTATAGGAGTTTTATTAAGGAAGTTGGGGCCTTTATTTTGTTTTCTTACAACTTGTCCATTTTTACTCATTTGCATTACATTCCTGATGTTTGAATTTGTAACCACTGGGTGAAGAAGGTAAATTGAGTCCTGAGAGAAAATACAAAAGGCAATATTAGATACTTATTCTGTGCTTGTTAATTTATATTTTTGCCAAAATAACTTACCAAGTTATTAATTTCTGTCTCTACTCCTTGCCAGTAGAATAAAAAGGTAACTATGCTCTCCTTCCAGGAATTCTATATTTCTTGTTCCATGGAATTGTTTATGTTTGTGTTTCTGGTCATAAACAGGACTTGGAAAACACCTGTTCTACAACATTACCCAGGCTCTTGTTTGGGAGGGGAATTTAATTTAGTTGGGTATTTTTTTTTTTTTTTAACGGGTCGGGGGAGTACTGGTGTTTGAACTCAGGGGCACTCAACCACGGAACCGCATCCCCAGTCCTTTTTTGTATTTAGAGACAGTCTCATTGAGTTGCTTAGCACCTCACTTTTGCTGAGGCTGGCTTTGAACTCGGGATCCTCCTCCTCAGCTTCTCGAGCCTCTGGGATTACAGGCATGTTCCACCACACCTAGCTACCTGGGTATTTTTAAGGAGAAGATGGAAGAGGTACTGGGTTGAAAGAAGAGGAGTTGGACAAGTATAGTGGTGGACCCAAGAATTTCAGAAAAGAGATGTAGTGATGGATGACACTGAGTCTTGAGGTACAGAGGCAGAGCCATGTGTCTGCCCTGAAGACCCAGGATGTCATCTCTGGAGGCCTATTTAGCAGACATGATAGGCTGCAGACTTCTAGAAGGGAAGAACATCTGAGGCAACTGTCCTGAAAGCTCACATATTAGTGCATTACTTTGTTTTTTGAGGGGCTCTTGGTGATTGGAAATCCTGTTGTTTCTTTTAAAGTTTTTCAATTTTAATAGTATTATACATTGACTTAGGAAGATATGCAAAGGTAGAAGGGCGAATTCCCATCAACTTCTAATTTCAAAATAATTTATATAGCAATTTGTGTTTATTTGTATTTATTTCCAGATTTTACCATTCATATCTTTACATTGTCTAAATAATGTGTAGATTTTTTAAAGGTAAGAAAGTAATTAATAATTTATCATAAATCTTTTCTATGCACTGTAACTTCTTCCTAAGTATAATTTTTTAAAATAATTATTTAGTTGTTGATAGACCTTTATTTTATTTATTTATATGAGGTACTGGGAATCAAACCCAGTGCCTCATACATGCTAGGCAAGTTCATTACTGCTGAGCCATAGCCCCAACCCACCCTAAGTATAATTTTTAATGACTATGATCTTCTCTGAAGTAGATATACTACATTAATTTAACCATTCTATTATTCTTTTAGATGTTTTTCAATTTTCTGAAACTATATATATGCTTAATATGGATTTATAGTTTTATTTGCCTATAAACTGTCTTTTAAGAAGCCATAAAACTCTGGTTCAATATATGGAAATCAATAAATGTTATTCACCACATCAATAGACTTAAAAGATAAGAACCATATGATCATCTCGATAGATGCAGAAAAAGCATTCGACAAAGTACAGCGTCCCTTTATGTTCAAAACTCTAGAAAAACTAGGGATAACAGGAACGTACCTCAATATTGTAAAAGCAATCTATGCTAAGCCTCAGGCTAGCATCATTCTGAATGGAGAAAAATTGAAGGCATTCCCTCTAAAATCTGGAACAAGACAGGGATGCCCTCTCTCACCACTTCTGTTCAACATAGTTCTCGAAACACTGGCCAGAGCAATTAGACAGACGAAAGAAATTAAAGGCATAAAAATAGGAAAAGAAGAACTTAAATTATCACTATTTGCAGATGACATGATTCTATACCTAGCAGACCCAAAAGGGTCTACAAAGAAACTGTTAGAGCTAATAAATGAATTCAGCAAAGTGGCAGGATATAAAACCAACACGCATAAATCAAAGGCATTCCTGTATATCAGTGACAAATCCTCTGAAATGGAAATGAGGACAATCACTCCATTCACAATATCCTCAAAAAAAAAAAAAAAAAAAAAATACTTGGGAATCAACCTAACAAAAGCGGTGAAAGACTTATACAATGAAAACTACAGAACCCTAAAGAGAGAAATAGAAGAAGATCTTAGAAGATGGAAAAATATATCCTGGTTCATGGATAGGCAGAACTAACATCATCAAAATGGCATTATTATCAAAAGTTCTCTATAGGTTTAATGCAATGCCAATCAAAATCCCAACAGCATTTCTTGTAGAAATAGATAAAAGCAGTCGTGAAATTCATATGGAAAAATAAAAGACCCAGAATAGCAAAAACAACTCTAAGCAGGAAGTGTGAATCAGGCGGTATAGCTATACCACACCTCAAACTATACTACAGAGCAATAGTAACAAAAACAGCATGGTACTGGTACCAAAACAGGCGGGTGGACCAATGGTACAGAATAGAGGACACAGAAACCAATCCACAAAACTACAACTATCTTATATTTGATAAAGGGGCTAAAAGCATGCAATGGAGGAAGGATAGCATCTTCAACAAATGGTGCTGGGAAAACTGGAAATCCATATGCAACAAAATGAAACTGAATCCCTTTCTCTCGCCATGCACAAAAGTTAACTCAAAATGGATCAAGGAGCTTGATATCAAATCAGAGACACTGCGTCTGATAGAAGAAAAAGTTGGCTACGATCTACATACTGTGGGGTCGGGCTCCAAATTCCTCAATAGGACACCCATAGCACAAGAGTTAATAACTAGAATCAACAAATGGGACTTACTCAAACTAAAAAGTTTTTTTTGGCTGGGGATTGGCTCAAGCGGCAGCGTGCTTGCCTGGCATGCGTGTGGCCCGGGTTCGATCCTCAGCACCATGTACAAACAAAGATGTTGTGTCCACCAAGTACTAAAAAAAAAAAAAAAAAAAAAATTAAAAATTAAAAAATTCTCTCTCTCCCTCTCTCACTAAGTTTTTTTCTCAGCAAAAGAAACAATAAGAGAGGTAAATAGGGAGCCTACATCCTGGGAACAAATCTTTACTCCTCACACTTCAGATAGAGCCCTAATATCCAGAGTATACAAAGAACTCAAAAAATTAAACAATAAGAAAACAAATAACCCAATCAACAAATGGGCCAAGGACCTGAACAGACACTTCTCAGAGGAGGACATACAATCAATCAACAAGTACATGAAAAAATGCTCACCATCTCTAGCAGTCAGAGAAACACAAATCAAAACCACCCTAAGATACCATCTCACTCCAGTAAGATTGGCAGCCATTAGGAAGTCAAACAACAAGTGCTGGCGAGGATGTGGGGAAAAGGGTACACTTGTACATTGCTGGTGGGACTGCAAATTGGTGCAGCCAATTTGGAAAGCAGTATGGAGATTTCTTGGAAAGCTGGGAATGGAACCACCATTTGACCCAGCTGTTCCCCTTCTCAGTCTATTCCCTAAAGACCTAAAAAGAGCATGCTACAGGGACACTGCTACATCAATGTTCATAGCAGCACAATTCACAATAGCAAGACTGTGGAACCAACCTAGATGCCCTTCAATAGACGAATGGATAAAAAAAAATGTGGCATTTATACACAATGGAGTATTACTCTGCATTAAAAAATGACAAAATCATAGAATTTGCAGGGAAATGGATGGCATTAGAGCAGATTATGCTAAGTGAAGCTAGCCAATCCCTAAAAAACAAATGCCAAATGTTTTCTTTGATATAAGGAGAGTAACTAAGAACAGAGTAGGGAGGAAGAGCATGAGAAGAAGATTAACATTAAACAGGGATGAGAGGTGGGAGGGAAAAGGAGAGAGAAGGGAAATTGCATGGAAATGGAAGGAGATCCTCATGGTTATACAAAATTACATACAAGAGGAAGTGAGAGGAAAGGGGAAAAAACAAGGGGGAGAAATGAATTACAGTAGATGGGGTAGAGAGAGAAGATGGGAGGGAAGGGGAGGGGAGAGGGGATAGTAGAGGATAGGAAAGGCAGCAGAATACAACAGACACTAGTATAGCAATACATAAAACAGTGGATGTGTAACCCATGTGATGCTGCAATCTGTATACGGGGTAAAAATGGGAGTTCATAACCCACTTGAATCAAAGTGTGAAATATGATGTCAAGAACTATGTAATGTTTTGAACAACCAACAATAAAAATTAAAGGAAAAAAAGAAGCCATAAAACTTATAAAAAATTTCATATGATTTCCTAACTCTGAGTTCCACACTTGGGTCACTGTGATTCTTTCTCCTTGGGTGAGTTAGCTAATGTATGGGTTATTTTATCAATAACTTATCCTTTGAGTTTAAATCTAACAAATCCAATTGCTTGTTAAACATCTGCAAGCTTGATTTTCCACAAGGACCTTAGGCCTAACATCTTCATAATTTAGTGCATTATTTTATTCTATCCCATTCTACTCTTCCTGTTGTATTCCCCAGATCAGTTAGTATCACCTAGTTGTAAGCAAGAAACATTGGAGCCCTTCTAATACTTGCCAGCTTTTGCCAATTTTGTCTATTGTTTCTCAAATCTCTTTACTCCTCAGATTTACTGTCACTTTGGTAGTTCAGACCTTTATTATTTCTACCATATACTAGCCTCCTAGATAATCTTCACTCCTCTAGCTTTGCCCATCTTAAATTCTTTCCCCTTACTACTATTTAAAACAAAACTGACTGTGATATTCCCTCCTTAAAATCCTTCAGTGAGGTCATATTTCCTACATAGTCTACAGAGCCCTCCACCTGCTGATCTCCCTGTACTTCTTCAGTTCTCTTACCCTTCCCTGCATTTATTGTTCTAATAATAGTAATTCTTGTAGTTTTCCTTGATTGCCTCATACTGTTCAATGCTTCCATATCATTGCTCATCATGATTTTGATTTCTCAGTTTGGAATGCCCTCATCCTTTTTTTCTACCCAGATAATTCTTATCCCAATTCAGGCATTATTTCCTTAGGGCACTTACCCTGAAGGTCCAACTTGGTCCAAATGTTCTTTCTTTTTGCACTACATAGTGCTTAACTCTTCAGGTGAAACCGTTAAACATAGTTACTTTATATACTATTTTTTACCATTTTTGTATCTGCAGTCTATGTATGCCTTCTTTTTCAGTTTGTAGTCCCTCTTTTTTGGGGGGTACCAGGTATTGAACTCAGGGGCACTTAACCACTGAGCCATATCCCATCCCTATTTTTTTTTAACTTTTTTAAAAATTGATTTTATTATTTTTTTAAATACACAACAACAGTGGAATGCATTACAATTCTTATTACACATATAGAGTACGATTTTTCGTATCTCTGTATATAAAGTATGGTCACGCCAATTTATGTCATTATACATGTATTTTGGTTTTTTTTGCATTACAATTCTTACTACACATATATACCATGATTTTTTTCATATCTCTGTTTGTATATAAGGTATGTTGACACCAATTCAAGTCTTCATACATGTACTTTGTATAATGATGACCATCACATTCCACCATCCTTGCTAATCCCCTGCCCCCTCCCTTTCCCTCTCACCCCTCTTCCCTATCTAGAATTCATCTAGAGGGTCTCATTGAGTTCCCTAGCACCTCACTTTTTGCTGATGCTGGCTTTGAACTCCTGATCCTCTTGCCTCAGCCTCCTGAGCCTCTGGGATTACGTGTGTGCCCCACTATGCCCAGCTATAGATGTAGGAGGTCAGTTTCCTTCATATATATTTTCTTAGGAATATATTATGAGCTCTTAAGAGCTCATCTTTGGTTAAACTTTAATTTTGGGAATCTGGAAAAGCCTGGATTGAGATGATTTGTCTTGGTTTCTCCTATGTGCTAGGGGATACTACCAAACTGGAACTGTTATTTATTTCTTAGATTATGAGTTCTCATGCTGTAAGTGTACTATAAATTAAAATGTGAGGACTCCATAAGACTTGGGGCTATCATAAATTATTTGGGAATATTATTGGTATTAGTACATTAGTCTTTTCTACCCAGTTTTGCCAATTTTTTTTTTACTTTTCAAAATTGTTTCTCCTTCCCATTCTTACTGACACCAGAAGCACTTTGGTTTTATTATTAGTTCATATTGTCAGTATTCAGATTTTTCTATTTACCTCCTTAATAGAAAATATACTGTAGCTTAATAGAAAATATACTATAGCCCTTTTGGGTTCCTGGTTTTATTTATAATTCTTCTTTTTAAAAGTTGTTGATGTATCCTTATTTTATTTATTTATATGTGGTGCTGAGAATTGACCCTAGAGCCTCACACATGCTAGGCAAGTGCTCTACTACTGAGCCACAATCCCAGCCCTTATTTGTAATTCTTAGATAAAGCTGCTTTACTTTGTCTAGTTTAATACTATTCCTCAGGAGTATGGATAAGCAGCAAAGTTTTAGTTTCTGGGTTGGGCTCATTGTTAGGGCAATCTTGGTGTTTGTGTCTATATAATTTTAGCTTTAGGATTTCTTCCTCCTTCACTCATTTCCCTCTTCCCTGCCTTTCTTACTCTTTGCCTCTTTTTTTCATTATTGAGTGCTTTCATTACTTCTGAGCATAGCAATGCATTTTGGTGTATTTGTTTTTACTTATCCTGAAACTGGGTGTTTCACAGTGTATCGCTGGGTGGCTAGCACCTTGCCAGGGAATTCTTGCCTGCTCAGAGGGATAAGCCTCCTGAGAAATTAAAGTCTAGAATAATTACTAAAGACCAAAAGACAAAGTCAGAAAGGATAGTTTTAAAGATGGCGCTCCTGATAGTTCCAGTCCACACAGGAGCTGGAGCTAGACAATTAAAAATTAGTTCCCATGGTTTATTTAAGGGGGTACATCAAAGGAGGGATAAAACTTCAAGGGCAGAGTCTTGCTTCCTGATGTCTTGCAGTCAACAGATTGATTGGTATCTTGGCAGGTCACATCCATCTCAGAGGGGCTGTGCGGCTACAGCAGGTCACCCCATCTCCAGTGCTGTGTGGGACCTGGAGCAGAGCTTGAATAGGGCCTACAAGGTCTATGGGCAGTCAACCAGAGGAAATGTCCGCTGGAAGTTCCTAGATACCCAATTTCCCTATTCAATTGGGCTGTGATGCATGTGATTAGGCTGTGATAGCCCATGAATGGCTCGAGACAACAGTGGAAAAGTATTTCAGAATATCTAGCCTATTTAAATTTCTAGAAACAGAGATTTTATAGATTTTGAGTGTGTGTTTATGTATTGTTAGGGATTATCCCAGGATCTTTCTTGTGCATGTTAAGCAAGTACTCTACCCCTGAGTTGTAGTCCTAGCCCACCTTGGACTTCATTTAAAAAAACTGGATTCTGAAACTGGGAATGTAACTTAGTGATATAATGTGTACTTAGCAACTTAGCACATGCTAAACACTGGGTTTGATTCTCAGCTCCAAACTGTCAGATCAGGCGAGGTGGTCAGTGACCAAATTTAAAAGGCCCACCCAATGAGGCTTTATTGAGATATCACTCCCAGGCAGAACTTGATCAGACCCACAGAATAGACAGGAGAAGGGTCTGAGGTGAAACCATGTGGAAGCTTGACCGGGTTGGACTTTTATGGGGCTTACAGCAGGAAGGGAAGTTCTTGGGATAGGAAAAGATGTTCTTAGGGTCCCTTGTCCCATTGGAGTTGGTCAGGAAAGTTGGCTGAACTCCAGGATTGGCCAGGGGGAAAGAACACAGAAATTCTTTAATTCAATGTATAAAACCATGTAATTTATATGTAATGAATGTCTACAACTTGCTTAAAGAGAGGAGAATCAGAACTGGATCCTGGACTCTTATTCACTTCTTGTCTTTTAGTATTAGTGCAGAGGGAAGAGGAACAAAGAGAAAGTATTTGTAGGTAAGGGTCTGTCTATTCAGCTTGGAGCTTTCAAGTGTTAATCTCTTTTTTTTGGGGGGGGGTATTACTGGAATTGAACCTAGAGGTATTCTACAACTGAGCTACATTCCCAGATCTATTTTTGAGACAGGTTATTATGAGTTGCTGAGGCTGGCCTCAAACTTGACAATCCTCTTGCCTCAGTCTGCTGAGTGGTTTGGGATTATATGTGTGAACCACTTTCATCCGGCTTCAAGAGTTAATCTTAATCTCTTCTTTCCATGAGAGACCAGTTTCACAGTCTCTCAGCTGTTAGAGCCCATCCCTCTAAGCAAACAAAACTCTCATCTGGGGAACTCAAAGAAAGGAATCTCAGATTCCTTGCTCTGTCTATCCCTGGGAATCAAAAAATGATGGAGCTGGGCTGGGGATGTGGCTCAAGCGGTAGCGCGCTTATCAGGCATGTGTGCAGCCCCGGTTGATCCTCAGCACCACATACAAACAAAGAAATTGTGTCCCCTGAAAACTAAAAAAAAAATATATATATTAAAAAAAAAAAAAAGGTGGAGCTGACTAGTGGGTCTTGCCGCTAGGTGGCGGTGTGAGACGGGGGTGGAATGACTATCTGGAAGCAGGTTTCTTTTTTTTTTTTCATCTCACAGAATTTTTTTTTTTTTTAATTAATTTTTATTGTAGGTTGTTCAAAACATTACATAGTTTTTGATATATCATAATTCACACTTTGATTCAAGTGGGATATGAACTCCCATTTTTACCCCATATACAGATTGCAGAATCACATCAGTTGCACATTGATTTACATATTGCCATTCTGGAGTCTGTTGTATTCTGCTGCCTTTCCCATCCTCCGCTATCCCCCCTCCCCCCTCCCCTCCCCTCTTCTCTCTCTACCCCCTCTACTGTAATTCATTTCTCCCCCTTATATTTTCCCTCCTTTCCCCTCACTTCCTCTTGTATGTAATTTTGTATACCCCTGAGGGTCTCCTTCCATTTACATGCAATTTCCCTTCTCTCTCCCTTTCCCTCCCACCTCTCATCCCTGTTTAATGTTAATCTTCTTCTCATGCTCTTCTTCCCTACTCTGTTCTTAGTAACTCTCCTTATATCAAAGAAGACATTTGGCATTTGTTTTTAAGGGATTGGCTAGCTTCACTTAGCATAATCTGCTCTAATGCCATCCATTTCCCTCCAAATTCTATGATTTTGTCATTTCTTAATGCAGAGTAATACTCCATTGTGTATAAATGCCACATTTTTTTTATCCATTCGTCTATTGAAGGGCATCTAGGTTGGTTCCACAGTCTTGCTATTGTGAATTGTGCTGCTATGAACATGGATGTAGCAGTGTCCCTATAGTGTGCTCTTTTTAGGTCTTTAGGGAATAGACCGAGTAGTGGAATAGCTGGATCAAATGGTGGTTCCATTCCGAGCTTTCCAAGAAATCTCCATACTGCTTTCCAAATTGGCCGCACCAATTTGCAGTCCCACCAGCAATGTACAAGAGTACCCTTTTCTCCACATCCTCGCCAGCACTTGTTGCTGTTTGACTTCCTAATGGCTGCCAATCTTACTGGAGTGAGATGGTATCTTAGGGTGGTTTTGATTTGCATTTCTCTGACTGCTAGAGATGGTGAGCATTTTTTCATATACTTGTTGATTGATTGTATGTCCTCCTCTGAGAAATTTCTGTTCAGGTCCTTGGCCCATTTGTTGATTGGGTTATTCGTTATCTCATTGTCTAATTTTTTTAGTTCTTTGTATATTCTGGATATTAGGGCTCTGTCTGAAGTGTGAGGAGTAAAGATTTGTTCCCAGGACGTAGGCTCCCTATTCACCTCTCTTATTGTTTCTTTTGCTGAGAAAAAACTTTTTAGTTTTAGTAAGTCCCATTTGTTGATTCTAGTTATTAACTGTTGTGCTATGGGTGTCCTATTGAGGAATTTGGAGCCCGACCCTACAGTATGTAGATCATAGCCAACTTTTTCTTCTATCAGACGCCATGTCTCTGATTTGATATCAAGTTCCTTGATCCACTTTGAGTTAACTTTTGTGCATGGCGAGAGAAAGGGATTCAGTTTCATTTTGTTGCATATGGATTTCCAGTTTTCCCAACACCATTTGTTGAAGATGCTATCCTTCTTCCATTTCATGCTTTTAGCCCCTTTATCAAATATAAGATAGTTGTAGTTTTGTGGATTGGTTTCTGTGTCCTCTATTCTGTACCATTGGTCCACCTGCCTGTTTTGGTACCAGTACCATGCTGTTTTTGTTACTATTGCTCTGTAGTATAGTTTGAAGTCTGGTATAGCTATACCGCCTGATTCACATTTCCTGCTTAGAATTGTTTTTGCTATTCTGGGTCTTTTATTTTTCCATATGAATTTCATGATTGCTTTCTCTATTTCTACAAGAAATGCCGTTGGGATTTTGATTGGCATTGCATTAAACCTATAGAGAACTTTTGGTAATATCGCCATTTTGATGATGTTACTTCTACCTATCCATGAACAGGGTATATTTTTCCATCTTCTAAGATCTTCTTCTATTTCTCTCTTTAGGGTTCTGTAGTTTTCATTGTATAAGTCTTTCACCTCTTTTGTTAGGTTGATTCCCAAGTATTTTATTTTCTTTGAGGATATTGTGAATGGGGTGGTTGTCCTCATTTCCATTTCAGAGGATTTGTTGCTGATATACAGGAATGCCTTTGATTTATGCGTGTTGATCTTATAGCCTGCCACTTTGCTGAATTCATTTATTAGCTCTAATAGTTTCTTTGTAGACCCTTTTGGGTCTGCTAGGTATAGAATCATGTCATCTGCAAATAGTGATAATTTGAGTTCTTCTTTTCCTATTTTTATGCCTTTAATTTCTTTCGTCTGTCTAATTGCTCTGGCTAGTGATTCGAGAACTATGTTGAACAGAAGTGGTGAGAGAGGGCATCCCTGTCTTGTTCCAGATTTTAGAGGGAACGCCTTCAGTTTTTCTCCATTCAGAATGATGCTAGCCTGAGGCTTAGCATAGATTGCTTTTACAATGTTGAGGTATGTTCCTGTTATCCCTAGTTTTTCTAGAGTTTTGAACATAAAGGGATGCTGTACTTTGTCGAATGCTTTTTCCGCATCTATCGAGATGACCATATGGTTCTTATTTTTAAGCCTGTTGATGTGGTGAATAACATTTATTGATTTCCGTATATTGAACCAACCTTGCATCCCAGGGATAAATCCTACCTGATCATGGTGCACAATTTTTTTGATATGTTTTTGTATCCGGTTCGCCAGAAGTTTATTGAGGATTTTTGCATCTAGGTTCATTAGAGATATTGGTCTGTAGTTTTCTTTCTTTGAAGTGTCTTTGTCTGGTTTAGGAATCAGGGTGATGTTGGCCTCATAGAATGAATTTGGAAGTTCTCCCTCTTTTTCTATTTCCTTAAATAGCTTGAAAAGTATTGGTGTTAATTCCTCTTTAAAGGTTTTGAAAAACTCTGCTGTATACCCATCCGGTCCTGGGCTTTTCTTAGTTGGTAGTCTTTTGATGGTATCTTCTATTTCCTCAATTGATATTGGTCTGTTTAGGTTGTCAATATCCTCCTGGCTCAATCTGGGCAAATCATATGACTTAAGAAATTTATCGATGCCTTCACTATCTTCTATTTTATTGGAGTATAAGGATTCAAAATAATTTCTGATAATCTTCTGTATTTCTGAAGTGTCTGTTGTGATATTGCCTTTTTCATCCCGTATGCTGGTAATTTGAGTTCTCTCTCTTCTTCTCTTTGTTAGCGTGGCTAAGGGTCTGTCGATTTTATTTATTTTTTCAAAGAACCAACTTTTAGTTTTGTCAATTTTTTCAATTGTTTCTTTCGTTTCGATTTCATTAATTTCAGCTCTGATTTTAATTATTTCTTGTCTTCTACTTCTTTTGCTGTTGTTTTGCTCTTCTTTTTCTAGGATTTTGAGTTGAAGTATTAGATCATTTATTTGTTGGTTTTTTCTTTTTTTAAGGAATGAACTCCAAGCAATTAATTTTCCTCTTAGAACTGCTTTCAATGTGTCCCATAGATTCCGATATGTTGTGTCTGTGTTTTCATTTATCTCTAAGAATTTTTTAATTTCCTCCTTGATGTCTTCTATAACCCATTGATCATTCAGTAACCTATTGTTCATTCTCCAAGTGATGCATGATTTTTCCTTACTTCTTTTATTGTTGATTTTCAATTTCATTCCATTATGATCAGATAATATGCATGGTATTATCTCTACTCCTTTATATTGTCTAATAGTTGCCCTGTGACATAATATATGATCTATTTTTGAGAAGGATCCATGTGCTGCTGAGAAAAAAGTGTAACTGCTTGATGTTGGGTGGTATATTCTATATATGTCAATTAAGTCTAGGTTATTAATTGTGTTATTGAGCTCTATAGTTTCCTTATTCAACTTTTGTTTGGAAGATCTGTCCAGTGGTGAGAGAGGTGTGTTGAAGTCTCCCATGATTATTGTATGGTGGTCTATTAGACTCTTGAACTTGAGAAGAGTTTGTTTGATGAACATAGCTGCACCATTGTTTGGGGCATATATATTTATGATTGTTATGTCTTGTTGGTGTATGGTTCCCTTGAGAAGTATGTAGTGTCCCTCTTCATCCCTTTTGATTAACTTTGGCTTGAAATCTATTTTATTTGAAATGAGTATGGACACTCCTGCTTGTTTGCGAAGTCCATATGAGTGATATGATTTTTCCCAACCTTTCACCTTCAGTCTATGTATGTCTTTTCCTATCAGATGTGTCTCCTGAAGGCAGCATATTGTTGGGTCTTGTTTAGTGATCCATTCTGCTAGCCTGTGTCTCTTAATTGGTGAGTTTAAGCCATTAACATTTAGAGTTATTATTGAGATATGGTTTGTTCTTCCAGCCATATTTGTTTATTTATGTTACTAAACATGGTTTGTTTTCCTCTTTGATTATTCCCCCCCACCTTTACTGTACTACCTCCCGCTGTTGGTTTTCATTGGTATTTTCCATTTCCTCTTCCTGTAATATTTTGCCGAGGATGTTTTGAAGAGCTGGTTTTCTAGCTGCAAATTCTTTTAACTTTTGTTTATCATGGAAGGTTTTAATTTCATCTTCCATCCTGAAGCTTAATTTCGCGGGATACACAATTCTTGGTTGGAACCCCTTTTCTTTCAACGTTTGAAATATGTTATTCCAGGATCTTCTAGCTTTCAGAGTCTGTGTTGAAAGATCAGCTGTTATCCTGATTGGTTTACCCCTAAATGTAATCTGCTTCCTTTCTCTTGTAGCTTTTAAAATTCTCTCCTTATTCTGTATGTTGGGCATCTTCATTATAATGTGTCTAGGTGTGGCTCTCTTATGATTTTGCACATTCGGCGTCCTGTAGGCTTCTAGGATTTGGGATTCTGTCTCATTCTTCAAGTCTGGGAAGTTTTCTCGTATTATTTCGTTGAATAGATTGGTCATTCCTTTGGTTTGGACCTCAATACCTTCCTGTATCCCCATGACCCTTAAGTTGGGTCTCTTTATGTTATCCCATATTTCTTGAATGTTCTGCTCATGGTTTCTTAACAGCTTTGCTGAGCTGTCTATGTTCTTCTCCAGTTGAAATACTTTGTCTTCATTGTCTGATGTTCTATCTTCTAAGTGTTCTACTCTGCTGGTAGTATTCTCAATTGAGTTTTTAAGTTGGTTTATTGTTTCCTGCATTTCCAGGATTTCTGTTTGTTTGTTTTTTATAACCTCTATCTCCCTGTATAATTGATCTTTTGCTTCTTGGATTTGTTTGTGTAATTTATTGTCGAAGTGGTCGAAGTGGTCTTTCATTGTCTGATTTTGCTGTCTAATGTCTTCCTTGAGACTCCAGATCATCTGAAGCATGTATATCCTGAATTCTTTATCTGACATTCCATCTGCTGCAGATATTACCTCTTCTAAAGTTGAGTTGACCTGCATTGCTTGTGGTCCTTTCTTTCCTTGTCTTTTCATACTGATCGCGTTTCTTTCTTCTGGTAGCCACGCCCCCGTATCTGGTGCAAGAGACCTCAGTTGTCAGCACTGGTGGGGGCTGTAGCTGGGAGACCCGCGCCGCGCGGCTCCCGCCGGCTCCTGCGTCAGCGCCGCCTCAGCTCCCGCCGGTTCCCGTGCCGCTGCCACGGTTCCCGCCAGCTCCGTCCGGCTCCCTCGCCGCTCCTGCTAATTTAGAGTCCGCTGGGAAGGAATCTCTTTGGCCGATCTTTGGTGACTTCCCCTCTCTGCTATGGCGGGCCCCTGGCTCCTTGCAGGAGTGACCGAAGGGAGAGGTGGAACTGGCTTGTCTCTGGTCTGATATAATCTCTGGTTTTAGATCCCAGTTCGCTAATTCATAGAGGCTTGGTTAGATTCCCTTCCCATCCTCTCAAGGTGGGGAGCCCTTTCCTGGGAGGGCAGGGCCGTTAGCAGAGCCGGAAGGGCACGTGCCTTCTGTCGGGCCAGGCGGGGACCCTTCTGGCTGCGCTGGGCCGCCGGGGGCTCCCTCAGCGCCAGGCAGATGGCGCCCGCGTGGCTAAGAGCCGGGTGGGGTAACCCTTCGCAGAGCGGGCGGGCCGCCAGGAGTGCCGGGATGGTGGGAGCTGTCTGCCGGCCGGGCAGGGACCCTTCTCGACGAGCAGGGCCGCTGGGGGCGCTTGTAAAGCCGGGCGGCTGCCGCCGCGTGTCTAAGACCCAGGCGGGCGGGGTGGCTGTTTGCAGGGCAAGAGCGGGACCGGCAGGGTAGCCGGGATGGCGGAAACTGTCTGTTGGCCGGGCAGGGACCCTTCTCGCCGAGCAGGGTCGCCGGGGGCGCTTGTAAAGCCGGGCGGCTGCAGCCTCGTGGCTAAGAACCAAGCGGGCGGGGTGGCTGCTTGCAGAACAAGAGCGGAATGGCGGGAGCTGTCTGCCGGCAGGGCGGGGACCCTTCTCGCCGAGCAGGGTCGCCGGGGGCGCTTGTAAAGCCGGGCGGCTGCAGCCTCGTGGCTAAGAACCAAGCGGGCGGGGTGGCTGTTTGCAGAACAAGAGCGGAATGGCGGGAGCTGTCTGCCGGCAGGGCGGGGACCCTTCTCGCCGAGCAGGGTCGCCGGGGGCGCTTGTAAAGCCGGGTGGCTGCCGCCGCGTGTCTAAGACCCAGGCAGGCGGGGTGGCTGTTTGCAGGGCAAGAGCGGGACCGGCAGGGTAGCCGGGATGGCGGAAACTGTCTGTTGGCCGGGCAGGGACCCTTCTCGCCGAGCAGGGTCGCCGGGGGCGCTTGTAAAGCCGGGCGGCTGCAGCCTCGTGGCTAAGAACCAAGCGGGCGGGGTGGCTGTTTGCAGAACAAGAGCGGAATGGCGGGAGCTGTCTGCCGGCAGGGCGGGGACCCTGGAAGCAGGTTTCTTTTAACAATTCCCTGAGACTTGGTTGGATTCCTCCTTGAGACACTCTTGGCCTGAATCCTTGCAACATGGTTAAGAGAATCATATGGAATAACAAATAAGAAATTTTGCTGGTGGTGGTGGGGGTGGAATCTTGCTATATTACCCAAGCTAGCCTTGAACTTGTAATTCTGCCATTTTAGTATCCTAAGTAAATGAGATTACAGGCATATACCACTGGCTTGGTTTAAGAAAGGTCTCTCAGGCTGGGGTTGTGGTTCAGCGGAAGATGGCTCGCCTAGCACATGCGAGACCCTGGGTTCTATTCTTAGCACCACATAAAAATAAAATAAAGATATTGTGTCCATCTACAACTAAAAAAGAATAAAATATTTTTTTAAAAAGAGAAAGCTCTCTCTCTTTTTAATGTTTTCTGGTGAATTATAGTTGTACATAATGATGGGTTTTTAAATTATTTTAATTTGTTCGAATTATTTATACATGAAAGTTGAATGTATTTTGACACATTGTACATAAATGAAGTATAACTTCTCATTCATCTGGTTCTATATGATGTAGAGTTACACGGGTCATGTAATCATATATGCACATAGGGTAATAATGTCAGATTCATTCTACTATCATTCCTACCCTCTTACCCCCTCCCCTCCCTTTACTTCTCTCTGTCTAGTCCAAAATATGTCTATTCTTCCCCTCTCCTCTTATTGTGAATTAGCACCCACATATCAGAGAAAACATTTGGCATTTGGTTCTTCAGGATTGGCTCATTTTGCTTAGCACAATAGTCTCCAGTTCCATCCATTTACTGGCAATGACCTAATTTCATTCTTCTTTAAGGCTGCGTAATATTCCATTGTGTATATATACCATAGTTTCTTTATCCATTCATCTGTTGAAGGGCATCTAGGCTTGTTCCATAGTTTAGCTATTGAATTAAGCTTCTATAAACATTATGTAGTGGGAATGGAATGATTGGGTCAAATGGTGGTTCCATTCTAAGATGTCTGAGGAATCTCCATATTGCTTTCCAGAGTGGTTACACCAATTTGCACCAGCAATGTATGAGTTTCATTTTTCCTCACATCCTTGCCAACATTTGTTGTAGCTCATATTATTATTAATTGCCATTCTGGCTGAAGTGAGATGGAATCCAGTGTAGTTTTAATTTGCATTTCTCTAATTGCTAGAGAATTAGAACATTTTGTATTAATTTGAAAATTTTGTATTTGTTGATCAATTGTATTTCTTCTGTGAAGTATCTGTTCAGTTTCTTTGCCTATTTATTGATTAGGTTATTTTTTTTTTTGGTATTAAGTTTTTTTTGAGTTCTTTATATAACCTGGAGATTAATGCTGTATCAGAGGTACAGGTGGCAAAGATTTTTTTTCCTATTCTGTAGGCTCTCTCTGCATGTTCTTGATTGTTTCCTTTACTGTGAAAAAGCTTTTTAGTTTGATTCCATCCATATTGGTGGGTTTTGTTGTTATATATTAGTACCTACATACAATATTAACAATATAATTTGGCCAATATCATCATTTCCATGTATTTTCCCTTTTCCTTCCTCTGTTCTCTTTCCTTTATTCTACTGATCTCCCTTTAATTTTCGTGAAATATTCTGTTCCCCCACCTATCGCTCCACCCCACCCTTACCCTACTTTCTTTTCTTTTTCCTTTCTTGTTTCCACATATGAAAGAAAACATATAATCTTTGACCTTCTGAGTATGGCTTATTTCGCTTAACATAATGGTCTCAAATTCCTTTTATTTTTCTCTAAATGACATAATTTCATTTTTTTTACAGCTGAATAAAACTATTGGTAAAGATGCCACATTTTCTTTATTCATTCATCTGTTGATAGACACATAGGCTGGTTCCATATTTCATCTATTGTGTATTGTGATGCTATCAACATGGGTATGCATGTATTATGTAGTATAGTGACTTTAATTCTTTAGGATACATACTGAGGAGTGGTATATCTGGGTAGTTTCGGTCCTAGTCTTTTGAGAAACCTTCATACTGACTTCCATAATGTTTGTACTAATTTACAATCCCACCAATAGTGTAAAAGTGTTCTTTTTCTCCACATCCTCTCCAGTATTTACTATTATTTGTGTTCTTTTTTCGAGGAGGGTGGGGTGGGTACCAGGGATTGAACTTAGATTATTTATATTCTTGATGGCAGCCATTCAGACTGGAGTTAGATAAAATCTCCATGTAGTTTTAATTTGCATTTCCCTAATTGCTAACAATGTTAAACATTTTTTCACTTATTTGTTGGCCATTTGTATTTCTTCTTTTGAGAAGTGTCTGTTTAGTTTGTTTAGTACTGAATCCTAGTTTTTTATTCAACTGTTTTTCATTCCTAACACTTTCCTTTTTCCTTCTTCCTTCAGAACACTGTCGGATCTTATTCTTTAGATAAACCTCACTTTGTGTCTGAATGAAGCATTTATCTGGCCCCACTGTCTCTCAGGATATCAACCTCTTACCTTTTTATTATTTTAAAAATATTTATTTAAAGAATCAAGATAAAATTCTCATATCATAGAATTCAGCCCTTTACATAGTAGTTTTTAGTATATTTTACTGTTGTAGCAATCATTACCAAAAAGCAACTAGGCCACAAAGTTAGGCCACAAAGCAACTATTAGCAAATACAAAAACATAGAGATAATACCTTTCATTCTGTCAGATCATGATGGAATGAAATTAGAAATCAAAGATAAAATAAAAAGTAGAAGCTATTCTAAAACCTGGAGACTAAATAATATGCTATTGAATGAGCAATGGATAGCAGAAGAAATCAGGGTTGATTTTTAAAAAATACTTAGAGGTATTTTTTTTTTTATAAATGAGAATAGTGATACAACATCAAAATCTCTGGAACATTATGAAGGTACTAAGAGGAAGGTTCATTGCATTGAGCTCATTCATTAAAATAATACAAATTCAAAAAATAAATAGCATTACATGTCAAAGCCCTAGAAAGAGAAAACCAGTCAACAAACACCAAAAGCAGAAGACAGGAAAGAATTAAAATCAGAACTGAAATCAAGGAAATTGAAAATAACAATGAAAAAAAAATTGACAAGACAAAAAGTTGGTTCTTTGAAAAAATAAAAATAATAAACCCTTGGCTGGGATTGTGGCTCAGTGGTAGAAAGCTTGCCTAGCACAGGTGAGGCCCTGGGTTCAATCTCCAACACCATATAAAAATAAATAAATAAATAAAGATATTGTGTCCAACTATAACTTAAAAATATAAATATTTTTAAAAAATAATAAACCCTTAGCTAAGCTAACAAAAAGAAATTTCAAATTACTAAAATTCATGATGAAAAAGGAAATAATAACAATCTTGAAGACATCAACTGTTAGGGTCTGTAAACAAGTCAAGATGGCGCCTGGCATTTTGCCAGGGAGAGTGGTTTGTGAAGTAACGCCATCGAGCCATTAAGTGTGGAGATTCCTTATTGGTTGACTGCTGTATCTAGTTTGTTAATTAAGATAAGCTGTATGTGATGTATATATACCCCTCCTGTCCTACAATAAACGGCTCCCACTCCTGCTGTATCAATGTACACAAGTTGTTTGTCACCCCCCGGTTAGTTTGCTGCAGCCGGACTGCGGCAATCAACAAATTTCTAGAGACATATCACCTCTCCAAATTGCATCAGGAGGACATAGAAAATTTAAACATATAAATTTCAAGCAATGAAATTGAAGATATCTTCCAGAGCCTGCAGAGAAAGAAAAGCCCAGGACCAGGTAGATTGTCACCTGAATTCTACCAGGCCTTCAAAAAAGAACTAACACAAATCGTCCTCAAATTATTCCATGAAATCAAAAAGGAGGGAACCCTTACCAACTCATTCTATGAAGCTAGTATCAACTCTGATTCTAAAACCAGACAAAGACACATCAAAGAAAGAAAATTTTGGAGCAATATCCCTGATGAATATTGATGCAAAAATTCTTAATAAGATACTGGCAAATCACATACAAAAACATATTTAAAAGATAATGTACAATGATCCAGTAAGGTTCATCCCAGGAATGCAGTTGGTTCAGCATATGGAAATCAATAAGCATAATTCATCATATCAATAGACTTAAAGATAAGAATCACATGATTATCTCAATAGATGCAGAAAAAGCATTTGACAAAATATAGCATTCATTCATGTTCAAAACACTAGAAAAATTAGGGATTGTAGGAATATACCTCAACATTACAAAAGCTATATATTTTAAACCCAAGGTCAACATCATTCTAAATGGAGAAAAATTGAAAGCATTTCCTCTAAAAACTGGAACAAGACAGGGATGCCCTCTTTCACCACTTCTATTCAACATAGTCCTGAAAATTATAGCCAGAAAAATTAGAAGAAAGAAATTAACGGTATACTAGTAGGAAAAGAACTCTGATGATCCCCATTTGCTAACAACATTATTCTATATTTAGAAGACCCAAAAACTCCACTAGGAAACTTCTAGAACTCATAAATGAATTAAGCAAAGTAGAAGGATTTAAAATAAACACCCATAAATCAACTGTGTTTCTTTACATCAGTGATGAGTCAACTGAAAGAGAAATTAGGAAAACTATCCCATTCATAATAGCCTCAAAAAGAATAAAATGCTTGGGAATCAATCTAACGAGTGTTGAAAGACCTCTTCAATGAAAACTACAGAACTCTAAAGAAAGAAATTAAAGATCTTTAGAAGATGGAAACATCTCCCATATTCTTGGATAGGCAGAATTAATATTGTCAAAATGACCATACTACCAAATGCACTATACAGATTTAATATAATTCCTATTAAGATTTCATTGATGTTCTCTATAGAAGTAAAAGCAGCCATGAAATTCATTTGGAAAATAAAAGGCCCAGAATAGTCAAATCAATCCTCAATGAGAAAAGTGAAGCAGATCACTTACTAGACTTTAAGTTATACTATAGAGCTATAGTAACAAAAATGGCATTGGCACCAAAACAGACATGAAGACTAGTGGAACAGAATAGAAGATACGGAGACAAACCTACATAAATACAGTTTTCTCTTACTAGACAAGGCGCCATAAACATACAGTGGAGAAAAGATAACCTCTTCAACAAACGTTGCTTGGAAAACTGAAACTCCACATGAAACAAAGTGAAATTAGACCCCTATCTCTCACCCTGCACAAAATTCAAAGTGAATCAAGGACCTAGGCATTAGACCAGAGATGGCTGAGCCTACTAGAAGAAAAGTAGACCCAATCTCCATCATGATTTATTTTATTTACCTAAAGAGCAAGAGGTAAAATTGCACACCTGTGGGCTGGGGATGTGGCTCAAGCGGTAGCGCGCTCGCCTGGCATGCGTGGGGCATTGGGTTCGATCCTCAGCCCCACATAAAAATAAAATAAAGATGTTGTGTCCACTGAAAACTAAAAATAAATATTAAAAAATTCTTTCTCTCTCTCTTAAAAAACAAACAAACAAATAAATAAATTGCACGCCTGTAATCCCAGTGGCTCAGGATTGTGAGTTCAAAGCCAGCTTCAGCAATGGCAATGTGCTAAGCAACTCAGTGAGACTGTCTCTAAACAAAATAAAATTTAAAAAAAGTAAAATCAAGAATCATTAAATGGGATGGTATCAAACTAAAAAGCTTCTTCACAGCAAAGGAAACAAGAACATGAAGAGAGATTCTGCAGAATGGGAGAAAATCTTTGCCACCTGTACTTCTGAGAGAGCATTTATCTCTAAATTATATAAAGAAGTAAAAAAAAAAAAACAAAACAAAAAACAAACCAAACCAAACCAAAACAAAAAACCCAACCCAATCAAACAACAAATGGGCAAAGGAACTGAACAGACACTTCACAGAAGAAGAAATATAATCAGTCAATAAATACATGATAAAAATATTCAACATCTCTAGCAATTAGAGAAATGCAAATTAAAACTACAATGAGGGGCTGAGAATATAGCTCAGTTGGCAGAGTACTTGCCTCACATGCATAAGGTCCTGGGTTCAATCCCCGTAACACACACACACACACACACACACACACATACACAAACACACACAGACCTACAATGAGATTTCATCTCATCAATAATATAAGAAACAATAAATGTTGGTGACAATGTGGGGGAAAATGTACACTAATACATTGCTGATGCAAATTGGTACAACCACTCTGGAAAGCAGTATGAAGATTCTTCAGAAAACTTAGAATAGAAACACCATTTGACCCCAGTGTCCCATCCCACTCCTTGACTATACACAAAAGACTTAAAATAAGCATACTATAGTGATGCAACCACATCAATGTTAATAGCATCTCAATTCACAATAGCTAAACTAAGGAACCAGCCTAGGTGCCCTTCAACAGATGAATGGATAAAGAAAATATGGTGTATATATACACAATTGAATACTACTAGCTTTAAGGAAGAATGAAATTATGGCATTTGCCAGTAAATGAAAAGAACTAGAGACTATCATGCTAAATGAAATAAGCCAATTCCAAAAACCCAAATGCTGAATGCTCTCCTGATATGCAGATGCTGACTCACAGTAGGCAGGGGTGAGGGTGGGGTGGGGAGGGAGGGATTCACCAGATTGGACAGGGCAGAGTAGGGGGAAGAGAGGGAGGATGGGAATGGGTATGGCAGTAGAACAAATTGGACATAAATTTTCTATGTTCATATATGAACATACAACCACTGTAACTTCTTCATATCATGTACAACTACCCAAATGGGTTGTTGTATACTCCATGTGTACATGATATGTCAAAATACATTCTACTGTCATGTCCAGCTAAAGAGTACAAATTTAAAAAAAAAAAACCTTTGCTGATTTTAAAAAAGGGTTCGTTGGAGGTGAGGGAGGGAAGGGGATGGTGGAATGAGAACATTATTACCCTAGGTACATGTATGACTGCATATGAAAAGTTGTGCTAAACATTTGTGTACAATGAATAAAAATGCATTCTGCTATCGTGTATAACTAATTAGAACAAATAAAAAATATTTCTTTTAAAAAAATGGGTTGGTTGGGCTAGGGTTATGGCTCAGTGGTAGAGTACTTGCCTGGCATGTATGAGGCACTGGGTTCAATTCTCAGCATTGCATATAAATAAATGAATAAAATAAAGATCCATCAATAACTTAAATACACACACACACACACACACACACACACATATATATATATAAATTTTTAAAAAATTAGTTTGTTGTCTATTTGTTGTTGAGTTGTAAGAATTCCTATGTGTTCTGGATATTAGTCCTTACAGATGTATGATTTATAAACATAATTTCACTGAGCTACATCCTCAGCCCTTCTTCTTCCTCTTTTGATAGTGTCCTTGGAGCCCAAAAATTTAAAAATTTTTAAAAATTTTTGCATAACTGGGATTGAACCTAGTAGTGCTTAACGATTGAGCCACACTCCTAGCCCCTTTTATTTTTTATTTTGAGACAGGGTCTTGCAACATTGCTAGGGTCTTGATAAGTTGCTTAGTCTGGCTTAGCTCATGATCTTCCTGCTTGAGCCTTCCTAGTTTCTGGGATTACAGGAGTGTGCTACCACACCTGACTATAAAAGTTTTAAATTTTGATGAAATCCAATTTGTCTATTTTTCCTTTAGTCATTCTTCTTTTGATATCATATATAAAAATCTATTACAAAATCCAAAATCATGAAACTTTATCCCTCTTCTAAAAGTATTATGGCTTTAGTTTTTTTGTCCATTTTGAGTTAATTGTTTTCATCATGATTATACATAATATTTATCATTTTAAATATTTGTGGTTGTATAATCCACTGGAATTAAATATATTCACAATGATGAAGTAACCACTACATCTATACCCCAAATCTTCATTATCCTGTACAGAAACTTTCCATTAAATAAAACTTTCAATTTCTCCTTCGCTCTGACCCTGGTAACCTCTATTTTACTTTTTGTCTCTATGGATTTGCCTATTGTAGGTACTTCATATAAGTGGAATCATGCAGCATTTAGCATATGTCTGGTTTATTTTATTTACTTTTTGGCTATGGTGAATAATGCTACTATAAATATTGGTGTACAAATATCTAGTCAAGTCTCTGCTTTTCATTCTCCTGGATATAGACCCATTACCAAACTTTTCAACATGGCTGCATCATTTTATATCCAACCAGAAATATATAAAGGTTTCAATTTTTCTACAATTATAAGAAATTCTTATTTTTAAAAAAGGATTGCTAGAATTTAAAAAAACATTTTAAAATAATTTTTATAATTACATCTTAAAATTTAAATTTATTTAAAGCTATTCATAAAAACATAAGTACCATGGTATTTTGATACATGTATACTTTGTATTATGTTTAAATCAGGCTAAACATACATGTCTCTTGAAACATTTTTCATTTCTTTATGGTGAAAAGAATTCTAGATTTTTGAGATATACAGTACATAATTGTTATCTATAGTCACCTTACTGTGCAATAGCACACCAGAACTTCTTACTCCTATTTAATTGTACTTTAGTATTCAATGATTAATTTTTCACCATCCCTCTCTCTCCCCTACTTTTTCTAGCTTCTGATAACCACTATTCTACTTTCAACATCTGTGAGATAACTTTTTTATATTTTGCCTGAGTGAGATCATGCAGTATCTGTCTTACTATGCCTGGCTTATTTCAGATTGTCCTTTCCTCGTTGAATAATATTGGAATCTTTCTGAAAGTCAACTGACCTTATATTTTAGATTTTATTTCTAGGCTTTTGTATTCAGTTTGGCTATATGTCTGTCTTAGGTCAGAATATATATATATATTCATTCTCTGGGTATGTGTGTGGTGTGCTGGGGATTGAACCCAGAACCTTGTGCACATGAGTTAAGCACTCTACCAACTGAGGTATATCCCCAACCCTCTATATTGTTTTAATTGCTATAGGTATGTACTGTTTCAAAGTCAGAAATTTGAGTCCTCTAACTTTACCATTTTTTGAGGCTATTGTGACTACTCAGGGCCTTTTGAAATTCTATATATGTGATTATCAGGATGGTTTTTATGTTTCTGTGAAAAAGGATGTTGGGGGCTGGGGTTGTGGCTCAGTGGGAGAGTGCTTGCCTCACACATGTGAGGCACTGGGTTCGATCCTCAGTACCACATAAAAATAAATAAACAAAATAAAGATATTGTGTCCATGTATAACTAAAAAATATTTTAAAAAAGAAAAGGGATGTTGGGACCTTAAGAAATATAAATATTTCACTAAATTTATAGTTCCATTTGGGTAATATTGATATCATGATTATGTTAAATCTTCCTATCCATGAATACAGGATATTTTCCCATTTACTTAGTGTTCTTTAATTTCCTTTAGCATTTTGTTTTGTAGTTTTCAGAGGAAGCATCTTTCACCTCTTTGGTTATAATTTTTCCTTAAAAAAGTTTTTCCCCCCTTTTTTAGTACCAGGAACACTTAACCACTGAGCCACATCTCCAGCCCTTTTTTGTTGTTGTTTAGCCAAATTACACTAAGTTGTTTAGGGCCTTGCTAAGTTGCTGAGGCTAACTTTGAACTTGCAATCCTCCTTACTCAGCCTCCTGAGCTGCTGGGATTACAGGTGTGCACCAAAGCACCCAGCAAAAGTATTCTTTTAATACCTTTATATTTGATTGTAAATGAAATTATGTTTATAATTTCCCTTTTTGTATTGCTCATTTGTGGTATATAAAAAAACAACAGAATAGACAGTATAAAAAAAGAACCTCTCTACAGCACTTTATAATTAAAATGCCTAAAATGCAAGACAAGGATAGAATTTTAAAATCCTCAAGAGAAAAATGTCAAGTCACATTCAGAAGTAAACAAATCAGATTCACTTCTAATTTCTTAGCATAAACTCTACAAGCCAGGAGGGCTGGGAATGATGTGTTCCAAGTACTGAAAGAAAATAATTGTCAACCAAGACTGCTATATCCAGCAATGTTATCATTCAAAATTGAAGATGAAATAAAAACCTTTCAAGATAAGCATAAACTAAAAGAATTCATGACTTCTGAACCAGCCTTACAGAACTTAAAGAAATACCACACAGAGAAGAAATAAAAAACTAGGGCCAGGTGCAGTGGTGCTTTCCTATAATCCCAGAGGCTCAGGAGGCAGAGGCAGGAGGATCACAAGTTCAAAGCCAGTCTTAGCAAAAGTAAGGCACTAAGCAACTCAGTGAGACCCTCTCTAAATAAAATACAACAAGGGGCTGGAGATGTGGCTCAATTGTTGAGTGCCCCTAAATTCAATCCCCAGTATCACCGTCCAAAAAACAAAGAAATAAAAAACAAGTTGGGTGTGGTAATGCACACCTATAATCCCAGCAGCTTTGGAAGCTGAGGCAGAAGGATTTCGAGTTCATTGCCAGCCTCAGCAAAAGCGAGGCACTAAGCAACTCAACGAGACTCTGTCTCTAAATAAACTACAAAATAGGGATGGGGATGTAGCTTAGTGGAGGAGTGCTCCTGAGTTCAATCCCCAGTACTCCCTCAAAACAAACAAATACCAGAGCTCACCAAAAAATATATTTTATTTTAAGAGTATCTTAGTAAATGAGAAACAAGACAGAATTAAACACATTAAATAAATCATAATGGCAGGAATTAATAAACAGCTGTAAAATAACATTAAATATAAATGGTTTCAAATCTTCAATTAAAAGACATAGGCTGACAGAATGGATTAAAAAACAAGACCCAACTATATGTTGTTTGCAAGAGATGTGCCTTAAAAGCAAAGACAGCCATAGAATGAAAGTGAAAGGATAGAAATTGGTATACCATGCAAATGGAGCCTCAAAACAAGCAGGAGTACTTATTCTTATATCTAACAAAGAATATTTCACCCCAAAATTAATCAGAAGAGACAAAGAAGGTCACATCATATTGGTAAGGGAATAATCCAACAAGAAGATACAACAAAAATAAATATTTATGCCCCAAATGTGTGTGCAACTAATTACATAAAAGTGATACTATTCAAATTGAAGGCCCAGAAAGACCCCAGTACAATAATACAGGTGATTTCAACACACTTCTCTCACCATTAGAAAGGTCATCCAGACATAAACTCAGTAAAGACTTCTTGGATTTGAAAAATGTTATAAATCAAATGGCCTAACAAACATCTATAGAATATTTCATCCAGCAGCAACTAAATTCACTTTCTTCTCAGTGGCTCATGGAACCTTATCCAAGATAGAGCATATTTTAAGCCACAAAGCTACTCTTAGCAAATATAAAAATATTGAGCTGGGGTTGTAGTCAGTGGTAGAGCGCCTACCTAGCATGCATGAGGTATTGGGTTAAGCACAATAAATAAATCAAAATGGCAGGATACCACATAAAGGTAAATAAATAAGATGAAGGTATTGTGTCCATCTAAAACTAAAAATAAATAAATATTTTTTTAATCTTTTCATCTTCTCTGATCATAATGGAATGAAATTAGAAATCAACACACACACAAAAAAAACAACTCCACAGAAATTATATAAACACATGGAGATAGAACAATGGGTGATAGGAAAAAATCGAAGGACTCAAATGTGAATAATGATACAACTTATTAGAATCTCTGGGACACTATGAAGGTAATTCTAAGAAGAAAGCTTATAGCTATGAGTGTTTACATAATAAAATCAGAAAGATCCCAAGTAAAAAATCTAATGATGCATCTAAGGCCCTTGAAAAAAAAATCAATTCCAAAACCAGTAGAAAGAAGGACATAATTTAGATTATAGCCTAAATCAATGAACTTGAGAATAAAGAAAATACAAAGGATTGATGGTATGAAGAGTTGGTTCTTTGAAAAGATAAATTAGGTTGATAAAACACTTAGCTGGTTTATACACAAAGAACTTAAAATCATCATACACATCAATGACACACCACATCAATGTTCCCAGCAGCTCAATTCACAATAGCTAAACTGTGGAACCAACCTAGATGCCCTTCAACAGATGAATGGATAAAGAAACTGTGGTACATATACAATGTACAGCATTAAAAGAGAATAAAATTATGGCATTTGCAGGTAAATGGATGGAGTTGGAGAATATCATGCTAAGAGAAGTAAGCCAATCTCAAAAACAAAGGCTAAATGTTTTCTTTGATAAGTGGATGCTGATTCATAATGGGGGAGGGGCATGGGGGAGAATGGAGGAACTTTGATTTGGCAAAGGGGAGGATGGGAAGGGGAGTGGACATCGGGGCAGAAATGATGGTGGAATGGATGAACATCATTACCCTAGATACATGTATGACTTCACGTCTGGTGCAACTCTACATCATGTACAACCAGAGAAATGAAAAGTTGTGCTCCATTTGTGTACAATGAATCAAAATGTATTCTTCTATCATGTATAACTAATTAGAACTAATAAAAATTAAAAAAATAGAGTTAAAAAAGAGTACAAATAATAATAAATGCTGGAGAGGATATGGGGGAAAAGGAATACTTCTACACTTTGGTGGGACTGTAATTAGTATAACCACTGTAGAAGTCAGTATGGAGGCTCCTCAAAAGACTAGGCATGGAATCACCATAAGTCCTAGCTATAACACTTCTTGGTATTTATGCTGAAGAATTAAAGGCATCTTATTATGGTGATACATGCATATCCATGTTTATAGCAGCACAATTCACAGTAGCCAAACTATGGAACCAGCATAGGTGACCATCAGTGGATGAATGGATAAAGAAAATGTGGTATATATATACACAATGGAGTTTTGTTCAGTCATAAAAAAATGAAATTATGGAATTTGCAGGAAAATGGATGGAACTAGAGACCATCATGATAAGTGAAATAAGTCAAACTCAGAAGGTTTAGGGTCATATGTTCTCTCTCATATGTGGAAGCTGGAGAGGAAAAAGGAACACAAAGGGGTGGATCTCCTAAAAATTAAAGGGAGATCAGTAGAGAAAAGGGCCCAAGGGATGAGAGGCAGGGAAGAAAGGAGGAAATACTGGGGAGTAATATTGGTCAAATTATATCATTTCTCCATTTGTGTACAATATGTCAAAATGCCATTCTACTATTAATAAAAAATTTAAAAAATATATTGTTATATTTTTTGCATGTACAAAATATGTAACAGCAAATCCTACCAATATGTACAAATACAACTATAATGGAAAAATGAGGACTTAAAAAGAAAAACACTGATTTTTGTGTGCTGATCTTGTACCCTGAAATTTCATTCAGTTTGTTTATTTGCTCTAGTGGCTTTCTTGTGGATTTTTTAGGATTCTATGTATATAGGATCATGTCATCTGTGAATAGAGATACTTTGTTCTCTTCATTTCTAGTTTGAATGCCTTCTCTTTCTTTCTTTCTTTCTTTTTTTTTTTTTTTTGCCTAATAGCTCTGGTTAAGGTATTCATTGTTATAATGTTGAATAGCAGTGGTGAAAGTGGGCATCCTTTATTTGCTTCTGATCTTAGGGGGAAACTTTCTTTGTTTTTTGTCTATGTGTATATTGCTAACTATGCATTTTAGAAAATAAATAGCATTTATCAGTTATGGCATGTTCTTTCTAATCCATGTTTTCTGAGTTTTTATCAGAAAAGGGTTGAATTTTGTTAAATACTATTTCTGTGCAAAATTATCGTGTATTTTCCCCCTTTCATTCTGTTATATGATACAATATGTGACTATATTTTCTCTTATTTAAATAATTTTTTAGTTCTCAATGGACCTTTACTTTGCTTATTTATATGTGGTGCTAAGACTCTAACCCAGCACCTCAGACATGCTAGGTAAGTGCTCTACCACTGAGCTACGACCCCAGCCCTGGATTTTCTTATGTTGAACTACCCCTGCATTTCTGGAATAAATCCTATTTGCTTACGGTGAATAATATTTTTAATATGCTGTTGAGCTCAACTTGCTAATATTTTGTTGAGGATTTTTGCATATATATTCATGAGGATATTGATTTGTAATTTTCTTTTCTAATGAAACTTTATTTGTCTTTAGTGTCAGGATAATGCTGACTGCGTTGACTAAGTTAGAAGGTTTTCTTCTTCTTTGGTTTGTTTGGAGGAGTTTGAGAAAGACTAGTGTTAAAACTTCTTTAAATGTTTGGTAGAATTCACTAGTGAAGACATCAAGCTCAGGACTTTTCTTTGTTAGAAGGCTTTTATAGTTATAAACCTGTTGAAATTTTCTTTTTATTTTTGAGTCATTTTAGGTCATCGCTCTCATCTCTTTTCTTCCCTTCCCTTCCCTTCTCCTCCTCTTCCTCTCCTTCTTCTCCTTCTCCTCCCCCTCCTCCTCCTCCTCCTCCTCCTTCTTCTTCTTCTCCTTCTCTTTCTTCTTCTCCCTTCCTTTGTCCTCCCCCTCCCCCACCTCTCTCTGTGATTTATTATAAAGAACTAACTCACTTGATTCTGGAGTCTGAGTTGGCAAGCTAGAGATCCTAGAGACCCAGGAGAGTCAATGGTTTAGTTCCAGTCTGAGTCAAAATGCCTGAGAACAAAGAGACTTAAATGTTAACATCATTCCAAAGCACTCAGAATAATATTTCCCCAAATATCTGGGAGCCTTTTGGTCCAGTCAACACCATCACAGTGTGTTTTCAGGAATTTGTCTTTCTCTTCTAGATTATATAATTTGTTGACATACAATTCTTTGTAGTATTCTTTTATAATCCTTTCTTTCACTGTAAGGCTGGTGGTATTGTCCCCACTTTCATTTCTGATTTTAATAATTTAAGTCTTCTTTTATTCTTAGTTAATATAGCGAAGTTTGTCAATGTTTTCCAAGTTTTCAAGCAACCAACTTTTGGTTTTATTGATTTTTTTATACTGTTTATTTTCTATTTTATTTATTTCTTATCTAGGCCTTATCATTTCATTCTTCTTGCTCAGAACTTAGCTTTGCTCTTCTTCTTCCAGTTTTTTAGATTGCAAAGTTAAAATGCTGATTTAAGGTATTTTTTTTGTCTTTTAGGAAAATATAGATAATTTCAGTAATTACAGTTTCTTTTCTTTTTTTTTTTTTTTAGAGAGAGAGAGAATTTTTTAATATTTATTCTTTAGTTTTTTGGCGGACACAACATCTTTACTTGTATGTGATGCTGAAGATCAAACCCAGCGCCGCTTGCATGCCAGGGAGCGCACTACCACTTGAGCCACATCCTCAGCCCTATTACGATTTCTTATAAGCACTCCTTTCATTGCATCCAATAAATTTTGGTATGTTGTATTTACATTTTCATTTGTATCTAAGTATTTTATATTTTTCTAATGATTTTTTATTTGATCCATTCATTATTTTATGGTATTTTCTTTAATTTCAATATTTTGGAGAATTTTCCAAATTCCCTTCTCATTTGATTTCTAATTTCATTTCATTAGGGTCAGAGAACATGCTTTGTATGACTTCAATCCTTTTATTGATACTTGTTTTCTAACTTAATATTTGGTCTAGTTTGGAGAATATTCCATGTGTACTCAAAAAGAATGTGTATTCTTTAAAGTGGAATGTAGTATTTGTGTCTATTAGACCTAGTTAATTGAAAGTATTGGTCAAGTATTGTACTTGATTGTTAAACTTATGCTTAGTTTTTCCAATATTGAAAGCAACTTATTGAAGTCTCCAACTATTATTGTTGAATTGTCTATTTCTCTCTTCAATTCTGTCAGATTTTGTTTCATATATTTTTGGGCTCTGTTGTTAGATGAATATATGTTTATACATTTTCTATCTTCTCAATTAGTTGACTCCTTTATTATAAAATATCCTTTTTTTTTTCTTGTAACAATTTTTGTTTTCTGATATTAGTATAGCCACTCTGTGACTTCTCTTTCACTGTTTAGTTATTTTTTCTCATTCTTTATCTTTTAATCCATTTGTCTTTAAATCCAAAGTGTTTTTCTTGTAAATAACATGTAGTTGGATTATTTATTTTTAATTTATTCATATTTAATGTAGTTACTGACACAGTAAGATTTATGTCAACCATTTTGCTTTTAGTTTTTCGTACGTCTCATTTTTCTCAATTGCTCTCTTACTGCCTTCTTTTTTGTTTAATAAATATATTCTGGTATGTCATTTTAATTACCTTGTCATTTCTTTTACAATAATTTTTAGTTGGTATCTTATGGATTACAATAATCTTAACTTGTAAAAATTTTCTTAATTTGTTCTAATAAGTTTTATCTTTATCTTAACAAACATAAGTTAAGAAGCTAGTTTGAACTAATACTAACTCCATTTCAATAGTATAGAGAAACTTTGCTCCTTCAGAGCTCTATTTTCTTCATCATCCTTTGTTCTCTTTTGGGCATACAAATTATATCTTTGTACATTCCCATTAATACATATTTGTAAATATTGTTATATTCAGGTGTCTTAAATAATATAGAAGAAATAATTACAAATAAAAATATATTTATGATATCTTTTTATTTTTATTACTATAATTACATTTACCAGTGCTCTTCATTTCTACATGTAGATTTGAGTTTCTGTCTAGTTTCCATTATTTCAACATGAAGGACTCCCTTAAATATTTTTTAATAGGGTAGATTTGCTAGCTAATGATTTAAAAAAAATTTTTTTTAGTTGTAGATGGGCACAATATGTTTATTTATCTATTTATTTATTTATTTATACGTGGTGCTGAGTATTGAACCCAGGGCCTCACAAGCACTCTACCACTGAGCTATAGCCCCAGCCCCAGCAAATGATTTTTTTTAGCTTTTGTTTATCTGGGAATGTTTTGATTTCCTTTGTGGTTTTGATAGGTAGTTTTGTTGAATATAGAATTTTTCTGTAATTCTTTGAGTAAGTCATTCAATGCCTTCTGGTCTTCATAGCCTCTGATGACAAATAAGCTGTTAATCTTATTGGAGATCCCTTGTATGTGATGAGTCATTTTTTTCTTGCTTTTCTTCAAGATTTTCTGTCTTTTTTTTTTTTTTTTTGGTACCATGTATTGAGTGCTTAATCAGTGCCACATCCCCAGTCCTTTTTATTTTTTGTTTTGAGACAGGATCTCACTAAGTTGCTTAAGGCCTTCCTAAATTGCTGAGGCTGCCTTTGACTTGCAAACCTCCTGCTTCAACCTCCTGAGTTACTGGGAATACAGGAGTGCCTCACTATGCCCAACCTGTCTTTGTCTTTTGATAGTTTGATATGATGTCTAGCTGTGGATATCTTTTTATTATCCCACTTGGTGTTCATTGAGCTTTTAGGGTGTGTAAATTAATAAAGGTTTTTCACCAACTTGGAAAGTTTTCAGTTGTTATTTTTTCAATATATTTTTGCTCCTTTCTTTTTCTCCTCTCTTTCTGAAATTTTCATTATTTATACATTATTATGCTTGATAGCTACAGGTATTATAGACTGTTTTTCTTCTTTCTTTTTTCCTTCTGTTCCTCAAATTGAATAATCTCAATTGACCTATCTTCACATTCAGTGATTTTTGTTCTGCTTTTCCAATTTATTCCTGTGCTTCTGCCAAATTTTGCATTTCAGATACTGTACTTTTCAACCCCAAAGTTTCTATTTGATGATTAAAAAAAATTTTTTTTGCAGTGTGGATTGCTCTTTATTGATAATCTCTATTTAGTGAGACAGCATTTTCACGTTTTTCTCTAGTTTTTTAGACATGATTTTCTTCAGTTCTTTGAACAGATTTTAAATAGCTGATTTATAATCTATCTAGTAAGCCCAATTTCTGGGCTTCCTCAGAATCACTTGATTATTTCCCCACTCCACCCTATGTATATGCATAGGACATATTTTTGTTTGTTTTTCATAGTTTTGTGTTGAACACTGGACCGTCTAAATAATATAGTGTGACTTCTATGGAAACCAGATTCTCTCCTCTTTTCAGGGTTTATTGTTGTTATTGTTTGTTTGTATAATAATTTTCTGAACTAATCCTATAAATTCTGTATATTGTCTGGGGCCAGTGACCAGCCAATGATTGCAGAGAGATTTCATTAAATGATTGGAGTGGATGTGTCTCCCAGTTCTGTTGAGGGAGTGTGAATACACAACACACTTCTGGTACTATTTTAGAGTTACTTGCTGACATGCAGGACACCACAGGCTCTCAGCCACTGTGGAGCATTGAAGAAAAACCAGGGCAGCTACACAGTCCTCAGCTGCTCTCAAGTCCCAAACCTGGGGGAGCATTATAGAAGTAATAAAGCCATATATTGTAGGGTCTCCTCTTTATGTATAGTAAATACTTGGTGATTATGTACTGGTTTCTGATTACTGTTCTACACTAGAGTGTCCATTAGTTTAATTCAGTGTAATCTCTTAATGCCCATCCTCACCCCTTTCCAGTTTAAATACAGGCTAATGTTTCCCCACTGCTTCCCCAGCCCCTACTTAGGTCCACCTTCAATCTTCATTCACCTTCTTATTTTATCCACTCCAGGTTAATGCTTCTGCAGTATCTTTTCCTAAGACCCAGAATGAGATACAGTCTCTCATCCCAGCTTAAACTGAATAACTGCTTCTGCAAAAGTAGAATGAAAATTTCTGGGTTTTGCTCTCTTTGATCTAAATATCTTAGTCTTCTGGCTCCTAAGTGTTTTTATTTGTTGATTGGTTGGTTTTAGTTTTTGGTTTTTGGTGTAGAGTTGGGAATAAAATCCTTGGTCTCATATGTGCTAGGCAAGCACTCGACCACTTAGCTACTGAGCTAGATCCCAGATCTCAATTTACAAGTATAATCTGGCCTCACAGATCCATGTGCAATTTTCCATTCTTCCTAGATTGTTGAGAGCCACAGCCGAAGGGGCTCCAGCAAACTTTCAGACTGCCAGCTGATGATTGGCTCACAGCGGCCCCAGCAACACCTAGCTGATTGGCTCCTCTGTGGAGATGCTCATTGAGCTGTTTCCCTGCCCTTTCAGACTACCAGCTGATGATTGGCTCACAGCGGCCCCAGCAACAACTAGCTGATTGGCTCCTCTGCGGTGATGCTCATTGGGCTGTTTCCCTGCCCTTTCAGACCACGGAGCTGCTCATTGGGGGACTTTTTTGGCTCCGCCCATGCGACCCAGCCAATCGGCCTCAAGAGCAGGAGGATTGTGGGAGGAAGAGGTTGTTGGGGTGTGTGGCTTGTGGGAAGCCGGTGGTGGCAGTTGGGCTCTGAGGGTTTTTTCCTGAGGAGCTGTTTTGTTTATCTTGTGTGGTTCTAAAAATAAAGTTAGTTTCTTTTGACAAGTGGCTCCTGAATTGTGCCCAGCCAGACTGCGGCACTAGATAATTTCCTACAAACAATAATATTTGGAATCAACCAGAGTCTCACCTTTGAAAGAGCCTTATATAACACTGGTGCTTTTTGATCTGCAGGACCCAAGGGTTTCTGGCACTGATGCAGTCTCAGGACACTTAATAGATAATGCTCAGCTAAGGAAAAAGCATAGATCCTATGAATACACTCTAGGTATTTATAGATTAAAGCAGTGAGGATCAAAGAAAGATTTGATTGGACACCCAAGAAGCTTCTATGTGAAGAGCCTAACAAAGTTTCAGTTAGGGAATGATCTAGGGAAGAGTCTGAGGCATAGATTGAAAAACGGTCCCAAAGGCATGGAGGAGTTGGTAGTGTGCAAAGTTACCCAGGTTTTAGGGACTGATTTAAGAAGAGAGAGAAAAAAAAACAAAAAACAAAAACAAAAACAAAAAACAAACAAAACTTGTATGTCATTCAAGTAATGGATCATGAAAATGACATTAATGTGTTCAGGAGAGAACTAGACCGGAAGAAACAGGAAAATATCCTGAAGTTTTACTTGGGCAAGAAGATGGACAAATCTATCAGAGTAGGCCCTTATAGAGATGTATTGTTCATGGCTTACTGACAACCATATACTGTCCTCTCCTGGTAAGTCCTATAACTGCTTGGAAACTAGACTTTAAGTACCCTCAGTGAATCAGGAACACCGCCTGCATAACTATTGGAAGTTTATCTTCCTTGACTCGAGAATCACACACATATTAAAAGCCCAGATGTTATGGTTTTTAGTGTGGAAGAGGTAGAAGTTACCTTTCAAGGTCTCTGAATCCATAAAATGGTTAAAGTGATATAAGTCCACTCATGGCCCCTTTCCCAGTCTACTTTTCTTTTTAGCCCCCCCATGTTTTAAGCATAGATAAATCAAGGTTGTTTAGCTCCTTGAAAGAAAGTCTTAGGCAGGGAGATTAACACCATAAAAAACTCAGTCCCTGGGCTGGGATTGTGGCTCAGTGGTAGAGTGCTTGCTTAGCCCGTGTGAGGCACTGCATATAAATAAATTAATAAAATAAAGGTTCATCAACATCTAAAATAATATTTTTTAGAAAAACTCATTCCATGCCCTGGATAGTCCTTTCCCTGTCCCCTCAGCTGTGAGCAAAAAGTCTAGAGGGCTCTGAGGTACTGGTCATGGGTTCACAGAGAACCCTCAGTCCAAGGAAGAGAGAAGACAAGCTTTTTGGTTCATGATACTGTTATCATGGATAAACTTTGTTGGGGATAAGAGAGACAGTCAGTTCACAGTCGTTCCAAGTCAAAAAATAGCAGGAAAGGACCCAAGAGATGAGAGTGGAGTTGCATCCCATCACACTGCAGCCATGGAGGAGCAGTGCCCAGAGGTGGAGGTCAGAGAGGAGAGGATCTGAAGGGGCTCACCACAGACAGGAACATCTTTTCAGTTTCCTCTTTAGGAGAAGGTTACAGAGACTCATGAATTTCTTCAAGGGCCAAAGGTGCAAGGGAGAAATGAAGTCCAAGGAGATTCCTAATCCATGCTTGGAAGATGTCTGGGAGCCAGTAAGCTGAATTTGTCTAGTAAACTGAGAGGTCAAAATCTCCAGCGACCAAGAAATGCCCTTCCTTAAGAGTGCCAGTGGTCTAAAATCCAGGATGGCCAAGTTTTAAAGAGAATATTATTGTCATCCAAAATGAGCAAATGATTTTTATAGTTCTTTCATTACAAAATTACACAAAAATATAAAATATTCAGGGGCTTGTCAAAATGAGAAAACTTAATAAAGTGGTTTAAAGAGTAAGCATATTCCCCTGTCCCATCTTTATTGTCTTGACTTCTATAAAGCTCTGTGTGTATGTGTGTGTGTATGAGGGGTTACACAAATATTAAAGAACCAGAAAATCCCACACAACCTCTAAGAAAGGTGAAGTTCAGTTTGCAGGTGAAGCTACAGAGCTGGCCTCAGGGCATTTCAGTGAAGTGTCCCTTACTTCAGATAACCTGATTTCTAGGATCTCCTAATCCCATCCTCAGTGTGTGTTCCATGAAGACATGAAAATTTCCCAGGTCCTGTGTTTTTATATGAGGGCCAGAGGGAGAAGTCTAGCTTAGCAGATTCAGATCCACAAACTTCAGCCAGGACCAGAATTTAGCCTTGAGTAAAGAGAAGGTCTACTCTGGAGCCCAGAGCAAGAGGGCGTGGAGTAGTGGATACAGGGTTGGGGGGTCTCCCTGCCCAGGCCAGGGGATTAGGAGACACTCTTGTGAGCAAGGTCCCTTGGTTTTCACATTACAAGTTACAGCCCCTGGCAAAAATAACTGGGGTAATAGGATGAGGATCCGTTTCCAATGACTCTGTCCTGGAATGAAAGGTGAGGCAGCAAGGTCATGGTAAAGCCCAGTCAGTGTCCACTGCTGTGCAGGGCCAGGCTCAGCTGGAGACAGCACTGTGTTTAAGGCACTGAGAACACTTGAGCTCAGGAGCATGTAACTGTCCTGGGCCTGATTCTGGAGACAAAGCCATCACACTTGGAGGAAGGAAAATCCTAGGAGGAAGTCCAGGCCCAGACATCTCCTGTGGATGGGCCTCCTGTAGCCCAAGGGCTCCTTCCCACCCAGACCCAAGGGAAAGGACAGGGACACCATCATAAAGGTCACTCAGGCCTTGAGAGCCAGAGTTGTCTCAGCAGGGACTAGCAGGTCAGATGCTAGGACAGATATCTCCAGAAAACTGTTGAGATGCAAGGATCGGCAAATAAGTTCAGTACCTCCCATGGGGCCCATGTCCCCAACCCAGACTCTGCCAGCTCTAGCCAAGGATTCCAGGAATCTCTAGCTACCCTTTCTGTTGCCTGACCTTGGTCTCTGGGGATGTCTCTCTTTTGGTCAACCACAAAGTCCTCCTCCATCCCCTTCTAGGAAGAAAATTCCTCTAATTCACAGAAATTTTGGACAAGAGGAGAAAATCTATTCCATATCATGTTGATATATCTTCCAAAGAGCATGGTCTCTGTTTCCTATGACCAGGGATTTTTTTTTCTTCTCAAATGGTCTGATTCTTCTAATATCTGAGTGATATCTTCTATTTTTCTTGTGTTTGGGTACATGTTTTAGAAATCCAAAGAGTCTGAGTTTAGAGAAAAGAAGGAGTCATCCTCAACTTATATCAAGGGCCTGCTTGGGCTTCTCAAAGGTGGCCTGGGCCTTGGAGGGAGGTTGACAGTGGCACTACACACCTGTCCCCATCTCAGGTTAGTTGCTCCTGCTCAGAGGCCATATTTTTAAAATACTTTATTTTTTCCATAATACTGTCATTACAAAAAAATACAAAAAAAACTACTATAAAAACATTCAGGGGCTTGTCAAAGTGAGAAAACCTAAATATCCCACCCCAGGACTGGCTAAAGCAGTCTGCTCCCAGCTCCTTCACTATTTGATTTTTATACAACAGTGGGAGTGGGGTGGGGTTACATAGGCATAAAAGGGCTGGAAATTCCCCACACAGCCTCTAAGAAGGATAAGAAATAAGTAGCTTCACATATCATAAAAGTGGGATTTGGAAGTTTGGGGTGGCTAGACCCTGAGTTCAGAGGTGTGGGGAGAAACCTGTGACCCTGAATCTCCTGGTGAGAAATAGCTGCCACCCAAAGCCCTTACCCTTCTTGATGAAGGTTGGGAGATGGGCCCTGCCCCACCTCTTAGCTTCATACCTTAGGCCCCTCTTCCTTCCCTCTGACCTTGAACACTCCTCAAAGCAGCAGTGAGGACAGAACTTCCAGCTCTGTACTGTGTAGACTGAGCAGCTGTCAGGAGGCTGCTGAGGGCCAGTTTACCTCCCTGTCCCAAATGAAAAGTGTCTTGTGCTCAATGGCCCTGTTTCATGGATTGCAGACTGTTCCTTCCTATCTCTTCTCCTCTCTATCTCCTGGAGAGGCACAGACAGCTCCAGGACTTTGTGTGCATGAATATGTGTGTGATAATCTTGGACACTATGGACCTGGGAGTGGGGGAATGAAAGCAGTATCCTTTCTATCCTCTTCCTCCCCCAGCAGGAGGAAACCAAAGGGAAGGGAGAGGAAAGGAATTAGCAAGGCCAAGAGGGGAAAAAGGACATGCTATTTACAGGCGTGGACAAGGAATCTACATCTTCAAGTAGCACTCAAGTCACTCTCCAGCCACTGAAGTGGGAACTGGATTCAAAGCTAGTGACATGAAAATTGACCCCTGGCCTGGGCTAGCTCTCCCCACCTCCCTCCCACTCCCCCAAAGCAGCCCAGCTCTGAAAGGGGTCAGGAATAGGAACATTGTCCTGAAAATCAGTGTTTTTTTTGCATTTTAGAAAAACTCGCCAGTGTCCAGTGGACATCAAGCTGGGTGCACATCGGGTGGGGTGAGTGTGGGGTATTGCTGTGGTAGACTCTGCACTAGCTTGGGCAGAGCCTAGGAACAGGGTAGGTGTTGCTTCAGGATCTGTCGTGTCTGTGGTGTTAATCTGTCTGGGAAGCGAACTTTGAATTCCACAATGAGGTCTCCCCGCTGAGTGGGCACCTTGGGGAAGGGAAGGCCTTCCCCACGGAGTCTCTTCACGGTGCCTGGCTTGATGACATCATTGCAGGGTAAAGGGATCACCCGGCCATCAATGGTGGGAATGTTCACGGTGCAGCCACACAGTGCCTGGGCAAAACAAAGCAGAGAAAGAGGAAAAGGTAGGGCAAAGTTAGTGAGAAGAAAGGAGAAAGACTGAAATGGGGAAGAAAGTGCTACATGCCAGGGAGGTAGGGAGTTTCCTGTCACCCACACAACACACACACACACACACACACACACACACACACACACACACAATCTGAGCAGGCCTCACCTCCTTAAGGCTTATCAGGGCACTGTAGAGCACATTGGTGCCATCTCGGCGGAAGTGTGCATGGGGCTTATCTTTGAGCACGAAGACAATGTCAGCAGGGATGTTGTCAGGTGTGGCATCACCCTCTTTGGGGAAGGTGATTTTGGTGCCTTCCTTCCAGCCACGCTTGATGACGATGTGCAGGATTTTGTCCTCAGTGCGCACAGTTCGCCCATCAGGGTTGAGGCGCCGCCTAGTGATCTTCATGCGTTTGGTGGAGCCATGGTAGATCTCTTCCAGGGACACCCGCAGCTCATGCACCACAGGTGGGTCCTGAACTTTGCGTCGGGGGTATAGTGGTTCTGGGGCTCGCCTTGGACCCCTACTAAGCCCATTGAAGCCAAAACGGCCAAAGGCACCAAATGGGTCCTCATCTTCATCCACATCCATGTCATCTGGGTCAAAGCCACTAAAGGGCCGAGTGGAGCGGCTGCTGGCAAAGAAGATATCGAAGGGGTTGGAGCCACCAAAGAAGGAGGCAAAGGTGGCATGGGGGTCCCCATGAAAGGTGTAGTGAAAGGAGCCACTGGAGCCACCTGACGTACCACTGCCGGTCTTCAGGCCTAGAGGGGAGGAGAAGTTAGGGGCATTTTGGCCCATCCTGGTCCCATACCAGTCTCTTCCCTCTGCCCTCTAACTTCCAGTTCCTGGGCCTAGGGAAAGAAGCAACCTTTAACTTCAGAGAGGGCCAGGCTAACAGTAATAAAATCTTCTGGCAAGATTAATTACTACTCTTAATTAATTACATATTAAATAATAATGTATATCTTGAAGTTTGAGGAGGCTAGGTTACCATTAGATGAAAAAGTCAGAAGAGGAGACTTAGAGGATGTGACTTTCAGTTCTGTCATCTTTTCCATGTACTCATGGCCCAGAAATGTCTCACAAAGCCTTGAGTGGCTGGCCTGGTGTTACATTACAAGTCATACCTGACTCCCAAAGCTCTACTTTTATCTCCAAAGACATACAGGGCAAGAGGCAATCAGGCAGGATTTGACCACACAAGGGGTTAGTAAGTGATCAGCCCTAGATGAGATGGGGACACAATCTAGGAGGAAACCCACTTTTACTCTGCTTCTAGTAATGCTTCCTCTTTTCTTGACTCATGCCAAATGGGAAATTAGAAAGGCTCAAAAACCCAGGAATGATTTTTCTAGAAGTTTTCAAATATTTCATTCTCATACTCTGCTTACAGTGTTGCATAGCTACAGGGAGTGTCATTCATACATTGTTCAGACATAGACTACAATGGGAATGGAGCTCCCTCAAGTTATGCAACATCAAGCCCTAGGACCCACACCTAATGTAGACAAACCACCATGCATGAATGGCTGGCATCTTGCAGGCTGTGACCCCAGGTGTTCTCTCTGGAGTCAGGTCCTGTTTAGGGTTCAGGTTCCTGGATGGCACCTTCATGGGTGTGGTGGTGATGGTTATGGAAGTCCTGGGGGCTATGGGGAGGGGGGTTAACATTGAGAGCTGATCCAGAATACATAGAAGCTGAGGTGGGGCCCAGGCTAGAGGAAAGTTTTCTTCTCTTTGAGGTCTTTTATCTAGAATTTCAACTGGACATAGAAACCTGAGCCCAAATTAGCCTCATTTTCTGGGACCACAAGGGTAGATTTGGGTTTCATTAGAGGGGCCAAGTGTCAGGCAGTTCAGGTACTTATAGCAGCCACTCCTTCACTTCTCTGTCAAGTCAGGTGTGGCATCACCCTCTTTGGGGAAGGTGATTTTGGTGCCTTCCTTCCAGCCACGCTTGATGACGATGTGCAGGATTTTGTGATTATCAAGCAAGTTCAAGAAGCTTGGCAGAGCTCAGTGAGAGAGGGATGCTGAACTGATGATAACAGAAGGGGGTAATTCTCCCTGTGGGGATTCCTCCTTGACCACCACCACTCCCTTTTCAAGCTAGGAACAACTTGTCCCAACTCAGAGCTGCACACAGACTCTATGTGCCCAATTGTTCTGGCTGGCTACTGCGGAGGGGGCAGGGTGGACAGAAATATAACCAACATTTCCAAGGTGGCCTCTCCCTCCCCAGGCTGAGTGCAGCCTTAGGGGCCCCTGGAATGAAAATCTGCACCAGAATCTGGTGTCTGGGCTGATTTTGAGCATTGCCCTACACTTAGGCTTGGGCATGCAAGTGGTGGTAAGGTGAAGTTCACGGTAGCTGTCCCCACTCCAGCCTGCTTCCTAAACAAAGGTGAGGCTGAGTGGAGGAATGCATGCAATTCCGAGACAGGTCACATGGTGGCATGGTGTCTGCACAGCTTCCCTCTTTCCAACCCCTACCATTCCCATTCTTCTACCCCAGAAAAAACAATTTTTTTTTTCTTAGTTGGGAGAATGCTAGGGACTCCAGAAGGTGGCTGGCAAATTTGGGAGTTGGTAAATCTAGGAAACAATCAGAAGAGATAAAGGGAACTAGAAGCCTGGAGAAGAAGAAGGAGTGGGAGGACTGGGACACACAAGAGGATAAGGGTAGAGAGAAATGGAACACAAAGCAAGGAGGATGGAAAAAGAAAAAAGGAACATTCCTTTGAGTCCCCGCTTTGTATCAGTACAGTACATACCATTAACCCATTTCATTTTGAGGATAGGGTGGGGAGGGTGAAGAGGAGGAGAATGTGAAAGAAAGGTGGAGAAGAAGGATAGTTCCTCCCAGGAAGGAGAGTCCTCAGCTGTGACAATGTCTCTTAATATAGCCTGACAGGTGCCTGTGGCTGGCGGGTGGCAGGCAGCCCTGAGGGGCAGGCCCAGAATTAGCAGCTACATCATGCCCGTGGGATGTGCTGGGAGGGGCCACCCTCTCAGAGCCTTTATTTGGGCCTTTCCTGCCACCCGCCCTGTGTTTAGCCACCAGCTGCCCCTGGGAGGGAGTAAGATGCCAGTAGCAGTTCCCCTTCCACCCTTGGATCCCTGCCACTTCCTCTGGGAGGCAAAGCTCCATTTCTGTTCTCCTGGCCTAAAGTGGGCTGTGACTGGGGGAGGGAAGGGGACAACCATTTCTACTCTGGGCTCTCAGGGTTAATCCCCAGGCTGCTTAAGGGCCAGACTTTTATGCTGATGAATGTAAATGCTCTGTCCTCAGAGAGCCACAGGCACCCTTTCCCTCACCATTCCCATCAGCCAATGAAGCAGCAGGGACTTCAGGCAGGACTAATAAGGCTGGGAAGGAAAGAGGGAGCAGGGAGGCCTCTGGCTCCTGCTTCAGACCTCTCTAAGGCCTGAACTAGAGTAGGGTGGAAAGAGGCAGGAAGAACAACAGTAAGCTGAGGTTAGGTGGTCTCCTCTTTCCCCGGGGTGTCAGTGCTAGGAACGTTTGCCACCCTCACCCCTGCTCAGTTCTCTACCATGAGAGCCAGTTCACTCAGGACTGTTCACTTCATCCAGACAAACACAGGGGTCCGGGACTGGGCTGCAGTGCAGCCCTCTTACCTTCCTCCCCATACTGGTCATACAGGCTCCGTTTCTTAGGGTCACTCAGCACATCATAGGCTTCTGCAATCTCCTTAAACTTCTCCTCAGCATTGGGTTCTTTGTTCTTGTCTGGGTGGTACTTCAAGGCCATCTTCCTATAGGCTTTCTTGATCTCATCCTCGTTGGCCCCAGATGAGATCCCAAGAATCTTGTAATAATCTTTTCCCATTACAGCCACTGGACCGGCACTGGTCTCCTTATTTCTGAAAGAAACCCAGGGCCAATCCTTGGTGCCCTTATTCTCTACTGCTCAGAGCCCTGCTCCCAGTGATCCTGCAATCCCTAAATGACTTCCTGTTTGACCTTCAGTAGGTCATGCCTGTTCTGTGGGCCTCGGTCTCCCCATCTGTAAAATGAAAGGTTTAGACTAGATGATCTCTTCCAGCTCTGACATCCTAGATTTCGTGAGTCCTTCCTCAGCTTCTGGATTTTCCCAGCAGGAAGCTGAAGGTTATGGCCCACTTGTTGGGGCTAGGCTGAGGCCCAGGCCCTTGGGCCAGACTGAGGACCCCCGAGGTCCTTCTGAGTGAGGAGGCACTGTGGACTGACAGACCACACACAGAAGCTGGCGAAGGTCAGTGCACTGGGTGAGGTCACCTGAGCATCGTGGTCTCCTACGCCACACCTCAGGCACAGTGCCCAGGCTGAGGGCAGCTGGGGCAGTGGCACAGGCCTGGGTCTTTAGCCAGCTGTCCTGGACAGCCAGGCTGAGTCAGGGTATGGGTGTCTAGAGTCTTCTCTGCCATTGGAGACCCCAGGTCTCCCTACCCGTCCCCCAGACTATGCTAAGCTTCACGTGTGACTCAGATCACAGGGTGACTCACAATCTTAGGAAACTGCTGTTTCCAACACCCTCGTTAGCAGGGGGTGGCAATGTCCTTCCCCCAGTGAGGGCAGCAGTTGCCTTTACTCATTTCCTAGTGTCTACACACAAAGCTGTGTGTAAAGACTTGTCTGTGTGCCCGAACACCAGTGTTTGTGAATAGAATTGTCTGAGGATAGGGCCTTTTAAAACCTTAACTGCTAGGAGACAGCTGGGCACTAACCAGCAGTCCTTAATTAACCTTCCCTGCAAGATCCTTCTTCCCACTTGCCTTGTAGTTTAGAATCTGGCCCAGAATTGGACCCACACTCCTCTGATAACCCCTTTTATGTGGGTGCAGGGGCATCTGTTACATGAAGAAGACACATAGGGCTCTTATTCTTCTACTTGAATCCCTCCTCCCCCATACATGCATCTGTGGAGGATATGAAGGGAAGGGGGCTTTCCTATATCTAGAGCTATCTGGGGGAAGGACCAGAAGCCATTCTCTTGCCCTTCTGAGACTTGGCCAACTCATGCCAAAGCTAGGAGAACCAGAGTCTTTCTAGCAATGTCCTGGGCTGGCAGCCATAGCTGAGATCTGCTTCTCAACGCAGTGAGTATACAGGGTGTCCTGGCAGCAGTGAGGACTGTGACTTGGTAAGGGGGAGGCCTCCAAGGCCCCAGGTAGGCAGGGACAATGGCCCTAGCTCTTGCCCCCACAAGGCTTACTAAAGGTGGCTGGATTGACTCACGGTGCTGGGAGTCACCTCACTCTGATGAAGAGAAGGCACCATAAAGACACTCCCCCATTTCTCCACACCAGCATGTCACGTCTGTGGGGGAGACTGGCATTGGGGGAGGCAGAGAAGAAAGAGCATCTGGGGGAGGGTGGCCATTTTCAGAAGCAGCAGTAAAAGCCGTCTGAGAGGGAGCTGGGGGGTGGTCTGCCATCTCTGCCTCAGCCCACACCTTCTTTCCCCTGGGGCTGGGAAGGAACCCCAGAACATCAACAGGGTGCCCCAGAAAACTATAGCAGCTTCTAGGCAGAAGGCAAGTCAGAACAGCTTACCAGTCCACCCACTCTTCTTTTGCTGTCCCTGCATTACCTTTTCACCCGGCCAGTGTCCTCTTTGGCACCCACCTGCTAGCTATTCTAGACTCATAATTTTCTTGTCTCCACAGACACAGGGCAAACTCACTCAGAACCTGCCTATTTTTCCTTCTTTTCCTTTCTACCCTCCCTCACTCCCCCTACCCACAAGCCGCGTGGTACAATGACAAAGGAGCCCCATGGTATGGCACTGCCTTTGATGGAGAAGAATGAGGAGGATTTAATGTAGAGGCAGGAATGAAAAACGGGGAGAAATGGCAAGAGGGCCTATTGAGGTAATAGGGGAGAAAAACTGTTGATATAAATGAGGTATCCATGGAGGGAAAATAATAGGGGACAAATGGAAAATGAGTTTTGATGGGTGGAGAGCAAGAACTGTAGGAAGTTGAAGTGTTGGAGGAGATGTTTGTGAAAAAAAGGATTTGAGAGATGAGATGAATGATGGGGGTGCAATTCATTCAAATGGACAGGTGAGATAGAAGGGGGTTCTATCATGTAGTTGAGAATGAGATGAGGAAGCAAAGAGGTGATGCTCAGAAATGGCTGATGTGGAGAATTTGACTTGGCATGGGTATGAGCGCCCTTCTCAGGAGGGACTTACCGAAACTTTACAAACCCATTCAGCGTCCACGCTCGAAGTTTTAAGGGCTCCAGCTGAATTTTAAACATCAAGCTGGCTAAGAAGTCTTCTCCCCAGAAGTGTGGGAAGCTCCGGAAAGCTCCTCGAGCCTGTAGTGGGGGTGCTGCTGGGGGTGGGCAGGAGAGCACTGTGCGCTTAAACATGCCCAGCCAAGCCCCTCACCTCTGATTGCTCCACCGGAGCCTGCTTGGAATGCTGCAGCTCTGGAAGCCACCTCCTCAGATTCGTGGAGGCCCTTGCCCAGCAAGGCCTGTCCGATGCTTCAGGAGCTGGACCTGATCCCCAGGTGCTGAGAGTGAAGGCCGAGGGTCCAGTGGCCACCTGCTGTCAGGTGCAGCAGTGTCTGGCTGATTGTGAGTGGCTGTATGGCAGTGTGACAGTGAGGCTGGCAGTGGCAGCGTGTGCTTGTGAGTGGCAGTGTATGTACCTGTGACAGGTGTGATAGTGAGGGCCTGAGAGACAGCGAGCTCCTCTCGCCTATCTGGGGAGGACCCAAACCCAATACCCAAGAACCTACTCAATAAAGTCACTGACGGGGAGTCTCCTCCCCCGCAGATGGGCGGGGAGGGGCGGGGTAGAACTGAGCCTGGCCAGGACAAAAGGCGCTGCGGGGAGAGGAGGGGAGGGGGTTCCGATGGGCGGAGGAGGGGGTCGGTGATGTCACCCGCGCTGGCTGGCTGGCCTGCTCAGAAACGCCTCCGCCAGATAGAACCCAATCCGACCCGACACGACCCGACCCTCTCCCGACTCAGAAGCTGGCTGGCGGGAGAACCAAGCCTGGGGTGCGGACGCTGAGTACCTTACAGACCCCGATTTCCCAGTCTCCGCACCCCAACAGCAGAAGAGCCGATGGGCCCTTGGTGTCCCAACCCCCGATACCAAGACCCCCGATTCCGTGACACCCCACTCCCGGGACCCCTGAGTCCTGGCTCAGCGCCCTCACCGGTGGGGAGCTGCGGGTGCCGCCGCGGTCCGTCACACAGCCGCTGCCCCCTCCCCCGGCTCCGGTTCCGCCGCCTCCACTAGGGACAGGAGTCGCCTGCCCGCCGGCCGCAGACAGCGGGACCGGGAGCCCGCCCCCACGGCTCCGCCTCCGTGCTATCCATTGCACCGTCTGCCCGTCACTCAGCTAAGCCTCTGCTGTGATTGGGCAGCTTTCAACGAGCGGCTCAGTGTTAGCCACACCTTCTCCGCCCCTGTCACCCGGCCACACGCGCACACATTCCGGGCAGTGATTGGTGTGGGTCTGATTGGTGCCCTCTGGGATCAATCAACCACACCTCTTCGTCATCTCGTCGTGTCATTGGTGAAAAGGATAGAGGGTGACAACTCCACGCGCCCTTTGATTTTATTGGTTCGTCCGTAGGACTCAGACCCCTGCCAGGGGGCAACTATATTAGTCCAATCTCCGGTTTGAGAAGGTGGGACGTACTGGCCATCGCTCGAATCCTGGGAGAACCTTCTGGAACTCGTGCAACGTCAAAGGCAGCCTTAAAGGAAAACTGCGCCCACCAGTTGGCCGTGGCACCAGGCATTCTTTCCTTTTTTTCGTTTAGGAGAGTAGGAGGGAGAGAGAGAAAGAGAGAGAATAAAGCACTCTGGGAGGTGTAGTCCCTGGACCAGGGCTAAAGAGTCACCCGAGTTACCTGTCTTCCTTAGAACTGTGAATTGACCTCATCCTGGCCTTATTTAAGTTTACTTTACTTGGACCTGGGGTTGACCTGATTTGGCGTAAATGAGTCTCATGTTTGTAGAGTTTAAGCGCCCTTCCACTCTCTCCTTTATCAGTAAACTGGCCTTTTGCACCAGGAGTGACACCTCCATGATTCTCTTCCCAGGCAAACTGCCTTTCCATCCTCTCAATAATCCTTTCACCCTAGTTCCCTCCTGAGTAGCTGCTTCTCAGCAACCCCCACAGCTTCCATTTCAGGCTACTTATAATCAATCTTTCCTTTTACTTCCTCTTTGAGAGTTCCTGAATATTAACCCTTTTTACTTGCTCCTTTCTTATCCCTTATCATCTCCTGACTGTCCTCCCCCCACCCTTTCTGTCTTGGCCTCTTCCCCCCCCCCCTTTTATTTTCTCTCTCCTTCTTTTTTCTCTCCCCACCCTCTCTTTTCCTCTCTTCTCTCTTTCTAGTCCTGTTCTTAATCCTACCTCTTTATCTCTGGTCTCCCTTATCAGAGCTTCCCCTTTAACCTTTCATGTCAGTACCCCACGATCCCCTTTCCTAACACCCTCAGACTCTCCTATCTCACCCCCCGCCCATAAATAATTAAATCTTAGCTCTAGTGTCCCCGATGCTCAGAGCAGGCGGGGCTGCGGAGGCGGTCGCCAGCGGAAGCCGCCGCTCCAGCAGACACGGAGCCTGGCGCCCACGTTACTGTCTCCCAGGCCCATCTGTGCTGGAGGGAGCGGGGGTAGGGAGGGGGTAATCTGGGGGTGAAAAGGGGGAGGGGATCCTTTTGGGGGTGTCAATGACAAGGAAGGGCCTGGGAAGAAGCTCTTACCACTTTCCTGAGTTTTCCAGAGAGAGAGTTTAGATACCCATGAAATCATGCAAACTGGTTAGAGCTGGAAAAGCAGGCTTGGAGTACCTAGGCCCCAGAATAGAGAATGAGAAGGGTCTAGGGGTCCTGGGGTCAGGTCTCTAGTGTTCTTCATCTGGGCCTTCTTTTTATGGGGCTCCCCAGTGTAAAGGGTGTGAGTTTAAAGTAAGAAAGGAAATTAGGGTGAGAAGAGTATGGAGAGGAAGTGGGGTTAAGGGATGAGGAGGGGGTGGTGAGGTGGGATGATCAGTATGAGATGAGGGAGACATTGTTGAGGTAAGGAGGATGGGGGTGGGGAAGGGAGATATGGTGGGAGGCTAGGAGGGGAAAGGAATGAGGATGGAGAGGGAGGTGGGTTGGAGGATGAGGGGAGGGGATAGAGGGGAGGAGATGGCATGAGCCACATAATAATGGGACAGGGACATGGGGTAAGATGGAATGAGGAAGGGGAAGGACAGTGGGCAGTGATGAGAAAGGAAGTGTGACATGGGTATGGGAAGGATGGCATGAGGGAACCCAGGACTGATGCTGGCTCTTCAGATCTGAGGGCTTTCACTCCCCTTCCTCCTGACTCCTGGGGGCCCAGGCTGTGGGTGGCCGTGCTTCTTCCTATTCCAGTTTTGTCTCTTTTGCCTCCCCCAGCCTTGCCTATGCCAACACGGAGGCAGAGTTTAGTCAGCAGCTCTTACCTGGCCCCAGCTAATGTTAAAATGTAGGCTTGGACCTTAAGGGCTGCAAGGTTGTGCCCTTATGTGTTGATGGCTTGAACTTTATTATCTGCCTGGATTGCTATGCTGCCCTCTGTCCCATTGTACTGGGCATCAGGGATGTATATTAGGGTGCATAGTGGCATAGTCTGTAAGAATGTGGGCCCTAGAGTCAGACAATGACTGTGTGAGGCCACTTCCACATCTGTGCCTCATTTTTTCCTTTCTAAATGGAGACTGGCAACAGCAGTACTTCACAGTGTTGTTGTAAGGGTTAATTAAGGTAATACACGTAATGTACTCAGTTCTGAACTGGGTAGTTAGTGCTTAACCAAGTCAACTATTATTCTGTGTTCACAGATATCTGGGTGTGTGAGTGTATCTATAATGTGTGAATCTGGGAGTTATTTGTACTATTGTATTGGTAATTCAATTTGTGAGTGAGAGTATATCTGTATGATTATTTTTGCATGGTAGTATATCTAGCTCTGTATTCTTTGCTATGGGTATGTGATTTTGTGTCAGGGTACATATGTGATTAAGTGGCTGTGGAGGCATGTGTCTCTATGACAAAGAGTGGGTGAAGCATGTGGTTACCGAGACGCTGATACCATGTCTGCCAGTATATGCATGTATCTGTGATCCAAACACCCCCGCTCACTCTTCCTCCCTATAGAGACGTCATAATCCTAGGTGTCCCTCATTTCCTCACCTTGAGGGAACCGGAACATGTGGGCAGGGGTGGGGGTGGGTGCCAGTGAGGAGGTGTTTAGAGAGGAGCCTATGTTCCCTCCCAGACTGTATATGGGAGGCGGAACCCCCTATTTTGCATACATTTCAAAGCCTCCAGAGGAAGTGCTCCCTCCCTTTGGTCTGTTCTCAGTTCCCTGTCTTGTCACCATGGCAGCAGTTGCTAGGGGCTGCCATGGTTGCTAAGATCTGGATGTGGGAGGCTGCCAAGCACTGTTGCCAGTAGAAACAGAGAATCCTGGGGGGGGGGGGGGAGGAAGACTATCCCCACAGTTGCCAGCTCTGTTCAGTGACAGGACTGGCCTTTGGTCCTGCTCTTTCCCAAAATTGTACCTATGATTTCTATGTGATAGTAAACTGGCTTCGGGGGGTGGGGGTGGGTTACAGGAAGCTGGAACTGGAATTCCACTATTTGAAAAGAAAGGGCCTGTTACCATCTTTAAAATTAGCAAGTCCTTAGAAATTAGTGACTGTCTCATTCTGTCCCCCTGTCCCTCATTCCTTTCCCTTGGAAAGTGTGCTTGCTTGAATTCTCTGTTGACTGGGTGCTTATCATCTGATGTTTCCTCCTGGGCATAAGAATGCTGCACTGACTCATTACCTTGGATGCAGACTGACTCCTTGTAGTGAGACTCTTAGTACCTCTCCCAATTCATACTTCATATTGACACCTGAGCCAAAGGTTTGGTCCCACACTGGTTACAACCTGAAACATTAACTCTGATGATAGTCCAGGATGAGACAGTACCCCAAATCCAGTGTAAATCTAAACCCTTTTCTTAGACATGCTGAAATCTAATTTTGATTCCAGATAGCTTGAACTCATTCTTAGGGTCATTCTGATCCTGCACACTGTCTGAGCACTGACCAGGGATCTGACTTCGTGGTACTTTCAGGTTCCGAAACTATACTGATCAGTACCATAGCATTTAAAGGGGCCATTTTTGGCTTTGAGATGAGATGGCAGTGCTAGGAATGACCAGCAGAGGGCGTGCAGCATCAGGTTCTAGAGGCAAGCTTCCAAGACTCCACCTGTGAACTAAAGAACAACAAAAATAAATAAAAATTTTAAAAAAAGAAGTTTTCAAGTTTTTGATGCCATGTGACAATGTCTGTGGGTTCTTAAAGTTATGGATATACTTCTTCCATCTCAGTTGGCTCAATCTGGGCATGTGCCAAAAGTTATCTTAATGGTTCACGGGCATGTCAGGTCTCAGAAAGACTTAATACCTGGTAAGTTATCTCCCTCCTAAATAAGCATCTTCTGTCATGTGCTTACACAGCTTCACTGCCTCTTCACAGACTCTTTAGGTGCTAAGAGACTGACTATAAGGAGTCAGTCTGCATCCAAGGTAACGAGTCAATGCAACATTCCTGGTATCCAATTATCTTTTGTCCCACTGAGGATAAATCTGCCTTTCCATAGTGTCCACCTTTTGTCTTAGTTCTTGGGACTATATCATCAACTTTATTGGCCTATCTGCCAGACATCTATCTGTCAGACATTTGCATGCCTCATGTCTGCCCCTTTCCAGGGCTTGTGTCTTCATGGGTTCCTCTTCTACCTTGTTCAGCTCTAACCACTAGGTCCATGTTCTTCTTCATAGTTTTAGTTTGTAGTACCTGGCTCTGATAAGCTTTTTAATTTTTTTGTAGTTGTATATGGACAGCATACCTTTTTTTAATTTGTTTATTTTTATGTGGTGCTGAGGAATGAACCCAGTGCCTCACATATGCTAGGCAAGTATTCTGCCATGGAGCTACAGCCCTAACCCCTCTGATTAGCTTTTTTCGGGAGTATTGATATAGTGTATAAATGAGCCAGCCTGCCTCCCTTCTCTGACTCTGAACTTCTTTCTATGTAGCTTTAGATTACATTAATTCATTTTTTGGTAGCCACCTCATATGGTTGCCACCTCATTTGGTTCACTCGTATCAAGACCACAAGCTCGGGGTTGGGGATGTGGTTCAAGTGGTAGCGCGCTCGCCTGGCATGCGTGCGGCCCGGGTTCGATCCTCAGCACCACATACAAACAAAGATGTTGTGTCCGCCAAATACTAAAAAATAAATATTAAAATTCTCTCTCTCCCTCTCTTTCTTAAAAAAAAAAAAAAAAAAGACCACAAGCTCTATTTTCCCCTGAGCTGCTAAATTACTTCCTGCCCATTTGTACCTGTTTTGATTTTGAAAAACTAAAGATACTTGAAATAAATATAACACATTTGACAACAAATTTTGTATTTTAGGCTAATCTTTGAGCTTTGAAGTCTCTGCACTTGATGTTTACTTAAAGGTGGGACAAAGAAGGATTGAAGGTCTTCAGCTGGCTTGGTTGTGACTTCAGCACTTTGGACAGAGGCCACTGGCAGTACCCCCCAGCTATGCCTGGGACTGTGGGAGGGTGGAAGATAACATACTTAGTTTCAGACGAAGCATAAATCATTGCTGCTCACTCAATGCCTTAGAATGTTTAAAGCTCTCTCCTTTTACCAATTTCACTCTGTCCTCAACTACCAACCAATTTAGGGGGCAGACAGGACAGGGATTATTTTCTGGATTTTTACAGCAAGGCCAAACTCCAAGCACCCTTGAAAAGCATGATGGGGTGTAGAGGGCACACTAGTTACTCCATGTTTATTAAATTTAGCAGCCACTGTTTCCCTTTGGGGGATGAATTTCCTTAGGGATGGAAGAGTGCACCCGAGCCAGAGCAGGACAAGGTGAGTAGAGGTTTGTGTGGAGCAAGTGGCAGTTGATAGGAGGAACAGTCTTGGAGGGTCTAAATCTCTATCCAGGATTGCTGGACTGAGGATGGAGAAACCTTTTTCTGGCCCACAGATACTCAATCTTTATGCCTCCATTTCTGTCCTGATATTCATCTTCATTGAGTCTGGAGACAAGAAGAGGTTTGTGTGATGGTATTAACTTACCTTTGAGTCTGATGGACAATTTTCTCCATGGGAAGACTGCAGGAAGAGAGATATGGGAGCCCAATGAGTGAATGGGATGAGTTGTGCAGGTGGAGAGAAATCTGTAACGTAACTACAGCCTGGTTACCTGTTTAGGTCTATTCCCAGACACAGAAGGGGTATGTCCTAGCCCCCTCTACAGTCATTCCTTTTAGGTGTACTTTGATAGGCAGTACAATAAAGTGGCTAAGAACATTGGCACTGAGGACTGACTACTTGGTTCCTCCACTTCCTAGCTGTGCGAGTATGCAAACTTGAGAAATGCAAACTGTTCATATTTCTCATCTGTAACACAAACCTCACAGGGTCTGTTGTTTTGTGGTGCTGGGGATGGAACCCAGGGATTTGAGATTACTAGGAAAGTATTGTACCACCTTACTCCCCACACAGGGTAGTTTTGAAGATGAATGTGAAGCACTTAGGACTCCCCAGTGCATAATACATATTAAAAAATGTTAGCAATTACTTGTTCTTGGGACTTCTGTGGCTTTGGAGGTAGTGTCAGCATCTTATTCACAGCGTAGAGAAGCTGAGGGACTGGCTTTTCTAACCAGGTAAAGGGATGAATGGGGATTTCATAGACCTCCAAAAGCCTCTATAAACCTTAGTTTTCCCAATTCTATCATATTACACTAAAACAGTTTGTAAAAGTGGAAAGAAATCTATCAGGCTAGGGAGGTCCCAGAAATTCAGGAGAAAACAGCCAACTAGCTTCCATATTTTGTAGTTCAGCAGGAACTGGAAGAAGTGTCTAAAATGAACCCTTGGGAGGAGGGGGACAATATATAGCCGACAGGCTGGAAGCCCTTATTGCTTCTTACTAAGGCTCTCCCCTTCAGTACTCCCTGCTGCATTTCCCTTCTGTGTCTGTATGTGTGGTGCTCCTACACACACCCTCATTATTCGATTCTTGGGAAAGCCAGGGCCAGGAAATCTCTAGAAAGAGAGCCACAGTTATCCCCAGACCCAGGAATTGGTCAATGATGGGAAAGCACAGAGAAATAGCCTGCCCATTTCGAGGTTCCCCAAACAACAGGAATCAGGAAACTGGAATAGCATCACATTTTCTTTATTATAGTTTCCACTGTGCCCAGCTTCTAGGTGCTCCTTCTTGGAGTGCTGTGAAGGCTGAGCCATGGAAGGAACATGCAGCTATAGATGGGAAGACAGGGCTTGGGATGGTCCCCCTTAGCTTACTGTCAAGTTACCTTCTGCAGAAAAGTAAATGGGAAAGGCATGAGGGACCAGAGGGCACTGGATCCTTCACTGTTACTCAGGGGCTCTCAGAGATCCCTCTCACAGCCTATGTTTGACTGGGAGACAGATCAAGTACATCCCTAACAGCTGGAGCTAAGCTTGAAGGCCTTTGTTCACCATGGATATGGGAAGGCCCACCCAGTGCTATGCAAACTGAAATGTGGTTGGGCTTCTTAATCACTGGTCCAGATGAGACCTGGCCCCCTCTCCATGCTGTGGATCATTGGGGAGTGTAGCCCAGAGGGAAACAGTTTTTCCTTAGTGCTGATTGGGACTAGTGGAAATTCTATAAACTGATTATTTTCTTTTCAAGATTGGCAAAAATAGTGGCAGCAGGAAAATAACATCAGGGAAAATGCCCAGCTCCACTCCACCCTAGGGTTGAACTGTTGGGAACACAATGCACTGATAGGGCCCACTCAGGAAATCTCCATTGTCTGGGCTGCAGCCTGGGGCTGAGAGAGATATCCTGGGCAAATTCAAGCTAACTAGCAGGAGAAAGTAGCAATTTTATTCCACTGTAAATAGGAGAATACAAAGGGACTTCGGTTACAAATACTGCCAGGATGACCTGAAATTCTGGCAGAGATTGTCCTGCCTTTTAGTGGCAAATTCAGAAGAACAATCATGTGATGCATAATGACATTTCAACCAACAATGGACTGCATATGGTCCCATAAGACTATATTGCCTAGTAATGCCATAGACATTTTGGTTTGTGTAAATATAAGCTATGATATTTGCATTGTGAACAGATGGCCTAATGGTACAGTTCTCAGAATGGATTCCCACTGTTAAGCAACACATGACTGTGTACATCTGCCTTTACTCTGCTGCTTTGAAGGAGACATCCCTGCAGGAATATTATGGCCTGCTGTCAGTTCTCAGACCTGCCTCCAGGTTACTCTTGGCTATGGGGTGGCCATGGCCTGACCTGGGCCCTGCTAGAAAGATTCTTCTGAGCCTCTCTTTTAGTGTTAGGGCTTCCTGGCACCACTCTTTCCAAAGGTGTGATGCCTGCAATAGTTGAAGTTGTGCTTTGGGCTAAGAGGCCTGGGTACAACCCTGGAGCTCACTTCCCAGTGAGGTACCCTCTTCCCAGGCAGTTTGATTCTGTGCTTTCCATATTGATGAGAGGAATTGGGGAGCCCTAAGATTCAGCCATTTAAGCAAAGCTGGGGTGACATCCCATAGGGAGCACCAGGGCCAGAAAGGTGGGTGTCTGCCCTGCTAGCCCATTGCTTGGGCTGAGAGTAGAAAGAGGCAATGTATTCGTGGCTTATGCTGCAGTTGTCCTCAAAGAAAGAGCACTTGAGAGTTGGATCAATATCTAGGAGTGAGGAAACTGCTCCATCCCTGGGATACCATAGGGGCCACTGCTCAAATGTTCCACTGGGGAAGGCAAAACAGCAGACCTGGACAGTCACTTCCTCAGTGATCCTCAGTATCATCCAGATGCCCTTTTATTTGAATAAAAGTGTAGAGGACAGCAGTATGAAAAACAGGCTTAGGTTAAGTGGTCTTCAGGGGAGCATATGTGTAACTCATGCCTCCCATGGCTGGTGTCTGGGTGGGTGGTGCTTGGGGAAAGCACTGGTCTCAATTTTCAGCAGCCAAGAAGAAAAGGCTGAAACATTCTCTCATTCCCTTATTAGAGCCAGACACTATTTTTTATACTTGGCAGAATTTCAGACAATCACAGTGATGGAAATCTTGAAGAGGGAATGGGCCTTACAGAGGGTCTCTAGGGATTAGGATACTCCAAAGGGAAATTCTGGACAGGGGGATTGGGATGGAGCTTCTGCAACTCTGGACTGAAGAACAATGGACCCTTCCTTTGGTACAAAGCTAGATGTTTACACAGAAGAGACAAGCCTCCCTTGTGTGATTTCTCTGCTTCCCAGAACTGTTGTGGATTTGAAACTCTATTCTTTACTGGGGGCAGTATTCCCTAGGCCCTCTGTAGCAGGCTCTTCACCAAGAAGCTTGTTGACTTCAGACAGGGAGAGGGGTGATTTTAAATCAGCTTTTTCCCATTTTGCGAGAACTCTGGGGCATGCTATGCAGGCCCTGAGACAGAACAGCCTGGTCTGGCCCACAGTCTCTCACCACTCACTCATGGAGAGGTAGAAGCAGCAGCTCCAGAGCAATGAGCATCACCTTCATCTCTGAAGGATCAAGAAGCAAGAAGTTGGACTTTTAGTCTCTGTGTCAGATAAGGAGTCAGGAGAAAAAAAACTGTCCAGCTCTCAAAGCCCAGAGCTTGTCTCTACTCAAAATGTCTTGTCTGTGAGACCCAGCAGCCCAGGGCCACTGGTATAGAGGATGACTTGCCAGGAAAGTAAGAGTCCTTGTGTTTAACGTGCTTTAATCTTCTCAGTGAAAATTACCAAGTCTGGCAGCTTTGGATACAGTTCTTGGGTCCAGGAGTCATGTGTTTGCTTTCCTTTTTAAAAAATAAGACTGAATAATGGCCCCTCTGACTGATCAGTCCAGGGAATATGGCTGATGAGTATTTACAGGGCTGTGAGTTTCAAAATGTTCAGGGCCATATATATACATTATTCTCCTGTTCATTTCAGTCCTAAAGAATCCATCCCCAGCAGTTTTTCACCCTGCTTCTAGCTCAAGTCATTCCTACAGAAGGAAACTACACAGGGCTCTTACCAAACCCCTGGTGGCAGCTTCCTGCTTTCCTCTGAGTATCTCAACACCAAGTGGTATTCCTTCTTCTGTAAGCACCCAATTTAGTACAAGTGCCATGGAGCTTCTGCATGACTAAACTCAATTCCCTCTAGAATAACTCTTGGTAGTCAGATCTGGCTATATCTAAGTAATTCAGTTGGCAACAGAAATCTAGAACCTAGACTCCAGGCCAAGGCTGACCCACACCACACACTGACTTGAGAACTTGGGAAGAAGGGCTGAGGCTTGCAGGCCAAACTTGGTGCCCTTTTGGTAGGTTCTGCTTGTCTCTCAGAGTCCTCCCATGCCCAGGCCCCAGTATGGAGAGAATGACTGTAGAGAGCAGTGGGGAGAAGCAGCAACTGAAGCCACATCTCAGTGATGGGAAAAAGGAGAAACTTCTTCCTTCTGTGAAGTTCTACTGGGACGTTCTCTGCTTGAGAGAGCTGGGACGCAAATCTTCATAGGCCCTAGTTTTCCCCTAACCTCATTGTCAGGATGGCTGAAAGAAGACCCTGCTCAGGACTACTGTAGCATTGCTCTCTCTTCGGCTGGGAAAGAGGCTGGCTCTGTTCTTCACACAAAGGCACACTTTTCTAGGGCTATGGTTGAGCTGGAACAATGGAAAAGAATGAGCCTTCTCCTTTCCTCTTCCCTGCAGACCTTGTCTTCATTGGTCTCTGTGATAGCTGACTTGGGTGAGGCATTTAACACAGAGGGTTGTGATTCCTGCCAGCATATTTGTTCCATTCAGGTTCCTTGGGTTTTAGGCCATGTGCTAACAATCTGAAAAATGGGGGCCAGGAAGACTCACATTGGGTTTTTACCATTCTGATAAAGACTTTTTTGGATTTGGATGACCTGGCTGTGAGATTCCTAGAATTCTGGGTCTCCGGGAGAGGCTGTCTCCCTCTTTTACAGCCAGGATCTCACAAGCAGTTACCTTATCTGTCTCAAAGAATTAGAATCTAAATAAATAATGGGTTAAACTGAAGTGGTAGTTTTGAACCATTTTTTCCATCTTCACCATACTCAGGGACATAACAGATACCTACTAGTAACATCGGCTCACCACAGAAGGGGTTTTCAATGTGGGCAGAGAGGGCCTCTCAGTATCCTCAGGAGGTAAAGTGAATCTGATATGCTCCCTTGTTAATAATCACTTGGCCAGAGTTTTGCCTATTGAAAATCAGAACTGGACAATAGAAGAGATGAGTAGACACCTTTCATCCACACCAGGGGTTTCACAAAAGGAATCTGATCCTTTTTCAAATAAAAAGAACCAGCTTGACTGATATCCATGTGTGTGACTATATGTGCATGTGCACACTTGTATGCATATGGTGGCAAGTCCAGTCTATGATGTGAGGACAGGGGATGGTCCAGGAGTGGATGCTGCCACAATTCTCAAGGATTTTCCCTGTGGCAATGTACTAACTGCCTCTGTTGTGAGGGGAATGGTGATTTCAGTGCCATAAAGCTTAATATCAAATTAAGATGCTGGCAGTGCCCAATTCCCATGAGTCTCAGAGCCAGAATTTGGTGGAAGGAAGAGGAAAAGGGAAGAAGGGAGAAGATGCCAGTGCTCCTGAACCAAAACTTCTCTGTGCCATGCTATCCTGGGGGTTTCAGGTGGATGGCTGCACTATTAGGGCGAGCAGCCAAGATGTAGACAGCATTCTCTCGCAGGAAGGTGGGCCAGTCCACAGATCTGCAGTAGACATAAATAAAGAATAGGCTCATGAGGCTTGATGCAGAACCCAAAGGCTCACAAGACCTGATCCCAATGGGAGCATGGCTTAAGCTAGACAAAATTCAGGAAAGCCAAGTCTCATGCCTTTCATGTCTGACTGCGCTACCAAATCAGCAGATGGGCTGGCTGGGTCTAGAGAACTGGGGTCAAATGTGTACTTCTGGGGTCTGATGCCTGTGGAGGAGGCATTTGCTATTCTTCAGTAACTGTGGGTGATGCTCTCTCTTACTTATATATGTGTATTAAGGAGGGGAGGGTAGAGAAAGCTAGGTAAGGAGGTTCTACTCACCTGGACTCGTGCTCTGCAGGTAGTAGGGGCTTATCCTGACTTTTGCCACTGCTGCTGGCGGGGCTGCTGTCTGCTAGGGGACCCACGTGGCTGATACTGCTAGGCATAAGCACATGTGGTTAGGAGTAGAATAGTGAAAGGCCTGACTGCTCCCAAACTCTGGTGAACCCATGGCTCTGGATATGCCTCATCATGCTTTTCTGACATATGGCAACACAGTTCACCCTGTGAACTGGCCAACAGGAAAAACAATCCTCTGCCTAATGCATAGGAGGATCCTCTCCCGGCTTTTGGTAGGACTAGCAGGAAGGTACCTTTCACACCAAGGGCCACTGGTATGGGAAAAAAGAGAAGGAAGACTAAATGGGGGCAGAGACTGGAAAGCAGCAGACCTCACACCACAAGAAGGAGCCTCTATGAGGCGTTTGCAGAACCAAGAGTGCTGGGCCCAGCGGCACTCTGCCTCACTGATGGTGTTCCCGCTGCCCCGTGCCAGGAAGGTGGCTCGGGCTCGTTCCCGCTCCTTGACTGTCAGAAGCCTCAACAGTGAATTCTGGGGAAGAAGAGACACATTAAGATCTTGGAGATGAAAATATCTTATAAACTGTCAAGCCACAGAGAATCCTACTCCCATTACCTAACCTTTACAATCTCCCTTGGAAGTTTCTAGAGCCTTTCTGGTAGAACAAACATTTTTAAGGGAGCTCAGTGTAAACCAATCTTTCTGGGGCAGTTTCTCCAGTCTGGGCACTTATCATCTGTCACTAGATGGAACCTGAATACATTCCTGATATTGGTTCCTGCTCAGACAGTATCCAGTATTCCCCCAACCTGCCCAGAATGCTTTCCAGACCTCTGTCACCCAATATCCCATGGAAATTCATCCCAGCTGCCCCTCACCTGGGGACGCAATTGCTGCAGGAGTAGTAGGGATTCATGGGACAAGAAGTCAGGCCACTCTATGTGGCCTCGATGTTCAGGGTCCATGGCTGCAAACTGGCGGGCTGCCTGCTCCTCTTGCTCGTCACTCAGTGCCCTGTCACTGTCCCCCCGCTTCGCTGCTTGGTGGCGGTAGCGAAGAAAGTCCTCCAGCGTCAGGGAGCAATCTGTGGGAGGCAGCTCTTTTTTTTTTTTTTTTTTTCTGTATTTGGGATTGAATCCAGGGCCTCACACATACTAGGGAAATGCTCTACCACTGAGCCACATCCTCAGCTTTTTAAAAATTTTGAGACAGGGTCTCACTAAGTTGTTCTGGCTGGCCTCAAACCTGCAATACTTTCTTCAGCTTCCTGAAGAGCTGGGATTATAGGTATGTATCACCATGCCTGGCCATAGGAGGCACCTCTTGCTAGTCATACCCACCCTTACTCAGCCTTGGGCATCTCCACTTATTTCTAGGATGTCCTTAGTGCCCCCCAGCCACAGGTCTTGTTAAGTCTTTGCTTCTCATAGCCAGGTTAGTTCAGGTTATGCTGGGGTGGGTGCCTCTGCTGGCCAACAACTCAGGAACAAGAACCCATTTACCTCCTATCTCCTGAATCCCAGAACACTCTATTCATGCATGGCTCATCCTAGAAAGGATGAAGAAGAAATTTGGCCCTTATTCCTCCTGGTAGCACTGGCCAGCCTTACCAGGGATGACTTTACACTGCTGAAAGGTCTCTGTTAGGCTGTACATTTCTTCCTCAGTAAGCAGCAAGTTGAGATTGTCCTGAAAAAAAGAAAAGCTGAGTCAGTGGCCATATAGGCCAGTAAGAAAGAAATACTAAGGATCAAGAGGAACAGAAATAGTATTTCAACTGGAAGGCAATCCAAGATTACCTAATTCCTGCTTCCCATTATAAATCAAAGAGATTGAGGTCCCAGGAAGGGGAAAGAACTTTCTCAGAGTTGGCTAACTCTGGGGCAGAATTTTCTTCAGAATCCAGATGTCCTGACTTTTACTGAGTCCCCTTTACTAAAATATTAGCTTTCAAATTATTTACTGAGCTAACCTCAGGGTTTCTTGAAAGTACCTTAGAAAGGTGCTGCAGGGGATAAAGAGGCTAATGAGAGAGCACAGTTATAAATCCCTGTGCTCCTCAAAGAGAGCAGCTCCAACTTTATACATTTTATTTATCTAACTTCTGTGTTAGGTTGTGCCCAAATAATATTTTAGCAAAAAAATTAATTCTAGCTCTGATCCTAGTGGATTATATTGCTTTAAATGAATCTGGAATGGTTTTAAAAGAGATGCCATTATGACAAAAGATTCCTAAAACTAAATGAATTTTTTTGTGGTGACACATAAGTTTTAATTCCAAACAAGCATTGATATTTTGTTTGTTATTATTATTATTTGGTACCAGGGATTAAACTCAGGGGTACTCAACCACTGAACCACATCCTCAGCTCTTTTTGTATTTTATGCAGAGACAGGGTCTCACTGAGTTGCTTAGTGCCTTGCTTTTGCTGAGGCTGGCTTTGAACTCATCATCTTCCTGCCTCTACCTCCTGAGCCGCTGGGATTACAGGTGTGCACCACTGTACCTGACTTTTTTTCTTTCTTTCTTTTTTCTTTTTTTTGGACGGGGGATACCGGGGATTGAACTCAGGGGCATTCAACTACTGAGCCATATCCCCAGCCCTATTTTGTATTTTATTTAGAGACAGGGTCTCACTGGGTTGCTTAGCACTTCGCTTTTGCTAAGGCTGGCTCTGAACTCACGATCCTCCTGACTCAGCCTCTCTAGCCACTGGAATTACAGGCATGTGCCACTGTGCCCAGCTCTTGTTTGTTATTATAACTATCAAGTCCTTAAAATTATCTAAGATTTTAACAGAAGATCAATTCCCCCCTAAAATGCCAGCAAAGAACAGAAGCAGTTATTTCATTAATATTCATTTGTGGATTTCATAAAGAAACCAGTTTTTCAATAAACACTTATTGAGCATCTCATATATGCTAGGCACCACCACAGTATGTATGCAACACTGTGAGATAGTCAGAGAGTATATGTGTGAGGGGGTGGGGTGCAAGGAAAAGAGGTAGTTTGACTATAAAGCATCTGAAACTCCCTTGATTGAGCCTCTCAAGCCTCTCAAAGGTCTTTGTTCTAAAAGGAAAAGGAAAGAGGGGAGGCACCAAAGGAAAGTGCCATGTTCAAATCTTTGATTGCTGTGGGAAAATGAATTAGATGGGCAAAGTCTGGAGGCATGCAAAGCAGTTAGGTGGCTATTGCAATAATACAGGTAAGAAATGATTGAGTGGTTAAACTCATACATAAGAAAAGAGAAGGGGGAGGCGTGTGAGAGATATTAGAGGTAGAGTCAACAGAGCTTGGTGACTTACTAGATATGAACTATGATGGAAAAAATGAGCGAGGACTAAATTGGGGGATGAGATAAGGAATGGAGGAAGGGCAGGTTTGGGTAGAAAGATGAGTTCATTTGAGGGCATGTTGAGCATGAAGTACTTGTGAGACATCAAGATGGATAAGTTCAAGCAACAGGAAATTTAAGTCTGGACACACAGATATGGGAGTTGTTAGTGTTTCAATAGGATGAAGTCACCCAAAGAGAAAGAAAGAGTACAGTGAGAAAAGGAGAGTGTTAGCAATAGGACTGTGAGACACACTAGCATTTAAGACTGAGACAAAAACTAAAGATATTGAGAAAGAATTGTCTGAGAAAAAGGCTGCAGGAGAATCAGTAGAGAAGATGGTACTGGAAACTAGGCAAAGAGAGCCATACAATGTAGGAGGTCATCTTAACAATGGTAATACAATTGTGGGGAGATTTTATTGAGTTTCTATCTTTTCTAGTTTCCATAGCTAATAATAATTCCCACAAACCATACTCAAACCCTAAGAAAGTGAGGGAAATAAGCACTAAATACTTCAAAAAGATCAAATAAGATGCCTGAGAAAAGGTTATGAGACTTGACAATGAAGAGATCACTGGTAATCTTAGGAAGAGCCAATTCAGCAGGATGATAGATGAAGAAGTCAAGATTGAGGGTGACTCAGGAACCACAAGGAGATGATGAAGTTCTTTTAAGAAGCTTGGCTGAGAGATAAGCAAAGAAGGGATAAACTTGGAAGAGGCCTTTGTAGAAAGCCTGGTGGAGAGTGGTGATAATGTTGGTAGGACTGTGACAGAAAATTAGGAAGGGAGCAGGGCATTCCTGGTAGTAGGCTGGAGACACCTTCAACTCAGTCCCATGCCAGCAGCACACTGCAAAGCAGAGTTTCTGGGCAAAAAGAATGGAATCTCAAGGGGTGGAAAATGGTACTAGGGAAGGTTATTCGTAAAGCTGGGTCTGCTGTGGCATACTCTAGTGGGGAAGGTGTTTAAGTAGCTGGACATAACTGTTCTATAATCCATTTTATAGACAAGCCATAGAGAAAGAGAAAGTGGCAGATCTCTGTTTTCTTCTAGGCAGCAGGAAGAGGGTAATCATCCAATGCTTCTTACTCTGAAATAAGAGAATAATGAAGATATATGCAGCGCAATGTATAAGAGTTGAACTCCATTCAGGTGTGGTGAGAAATGGACGTGAATATGGCTTTTAATGGAAACCTCAGATTCTGTCCATTGAAAGTTGGAAGACATTTGTTATAATTTGCAAAGTTCTGAATCAATAGAGCTTTGTTATTTAATTCACATAACCACCACTTCAGAGATGAAGAACAAATGCTTCTAAGAGCCAGGTAGTTGGTCAAGTAAGGATCATAGGACTAAGGAGTTTTACTGTAATGGAATCTATTCCTTTTGGAAGCAAGTTGCTTAGGATCTCAGGTTGATGTTCAGGTGAGTACAATAAATGACAACTACAAACTATTAGAGGAAGCATTGCTTTAGGCAATATTACTTTTGAGTAATTAGTCTCGTTCTATCAGTCCACCCCCAGCTCCATGGTTCTCAAAAAGGGGTGATTTTGCTTCCTCCAGGACACATTTTTGGTTGTCACAATGAGGGGCATGTGCTACTGGCATCTAGTGAAATAGAAGCCAGAGATGCTGTTAAACATACTATAGTGCATCTAGCTCCCACAACAAAGAACACCCTAACCCCAAATGTTGAAAATCCTGAAAACCCATCCTAGCTCTAGGACTCTTGCTTGTATGTACTATTAGAAAACCCTTCAGGTCACTGCCTAGAAACATGCATTATAAGATTGGGTTTTCAAAGAAAGTGCCAAGTCCTCTTCTATACAACAGCTCACTGTCCTTGCAGTTCAGGCTCACACAGTAGTGGCAGCTCCAGCCTGTTTCTGTGTGGGCCATCTCAGTCACTTCTGCTGCACTGTCTCCTTGGATGTAGCCCATACGGCGCAGGCAGCCATCATGGAAAACCCTGGTGCAGACCCGGCACGGGAAGAGGCTCTCAGCTGTCCAGACCTCACAGATATCACACATCTCATCGTTGACAATCTGGGAAAAGATGGCAGGAATGAATAGGGATGTGAAAGTTCAGGCAGCAAGATCCTATGGCCATTAAGCACAGAGCTACCTGCATGGGGGCTGAGTCTCTGAAGCAGCCTAGAGGATCAATTCCAACTGAAGCCCCTGTAAGGTGACAGAGCTGTCTTCCTGATAGACAAGAACCAGGAGTCTCTTCTAGATGCTCAGACCTTTGTGACTATGTTTTTGAACAGGAATGCTATTAGCCTCTTTGGAGAGAACAATCCATTATGAGTGATTGTCCAAGGCACTGCAGGACATTTAGTATCCTGATTTTGGCACCAAACACCAGTAGGAACTCCCAGTCATTGTGATATACCCTAACTCCCTCCTCCCAAATTTCTAAATGCTTCCTATAGGGATTAGTACTAAACTAATAATTTTATTCTTATGGAAAAAAATTAAAAAGATTGTTCTGAACTCAGCTCCATCCTTCTGTTTTTGAGTCTTATCTCAACCACATTCATAACTCATATCTCTTTGTTCTGCTCCTTGGTCATCAGAAAGAGTAAGACTGAATAACCCTGCTCTAACTAAACACTCACAGGCTCTCTGGGCTCCAAGCAGATATCTGGAGGCTTGTCATCATCCAGCTTCCGAGTGGGGCGGATGAAGGCAGGGGGTGTGAATCGATTGGTCCTGTCAAACTCCTCAGGCTCCACTCCACGTCCGTCTCGTAGCCGTTCCCAGGCTGCACGGTTGACACTGCTCTCTTCCTGGACCACTGGGGTGCCTGCCTCTGCTTCTTTATCTTCCAGCACCTCCTGTACAGAGCCCTCTACAGTGCCACGACGAGACCCTGGTAGCTCACCCGTGCGTCGGAGGGAAGGCCTGTCCCGCAGCCCATCCTTGAAGGCAGACACAGCCAGGCTCACTTTCTGTACCTGTTCTACTGTCTGTCGCTTGGACATCAACACCCCCATGGTTCTGTGGACAAAAAGCAGAGGGAACAGACTCAGTCAATGGCTGAACATGTTAGGCCAATCTCTTTCAACTATTATTGAAGCACTGACTGTTATTAAATGGTGTTCCCCTCTTATAGACTCAGCAGCATTGAAGAATGGAGAGAGTATGTGTTAAGGAGTCAGAGGAGCCAGGTGTGGTGGCACATGCCTGGAATCTCAGCCACTCAGGAGGTTTAGACAGGAGGATTGAAAGTTTGAGGCTAGCCTCAGAAAATTAGGAAGGCCCTAAACAACTTAGAGATCCTGTCTCAAATAAAATATAAAAAGGGCTGGGGGCTGGAGTTGTAGCTCAGTGGTAGAGTGCTTGCCTAGCACGTATGAGACACTGGGTTCAATTCTGGGCACCACATATAAATAAGTTAATAAAATAAAGTCTATCAACAATTAAACAACATTTTTTAAAAAAGGGCTGGGTATGTGACTCAGTGACTGAATACCCCTGGGGTCAATCCCTGGTACCAAGAAAAAAAAGGATTAAAAAAAAGGGAGTCAGAGGATGTTTTACTTCTTACTGGCCCTTTTTCGTGGCTGTCATAAGGATAATGTAATAAAATAGGTTAACAGTGCTTAGTAAAGTGGAAAGTACTCTAATATATGAAATAATATCTCCATCTTCCTTCATATGCTAAAGCAAATTTGTCCAGGAGTCCCAGTCCTCTATACTTTGAGATGATTGGAGACTTCAGAACTCAGGTTTCTCCCCTATTCCACAAGAAGACTCAAGGCTCAAAGCATACTTGTATAACATATTCAGACTGAAGAAAACTGCCTCCAATAAGTGTGGTACACAATCCATCCAGGGATAGTCCTCATGAAATGCCCACTATGTATTAACCAGTGAATGAACTCCTATTGTTAGAAGACTCCTGAATCAGGTAATCAGGAAACTCTGCCATCCCTATGCATGTGGTAAAGATCAAAAATGCTCCTCTGCCCTTCTAATTTGTAGCTGTCTTTTTGTGGATCTCTTTGTTTATCTCATAATTTGGTCTATTATAGGCTCTACAATATTTTCCACTCTTCTAAGACTTCATTAATGTCATTCCCACATTTTCAGCTTTTTTTCTGAACTGTTTTTTTTTTCTCTCCGTACCAGGAATTGAACCCAGGGGTGCTTAACCCCTGAGCCACATCCCTAGACCTTTTAATTTTTTATTTAGTGACAGTCTCACTAAGTTGCTTAGGACCTCGATAAATTGTTGAGCTGGCTTTGAACTTGCAAACCTCCTGCCTCAGCTTCTTGAGTTGCTGGGATTACAGGTGTGCACCACTGGGCCCAGCTTTTTTCTGAACTGTGCAAGAAAGGTCCAAATCCTTTAAAAAAGAAATGTTATTTCTGACCTTCTCTGCCGGACGGTGTATAGCACTGGAAAGTAAGGACATGATATGGCACATTGCAAAGCTGGTCTGCCACCTCCTAGTCTAAGGAACCTTAGTGGAATTCAGCTGGAGAATACTTGTTCTAAGTGGAGCAGAGTCCATTTTAGATTTGCCCTCAATCCATTATAATGGAGGCTTATTAAGTAGTATTAGGACAAGGCATGAACTGCTCATCATAGGAAACAGTAAAAGGAGAACAGCATTTTACCACTTGATCTATTTAATACCAAAATTCAAAGAAGTCAAATAAAACACTGGGAATATCTAAAAGAGGGTAAGCTCATAGTACTAGGGGTCACAGTGGACCTTAAGGGATGAGTAAGAAGTTCACTTGCTTGTTTGGGGAAAAAGATAACAATAGGTAGGAGAGGAGGAAGCAATTAGAAGGCTATTGTCCAGACAAGAGGTAGAGGGCTTAAACTGAAATTATGACAGTAGGATACCAAGTGTATTTATTACCATGGAAACAGAATTAAGGAAAGTTAGGGATAAATCACTGATTAGATAACTGATTAGATGAAGGATAAAGGAAGAGAATGTAGCTTAAATTGAGTAGTGAGAAGAGTGGTAGTATCAGTTACAGAAAGCAGAAAATAGTAAGTTGGATTCTGTGCAGGTTGAAATAAAGCTATCCCTAGGACATACAGGTGCCATCTTATTCCTGATTAAATTTTTTCAATGGCTTTCTATAGCTTTTAGGAAAGGTCCCCTAAATCTACCCCTTTACCATGGCCCGTGAGGCTCTGTACAGTTTGAGCTCTCTTCTTTTTGTAATTTATTTTTATTTATTTTTTAGCTGTAGATGGACACAATGCCTTTATTTTATTTATTTATTTTTATGAGATGCTGAGGATAAAATCTAGTACCTCACATATGCTAGGTAAGCTCTCTACCACTGAGTCACAACCCCAGCCCCTCCCTTCTTTTTTCCTCTATGTTCCAATCATACTACCCTTTATTTGCCATGCTCCCTCTGTTTTGGGGAACCTTTGAATACCCTGTCCCATTAGTGCCTATTTATCTGTCCAGCTCAGCTCAAGTATAACTTCCCTGGGAAAGTCACTGCTGACTCCAGTCCAGCAGTGCTCACAGTGCCATACTCTTTGGCTGTAGGGCACTTCATCATTACATATTTAACAGGATGATTATCTGATCAATGTCAGCTTCCTCTATTATACTGCATTATCTTGCAGAGTATCTAGCTCTACTGCCTAGCAAGGTGTCTGAACAGAATAGATGCTTGATAAAATAGTTCCCAATTAATTAATTCATTGTGGAGAAGTCTTGATTTTAAAAATAAAACCTGAATATATATTATATCTGATGACAGCCACATATTTTTCCCCGAAACACTGTTTATATGCATCACAGTGATGCAGATTTCTATCCTGCCATCTATTGTTACCAAGGAAACCCATGAATTTATAAACTGACTGATAAAAAAGGAAAGACCTATCTCCCCCATTTGTAAATGTATAAAATTGAAAAATATAACTGAAGAATATTTACTTTGAATAAGAAATTCTCTTACAGAGTAGTCAGAGTAGTGGTAAAGATTTATTGAGCAAATTTAGGAAATCATGCTTCAGTGGACAATTAATAAATTGTGATTAAGATATCCTTTTTTTCGGGGCTGGGACTGTAGCTCAGTGGTAGAGCTCTTGCCTAGCATGTGTGAGGTACTGGTTTGATCCTTAGCATCCACATAAAGAAACTAAACAAATAAAGGCATGCTGTACATCTACAACTATAAAAAAATAATAAAAGAAAAATCCTTTTTCTTTCAATTGAAAACAACATTGGACATTACAGAAATGGTTAATTTATGGTACAAGGGAAGTCTTAAACAACATGACAAACAGAGGTAGAAGTATAATTATTGATGTGGAAAGATTTTCAAGATATGTATTCGTAATGAATAAAGCAAGTTATAAAAATGCTATGATCTATCTATCTTTTTTTTTTGATACTGAGGATTGAACCCAGGGTGCTTAACCACGGAGCCACATCCCCAGCTCTTTTTATATTTTGTTTAGAGACGGAGTCTTGCTAAGTTGCTGAGGCTGGCTTTGAACTCAAGATCCTCCTGCCTCAGCCTCCTGAGCCACTGGGATTACAGGCATGCGTCGCCACACCCAGCTTATGGTTTTTAAAGACTCCATGTACATTTTTAATCTTTTTGTTAATCTGTATTTTCTAATTTTCCTACATTGCAAATTAGTCATATATACATACACACATATATGTGTATACACACATACACACACATATATATACACACATACATACACGTGTGTGTGTATGTGTGTGTGTGTGTGTGTGTGTGTGTGTGTATAAAATACTAGGATTGACATAAATCTTATAATTGTTTGGATATGCTGTAATGTGACCCAGAACATGCTGCTTTATTGCTTAGGGGTTTGGGTCTCTGCCTGATAAAGAAAGTGTTTGAAGCATATATTCTTAAGCATTTAGAATGCTCATGTTTTTTCCATATTTCCAAGGCCAACTGACCTAATGAGGGTATACAGCCAGGTGGGGGTGGGAGTGGAAAGGAGAGTATATATTAAGGTTTTTGCTGAGGCTTTGAACTGGGGGTTCTTGAAGAGGCTATGCCTACAGTCCTCAGACACTGCCCACTTGCCTCATGGGCAATGGCTGTGCTCTATGGCTAGGCAGGAAGGCAAGTCCCAACTTGCAGTGAAGGCATCTGAAGGGGAGAATGCAAAACTGATACTCAACCTTTCATTTCATATTTTCATTATGAGCAATATGAAATGGTTTCCAGAACCACTAGGTTTTCTTCAGAAACCTTAAGTGGTATGTTTTTCAAATCTCTGACCATGACTCAGAGAAAGAAATATATTTTATGTGGTGATCTATATATGCACATGTTTATAGAACTAAAACTGAACCCAAAGTTTTGTAGAACAATCATACTTTTACTATATGTGATGCTCCCTGATATTGTCTGTCCTATTTAATTTATTCTCCTGATAATGACTTTCTGTAACACAGACTACAAAACAGCAGAGCTTGACAGTATCCTCTTGGTTTGGGGGGTTGTACAGAATATACTAGCTCTCCAATAGGCAGGGGCAGCCTCCTCTCAGAAGTTATATCAGAAGTTTTAGGGAACAGTCATAGACCTATGTTTATCAGAAAGAAGGAATGGGTTGGGTTTGGGTGGCTGATTTCATGTACTACTAATAGATTTGAATTTGCAAATTGAAAAACCTAGCTTTGGGATCATTTAAAAATTTTTATTAAAGAATTACACATTTTTTTAAATTTAAAAATGGCCACCTATAAAGACAAGAGTATTAAGAAAGCTCTGCCCTGGACATGACTCATGCAAAATTAACAATTTACTCAAGTTTGTCTTAAGAGTCTTTGTGGTTGGAGGGTCTAGAGGAGAGGAATAGCTACTAATATAGCTTTGACTAAAGAAAACGTGATCTCTATGATAAGACATGAGAAAGACTTGATTGGCCATTGCTGGCTTCAAAGAAAGAGGAAGGGGCCATGAGAGAAGAAATGCAGATGGATTCTAGAAGCTGGAAAAGGCAAGTAAACAGACTCACCCCTAGAGCCTCTGGAAAGAAATGCAGCTTTGATGGTACCTTGATTTTATCCTAGTGGGACTGTGCTGGACTACTGACCTCCCAGAACTGTAAGATAACAAATTTGTGTTAAAAGAAAGGAAGGAAATAAAGAAGGGAGGGAAAGAAAAGGGAGAGAAAAACCTACTATATATAAGAGGTTGGTCCTTTGACCTGTGGGCCTATGTAAAATAATATTTATTGGGGCATTTTAAATCTCACTAGGGAAATTACTGCTAAACTGTGATGCATTCAAACTATAAAAAAGTGAAAATTGGGGCTGGGGGTGTGGCTCAAGTGGTAGCACGCTCGCCTGGCATGCGTGTGGGCCCAGGTTCGATCCTCAGCACCACATACAAACAAAGATGTTGTGTCCGCCAAAAACTAAAAAATAAATGTTAAAAAATTCTCTCTCTCTTAAAAAAAAAAAAGAACTGAGTTATTTTTCTCCTCATCTGCATATACTGAAGGTCTTATTCTCTGTCTTCTGTGATAGTTGATTTAAAAATAAATAAATAAATACAAAAACTAGAGCAATGATTCTCAAATGGTGAATTGTCTACATTCTGGGGCAGGTTGCAGGGATCTATATCAGAAACCACAGGAGGAATATGGAAGTGGGTTGAAACAGCAGATCAATTATAATATATATTTGTATTTGCAAAACAGATATTAAAAGTCATCACTTTTTTTGTGTGTGTAACAGACTACAGAACAGCAGAACTTCATAGCATCCTCTAAGTTTTGGGGATATGCAGAAGGTACTAGCTCTTTGAATAATTGGGAGCAGCCTCCTCTCAGAAGTTATATCAGAAGTTTTAGGGAATAGCTATACAACTTATATTTATCAGAAAAAAGGCACAGTTGGACTTGGGAGGCTGAGGCACAAGAATTGCAAATTCAAGGCCAGCCTAGCAACTTAGCAAGACCCTGTCTCAAAAAAGAAAAGAAAAAAAAGAAGGCATGGGTTGAGAAAAAAGTTTAGAAAACACTTATCTTGGGATCTGGAATAAACAGACTAAATTAACTTTTTCATGACTAATTCATTAGAGGAAAAGCAATTGCATGCATTTGGTTCTTATTGTTTCTTTAAGATGATATAATGAGAGTTATCAAACAAAGGCCAGCCAATTAAGAGGGTTACTTTCTAAGTGAACAGACTCATTAATAGTGTATCAGCAAACTAACCACAGACACTTGCCAATACACTGCAGTGCTGCTTTAACCCACTGTCATTGTAGGATACCATTATTGTCTTTAAGGATACCAAGACTACTACCAAGCTAACCTAATTGATAATAATGCCAGTGCAATGGTTTGGGGAGTTTATACTTAATAAAATTCCCATGAAGATTGAACCTGACATCTACCAGCAAAACAACTAAACAAATATAAAAACAAAACAAAACAAACCACTCGTTAGCTTGACTGCAGACTTTTGATCACTACTATTTCTTTTACTTGAAATGGCTCAATTTTCTAGACTACATTATGCCTGTAGGGATAGAACATGTAGAGCAGAACCATGAAAAGGAAATCATAAAAATCCAAACAAGACTCCAAGTAAGTTTTTTTGTTTTCTCATCATTTTGAACTGATGGTAAACCATGAGGATGCAACAGAATTAAGACTTTAGAGTGAGCAATCCCTTACTGTTTAATGGAGAGGATTGAAACTATATATAAAAGACCCCTTGATTAAAAGTGAGTGTGCTGAAATCGCCAAAATGTGCACCTGGGGTGTTTGATAAATTAACACAATCAGCTCTAATTTCTAGACAAACAAGTGGTACTGATTAGTGATGAGTAAAAACAAATGCCTGGTGAGAAAATCCTGGCCTCTCCTGTGCTGAAGAAATCCTAGGAAGAAGAGCAAGTTAAAAGGAAATCAAGTTCCCAGGATCCTATAAATTGTTCATAATGACTACTTTTTTTGGCTGGTGGATGGAACTGAGATTTTCAGCTTCTTTAACAAGGATAAAAAGATGTTGTCCTAAGAATGATGTGACTATCTAAAATTTATGGTATAGGGATGTTTTGGGGAAAAATCTTGAGGAATAGGAGCAGGTGCTAGAAAATAACAGTGGGACAAGAAGGTAGAACAGGGCCATCTGACTACATGAACTAGAATAAATGAAAACAACAACCACCAGAGTCTTTCTTTCAGTAAGAAAAGGCTGTCTAGATATGTTTGTCAGGCAGTAAGGCATATGTGGGCAGCCTGGGATGTGTGTGTGTGTGCAAGACACACCCATTTTCTGCAGAGTACCTACTTATAATGCAATGGTATTATTTATAAGGGTAAAGTTGTGGGAGTAAGGAGGAGGGATTGCTCCACAGCAGGAGCTGGTAGAGAAATCAGAAAGGCGAAGGCAGCTAGGGAACCTCTTTTCCCAGGAACTCTCTATAAAGCTTCTTAGCTATGGAGATCTGAGGAGCAACCCTCCTAATAGGCAAGAGTTAGTTGCCTCATTCAGCATGCTAAATGTAAAGTATATTTACTTGTTTTAATCTGATTCTTGATATGGGAATGGCAACTGTTCAAAAGGCTCAAATACAATTAAAAGGGATTTCTTGGGCTTATGAGGACTTCTCTAGGTAGGAACAAGACAAAGAATCTCTGGGGAGGTGGGAGGTGTGGAAACAGCCAAAGAGAATGATTAATCAAGAGGGAGAAAAGTTTGAATGGTTCCCTCTGCCTTCCACAGAGCATCTATTCTATAACTATTTTTGAATGAATGTTTCAGAGATGACTGGGCAACATAAGAAGTTTATTTGAGATCATGGTGTTAGTACCTTTCTTTTCATCAAAGTTGGCCATATAACTGGTCAGACCAAATCTCTGGAACTCAATTCTAGAAACTGTGAAGTCAGTTCATCTCTTTACATTCACTCTGCTTTCCCAGAGGCGGAGCCTGAATGATGAGTCAGGACTTGAAGGGATGAGAACAGGTACCATACAGCAACTACAGGCGATTTCTTTTACTACAAAGGAGAGCTATGAAATTTTGGGATTTAGCCAATTTCCACAACCACAGGATAAGACAAGAAAGACTCATATTACCAAAGTCAACAGTTCCATGAATTTATGCTGTGTCCTGTGGACAGTACCTGACCCACAGGAGAGTACCTGCCTTAAAGGCACAAGCAGGAAGCTTGAAAATCCATCTCCTCTGTCCCAATTTTTGAGAGAGAGAGAGAGAGAGAGAGAGAGAGAGAGAGAGAGAGAGAGAGAGAGAGAGAGAATTTTTTTAATATTTATTTTTTAGTTTTTGGTGCACACAACATCTTTATTTTATATTTATGTGGTGCTGAGGATCGAACCCAGCACCCCGCGCATGCCAGGCCAGTGCACTACCGCTTGAGCCACATCCCCAGCCCCTGTCCCAATTTTGAGCAGGAGAAATTTAGCATGAGTGGTATCTGCACATTCAGGTGAAAAACTTCACAGTGGTCAACAACTGGCTCCTTGAAGTATGCGAGTGTCTGAGGGACTAAGAGCCTAGGGGAAACCATGTACTTAACATAGAATAGCCACAAAGGTATAGAAAACCAGCAGAACCAGGGTTTATAAAAAATGCAGAATGCTTAGCATAAAACCTGAGTTTACTGTGCACATCAGCATCAAGCCCAAGACTTTAAACAAAAACCATCAAAAAAAAAAAAAAAAAAGTCCCTTACCCTTTGCTGATCTTTGAGAAAACCCAAGCCCCAGATGGTCCAGTTGTTCTCCACTGACTGGCTGTTCCTTTAGGAATCCAGTGCCTCTTACAGTGCTCTTGGTGCCTGTTATACTCAGTCATTCTGGCATCTGGTAGTAGGCTATACACTATTTTTAGATTTCATATCTGTAGACCCTGAAGGGGTTGAACTATTATCTCCCCATTTCCTTCCATTTACCTCTGCTTATGCAGGAAGACAGAGTCACCCTAAACTGCACAGTTTTTTCCTGGGGTTTCCAAGGAGCAGATGGGCTAAAGATTGCATAAAACTGTCTTCCTGGCCTCAGCTCAAGACTATGAGGCATGAGGGAGGTCCTGCTGCTACTTAATATTTACTGAAAGCTCACAGAGCTCTAATATACACGAGAACAAAATTATGGAATGTTCTTCAGCCTCTGGGGGACTGGGCTGAGTCTTCATTAAAAGCTACAGTGCTGACTTCCCACAGAAGCAAAGCAACAGTTAAGGAACATCACCCCATCAGTGATTGGCTGGTGTGAGCAAGCAGAGCTTTTCAGCAAGATGGAGAGGCACTCCCTGTTTCTGCTGTAGGTCCCCAAAGCACAGATTCAGTTCCATATAATGCAGTTGTTATACTTTGATTATCACCACTAACTTGTTTGTTGAATCTACAAATGCTTGCTGAATGCAGCCTACTATGTGTCAGGCACAGATCAAGTGCTAATAACTGTTGGTAGAATGAACAAATGGAACCTCACTCAGTCTGTGAGAATGAAGTAAGTATGTGCATGTGTAGGGGGCATAAGTATAGGATTAAAAAAAAAAAGGTGTTGCTTGAGCTAAATTTTGAATGTGAGTGGGAGTTACCCTAGTGGATAAGGGGGGGGGAAAAAGCATTCCAGGAAGAGGTAAAAACACATGCCAAGGCATGGAGCTATATGGGGACTCCATCATGACTTAGATGATACTGAAGCCAGTCTGGGTGCTGGATAGAAATAGACAAGGAAACCTGTTTTCCCATATGAGTTAGCATCAGCTTAAAGAACTGGATTGAGGTAGTATTCTTAAAATATTTGTTTAGAAGGGAATATTCATTTGAATTTCAGGCAGAAAAACAAAAACTCAGAGAATTGGATTTCCTAAGACTAGGAAAAGGTATACCCTGAAAAGTCCCAGGGCTAACCAATGAATACACTGCTTAGCCTTAGGACCCAACAGGAAACTCTTCAGAACCTACAAGCTGGTAGGTGGTAACTGCAGTGAATCACTGGAGTTTTCTCTATGGGAGATTCATAAACTTCAAAAACAACCAACCTCCCCCTCCCCCGCCAAAAGCCAGTTACTTAATGCTCTTAATGCTGTTTTAGTGAGAAAACCCCCCAAAGAGGAAACATTTCTTAAAGCCAAATAGAGATGACATATACTCATATATATACACTTCACAAACTATAGCATGCTATCGAAATACAGAGTTGTTCCATATCTTCCACATTTGCTATAAGGCAAGAGGATGACCAATTCACTCAAAGTATATGGACAAGAGTAATTTTGGCAGGGGGGCTAGAATGTGGTTGCTTAAGGTGGCATAGAGTAGCAGCTGAGTTGATGCCTGGGAAACGGCATACTCAACATTCATTATAGTAAATACTCTGTAAAGCTGTATTTCTCCCTTACTGTCCCTGTTATTTATAGTAAATGATTAGAGAAATGCAGACTGATTCTGTGGGAACTTCTCAAGGGCAAGAACTCTCATATTTATACAGTATAGTGCTGGCAAGTAAGTAGCACTTAGTATGTATGTGGGTCTCTGAGGGGATTGTTGGAACTGAAGTGGAGGAGAATGGAGAGAGATACTATAATGGAAATAGCAATCATGTTTCCATCTGAACACTGATAATCTAGGTTTCTTGGTCCAAAGCTGATAAGCAATTCCTGTCAGAACTTGGTCATTAAGATTGAGGGGTGGGGCCTGGGGTGTAGCTCAGTGGTAGAGTGCTTGCCTGGCACGTGTGAGGCACTGGGTTTGATCTTCAGCACCACATAAAAATAAATAAGATAAAGGTATTGTGTCCATCTACAACTAAAAAATATTAAAAAACCCCAAAACCAAGATTGAGGGCAGAGTAGACAATGATATATTCCCATCAGAAATGAACAAGTCAGCCAGGTGTGATAGTGCAGGTCTGTAATTCCAGCAACTCAGGAAGGTGAGGCATAAGGGTCGAAAATTCAGGCCCAGCCTCTGCAACTTAGCAAGACCCTGTTAGAAAATAAAATAAAAAGGGCTGGAGATGTAGCTCAGTGATAGACAGCCCCTAAATTCAATCTCCAAAACTGCAACAAATACCCGTTTCCCCAAAAAACCCCAAAGAAATTCATAAATCAATTTGGGAAATGAAGATAGCAGAAACCAAACAACATTGCTGGAGAGAAGCATGTGGGACTGAAAGATAATAGATTTTATAGCTAAAGAGATAGGAAACTATTTGCATAAATATGATCCATGTAGGAACGGGAAAAAATGCAAAGAGCAAGGGAAATAGACTCACTGTTCGGTTTTATTATTCGTGTTCAAGGAAAAGGAAGCACTGTTAAAAATATGGCAACTATTGGAAAAAGAAAAACTATAAAAATGTGATCAGAAAATATGTGGAAGACCAAAGACTGAGAAATCCAGACGGTAAAATCCAGACACATTTTGTACATACTCCAATGAAACTGGGTGAGCCATTCTCTCTCTTTGTGTTTTTCTTTGGAGAGCATTTTTGAGAAGATTAAGGCCACCTGGTAATTCCTTCACATACATTCTAAGATGATTTAATTTGCAGACTCATACTGTGATTAAAGGGGAGTTAGGAACTATTCTTAGACATTTGAAATCCTAATGTTTATCCAATGCTAGACATCAGGAGATGGTATTCAAGGTCCAAGATTTGGGGAGCACTTAGATCAACCAAGCAATTATTCTCCAGGGTCATGAGGGGTACAATACCAAGAGCCCTCAATAAAAAGCAATTTAGGAATAACATTGCAAGGAAAAAACTCTGAATTAGAGTAAAGATATTGTTTGCAGACTTGATGCTTCTGATTTTCTTTACAAATAGTATATACCTTTGTTTATTTTGGTCTGTTAAGATGATGAGAGGGGTTTGAAATGAGAGGATTATAAACAACTTTATAATGGGGACATGCGAACCAATATAAACCTCTGTCAGAGTTTACTCCATTGAGCTGTGCAATAAGTACCACACCCATCCTTCAGGCAGCCATAAAATTAAAAAAACAACAACTTCACTAAGTGAAGTAGGTTGTTCTGTCTCTTACTAACTGGGTATCTCAATATGTAATCCCAAGAGACTGAGGAAGCCAGTTTTATTAAAGGAGGATGTCTCTAGGTTTGGATCCGTGTAAGAGAAGAAGGGTAACAGGAAAAAATTTCCAGAATGGTTCTGTGGTAAATTTCATTGCTTGGCCCAGAGTCTATCCTGGGGCCCCAAATTAAATCCTTGGAATTCACCTGGAAGGAAAATGTTGAGGGGAGCAAGACCAGGGGGTATCAATGTCAGAGAGAGACACTTTGCTCCCTAGACAACAGATTCCCAATAAGCCTTCCTTAGCTCTCAATTTCCTGCCCTCCTCCTCTTCCTCATGCAGAGGCACAGTATCCTGAGTGGTATTTAAGGATGAATGTCCACTGGTATGCAGACTGAGAAGGCCTAAACAATAGTGGGCAACACTCTTTCTTAAAGGTAATCATGTCTTTCCTTCCTCTTCCTGAAGAGTTCTTTGGCAGAGAAGATGGCCTCAGGACACTCCATCCTCTGAATTGTTTCTCTAGTTTCCCTGAATAAGTTCTGTCAAAGATCACACCAGAGGCCTTTCCTAGACCCAACCATGTCCAGAGCCACCTCCAGTATCATTACAGTGGGGCTGCCAATGAAGGAAGCCCCACACTGAAATCTGGGGATTCAGTGGAAATCCATTCCTGTGGAAGTCTCATCTCCAGTTAAACTGTCCTCACACTTGTTTAATCATCATATTTATTGAGCATATAGTATTACAAAGACCTATGCTTGGCACCTTAATGTAACTTATTAACAAACATTCATTCTTTCTTCTGCTTTTCCCTGGTATTTTTTTTTTTCCAAACAAAATTTGAAGAACAGATCTCATGATTCCAAGCTTTGTGATCTTGGCAAATTGCTAAACCTCTATCAGTCTTGAATATCTAAGCTTTCAGAGGGGATAATTTCATGATGCTGTTGTAAGGGTTATATGAGATGTTTAAATATACCAGCATAGTGCCTGCCACACTGGTACTCAAAAATCCTTTGCATCCTTTATTTCTTCCTTCAAAGAACTTTCCTTTTAGGATGTGCCAAACTCAGTTATTTCACCCAATTATATTGCTTCTGGATGATCCGGCCCAAAGGCTCAGATCTATCTTTGCTTCAGAGGCTTGGCTGGTCCTCCTCTCCCATGACCCCTGTGCTCTTATAGTAGCTTCTGCCTCCACTAAAGTCCAGCTTGGAGCCAAGTCCAGCTTGGAGCCAATTGGGTTTATCACCGAAAAATTCTAATAGAGGAAGGTAGGAGCAGGAAATGAACAACCACCAACCCCAGAGTCCCCACCTCTGAACCATGTTGGGGGTGGGGGATAAGTGAGATGGAGCCTCCTACAGGAGGTCAAGGCCAAAGTCCTTGGAGTAATGGGAAGTCACTCAAAGATCCCATGGCAGGATTCCCCTCTCCTCAGTCAGAGGTTCCTTCTCTGGGCAGCTCTAGGGCACAGTCTAAGGACCTTCTTCAGAGGCTTCTCTCTGGGATCCACCATGACCAAAAAGGCTCCTGGGGGCTCCCTTATGTTCCCACAAGATCTTCCATGGAGTTAACTCCAGAGACCACCCTGGTGCTCACTCCCCAAATTACTCAGGTCTCCCTAGGGACAGTGCCCTCTGCACTGGGGCTGCTGGCCTCCACACTAGGGCACCCCACGGCAGTAAGTGCACAGTGCCCTAGGCGTCTCCATCCACACAAGGAGTCTCCCACTGGGGGGGAAGGCAGCGGTCACTCGGGGTTAATCCTTTTACAGAGGGACCCCCTTGGGGGCGCTCCCACACTGGCACCTTGAGAGTCCAAGAGGACAGTCCGGGCCCGCAGACCCGCCCCTTCGAGTGACGGCCCGGCCCCCGCCACCCCCGCCCCCGCTTACCGGGACCGTCCGGGTGCGGTACTCGGGTCCCGGGCTGGCGGACTCTACACCGCTGGTCCCGGGCAGCCCACGGCCGCTCGGGCGCTGAAGTGCTGGGCCAAGCGCCGGGAGCGGGCGGCGCGGGCGGCGCGGCAAGCTGAGGCGGCGACGCGCGCGCCCTGAGCACACCCACCGGTCCCGCGCGGCTGCGGCGCGTGCGCCCGTGCGAGGCCCTAGCCGGCCGGTGGGCGCGCGCCCCGCCCCGCCCTCCTGCGCCTGAGCGCGGCCTCGCGGCTCATCCCACGCGGTGGCGGCGGTGGAGTGCGACTGCGGCTCTGAAGCGCTATCGGCCCAGGTGCCAGCCGGCGCCCCCTCGAGCGGCCGGCACTGCGGCACCCGGACTGCGCCAGCCCCGCCGCCCGCCGCCCGCCGCAAGGTCAGCGCCAACCCGCAGGAAGCGGCTTGGGAGGGGCAATGCGGGGGGCTGCGACCGCTCACGACTCCAGCTCGCACCAAGGGGTCTGAGTGGATGTTGCCACCAACACGTGCCTGGGGTGGGGAGAATGAATCATTTCGCTATACCAACAAGCCGTTCACCCAGGTTCTTTAGGATCACAACCCTGACATTAGGGCACTTACTTCGTGGTACCCATTGGCCTGCGAGTGTCTAAATGAGCCTTCGCAAAGTCCCTGCTGGCCCAGCCCGCCTGTGCTCTGTTTGCTGAGATTATTGTCTTCCAGCTTCAGCAGCAAAGCTGTGCTGTCATGTAACCCACTTTTTGCTGCAGCATCCGTATCACTCAGACTAACCAAACAGCCAGCTTGTCAGGAGGCCAACAGTTCTGAGGAGTATAGTGTGCATTACAACAAATCCCATGCTTTGAAAAGGCCTTCAGAAAGATCAAGTCATAAAACATCTAACAATTAATTATAAGGAAATAACTGAAGATATGCACATATGCCCAGAACACTTTTATTTAAATTAATTGCATCTACATTTTTAACATGCCTTCATTTTCTTGTGCATTCAATTTATATAGCTCAAATGTAAATTTATATTATTTGTTGAACATCTAGTATTTTTCTCCACCTTGTTCCAGGTACTGTGGAAGATACATAGAGAAGCTAATTTTGTCTGGAATGTGGGATTTATCAATAGGGTTTAAGGTAAGTATAACACTGTTAAAATTGCTATGCTATTACTTTAAAACACAAAGTGCCAGGTATTATTTTAAACACTTAAAATATATTGTCACTGATTTTCACATCATCTCTTTGAGGGACTGTATTGTTAATTTCTTTTTGTGTTATTATTTTTATTTTTTCTACTTAGTTGTACATGACAGCAGAATGCATTTCAATTCACTGTACACAAATGGAGCACAACATTTAAATTCTCTGGTTGAATGTGGTGTAGAGACACACCATTTGTGCAGTCATGTATGTACCTAGGGTAATGCTGTCCATCTCATTCCACCATCTTTGTATTGTTAATTTCTACCTTTCTCTGCTAATGGAACTAAGCAACAGAGAAGTTAAACAACTTGCCTGAGGTCACATAGCTACTGTGTGATGGCAGTGAGATTGAAAACCTGATATTCTGACTTGAGAGTCCAAGCTCCTAACCATTGAGAATGAATGCATGGAGTTCTAAAATTAGTACTTATTTTTGAGGAGCCACTATCTTTTTTTTCTTGTTAAACTAACACTAAAGATCAGACTTTCCATACATCTGTGGGTCCCCTAAACTTAAGAATTTTATTGGGCCAACAATTCCACAGGTAGGACTCTCCAAATTGTTTTTAGTGTTTTATTTTTAGGCTGTTTGCCTGCCTACATAGAAAAGGAAACTATAGTAATATTACCATAGAAGTTTCTGTTGGTTAATCCTTTCATTAAAAAACAAGGTGTATTGTGCATCTATAATATGCCAGGCATTATGCTGAGAATTAGAAGATGTGTAAATAAGAGTAAGACATAATACTTTCCCTTAAGGAGCTAATATCAATCTCAGGGATCTACTCTAATAATCTTATTTAATCTTAATCACTGCCAACTGCCATCTCAAAATACTGTAGTCAGGTTAAGTTTCCATCCTCTTAGTCAACAATACAGATTAAATTTCAATAAGTGAAGCCTCAGGGACACTCAAGCCAAATCCAAACTGTAGCATCTTCTCAGAGCTTGTATCTTTAGTGCAACAATCCCTTTACCACTCATTCTGTCAACCCAAGTACAGAGTGGGGGTGTTCTTTGTTATTAGGACTGACATTTGAAAATCTTGATATGAGACTGCTATGGTAAAAATCAGGGAATCATAGCTTTCATTAAAGAGTTCATGGTTTTCCATTTGGAAATCTTTCTTTAACTTAAGAAATAATGGTACTAGGACTTATATCTGAAAGGAAAGTGACCACAACACTCAGAGCAACCAAAAGATCTTTATTGCAGCAGTGCAACAGAGAGAAAAGAAAGAAGGAAAGAGAGAGAGAAGAGAGAGAGAGAGAGAGAGAGAGAGAGGAGAGAAGAGATGAACAGGGAGAGAGCAACAGCAAGAGAGAGACAGAGAGCGCGTGCAAGAAAGATAAAGAGCAAGAGAGAGAGAGAGAGAGCGAGCAAGAGAGAGGGAGTAAGAGAGAGGGGGGCCTGGCAGGAGGGAGTTTTTATAGCCCAAATCTAATGGGGCCTCTGGGTCTGCAAGCTGCCTTGTTGGCCCAAGGTGGGGTTAAGTGTTCAGCCTTGAGCGGGGTTGAATGTTCAGACTTGAGGCAAACAGGTAATAAAGGACCAGATAGAGGGGGATTTGAGTGTGTGGGCTATCTTACAGCCAACATCTATTCAGCCTGCCCTGCAGACAACACAGTTCAGCCTGCTTGCACCCAACATTCCTCCCTTTTTGTTTTTCTAAGTGACATGGGGGATGGCATAAAGTCCTCTGGCTACTTCCTGCTTAATGGTGGGCGGTGTTAGACCTAGAAGGGGAAGTGGAGGAATGTTCGGGGGACAGGTCTGAGAACACCAGGGCAGCCAGAAATAATACTCAGTGGCTACAGACAACTACTGTGGTAAGGGTAAAGTCCATAAAAGTTCCTTGAAGCCACAAGTCCTCGATGGCATCAAACCAGTCCTGGATGGAGGAGATTCTTGGTATCAGCCACTGGTCCTGTAGCAGGGACTCTAGGAGGTAATGGAGGTGTCTTGGTTGAATCCAGTAATGTTAAGGATGACAGCCTGATTGCAGCCAGTGGAAGGGCAATCGCCTTGACCCATAACCTGAGAGTGGGTGGTGTCATCCTGGTGTCATGTCACTTGGTTGTAGAAGTGGTATCTGTGGTTTGAGATAAAAACTTGAGAGAGAATATGATTAGTAAAAGAAGAAGAGGGTTAGCGAGAAATTTTAAGTTTGGTGGGCATGGTGGAAGTCCAGGACTGGACATTTGGAACAAGTGACTTTTTAAGGTGGGAGACATGGTACCAGGGGGAGTTTAGGTTTGATGCTTCCTTGTGGGGATACTGTAGAGCAGTCAGAATAAGCAGAGTGGACGTGCTGGAGAGTAGTTCTCATTCCTAGGAAGTGAAAGAGGGGTTGTGAAAACTGGAAAAAGGGGTCAGAGAGGGTTTTAGATGGGTACAGTGTCTCTGGAGCCAGAGGAGTTGGTCATGAGTCGTAGGTGTCCATCTTGGGCATCAGGGCTGGTAGTCTTAAAGAAGTAGTTGATTGACCAGCTTGTTGGTGAATTTGTGTATCTGATCTTGCATGAACTTCTGTAGGCAATTTAATAGTCATGGTCCTATTAGGAGAAACATAGAGAGGACTAATAGGGGTCCTGTGAGGGGGAGGAGCCAAGGCCATACTTAACTGAACATTCCTCATGGAGCCTGTTGGCTTAGTTGCTGTCTCCTCTTTTCTAGCTGTTCTTATCCTTTATTACTCCCAGGAATAACTGTGTTTTGGCTTAACTGGTTTTGGTAGGTGTTTAAGATCAAGTTGGTCAAAATTGACTTTGTTTCTATCTATTGTTAAGAGTCAGCCGAGTTCCCATAGGGGTCGCTCGTGGGGGAACCCGAGAGCAGCTTTTTAGTTCTGCTAGTGCCATTTGCGCTAGGATGGGTCCAGGTCTTGCTTGACCACATGGCTTCCCTTGGAAGCATCAGGGATGTCTCCTGTCTCCAATGACCCTCCTATTCACAGCAAATGCACTGATTGGCTTTTCATTCTCCAGTGGTCTCATTAATCTCCCTGATCAGGAGGTTATGTGGCCCAGAGTTGCAAAGCTCTTTAGAGAAGTTCCCTGTTCCCTGGATTCAGACTGACTCAGAGGGCCAGAGCCAAATATTGGTTTTCTTGGCCCTTTTAATTTAAGTTTAAGTCTTGATCTTAAATATCCAGCAAAGTTAGTTTCACAGTTTAGAGGAGAAGGAAGGAGATGCAACCATAGTATAAGAGAGAAGGAGGAAACTGATTTATTGGCAAAAGGGGCGTCCGCTAGAGCCAAAAATCAGGAGTGCCTTAGTGGCAGGTTCGAGCTGCAGAGATTGGTCGTCACCGAATCCTGACAGTCGAAGCTCTCATCCTGGACGGAGCCGGAACCGTGGGAGACCTTGGCCAAGGCTTTTCGGGACCCTCTCCTGGAGAGGCCAGATACTTGCAGGGCCGGAAAGAGGGGAAAGAGAGAGACAGGGGAAGAGAGAGGAAGGGGAGGGTAAGCATCTGAGGACTAGGATTTTAGGAGAGCCACTAAGATGGTGAAGGTATGGTGGGGTGATGTTCAGTTCTCTGTTGTGTATCCCTGGAGGTTACAGAGTCCTTTGAGGGAGACCTATAAAGCCAATGCTGGTAACTAACAGCTGGGAAGGGAAGGGAATAATTTTGAACCCAGGAGTCTATTCTGCCCTAGGAAGGAGTCCCTGAGGGCCACCGTAGCCTTAAAGGCTGTGGTGGGGTGTTTTCCTCCCCGCAGGTGGGCAAAGAGGTTTGCTGGACAATCAATGGTCAAATCCTCCTGACACCACCTTTGGGTTTAGGACTCCAGGAAGGGGAAACTCACCAATCGAAGGCCGGTGGTGGATGGAGTTCTGGCAGTCGAGAAAATGGGTTCAGGCCTGGGTTTAGGCCATCCGGTGAGTGGCACTTCCGAAGGAAGAGGGACCCAAAAGTGGGTTTTAACCCTCTCCCGGGTTTCGGCACCAATGAAAGGAAAGTGACCACAACACTCAGAGCAACCAAAAGATCTTTATTGCAGCAGTGCAACAGAGAGAAAAGAAAGAAGGAAGAGAGAGAGAGAGAGAGAGAGAGAGAGAGAGAGAGAGAGAGAGAGAGAAAGGAGAGAAGAGATGAACAGGGAGAGAGCCAGAGCAAGAGAGAGACAGAGAGCACGTGCAAGAAAGATAAAGAGCAAGAGAGAGACAGAGAGAGAGAGGAGAGAGAGAGAGAGAGAGAGAGAGAGAGAGAGAGAGAGAGAGAGAAGGAGAGAAGAGATGAACAGGGAGAGAGCAAGAGAAAGAGAGAGACAGAGAGCACGTCAAGAAAGATAAAGAGCAAGAGAGAGAGAGAGAGAGAGAGAGAGCGAGCGCGAGCGAGCGAGCAAGAGAGTGGGAGCAAGAGAGAGGGGGGCCTGGCAGGAGGGAGTTTTTATAGCCCAAATCTAATGGGGCCTCTGGGTCTGCAAGCTGCCTTGTTGGCCCAAGGTGGGGTTAAGTGTTCAGCCTTGAGTGGGGTTGAATGTTCAGACTTGAGGCAAACAGGTGATAAAGGACCAGATAGAGGGGGGTTTGAGTGTGTGGGCTATCTTACAGCCAACATCTATTCAGCCTGCCCTGCAGACAACACAGTTCAGCCTGCTCTGCACCCAACAATATCCATTTATCCTCTCTTCCTTTCCTAAAGTCTCAGAATCCTCCTTATGTAGATGGTCAAATACTCCAACTGTGCCTTTGATTCTGTTTCCTTTTTCTCCTTGCTCTGCTTGATCTGTACTTGTTTTGAATCTTAACCATTCTCCTTTTCTTATTGGCTTTTTAAAACTTTAGCCTATAAATCTCTCTTATACTAAGAATATTTTTCCTATCGACTTCTTGTCCTACTCCAATGACTGTGTGCTATAGTTTGAATGTGTCCTTCTAAATTCATGTGTTGAAATATTAATTCCCCAATGTAGCAGTGTTGGGAGGTGGGACCCAATAAGTGGTAATTAGGTCAGAAGGGCTCTGTCCTCAAGAGTATATCAATGTGATTATCATGGGAGTGAGTTATAAAATCAAGTTCCAGTCCCCTTTTGCCTTTCTACCACAGGTTGATGTAACACCAAAGACTTACTAAATGTTAATGCCATACTCTTGGACTTCCCAGCTTATAGAATCTTGAGCCAAATAAATTTCTGTTTATTAGAAATCACCTCATCTGGGTTATTCTGTTATAGCAGCCCCAAATGGACAAAGATATTACCTAATGTTTTTCATTTTTAAAACATACATACATACACACACACACACACACACACACACACACACACACACACCTACCTTATTGCTTAAAACATTTTGAGGTTTATAAAAAAGTTACAAAAATAATACAGAGAATTCCCATAAAGTCCATACTATATCATTAACATCTTATATTAATTTCTATGACTCATTTGTTAATTACTTAATATTCATACCTATTATTAACTAAAGTCCACACTTTCTTCACATTTTCTTATATCTTTCTAATTTTTTTTTTTCTGTTCAAGATCCTATTCAGGTTACAATGTTATATTAAGTCACCATGTCCCTAGGCTCTCTTGGCTGAGATATTTTCTCAGACTTGTTTATAATGGCCTTGATAATTTTGAGCACTACTAGTCTGGTATTTTGTAAAATCCTCCTTTATTGGGATTTATTTGATATTTTCCTCATGATTAGCTGGGGTTATAGATTATCAGGAAAAAGACCAAAGAGGCAAAGTATTGTCATTACATCATGTCATGGAACCTATGGCTTATCATGTTGAGGTTGACTTTGATCATCTGGCTAAGATAGTGTTCGTTAGGTTTTTCCACTGCGGTATTCTTCCCTCTCTCCTCGCCCCTCTTTGTCTTTCTGTAGTCTTTGGAAGGAAGTCACTATGCACAGTATACTTAAAGAGTAGAAACGTTAGACTCCACTTCCTTGAGGATGGAGTATCTGAGTAAATAATTTAGAATTCTACATGGGAAATTTGCCTTTTCCACTTATTATATTCACTTTAAAAACTTATGTGCAATCGTATGGTAATAAAAAATAATTTAAAAAAACAAAAACTTGTGTGCAATAAAAAGCACTCTTTTTGGTGTATATAGTTCTATGAATTTTTTCCAACAAAATGTTTACTTAAGAAAACTTCAAAATAGCACACACAACATATTAACATCTGTGTAAAACTTGCGTGCACATAATATTGATGCATAGAAATACAGTTTTAGTTGGGTTCCAGCATTTCTATGAATTTTGACAAACATGTTCAGTCATGTCATCACCACCAAAATCAAGATGTAGAACTATTCTTATTACCCTCAAAATTCTTTCATCCATTCCTTTTTGCCCAACTACTCCCCCATTCATGACCCTTGGCAACCAATAAAATTTTTCTATACCTATTGTTTTTCCTTTTTTGGAATGTTATATAAGTAGAATCATATAGTATGTAGCATTTTGGTTCTGGAATATTTTGTTATCATACATTTTAATTAATCTTATGTATATCATAAGTTCATTTCATATTAATGGAGGGTAGCATCCCATTGTATGGATGAACCAGTTTATCCATTCACCAGCTGAGGGACATTAGGGCTGTGTCTAGTGTCTAGTTTGTGGTGATTATAAATAAATTTACTAAAAACATTTATGTACAGGTAATATGTAACTTTTATTTCACCTGGGTGAATATGATTGCTAGTGGTATGGTAAACGTATGTGTGACTTTACAAGGAACTTGCAGAGTGTTTCCAATGTGGATATATCATTTTTCATCCCAATCAGCAATGTCTGAGTGTTACAGTTGTTCTACAGTCTCTCCAGGACTTAGTATGAGCAACTTTTCATTTTATTTTGTTTTTATCCATTGTAACAAGTAGAAATGGGTATCTCATTGATTTTCACTAAATTTTTATATTGATTAATAATGTTGCACTTTCCCCTCTGTGCTTATTTGCCATCTGTTTAATCTTTTTGATAAAATGCCTATTAAATTCTTTATGCCTGTTTTAAAAAATTTGGATTTTGTTTTGTCATTGAATTTTGAGAGTTCTTTATATATTCCAGATCAAATTCTTTTTCAGTTATGTAATTTACAAAAATTTTCTGCCAATCTCTGGCTTGTTCTTTAATTCTATTGACAGTATATTTTGTAGAACAGTGTTTTAATTTCATTAATTCCAATTTATTAATTTTTTCTTTTATAGATTGTGCTCTTCATGCTGCCTAAGATCACAAGATTTTTCCTTATGTTTTATAAGAAGACTTTTATAGTTTTATTGTTTACATTTAGGTCTATCTATGATATGTTTTAAATTAATTTCTGCATAATGCATGAGATATGATTGATTTTCTTTATTTTGTATGATGTCCAATTATTCTAGCACTTTTTGTTGAAATGACTTTTCTTCATTGACTTTTGCCTCTGTACCTTTGTCAGAATTCAGTTGGCCATTATCATAGGCATTTACATATGTCCAAACCCATCAAACTGTACATATTTAATGTATTCAATTATTTTTATATCAGTAAAAATTATTTATTCTTTTTATACCTCAATAAAACTGATAAAGAATTAATTGATTATATTTGTGCAGGTCTGATTCTGGATTGTGATATTTTGGGTTTTGTCCATGGTTCTTTGCTTATAACTCCCCAAAATGGGAAACTTTAATCTTCTGCTTTTAGCTAGCTATAAAGAAACTCTCTGATGTACCTTGTCTGATATAAACCCCACCTCATTTTAGAGGGGTTCTACCTCTTATTCTGAAGGAGGGAATGCTTCACAGAGAGACCAAGAAGAATCTGGACAGATAGGCCTTGCTGGTTTCCTTACCAAGTTTATTAGCTATCATGCCTAAGCAACAAGTTTCCATAAAAAACCAAAATGACAGGGTTTGAAGAGCTTCTATATAGATGAACATGTGAAGGCTTACAGGAAGGTGAACGAGGTCTTGTACATGTGCCAGGAGGATGGTGTACCCCAACTCCACAGGATAGAAACTCCTGTACTCAGGACTCTTCCAGGCCTTTCCCTATGTATCTTTCCATCTAGTTACTTTTTTTTGTATCCTTTAAAACATCCTTTATAATAAACTGGAAAATATAAGGATTGTATTTTCCTGAATTTTGTGATTCACTCTGGCAAACTAACTGAACCTGAAGAGAGGGTCATGGAAATCCCAATTTGTAGCTGATTGGTCATAAGTTCTGGAGGCCTTAGACTTGCAACTGGGTCTAAAGTGTGGGGGCAGTCTTAGGGACTAAACCCTCAACCTATGGGATCTGATGCTACCTCCAGGTAGATAGTGTCAGAACTGAATTGGTTTAGAGGATGTTCCGCTGATGTTTACTGTAGAATTGCTTGCGTGCTGGTGGAGAGAAATCCACAAATCTTTTAGGGTCACAGAAGTCTTCTGTGTTTATTGTATGAGAGCAGAGGGAAAACAGACATTTTGTTTTCTCAAAATGTAACCTCTACTGTTTTATTGGTTTGTCTCTATTCTTTGACCAGTACTATACTGTTGTCTTCCTTAGTGCAGCTTTTAGGCCTTAAAAAAAAAAACAGATGGTATCAATTCTCTAATTACTTTTTTCAAAGTATTTTTTGGTATCCTTTGACTTTTATAAATTTGAGAATCAGCTGTTGATTTGAACAAAAAAATTCTGTTGGTATTTTAATTTGAATTGTGTTAAATCTTTCAATTAATCTGAGGTAATTGTCATCTTAACATTGACTCTCACAATTCATGAACATAGTATAACTCTCCATTTATTTAGGTCTTCTCTGACATCTTTTATTGTTTGATACTTTTTAATGTGTAGATCCTGCACACAATTTGTTATATTTATACCCAAGTATGTCTTAGTTGTGTAGTTTTTATAATTTCAATTTTTAATTGTTCATTGATAAAATTTAAATGTGTGTGTGTGTGTATGTGTGCGTGCGCATATGTGTGAGTGAACTAGAAATCGAATCCAGGACTTTGTGTGTGCTAGGCACATACTCTACTACTGAGGTACAACCCTAGCCCATACAATGGATTTTTATATTGCCCTTCTATCCTGTGACCTTCCTAAACTCACATGTTATAGGAGGATTTATTTTTGTAGATACTTTAGGATTTTTTCATGGAGACAGTTGTTGTTTTGTTTGTGAACAATTTTATTTATTAGTTTCTGTGTTTGTCAGCTTTCCATTGCTACAACATATACCTGAGACAAACTTAAAAGCAGGAAAAGGTTTATTTTGGCTCATAGTTTCAGAAGTTTCAGTCAATGGTTGTTAGCTCTGTTGTATTCAGGTCTGTGGTGAGGCAAATCACTATGGCAGGGAGCATGTGGTGGAGCAAAGCTACTCACATCAAGGCAGCCAGGAAGCAAAAAAGGGAGAGGAAGGGCCTGGGTCCCAATATCCTCTTCAAGTGCATGCCCCCATGATCTTCCTTTTTTCCACCAGGCACTGCCTCTTAAAGTCTTCCAATAGCAGCAAGCCTACAACATATGAACCTTTAGGAACACTTAAGATCCAAATCATAACAGTTTCTGATTTTTATTTTCTTAATTTTTAAAAATTTATTTCTATGATTTCTAGTGTGATGTTGAAGAAAAGTGGTGAAAAGCAGACATCTAATTTTTGGGAAAAAGCATTCAGTTTTTTAATGTTAAGTATAATGATTGTAGGAAGTTTTTTTTTTTTAAATGCACTTTATCAGATTAAGGACTTCCAGGAGCTGAAGGTGGCTTCTAGCCTGTAGCCAGCAATAACCCAGGATCTTTAATTTTATAGTCACAGGAAAATGAATTCTGTAAACAATTTGAGTAACAAATTGAAAGTAGTTCTCCCTCAGCTATATTAGTTTCCTAATGCTACTATAACAAATTACCAAAATTTAGTGGTTTAAAATAACACACATTTACTATCTCATAAATCTAGGGATCACAAATTCAAAATGAGTCTTATAAGGATAAAGCCAAGGTTAGCAGGACTGAGTTCCTTTGTTCTGGGGAAGAATCTACTTTTTGCCTTTTCTAGCTTCTAAATGTGAACTGTATTCTTTGGATCATGGTCCCTTCCTGTATTCTCAAAGCCAGCAAAGACTACTGGAATCTTCCTTATATCACATTACTCTGGCTTCTTTCATTGGCACATTTTCTTCTCTTAACTCTCCTGCCTGTTTCTTGTATAAAAATCCTTTTGATTACATTGGGCCCACTGAGATAATCCAGAATAACCCCCATTTAGGATCTTTAATTTACTAATAATCTGCAAAGCCCCTACTGTAGTTTGGATCTGAAATGTACCCCAAAGGACATTTGATAAAGTCTTGGTCCTCAGCTTGGTACTATTTAGGGGGAGGTGTAGAATCTTTAAGAGGTGGGGATAGTGGGATGTCTTCAGGTCATTGGGGACATAACCTTGGAGGGAGTAGTGGAACTCTGGGCCCTCCCTCCTCCCACTTTTACTTCCTGGCCATAAGATGAATGGTTTTAATCACAATGCACTCCTGCCATGATGTTCCACCACAGGACAAAGCAACAAATTCTGTGAAAGTGTGTAGATTCTCCTGTGAGTGGGTAGTTTCTTACAGAAGAGGGTTGATGCTCATGTAAGTGGGCATGGAATTTTTTTAATAGATTCTTATGCAAGTACATGGATCCTCATGGGAGTGGGTACTTGTATTTGGTAGTTAAAAATATGGCTTTCAAATAACATAGAATGTGCAACTATTTATGTTTTTCTATTAATAAGAATCATCCAGTGCTAGTCTTTGGGCTGGGTATGATAATACCTACTTATGCTAGAGTTTCTACACTAAGGGCAATTTAATATTATGAGGAAGTCAGATGTCATAGTAATAAAATATATATGAGTACAGTTTCAAAATTTGATAAATTTCTCCAAAAATGTAAAAAAAAAAACCCAAAACACCAAAATATAGCTGAAATGAGACCACAGAAAATAGCAAATTTCTGCTTGAGGCAATCCAGCAAAGAGTTATAGATGAGATTCCATTTAACCTAGATACTACAAGATGAGCAGTAGTTTGGAAAGGGAAATGAATGGGGGAGTGGAAATGCCATCAAAAAGATATGTAAACAAATGCATAATTTTTTCAAGGAAGCATGGTATATTGGGAGAACAGTTAGAAATTTAGTATTTCCTCATGGAGGGCTGGCAAAAAGGCTGGAAGAATGGTTTACTTTGTTATCTGATGTGCAAATCTGACCATGTCATGTCTTTTTCTGGATCCACATTACTCATGGATAATGAAAGGATGAAAAAATTCCAGTGCTTGATTTATATAACTTCTTGCTTGGTGTAAGGTGATGGTCCAAGTTGTTAACATTTTGTAATTAATATTTTTTTTAATTAATTTTTATTGTAGGTTGTTCAAAACATGTAATTAATCTTTACAACAACCTTTGGGAACTGTACAGATTAGGAAAGTGAGGAATGAGATATAACTTGTGTGTATGGGGCAACTTAAACATTATTAAGCAGATAAGTGCATTTAATAAAAAGATATAGAAAGAACTTATACTGGGAATAAAAACAATTAAAACAAGAAAAGGAAAAAGCCAGAAGTAATAGCATTTCTGGTAAAATTTGATACATTTTAAGGTTATTGAACTCTATTTCTTATGAACAAAAAATCATAATAATTGAAAGTAATTGTGTAAACAATTATTTTATTACTCATAGGTCAAATTGGGAAGATTTCCAAATAACACTGGGAGTATTTCTATTCAAACATCTAATTAGTTGAATGTTCTCTGCGTTTAGCCCCGAATACCACATAATGTAAGTATATTTCAGTTTATGGGACACTTGGCCAGACTTTCCAAATCATAATGGGATACACAGGGTTTATTACTTGTAATTTCATCATTATTAAATTGAACATAATTATTATCAACCAATAATATACAGACTATATTGTTAAAGGGCCAAAACTAGATTTTAGGAAGACATAAAGACCCCTATTATTGACCTACTTTTATTTCAAAATTATATTTAAATTACTTTTATGTTGATGTACAATACCCTTTTACAAAATCAGCAGAAAATGCTGATTGAATTCAAGGCACAAGCAGTGACAAATTCTTAAAAATAAACTTTAAAGCCATATATATATATATATATATATATATATATCAAATAAATTATAATAATTGAAAGTAAATGTACTTATCTCCTAAGAAAATTAATGAATACATATATATAATAACTTATCAAATTGAAGTGTAAATATGAAAAATATGACTTCTAAAAGTAATGCAAAATATTAGAAGGTTATGGCTAACAATTTAACATCTGTGATGGGAAATTATAATTCTGGCATAATAAAAACAATGTGAAGTCTGAAGTTGTGAAGAGTTTCGTTAGAATTCTGTGTCTCAGCCACTTTCTGTGATGCCACTGCATTATCTGTAACATTCTGGGCTTCTATTTTCTAGATGATAAAGTTGGCAAAACAGTGCTTAGCTTGAATAGCTTTTCCAGCAAATTATTAAAATATACAAGGATTCCAGCAAAATGGCTTTTTCATATTATGAGTGACCAAGTATACTTTCTGTCCTTACTTAATATAAATATGATATGAGCTGAGTAAATAATTAAAAGAAGTAACAGGTATATTGAGTTCTGTTTTTACTAATGTTCAGATACAAGTTATGAAAGGAAACAATGCATACTGGGCAATGTACAGAATAATTTAAGTAGAATACTAGGATTTTTGAAAATTAGGCTCAAAATAAGTGAGCATATAAATTGGAAATTTTTCACTTTTCTGAAAAAGAGAGAACTTGATAGAAACATATCTGTTTTCCTCAAATTCTGGGAAGATACCATGCAGAAGACCCATAAGTCTGTACAGCACCAGAGGAAAGGGCCAATATTTCCTTAAGACTTCTGGAATAGGTTCTGTGACTGTTAAAAAAAACCAATCATGCAATGGACTGTCCACAAAATGAGTAACTGTACCTTAGAGTATTCAGCTATCAGCTAGAAAATTATCTTTCAGAAGGCACCAAGAAGAAAATTAAAGCCTTTTCCATTTATAAAATCTGATTTTTCATCAAAAGCTCATTTGTTATGATTAAAACAAATTGTGAATTCAAAAAATAGTATTGAATTTTTATTTTGTATATATACATATGGTTAACAAAGATTTCATTAAAAAAATTCATGAGCTTCATGTCTTGATTTTTTTATGTATGGTAACATAGTTTTTGCCTAGTGTCACTAAGGGTTTTTTTTTTTTTTTTTCACTTTGAACTACAACCTTGAAAGATTCTGATGTGGTATTTTGGGATCTTCCAGATTTGTTTTTCATTTGTTTTCACATTTGATGTTGGCAGAAAACTTTTATGATGTTGAGATATGTTCCTGTTATCCCTAGTTTTTCTAATGTTTTGAACATGTATAGGTGCTGTATTTTATTGAATGTTTTTTCTGCATCAATTGAGATGATCATATGATTCTTATCTTTAAGTCTATTAATGTGATGAATTACGTTTACCGATTTCTGTATGTTGAAACAACTTTGCATCCCTAGGATGAACCCCACTTGATCGTGCTGCACTATCTTTCTGATATGTTTTGGTATTTGATTTGCCAGAATTTTATTCAGAATTTTTCATCTATGTTCATTAGCGATATTGGTCTGGAGTTTTATTTCTTTGATGTGTCTTTGTCTCGTTTTGGAATCAGGGTGATTTTGGCCTCATAGAATGAGTTTGGAAGTGCTCCCTCTTTTTCTGTTTCACGAAATAATTTGTAGAGTATAGGTATTAGTTCTTCTTTATAGGCCTTGTAGAACTCAGCTGTGTATCCATCTGGTCCTGGGCTTTTCTTGGTTGGTAGGCTTCTGATGGCGTCTTCTATTTCCTTGCTTGAAATTGATCTGTTGAAATTGTGTATATCATCCTGATTCAATTTGGGTAACTCATATGCCTCTAGAAATTTGTCAATGCCTTCGATATTCTCTATTTTATTAGAGTACAAGTTTTCAAGATAATTTCTAATTATATTCTGTGTTTCTGTAGTGTCTGTTGTGATATTTCCTTTTTCATCACATATGTTAGTGATTTGATTTTTCTCCTTCTCTTTGTTAGCATGGCTAAGGGTTTGTCAATTTTATTTATTTATTTGAAGAACCAACTTTTTGTTTTGTCCATTTTTTCAATTGTCTCTTTTGTTTCAATTTCATTGATTTAAGTTCTGATTTTAATTATTTCTTGTCTTCTACTGTTTTTGGTGTTGATTTTCTAGGGCTTTGAGATGTAGTATTAGGACATTTATTTGTTGGCTTTTTCTTCTTTTAAGGCATTAACTCCATGCAATGTACTTTCCTCTTTTTTTCATAGTATCCCAGAGATTTCAGTATGTTGTATCTAAGAATTTTTTAATCTCCTCCTTGATGTCTTTTGCAACCCACTTGTTCATTTAGTAGCATATTATTTAGTCTCCAGGTGTTGGAGTAATTTTTATTTTTATTTTATCATTGATTTCTATTTTCATTCCATTGTGATCTGATAGAATGCAGGGTAGTATCTCTACTTTTTTGTATTTGTTAAGAGTTGCTTTGTGGCATAATATATGGTCTATATTTTAGAGAAGGATCCATGTGTTGTTAAGAAAAAAGTGTATTTGCTTGTTGAGGGATGAAATATTCTATTAAGTCTAAGTTATTGCTTGTATTACTGAATTCTATAGTTTTTTTGTTCAGCTTTTGTTTGGAAGATCTATCCAGTGGTGAAAGAGGTATGTTAAAGTCACCCAGAATTATTGTGTTGTGATCAATTTGACTCTTGGACTTGAGAAGAGTTTGTTTATAAACATAGATGATCCATTGTTTGGGGCATACATATTTATAATTGTTATGTCTTTTTGGTATATGTTTCCCTTGAGCAGTATAAAATGTTCTTCTTTGTCCCTTTTGATTAACTTTAGCTTAAAGTCTACTTTACTTGATACAAGGATGGAAACCTCTGCTAGCTTCCTCAGTCCATGTGAGTGGTATGATTTTTCCAACACTTCACCTTCAGTCTTTTCCTATGAGATTGGTCTCTTGGAGGCATCTATGTTGGTGGGTCTTTTTTAAATCCAATCAGCTAGCCTATGTCTTTTGATTGGTGAGTTTAGGCCATTAACATTCAGGGTTATTATTGAGACATGATTTATATTCCCAGTCATTTTGGTTATTTAACTTGACTTGGTTTTTCCTTTGATTATCTTTTCCTTTAGTGTAATACCTTACTCTGCTGATTTTCATTGTTGTTTCTAATTTCTTCTTCATAGAATGTTTTTCCAAGGATGTTCTATCTGTAGTGCAGGTTTTCTAGCTGTAAATTCTTTTAACTTTCGTTTATCGTGGAATGTTTTTATTTCATCATCAAATCTAAAGCTTAATTTTGCTGGATAAAAATTCTTGATTGGCATCCATTTTATTTCAGGATTGTTTTGGTTGGAGATCAGTGTATTTTCTGCCTCCCTTCTCATCCAATAGTTGGGGTTGTCTGTTCTTAGTTGGTATCTCCACCCTCAGGATGGTGGGGGTTACCAGAGTGTGAGGGTTGGTCTTGGGTGCAGGGCATCTGGAAGCGGGGTATGGCACCCACAGGTGCTGTTGGGAGACTGCACCTCAAGGATCTCCTTTTGGGTTCTGCTCCTGTGATATGGGCACCAGGTCTTATTTCTTCATCTCGCCTGTAGACCTCACAGTTCCTGTCCTCTAAATTGGTCTCTAAAGTATCTTCCTCACCTTCTCCTTTTCTACTTCCTTATCAGAAATCATTCTCTCCAGGGGTCTTGTGTGTTGCCCTCTGGTGGCTGTGCACCTGTTGCCAGAGGGCTATTTTGGGCAGTCACTCTGCCAAGTTAGCGGCTGCTCAGGATTGGGGGGAATTAGAAAAAATTGGGTAACTGGCTACCCAGTGTTCCAAACTGGTAGTTGCCCCTATTAAAGATGGTGATGGAGATGACCCAAGATGGAGGCAGCTGCTTTGGAGTGTCGGGTCAGGTGGGGGGAGCTGGGTGATGGCTTGTGTGATGCATTCTGAGATGAGCTCTGTGGTGTGAGTGTTGCGGCTGTCAGCTTTCTCCAGACCCTGTGATGTCCCCAGGTGCAGGCAGGCTACCATGAGTAGGGGACTATGGCAGTTGCTGCTGAGTCCCAAGATGGAGGTGACCACAGGAGCCCCACGTTAGTAGATGGGGGGCCACAGGGAAGTGGCAGCCAGAGTTCCTGTGCATGAGTAGTATAGTGGCTGAGTTCATTTGCTTAGTTTCTAGATAATAAAATTTGGCTAATTTCTTAAATATATTGCCTAGATATTAAAAAAGCAATTTTCTCTGAATATGTCTACTATGTTTAGAGAGGAGTTTATAAGGGAGCTATTTTGTCTGCAGTTATTTTTGTGCCAGAAACATGTGACTTATTAATGAGATTGACTTGAAATTCCAGTAAAACCCAAGAAATCAGATGTTCACAGTTGGAGAAAGGAAGGAAAAATCATGTTATAGATAAGAAAAAAAATTGCTTATGGAAAGACTTTTTAATATTCTCTTTGAGAACTAGGATTATGCATTACTCTTCTTTGTAGTCCTCATAATAGTTTACACATAATAGAAATGGCTAGGAAATAGAAATATTTTCTTACCCTAATTTTTTTTTTTTGATCCTACAGTTTTGGGAATCTTAGGAAATATTTGGACCAATAGAATACATAATTCTAGAAGAATCTGACAAAGTGATTTTGGAAGAATATAGATTTAGGTAGCCTGAAAGGCTTATGTAGATAGAGGGAGCTGGAAAGAATTTTTGTAAGCCTCGACTCTGTTTGCTCTTTGTACACATGACAATCCTAATCATAAGCAGTTCTGAATCCTTTGATGAGAGGGAACACTCTTGTACATGTTCTTAATCTGCTTTAATGTAGTAAGCCATTGTTGTAAATTGTGGCCGCCATTAGAAGATGGCGCCGGCTTCCACTGTGGCCTGTGATAAATCAAATTCCTTTGTGGAGAGTTGGCACGCTATCTCTTGCCACCCTATAAGAAAGACCCACGCGGCGGTTTAAGATTGGTACGTGGGAGGCTTTATTAGGCTGTGCTTGGGCCCTCGAGAGGGAAGAAGAAGAAAGAAAGGGAGTCACTAAAAGATACTTAAATCAAGGCCTGAATAAACTGCTGAAAGAAGATTCCTGAGTTGCGTCTTCCTTGCGGGCAAGGGGTCGCGACACTTTAAGTGTTCCTGTGCCATAGGGGAATAGACTGGGAACTAATTAAAGTGTTCTGGAAGCTCCTAGAGTGTCAGGGAGTAGTTCTTTGAGAAGATTCTACTTATAATAAAAGCTAAGGGTTAGAATTAATGATCCACTAGCTCAAGAACAAGCTCCGAGGAATTGTTGCTCCTAGGAGAATACAGGTAGATCAATTTCTGGGCAAGATTCTTGTTCTATAGAGGCTTTGTGGGCAAGTAGTAAACAAAGATGATAGGCCTGGGAGGAAGGACTCTCTGAGATACACTGGAGTCTATTTAAGAGTGGTGGTATAGAAATGAAAAGTTTATAATCTAGTGGGAGACACATTTTAATAGGAGTAGATTTAATATGAAGTGACTTGTACAAACCCTTCCAAAGTCCTGGGAAGGGCTTAGCAATATTATATTTTCCCTTAAAGAAGTCCTCTCCCTAATGCACACAACCAAATTGCATAAGCTTCAGTGTTTATAAAACCTATATCTTGCTCTGCATTCAAGTATAATCAACAATTACAACATGCCATTATGAAGTATCATATAGATATTCTTATAGCTCTGTAGAAGCACCAAAGAACAGCCTCCTGCTCAAGGTGGCATTTGAGTAAAGAATGCTTCAGCAGGGCAGGGATTTTTGTCTTTTTTGATCATCATGTATTTCCTATTCCCAGAACATTGCCTGGCACATACAAAGTGGTCAATAAACATTTTGTTGAATACATAAAATGATTCATAGTTGACATGAAGAGTGTATTGCAAGGGGCTAGCAGCATGATGAGGTAGGTGTCTGTGGGGAGAGGTGGGTGGTGTGAGTGGAGAAGGGATAGTCAGAAGCCAAAGCATGGAGTTTTCTGTTATACCATGCACCCGTTTTGGACTAATCCATAGGTTCTAGTTAACCACAGAAATCTTTAAGCCTGAGAGTTATATAATCTAATTTGATTTTAGAAAGATCATTCTGCAATCTGTATGGGGAATAGAGCATAGGGGATTGCGATTTGAATTAGGAGTGAATGCAATAGCAAGTCGAGAAATTATTTAGAACCTGAATTAAGACAATGACATTGTAGATAAAGATAAGAGAACATATTCAATAAACAATTTAGGAAATAACATGGCACACCACAGAAATAGCATGTATTGAACTGTGAATGTTTCTGAATTTTGAATCTAGTTGGAAACTTAGGTATTCATTTTTCACTCCTTGACAAATATGTATTGAATACCTTCCATGTTTCAGGGTTTGAGTTAGACATTAGGAATGTAACATTGAATAATTTAAATAAGGTCCCTGTTTGGAGTTTGTGAAAGAGACAGACAAGTAACCTGGCAATTAAAATGTTATACTGTAACATTGTAAGTGCTATGAGAGGAAATATTGAACACATAAGAACACATGGGAGAGGTACCTTACACAGACTTGTGCAGTTGGTAGAAAGCTGAAACAAAGATGCTGTGGGGGAGGGAAAGGAAAGACTCTGAAATGGTTGGTCAGGGCCTGGGTGAGATGACTATGGACCATGGATCCATAATGGAGATATGGACTGAAGATATATGAACTGGTGAGAAGATGATGTTAGGTTTGAGAGGCCTATGGGATTTCCAGATGGAGATAAAGGGTATATGGACAGGGAGTTCATAAGAGAGATTCAGGCCTGGTGATACAGATTTGGGAGCATAAGTATTATTTTTGAGGCTATAGATATAGTTGAGATCATTCAGGAGGAGTGGATAGGAAGAATGTGGAAGGAAACCAGGGACAAATTATTTTAAGAGGCAAGAAAAGAAGAAAAGTATGAAAAAGATACTTTTTCTACTGAAATATGATTATTATCTTGTTTAGTGAGGATCTTTTTAGGTCTCTTGTTTTTCCTTTATTTTTCTGTGACTGGACAGGAAGAAGAAAGAATCAGGAGAGCATAAAACCATATCATAATAGAACAAGGAGCTAGAGGAAGGCAGGAGACCAGAGCAAGAGATAACCAAGTCAGGAATGGTTGCTAAATTCCAGAATAATGAGTCTTAAAAAATATTCTTTGGATTAGGCAATCCACATTGCTGGCAGTTGGCAAGAGCAATTTCAGTGGAGGGGTTGGTGGCAGAAACCAGTCTGTATTGGTTCTGGGAGGTGATAGTGGAATGCTAAGATGAATCCTGCCTGTGTCCAGCAGCATGATAAATGTCCACATTAGAGGAAATGGGTGGGCACATCATACTCAACCAAAGTTTTCCACATGCCTAATGGGTTCTCATATGAAAAATGTCTCTCATCAAGATTATAAATGATAACAAAGACCTACACTAAGTATGTTAGAGAAAGGAATGAAAATGTTAAGAGTTTGTCATAATCTGCTTATTGAGGACCTTTTTGTGTCCCTTGTTTTCATTTATTTTATGTATGTTAGATACTGCAGACAAAATGATTATGAAAGGCAGGAAAAGGCGAACTTCCTATTTTCCAGTGTTCTGGGTAGGAATTATAATTAAAAAAGGAAAAATCTCCTAGAAGATAAGTTTTATAAACTACAGACTTTTGTGTTCCTTATGCCTTTATTCAAGATTTACTATTTAATATCATATTGGTTTGTACTGCGTGTGTAAAATAGTCAACATTTGACTTAAAAGGGAGTTCCATCTGCTAGCTCTCAAAGGTATAGAATTTAACCAGAATTTTTATTATCTGAAGAACATATATTCATATTAATTCAACGGTTTTCAAGAACTCCAGGGAGAAGAGGAATTATGAATTTTAGTAAGATGACATCTGCAGATTTTAAAAGCATTTTAGACTCACTTAGTAGTCACAAATTGGTCACAAGGGAAGCTGTATAATATAGTGGTAAAGAGCATGGGTTCTGGAGGGAGAATTCTGTACTTAGAAAACTACATTTAGTAGATATGTGTCATTGGGGATGATTTCTCAATATTTCTGAGTCTTGATTTTCTCCTCAATTGTGAAACAGTGATTAAACAAAATAATTCATATAAAGCTCTTAGCACAATGCTTGACATAAAGTATCTGCTAGTGAATGTCTGCTATTATATTGTCCAAGACTAAAAAATTATCCAGTGCTATAATCCAAATTTCACAAATATTGCTGCTAAGAGCCATAGCCAAGTAGTAATGATGCATGGCATTTTTGGTTGAAAGGTGACACCAGCAAGCCATTGAGATGATATGATTATGTTAAGATCTGCATTCAAATGGATATTAGACCCCTGCTGTCCACCTCAGCCTGCTAGGGACTCCTGGAGAGTTCCCATTGGTTGGGGAAGTGCGGTAGGAGGGAATTCCGGAGGAGGGATTTCCTGTTGTGGGGTCCAGGAGAACGCTGCGTATGTGGGTTGGCATTTTTCCCAGGAGCATACAGGGCATTGGCAGGAGTTTCAAAATAAAGTTTGTTCCTGTTTGAGTGGCTCGTGATTTTGTGCCCAGCCAGACTGCGGCATATTGCTATGTTATATAACATTCTCTTTAAGCCTGTAGCCACATGGAATCAGAGAGTGTTATGCTCGAATTCGGGACCCCCAAAGACCACCAGAGACCCAAGATCGATGTAAGCAGCAAAGAGGTGTTTATTGTGAGCTAGCTTGGTCCTCCATGCACACACACAGCAACTGGTGACGCTGAGAGGCCCCGGGCCCAGGGTTTGCAGCAGTTTTATACATTCTTTGGAGAGGGCAGGGACTTCACATACATCATAGCATCCTGCTGAGAGCCATTAGCCAAGTAGGTATGACAGTTTCCTTGCCAGCGTACCCCATGTTGCTTAGAGGAAGGACTCGTGGAAATGGACTTGCCTTGGATATTTTGCAGTGACATTGCATGTAAGGTGACCTTGCTCAAGGACCAGGGCGGATCCAGGTTTAGGGCGGATCAGGGTTTAGGGCTCTCCTTGGGTTTAGGGCAGTTCCAGGTTTAAGGTGTACCCTGCTGGGAATAGGGCATATCCTGCTGCCTCAGGCGTGCCCGCTCCTGGAGTTCCCGTTGAGTTCTCGCGGGATTCAGAGAGTATTTGGGCAGAGAACGTGGATTTCCCCAGAACGTGTTTATAGAGGGCCGGTGTGATTTCAGGAATAAAGAATTGCTGTTTGAATCTACAAGGCTGTGAGTGGCTCGTGATTTTGTGCCCAGCCAGACTGCGGCATATTGCTATGTTATATAACATTCTCTTTAAGCCTGTAGCCACATGGAATCAGAGAGTGTTATGTTCAAATTCGGGACCCCCAAAGACCACCAGAGACCCAAGATCGATGTAAGCAGCAAAGAGGTGTTTATTGCGAACTAGCTCGGTCCTCCGTGCGCACACACAGCAACTGGTGACGCTGAGAGGCCCCGAGCCCAGGGTTTGCAGCAGTTTTATACATTCTCTGGAGAGGGCAGGGACTTCACATACATCATAGCATCCCTTAGCAAATCATCACACACCGCGGGAAAATCAAATAACAACTCTAAAACATGATTAGCACATTCACTGGCGGGAACAAGTTGGGTAGGGGTGATTGGTCAGTACAAAAGGGGTATTCATTTGAACTGATTGGTTTAAGCCAAGAGGGGTGTACGTGCTGAACTACATGGTTTCCCAACAGGTTATCAACTACCATAAACTACTGGGAGGGTCTTCTGGCATCCCAGGTATTTCCCTGTCTCATGCTGATTGGTGGCTGCTAGGGGACTGCTATGGATTCCCACCTAGCCTGACTGAGTCAGGGACACCTGGCGCAGCAGATCTCTCCTGTTATTGGTAGATAAACAACTTAGCAGGGTGGGAATGTGCTTAGGAGTGCTCTGTGGGTTTTTCCAAGGACTAAGGTCATGTCCCTTCCTTGGACAGGCTTTGCTCTGAGGTAGAGGCTGGTTTTTCAAGAGATGGTACATAGTTTTCTGTACTGTTTATCTGTTAGTTTGAAAATATAGGCTTTCTTATTCTACCATTGGCTACTTTTAATATTTTCTCCATTATCTCAAATTTATTTCATATAAATTAACTCACACATCTGAGCTCTCTTTCACTTACAAATGATAGAAATCCAATTCAAACAAATCTGAGCAAAGGAAAACAAAGCAAAAGTTTATGTAATTGGAATGGCAAAGGTAGAATTGAGTATATATTAAAAAAAAATCATCCCTTAGGTCTGATTTTTCTTTTTCTTTTTCCCCTTTCACTCATAGTGCAGTTTGGCTTCTTGCATACAAGATGATGATGGTGGGAACATGGTTGGTGGGAACATAGGGATAGTTTCAGGATTATGTCACCTCAGTTAAGCAGTGTCGGAGGAAATATCTGTCTCTTATATTTCAGATAAAATCTAAAGAGAGGTGATCTAAAGTGGAATGACTTGGGTCATGTGCTCATTTATTGGGACAGCAATTGGTCCCAGAAGGATGGAGCTCTACAACTGGGTAGACCTTAGTTGGTCTCATGCCTATCCTGCCACCAGGAAGTGGCTACTATAATTTGTAGCCCTATGAAAGCCACATGGAGCAGAGTGAGGGAAATTCTCCAAAGGAGAAGGTTGCTGTTCATAGAAGAGGAGGGGAAATCAATTGATGGGAAGATTCAAACAAACAAACAAACAAAGTAATACCTGTCCTCTATGTACTCTTGACTGCACCCAGGTCATAGGAGTTATTGATTTCTTTTTGTTTTAATTCTTTCTCTTATCCACTATAGCAAATTAATTACTAATTTCTGATGATTTTTTCTTCTGAATATTTTTCATCTTCTTCCTTTCCATTGCAAATGCTATTACCATAGTCCAGATCTTCATCACCTCATGCTTGCTTATGTCAATAAATTTCAAATTGTCCTCCCTGCCTTTTCTCTGTGAGACCAGTCCCAACGAATTCTGAAACTAAATCCAACTTCTTAAACCACCCACTTCATTGCCATTATCATAAAAGTGATGATGTCAACATGTATTTGTTACCTAATTTTTTTTGGCAGTGTTGGGGATTGAACCCAGGTAATGCTCTACTACTGAGCTATACCCTCAGTCCTTGGTTTTTATACACTTAAAAAAATTTTTAAGTTGTAGATGTATAGAATGCCTTTATTTTACTTGTTTATTTTTATGTGGTTCTAAGGATTGAACCCAGTGTCTCACACATACTAGGCAAGTGCTCTGAACTGAGCCCCAGCCCCAGCCCTAGTTTTTATACACTTTTAAAGGTACTTCCACATATTGTCATAGAATTACCCATGTAGGAGTATAATTTGTGATCTATAATATTTTGGATTTTATTAGATTGATCTAAAATTGTTTCTATAAGTCTATAAAATAGCAAATTCACATCTTTGGATGAGTATGGAAAATGGGTATGAGTCTTACTAGAAGAATAGTATCAGTCTCCTTGAAAAAGACCTATCTTCTAAGCCAGGAATAGAAATTCTCAGTGAAGCATGGAAGAAATCTTTTTGTATTGGATTTGACCATGAGGGTATCAAAATGTTTAGGGAGGTAATTTCTAAATGGTAGGAGAATGAGATAATATCTTTTCAGGCCAGGAACCACCTACCATAGTAATAATTTCAACAACTAACAAAATATATGTGGTAAGTGCTTATTTGTGCTAGATATAATTAAAATATTTTATACATATTATTTTATTTAATCCTCAAGATAAATCCTGCAACTTGTTGTTGTGGCTACAAAAATGAACATCTCATATTTCCTACTGTAGAGTATGATTGATTGACCACTCTAGCTTCTGCATTTTGAATTCAGTGCATTTTCACTAAGGTCACACTTCCTATGAACCATTTTCAGCCAGGAGTGATGGTAGCAGGGTCACTAGGGTGGATTTATTCTTGCAAAATGTAGAACTCCTTTGACAACTACTTTGACTTGAGGATTTCCCATGCCTTACTGAAATTTTCTTAGAATTGCATGTAGTCTAAGAGTCTTACTAACCAACCTTCCTTCATTTCTTCTCTCCTACACAGGGGTCAGACCTGCATCATGTCCTTGATAGTTGTCCCAGAGTTCTCTGCCCTTCCACATTTTTCCTCACAGGACTTCATTCTGCTCCTATCACAAATCTCTTGTGCATCTAATTTTATCTTGATATCCATTTCTTAGAATGTTCACATGATTTATAATGACAGGTGTTAAGAATAGGTTCTGGGTTTGGTTCACACATTGCCTATTGGGCAAAGATTACTCCCTCTTGGGTAGTATATGGAGCATATAGAATCCCAGGTGCACAGTAGTGGTGCAGTTGCTAAAGATTTCACTGGAGGTGTTCTGGGAAAACTTCATGGTTGAAAAGATTTCCCATGCTGGTATGATGGGTTCTGGAGGTTCATGCTGGTGCAGTGGGTTCAGTCATTTGGGACATATGGTGGGGGGAGGGGATGCATACAAAGACTGCTAAACTGAATTGATGCTCTTCAGGGGCATAATGAGAACCAGAGGGCAATTAATAAACACTTGAAGTATGAGAGTCTTTATATATTACAGTGAAGAAAGGACCCAGATGAGCAACAAAAAGATGATCCGACAGTTAGAATGGTAGAGCTTCAGAGACTTAAATAATTAATCAAGAACTGTCTATTACATCAGAGTCTTGCTTAGAATAATCTTGGACCCTGATATACAGGATAGAGACATCTGGATGAATGCTTCTGGTGATATTGGCTCTGAAGATCCTTGAATCCTAAGAATTTGAAGAAGTGGCCTGTTCTTCTTCTATAAGAGCTAGAACTTGTGTTTTGATAGAAGTTGCTGAGTTTCTTCTTCCATAAGGCAGCAGGTGGATCTCTCAGGAGCCCTACCTGCTTTCCTGGATGCTAGACCAAACTGGGATGGGAAGTGTTGGACATGATAAGAGAAAAAAGATGTCATATACTTTAGGAACTAAAATAGTTAGCCAGCAGAAGAAGCAAGATGGTGTACCTGGGACTGTATTTTCAGCATAAGCAAGACCTTACTGACTAGTAGAAAATTTGGGGGACATAAAATTTAATACCCTGGAAAGAATTGTAGAGGGTACAGTAGTTTTTAGAGGCTTGAAGAAAGTTATGGCCAATGTTAAGTGAAGCAGAAATGCTAGAGCTATCCTTGCAGATGGTAGAAAGAATGAAGAGGCTAAGGAAATTGGGCAAACAGGAAAGACTTTATTATGTAAGGCCACAAAGCATACCAATTGATTATGTTCCATGGGACAGCCCAGAAGACAGACCCAGGTATTGGGAAAACACTGGTGAGAAGGGCACTGGCCTCATAGTGGTGTCTCTCCTCTGCAGTTCAGGCTGATATAGGAGAGTCACAGAGCTGGGATTATTAATAGCCATGATAATGATGAGCTTAAGTTTAAGAAGCCACAATAATTGTAATGGCTTTCAAAGTCTGAGGGCAGCTGAGGGGCTTAACGTGCAGGGAGTTGTGACAATGTAACTGGGCATGATATTTCTAGAAGAAAAATATTGTGAAATGGTGGCAAATACATACTGTAATGATTTCCCAGTTCTTTCCCCAAAGGGACATGTGGCCATTTGCTTGAGTGACTATTCACTAGGGAAGGGGTAATACCTAGATATTTTGAAAACTATTGGGCTCATAGTCTGAGCTGATACTGACATCTGGTCTAATAATATGGGGAACCAAGTCCTGGCTCAGAGTGGGCTCAATGGGTTTGTGGATGCACCCAGTCATTTTTACTCTCAATTTTTAAATTTATTCTTAAAATTTCCAGTAGTATTTATTTATTTATTTATTTTGGTACCAGGGATTAAATTCAAGGACACTTAACACTGAACCACATCCCTAGCCCCCTTTCTTAATTTTTTATTTTGAGATAGGGTCTTGCAAAGTTGCTTAGGGCCTTGCTAAATTGCTGATGCTGGTTTTGAACTTGCATTCCTCCTGCCTTAGCCTCCCAAGCTGCTGGGATTACAGGTGTGCACCACAATGCCTGGCTTTTAATTTACCCTGATATACTCAGATGTTAGAATAACTGCGACACAGGTTCTTAGCCTGTGGGGTTAAAAAAAAAAAAGTGAGGAAGAGTGAGGAAGCCCAAGTAGAAATATTTAAAACTGTTCCATTACCTTCTGTCCTTTTCCAAAAGAGATTCAATCAGAAGCAATATCCCAGCCTTGGATGGATCCTGGAGAATAAATGAAGACTACTATAGGCTTAAACAAGGAGTAGCCTCAGTTGTAGCTACTGTACCAGTAATGGCCTAACTACCAGAGAAGACTGATAAATCTTCAAGTATGTGGTATGTGTCTAGTAAGCATTCCTTTCAGATCTAACCAGGAAAGAGGCCTGTATTCATATGGGATGGCCAACAATATTCATTTGCAATTTGCCCTCAAAGCTATGTTAACTTTCTTGCTCTCTGTTATGATATATTTTGATGAGATCTCACATTGACTCATTTCATGGATGGCATGCTGTATTGGAGATTACCTTACAAAGATTGAGGAGCCTGTCACTTCAGTGAATTTTTTAGGAGTTCAAGGGTTAGAATGGTTGAGATAACTCTCCAAAAGCAGGGAAAAAAAGAAGAAGCAGGAGGAGGAGGAGGAGGAGGAGGAGGAGGAGGAGGAAGAGGAGGAGGAGGAGGAGGAGGAGGAGGAGGAAGAGGAGGAGGAGGAGGAAAAACAAAAAGTAAAGAAAATAAAATTACACATATTATATTCCCTACCACAAAGTCATAAGCACGGTACCAGGAGACATCTTTGGGATCTGAAAACAACATATTCTACACATAGGAACATTGCTCTGATCCATATACTAGGTGACATGAAAGGTTGCCAGCTTTGAGTGGAATCTGGAAAAGAAAAGTGCTGTGTATTAGGTTCAGGCTGTGGCGCAAGAGTCCTGCCAGTAGGATTTGGAAGACCTCGTGTTTGAGGAATGTTGATGATAGGAAAAGATGCAGTATTGAGCTTTTATCAAACTCCAATGTGGGAATCATAGTGCAAGCTCCTGGAATACTGGCTATCGCTGCTTCTGAATACAGCACCATATTTGTCCTGAGCCACACTTCCCAGGGTCTGCTTCCAGCCAGTGATGTATGGCACACAGAGGGATGTTATGGCAACCTATTCTTCAACATGTCAACAATAGACCAACTCTAAGCCATTAATTTGGCACTATTCCTGCCTTAATTGTTCTGTTTTCCATTTCTTTTTTTGAGGACTCTTGTTTACCCTAGATGTTTGACATGAAATTGGAATTGCCTCACCTTACTGCTGAAACTATATCCCTTACCAGTAGGGCTGCAGCTTTCATAGTATCACAGTGTATCATAATGTAACCTTTGTTTGTCCTCATCCATCTTTATCTTCATCATTATTTTTGTATGTACTGGATCATATCCATACTCTTATAAGTACACAAAGATACTGTGAGATACTATGTTAGAAAACACAACATTAAACAAATACACTTCATTTATTCTATAACCCCTTTATATTTTTTATTCTTTTCTCTGTTCTCCTTTATAGCAAAACTCTTATCTACACCAGCTCTTGTGAAGATCTCCACTGACCAGTTCATGAAACCCAGCAATCCACTCTCAATGCATGACTTATATGCCCTCTAGGCAACATGAATGTAGTTGATCACTCTCTCTTACCATAAAAAATGATTTTCACTAGGTTTGAAGACACAACATTCCCCTAGTTTTCTGTCTGTACCAGGAACTGCTCTTTCTTATATTTCTTTTTTTTTAATATTTATTTTTTTAGTTTAAGGTGGACACAACATCTTTATTTATATATGGTGCTGAGGACTGAACCCAGGCCGCACGCATGCCCATGCCAGGTGAGTGCGCTACCGCTTGAGCCACATCCTCAGCCCCTTCTTATATTTCTTATCTCTGAATGTTGTCTCAGGGCTCAGGCCTTTTTTCTATCTATATTCATACCTATCAGGAGTTGATAAACTACTTCTATAAGTCCAGAGAGTGTACATTTTTGGTTTTGTGGGCCATATGTTTCCTGTTACAACTATTCAAGAAGCTGCAAACAAGACCTAAATGAATATTGAATTGATCATTATTATGATGACTACATTTATTCAGTGACTATTATGTAGCTTGCATTGCTAAATAAACTGTCATTTGTCAACCTGGTATGTCACCATAGCTACCTGTATTAGTAAGCTTCCCATCACTGTGACAAAATACCTGAGAGAATCAACTTTAAAAGAGGAAAGTTTTATTTTGGCTCATGGTTTCAGAGATTTCATGCGATGGTCACTTGGGCCTGTTTGCTTTGGGTCTATGGTGGCATAGTTCATCATGGCAGGAGACCTGTTTACCTCATGGCAGCTAGGTAGAGAGAAAAAGGAAGGAGCGAAGAGTCCCAATATTGTCTTTGCAGGCATTCTCCCAAAAACCTAACTTTCACTTTGTACAGACAAAGGTTCCACTAGGCCCCACCTCCTAGAGGTTCTACCACCTCCCAATAGCCCCACAGGCTGGGGACTAAGCCTCCAACACCTGGGCCTTAGGGGGACATTTCAAATCCAAACTATAGGATTATCTGAGGATAACTAAATCTTAAGGAAGAAAATTTCTCTTCCTGTATAGGGGAGAGTGGGGAGTTGTATTTTGAAAGGTCTGTATATTTTTCAAGGTCTTTATGGCCAATTTTTTTTGGAAATCAGGAATTTGGGAGGCTCAAGGTTCAGACAGACCTCTTTTTCCCCCTCTACTAATGTCAGTATTTAGCCTTTTCTGACCACCTGGGAGTAGGAGATGAGGATGTGGGGAGGGGGAATGTATCTAGCCGGTGGGAGATGAGGACAGCTTCTTGGTAAGATCTGAGAAAGAAGGAGGTTGCTTTATTTATTGATATGGGGTAATTAAACTCCCAAAGTGAATTTTGAGAGACAGCTGCACACAGAGAATAGAGGTAGTGATTAGAACTAATTACTGTTGTTGTAGATGTTTTGCATTTCTATGGCACTCTGTATTTACAAAGAATTTTGTAATCACTTATTAACTCTCCCCCACCACAGCCTTGTGACATTGGCAACATTACTACATATGTTTGTATTAATTTTCTAAGAATCTGAGCTTCTTTTGGCCATATATTAGAATTGAGAGATCAAAATCCTCATTGCAGCCCTTTTATTCACTGTGTGCTTTGAGAATCCAAATAATGGGAAGTTGAACATTGTCTTACTCTGTAGTCTTACTATGAAGAATAACTCATGAAGATGGTTCAGACTTTGCTATATTAAACAAGATGTCCCACATAGGTGACTAATAACAATACTAACCTTTCCTCAGTTTCCTATAGACTATTTAGAAATAAAATTAATAACAGGCCATGTATCATAAAAATTTTTACATGTCAAGTGTTTATCAAAGAGCCAAGTGTATTTACTTAATAAATATTAGCATTACAAAGTGCCATAAGAAAATCAGTGTATTTTGTCATTTGTTGTCTTTTTGTCATTGCCTTCACTTGATTGACTTTAAGTTCTCTACTTAGAACAAATATTTATTCATGTTTTTATTCATTTATTCAGCAATATTTATTGGGTTACTAGCATTTATCAAGTGTTGTTTTTGCAGCTAAGATAGAGTGATAAATGAGAAAGGAATTTTTGTGAAGCTTCTATTTTGGGGTAGAGGTGGAGCTCATGTTATCATGGTGAAGGGGACTTATGTTCTAGAGGAAGTTGGGCTAGAATAGAGAGAAGAGAAGCTGTGTTTGGGGTATATTTTTAAAAATGTGGAAAAATTTTTTTCTGAAATTTATATAAAATATATTTTGTTATAGCAATAGGCAAGTAAATATTTATAAATTATTTTCATTTTATATGTATTATTTAAGTATATTCTTAAATATTTTATTTAAAATGTTTGAAGGAAATATTGTTTTATTTATTATTTTACAACTAATAATACCACTGCTATTTGGATCTATAATGTCCCCCAAAGGCCCATGAGTCAAAAGGCTTCATCCTGAACTTTGTGTTATTGGGAGGTAGTGGGACCTTCATGAAGTGGGACCCTGAGAGAGGTCTTTAGATTATCGGAGGTGTTCCCTCAAAGGGAACTGTGGGACTCTGGACTTCTCCTTTTTCTCTTTTGTTTCCTGGTGATGAGGTGAATGGTTTTGCTCTGCCACACACTCTTGCCACAGGTCTAAAAGTAACAGGGCCAAATGATCATTGACTGAAACTTCTGAAACCATGAATCAAAAGAAACCTCTTCTCTTTATAAGTTTATTATCTTAGGTGTTTGTTACAGTAAAAGAAAGCTGACTAACACATTCACTATCCTGGAATTTGTAAAAATAGAGAAATTACCCAAAACTTCATTATTAATATTATTCCTTTTAAATTGTTTTTACAAAGCTTATTCAGCACACATTTGCTGAGCATCTGTTTTGTGCCAGGCATCTAGTCCATGTGAAATTAAGCAGTGATTAGGTTAAGCTACTAAGACTCTGGGTAAAATTAACTAAAAGGTAATTATGATACCCTTTTCCCTGCCATCCCATACAGTAGGATTCTTGAGAAGTACAGCTAATGGGAGTCTGCCCATTTGCCCCCTATAGAAACTCAGAGCTGAAAGAGATCAAAGTCTGACCTGTTTGGGGTGTTTGAACCTCTTACAAGATCCCTAGAGCTCTTGCTGCTTTGGCATAGTAAAAGTGGGCTCATTTCCTGATATATGGGCATGGCTCAGGGTTGCAGACAGCCCAAAGAGATGGTAGCAATTGAAGAAAATAACACATAAAAGGACTGTAAACTCTTTTATCCCAGGGTCTTCTTTGAAGGAATTAGATAAAGTAGGGTTGAGTGATATTTGCCATGCTAGAAAAATCAAGTAAAGATGAGTAGACTGAGGCTGGATTAAATCTGTGGGACATGCCAGGTGTGCCTGAAGATCAGAGAGAAGATTCCAGAAGTAGAGAGGAGTACTAGACTCTCACTATGGTCTTTTTTTTTTTTTTTTTTTTTTTGCCTTCAGGCTATTTCTAGGGAAGTAGCTGCTCATATCCTACAACATAAGACATTTTATTTCCTTTAGAATGTTAGCTTATGATTTGAGATTAAACCCAGAGTCCCTTCAAAGATAACCTTTAACCAAGTTAGTTTTGAGTTCTACAGGCTGACTTTTTGGTTCTTGCTGTCTGTTCCAGCTTCCATCAATGTCTTCCCAGTCTGGGTTCTTGCTTAGATTTGTCTACAGTTGTGATGCAGTTTCCTAAGTTAGTTCTCACCTTCAGACACTGAAGCAAGTTTATGAACCATTTTGAGAGAGAGAGAGAGAGAGAGAGAGAATTTTTAATATTTATTTTTCAGTTTTTGGTGGACACAACATCTTTATTTTATTTTTATGTGGTACTGAGGCTCGAACCCAGCGCCCCGTGCATGCCAGGCGAGTGCATTACCGCTTGAGCCACATCCCCAGCCCACCATTTTTAGGCTTTTAAGGTTAGTATTAAATCCATATACTTGATAAAGATGTCAAACAAGTCTTCTAGACCAGTTCTTCTCCATGTCCCTGACCCTTAAAAGTTTGTTAGTTTTCTGTCAATTCCCTGATGATAAGATTCCATAAAATAAGAGTAGCAGTCATACAATTACTAGAAATCTTCATATACCAGGGGTAAATGTTCCTGACCTTTATGAAACTACATTTGGGGTCCTTTTGCTTCCTTCTAGCCCCTTTCCTGACACTTCTTTTGATTCTTCTCTGGAAGTGAACATGAGCCATGAACATGAAGCCCACAAGATTCCTGTAGGATTCTCCTCCTAAAATGCTAATTTCACTTGCAAAAGAGAAGTACTAAAATAGTATTCTTTGTTATTATAGCAGTAGAAATGTATGAAATTTGTAAAGCAGAGAGGGTTGGATATTCAGATTGTATCTGAAATTCCCTGAAAGGGTTACAGTGGTTATCTAGTTCAGTTGACCAATTGGATCCCAAGGTTAGGGAGACAGAGGGTGTAACAAGTGATTAGGGAGAGGGAGTGGAGTACAGTCTAAGGTTTGTGATGCTTCCTCAGCTCTTCTTAAGAGGTTGTTTATAGATTTGAATATTTGTAGTAAAGAATTCTGCCATACATATAGTTGAGACCTAATTTAATAGCTGTTACTTGGGGCCAAGGATATTACAGACTGCTGCTTATCATGACCATGGCACCTTGAAGATATTGGACAACAATAAAATCTGATTGCTTCAGCCTTCTGCTCAAAATCCTCCCATGGATCACAGTATCAATAGAAAAAATATCACTTATTGGTTTGCTAACCCCATTCGTTCATTCTTCCCACAAATATTTATTGGATAACAGGCCCTGTGGTAGGTGCTGGAGATATAGCAGTTAAGAAAACAGACAAAGGAATCCCACCTACTTGGGATTTGTATCTTGTGGTGGAGACATGACAATAAGCAAATAAATTAAATGGAGATAATATTTTGACAATATGGATCTTTTTTTAGAATTTTTCACAGAATTCTAACCCAAATCATATTTTCAAAAATTCAATTATATTTTCCTATATAGCTATTTCTACTAATATATTCCCAATCTAAAAAAGGAATATATATGATTGAGTAGAAATTCCCTCCATAGAAGAAGGAAAGATGCACTTGGTGTTGAGAACAGGAGTATGGAGATGGGAGGAACAATAGAAATATTCAGATAAAGAGAATGGTGACCTGAGATTCTCTGAGCTTGGCGATAGGGCACAAGCCTAGGAGAAGCTCTGTGTTTGACCTAGAGGTTGGGGAGGAGAATGTGGGAGAGAGCACACTGAGAACTCCTAAAATAATGCTGGGTCCCAGTGGCCTATATACATAACATAGAGGTTTAAATTTTCTTGTGTGGCTATAGAGTACCAAGAGGACTCCAAGACCAACAGACTCCGGAGCCACTGGGATGATAGCAATAATGGGGTTGGTGTCCCCAGTGTTCCGCTGGTAGTGTTTGTCCATCCTCAAGTCTATTTGAGGACGATGCAGATGGACAAGGATGAATTAGAAAAAAATAGGATGTGACAGTTCAGTTGGAGTCCCTCAGAAAAGACAGAATGTGGACAGACCAGTTGCACTCAGGGAAGAGAAACTTTTCCTTACATCAGGCTCTGGGAGGAGGGGAAGAACACTTCTATGAGACCTGAATTTACTTGACTAATACTCACCACAAAGAAACTATCACAAATGAAAAGATCCAGAGGCAAAGGAGAGAATCAAAAGAAAGCTGAGCTGATAGGAAATATTTAGCTCATAGGAGTTCTTTTTGTTTTGTTTTGCCGCAAAGCAGAGGCATAAAATTTGTTGATTGATTAATGTTTTAAAACAAGTTTTATGACATCACAGTTCTGTTTAAAATCCTCCAATAGTTGTCCATTTCATTTCAAATGAATCTTAAATTTTCAAAAGCTTCCATGAAATATGACCCTGCCTGCCTTTCCAACAACTTCTAGAACCATTATTCTTGTCCCACTAGTCATACTAATAAAAAGTAAATATTCATTGAATAATCACAACCGTACAATGAGGTAGGTATATGAGAGAAAACCAAGGTCCAGAGAGGTTATTGGAAAAATTTCAAGGTTACACAGTAATTGAGAGCCAGGCCATTTGACTTTGGAATTGGGCTAGTCTCCATCACTCTGTACTGATTGTTTCTGTTCTTCATAATGTAAACCGTTTCTCGCTTCAATATCTTCATACATGTTATTCCCTCAGTCTAGAATGCTCTTCCCCCATTAACTTTCTCTTTAAGTCTCAGTTTAAATGCCATTTCCATCACAAAACTTTCCCTGAAAACCATATCTCCAAGGTTAGTCTGCATCTTAGTATTATACACTGTTAGAGTACCTTACTTTCTCCTAAGGAGCACTTATTTGTAATTTCATATTCACTTTGAAATAATATAGTGTTAATGAGAGGATGTCAAAATGTTTATATTCTACCAAATACTTTTCAAAAAAGGTAGATTTTTTTTAAAACCCTGAACAAATATTAATTTCCATCTTCTGTCGCCTTGTTTGACTTTTGTTTTGAATGGCACTAGTGAAAGTTCTTGTGCATAAAAGTAAGTGGTTGCATATAGTAATAATTTTTATTGACTATCTTGCAATCTTAGGATTTTCTTCAGAGAAGTCTTATTCTTTATTTTTTTTTTTTTTACAAATACATTATTTGACAGTTTTCATTGTGTTGAAAAGTAGTAGAAGTTCTATTAAAGAGAATGTGTGAGTGTGTATTCACATTAAAAAGGAAGTCAATGGGTGATGAAGATGGCACTTTATCTGTGGGATCTCCTCCTGTGTGATCTCCTCCCCCAAACCCATAACACACAATTTAATTATGAGAAAAACAACAGACGAATTCAAGTTGAGGGTCATCTTACAATATATCTGACAATTTTGAAAATTGTCAAAGTCATTGTCTTAGTCCTTTTATGCTGTTTTAATAAAATTCCTGAGCCTTGGTAATTTACAAAGAATAGAAATTTATTTTCTCACAGCTCTGGAGGCTGAGAAGTCTAGGATCAAGGTACCAGCAGGTCTGGTCTCTGCTTCCAAGATAGTACCTAGAATGTTGCATCATCTGGAGGGGAGGAACACTCTCCTCGCATGTCAGGAGGCAGAAGGGCAAAAAGGGTTGAGCACTCCACAAAGCCTTTTTCTAAAGGCCTTCATCCCAATCATGAGAGACAAGCCCTTGTGGCCTAATTACCTCTTGAAAGTCCTGCCTCTTAGTACCATCACACTGGCAACACCTGAATTTCGTGGGATCATTCAAACCATGGCATTCCACCCCTAACCTCTCAAAATTCACATCCTTCTCACATGAAAAATGCATTTGCTCCATCTCAATAGTCCCCCAGACCTAAAGTCTAGATTCTCATCTAAAGCAGATATGGGTGAGACTCAATGGTATTTTCAACCTCAGGCAAACTGCTCTCCATCTGTGAATCTGTGAAATCAAATGTGTTATATACTGCCAAAATACCCTGATGGGATGGGCATAGGAGGGACATTTCAATTCCAAAAGGGAAAAATGAGAAAGAAGAAGGGGATAGTGGATCCCAACTGAGTCCAAAACTCAATGAAATCTTAGTCCTGAAGAAGGGTCTTGACTGCTCTCCCAGCCATCCAGACACACTGCTGCAGGGGTTGAACCCGCAAAGCTTCTGATGGCCTGCCCCCAAGGCTTTGTGGGGTACAGTCCACATAACACTTCTCATGAGTTGAAGTTAGATACCTTCAGCTTGCCCAGGCTAGCACTGCGTGCTGGTGGCTCTACAAGTATGGAGTCTTGGGAGCAGCCTTCTCCCCACTAAGCATTGCCATGGTGGGGGCTCTCTGGTGTTCCCAACCCTGTGGCAAGTTTCTTCCTGAATTCCAAAGTATAGCCTGAGATATACTTTGATATGTAGATGGAGGTTAGCTGTACCTCCCCAACTCTTTATTTATTTATTTATTTTTTTAGTTGTAATATGGACTCAATGCCTTTATTTGTTTTTATGTGGTGCTAGGTTCGAACCCAGTGCCTCACACTTGCAAGGCAACTGCTCTACCACTGAGCTACAACTCCAGCCTTCTTTTTTTAAAAAATTTTTTAAGTGTCTTTTTTACTTGTAGAAAGACACAATACCTTTATTTTATTTATTTATTTTTATGTGGTGCTGAGGATTGAGCCCAGTGCCTTACACGTGCTAGAGAAGTGCTCTACCACTGAGCACCCCAGTCCCTCCTCCCCAGTTCTTGCACTCTGATAGCCTCTGGGTTAGCACCACATGGATGTCACTGAAGCTCACTGCCCTTTGGAGTGGTGGCCTGAGCTTCACCTAACTCCATTTGAGCCACATTTGGGGTGGCCAAGGAGCACTGTACCTGACTGCAGGGAGAAGACCTGAGCTGGCTCTGTGCCGCAGTCCGGCTGCAGCAAACTAACCGGGGGGTGACGAACAACTTGTGTACATTGATACAGCAGGAGTGAGAGCCGTTTATTGTAGGACAACAGAGGTATTTATACATTCTACACAGCTTATCTTAATTAGCATAAACTAGATACAGCAGTCAACCAATAAGGAATCTCCACACTTAATGGCTCGCTGGCGTTACTTCACAAACCACTCCCTCTGGCAAAATGCCAGGCGCCATCCAGACTTGTTTACAGACTCTAACAGTTCTGGGCAGTGAGTATTGAAGTCCTCCAGGTGCCTTGGGCCCATCCTGCAAACCATTCTGCCCCCAAATCCCTGACACTCTGGGTCTGTGACAGAAATAGCAATCTCTAAGATCTCTGAAATGCCTTCAAGGCTATTCTCTTGGATGAAGGGCAACTGGCTTCTTTCTATTCATTCTAACCTCCTTATTAAATGGTTGCTTCATCACACTCTTGGTTTTCTCTCTTAAATATATCCTTTTAATATTTACAAGTCCAACAGACTGAGAATATACATATCTTTATATTTGCTTCTCTTTTAATTATAATTTTCATCTTTAAATTGTTTCTGTCTTTTTGCACTTTATTTTTAGTAGTCAAGAAAAAAACATGAAGTATCCTGAATGGAAAGTAAAAAAAAAAAAAAAAAAAAAAAAAAAAAAAGAAAAAACCAAAACAAACCACATATTCATTTAGAATATTCATCTGAATAGAGCTTGCTTTTTTCTGGTAATGTAATTTATGACAAAGCAGGAGAATTCCCCCCACTCCCAACATTACTTCCTCTGGGATTTGGTCACCCTTTCCTCATTTATGCTGATAAAGTTGTCCTCACTACATTGTTCTTACTTTATATGTAGAGCCTCTGAACTGTCAGTGTCACTCATGGTGATCTATTTTTTTCTCTCCATTTACATTAGATTCAGATTTCACCTTGAGCGTTATCACTCTGTGCATAAAGTACTGTTGCCAGGGCAGTGGGTTCCTACCCTGTCCAAAGAGTAGAATCTTGTGATTGAAAAGACCACCAGAATCACAAGCAGTAGTGAAGGGAAAGTTTCTTAAAGGAAGGGAGGCTAAATACTCCTAATGGCTTTTGCTCCTATCACACATAGTCATAAAGCCATTTTAGTAACAGAGAATACCACTACCAGGGGGCAAATTTAGCCATCTAATCTTAAATCCCTTCTTCCACAAATCACAACTGTTTCTTAAAGAATCTTTCCAGCCTCCATAATTCCTAATCAGATCCCAGAAGATTCTTATATCCTAATCCTTAAAAGAAATGTGCAAATTATTCCATGTCTGAATTTACCTGTTCTCTGCCAGCAATGGAAACTGGTGATATCTGCCTCTGATCTTCTTTCATGAGCCATGGAATTTCCCTTTTAGTGATTCTGGCCCTGATACTTCTGCACAGTTTTTGGCTCTGCCTATTGTTTGGGTTTTAATGTTTAAAAAAATTTGTGCAGAATATTAAATGAGGACAACCTCCTCCAATTTCCATTCAAGGGTGGAAAAAAGAAAATGTCAACATGGACTTGTGACAATCTACATTATAAAGAAAAGAGAACTATCAACCCTGAAAACCTGGAAAGGCATGCCACTGAAAATGCTTTTACTAGAAAAAGCAGAAGCACATATTTGAAGACATCCACTTACAGTATTTTCAATAAAGTCATCTAGATGACTGGAAAAGACTGGAAACTCAAGTGTGATATAGAGACTACAAGGGTGTTAGCTGAGAGAATATATTGCAATGAAACAAAAAAATGTGAAAGAAACACTATTGATATTGCAAAAAATGAGATTCCTAATGTGTGAGAATTGCCTCCAGACTATAGAAACAGAAAATCAAATGTGAATATTCTAAGAGAAGATGATAAACATAGAGAGCAAAGAGCAGAAATCAAATGTAGGAATCAAAGACTTTCATTGTAGGGCGGGGGGAAACAGAAGTAATGAGCTAAGGTATAAGAGAGAAAACTCCTGAGTGGAAAAGAGAGTTCAGATTATATATTGAAAGTACTTGCTATTTTCCAGAAAACTTAACAGAGTTATACTTACTTATATCCTAGGGAGACTAATGTTTCCAGTTAAATGGAAAACATATTCATTTACCTCTAATCTTCCCAACTATAATGACACACATTTTTTTTTCTAAAAGGAATAGACCCACAATCTAAAATGGGGGAGCAGATGAAGGAAGAAGGAGATCACAGCAGATAAAACTGTCCACAAAAATTTGGAAGCAGAAAAATCAATGGACTAGTGATTACCGAGTTATGAAGACTAAATGCCATGGAATGAGGTATGAGAAAAAAGACAAACTCAAAAGGTCCAGGATTTGGTTGCAGCAGCTGTCTCAGAAGGTAGGGTTGAAAGCATGAAGTGGCTCAATAATATTACATTGTGTATAAGAAAAAGAACAAATAAAATTTTTTTTAAAAAAGCATGAAGTGGGTTGAAAGTATGAGAACAGACTCCTAAATTTCTTCTACTCCTCACAAACTTGTAACATCCTTTCTCCCATAGAAAACAAAAGACTGAAGATTTACTCTAGAGAAATTAATGCAGAGACCCTGGACTCTGAGAACAGGCACAGTGAAGCACAAAAGCACTGCAGCAAAAGCTGAATGGAAGTATCTTGCTCTCTTTACTTACTGTGCCCGGAGAATACCAGCCATCTGCCTCCTAAGCAGGACACTGGAGGAGCTTTTTCTAGGACAGGACCAACAAAGCCTAAATTCTTTACTACCTGGCTCTTCACAGAAAAACATTTGCTGACTACTCATTGCTTTAGGGCATGGAAATTAAAGGTTTTCTGAAAACTAAACTTTCCTAAGTTTAATTTTTGGATTCTATTAAATTCTCCTAATATTTCCTGAATAATAAAGATGGCAGAACTTTTGCATAAAGTAAAAATCTTACAGAATTCTTTAATAGTGAATTCTATGGAATGTATTCTGCCACCATCACAGTTCCGTTGCATTACCCAAAAGGGGAAGATAAATTCAGGAAGTTCCACCCTGCCCCACTATCACATAGTGAGGGCGTGATTTTCTTGCATTTTTTTCTGTTTGGGATTCTCTGAGATTTTTGAATCTGTAAATGTATAACTTCCACAAAATTTGAGCAGTTTTAAGCCATTATTTCTTCAAATATATTTTCTGCACCAGTTTTTTTCCTGTCCTGTAATTTCACTGACGTGAATTTAATCTTTTGGGTATTGCTCCAAAGGTCCTAGTGGTTGTACTAATATTTTCCCATCATCTTTCCCCTGTGTTTTTCAAACTGAAAATTTCTGTTGATCCAAATTCAAGTTTACTGATTCTTTGTTCAGGCATCTCCATTCTGCTCTTCAACCTATCAAGTGGATGGCTTATTTCAGATACTGTATTTCTTGGTTTTAAATTTCCATTAGGTTTTTATAATTTACAAATCTTTGATGAGATCTTCTATCTTGCTTTCATTTCAGCCATGTTCACAATTACTTTCTGAAGGATGGACATAACTGCTTTAAAGTATTTGTCTTATAATGTCTACATCTTGGGGTTGATAGCTATTGTTTTGTTTCTTGAGAATTGTTCACATTTTTTCTAATTCTTAATATGTTCAGTAATTTGAGATTGTATCTTAGACATTTTGTATACTAAGTTGTAAGATTCTGGGTCCTACTTATTTATTTTATTTTATTTTTTTAGTTGTAGATGGGCAGCATGCCTTTATTTTATTTTTATGTGGTTCTGAGGATTGAACCAGTGCCTCACACATGTGAGGCAAGCACTCTGCCACTGAGCTATAGCCCCAGACCTCTGGGACCTGTTTAAATGTTAATTGCTCTTGTTTGAGTAGGTGTGAACCCTATTAGGTTTAGATTGAAAGTTCTGTGTCATTTTCTGTGGACAGTAATTCCAATGACTTTAGTGTTCTTTTCTTTAAAACCAAGGATTCTCCCATACTCTCTAATCTTCAGGGTCCATCTTTTTCTTTAAGTACTGGGGATTGAATCCAGGGGTGTTCTACCACTAAGCTACATTCCCAACCCTTTTTAAAATTGTTTTTCATTTTGAGACTGGGTCTCACTAAGTTGCTGAAGCTGGCCTCAAACTTGTGATCCTGCTTCTGAACTTGTGATCCTCCTGGTATTAGGTATATGCCACTTTGTCCAACTGACTTTAGTTTTCAGTATATTGTTTGGATTTGCTTCTCGCATGCGCTACTCAGAGGTTTGTCTGGGACTTAGATGATGATTTATATGGCAGTTCAGTTCTCAAGATTTTTGCTCTGCTTCTTCCATGTATTACCAACATACGAAACTTGATGTATGGACTTATGTCAGGTAATGTGGAATTGAGGGATCCCTCTCGCCTCTGTTCTCCACAGGATTTTCCAACATGCTTTCTTTCCTAGTGGCCCCTTTACCAGTTTTTTGGTAGAAAGTTGGAGCTTCTCTTAAGTTGTAGCTACCATCATTATACAGTTCTATGTGCTCTAAGGATAAACCACAGTGGTTTAAAAGAAGAGAGGGAAAAAACCAATAGGAACTTCTCTTCCACATTCTTTATACATGGGGACCTCTTTTTTCAGTTCTCCCACCTGAAGGGACAGGATAGATTTGCTCTTGGGTTTCTAAGTTCCTGCACTCTGCCAAGGTGACAGTTCAGCCATATGTCTAGGACTCATCATAGGTGTGATTTGGAAAGGACAAAAAAAGAAAAAGATACAACCAGAGATATGAAAAACTATGCTGTATATGAGTAATAAGAATTGTAATGCACTCCACTGTCATTTTTTAAAAATCAATTAAAAAAAAAAAAAGACGATCCAAGGGGGGAAAAAAAAAGAAAGAAAAAGAAAGCCAAGGATTTTCCCCGTACTCTCTAGCCTGCAGGGTCCAACTTTTTTCTAGATCTATAGACAGAAAGATGGATTTCTCTCAGTTTCCTCCAAGTGTTCTGCTATGCAGATTCCCAACTAAGTTGCTTTGGGCTCTGTTTTAGTTGGCTTTTTTGTCACTGACCAAAAGACCTGACAAGAACAATTAGAGGAGGAAAAGTTTATTTTGGCTCACAGTTTCAGAGGTCTCAGTCCAAAGACAATTGACTCCATAGTTCTGGGCCCAAGGCAAGGCAAAGCATCATGTGGAGGGGTGAGGCCGAGGAAAGCAGCTCGGGACATGGAAACAATAAGCAGAGACAGCTTCTTGATGTGTGGACTTGTGTTAGGGACAAAATATAATCTCCAAAGGCATGCCCCAGTGACCTCCTTCTTCTAGTCACACATGACCAGCCTACAGTTACTGTCTAGTTAATCCATATCAGTGGGTTAACACACTGCTTAGGTTAAGGCTCTCATAACCCAATCATTTTACCCCTCAACTTTCTTGCATTATTTCACACATGAGCTTTTGGTGAACACTTTGTATCTAAACCATAACACACTCAAAAGTAGGGAGTAAAGGAAGAAGGAGGAGGAGAAGGAGAAGGAAGAGGAAGCAGAAGTGAAAAAGTGGGATGAGGAAGAGAAGAGGAGGAAGAAGGGGAAGAAGAGGAGGAAAAGCAAGACGAGGAAGACTAGAAAACTCACTGCCTCCGTTTTGGGTACTCTTTAAGTTTTGTCTTTCTTTCACATGGACCTGCTACTTTTGGAGTTCTCTAGTAGTTATTTTAAAAATATTTTTCTGAAATTTTTGTTGTAAACAATGGGAGAGCTAGGCTGCATCTTGGCTAGAATTACACTAGACAATTTATTTCTCTTAAATCCTAAGTTTGGTAGACAAAAAGAGCTCTTGGTTTTAAATTAATTAAAATTTGGGGAATTCTAGGCCAAAACTATTTCTATTATCTTTCCTTTTATGGGTCAAAGGTGCAAATCTTTGTGATAATGATTGGCCATTTTAGGAAACCCTAATATATAGTTTATTCATAAAAAAAACATCTTGGTGAGTTTTAAAAAAATATGACAGTGGGACTTGAATTTTGGATAGGGAAAATAAAAAATAGTTATTAATAAAATAAGATGTTAGTTACAAATATCTAAAGATAAGAAATATTTCAAGTAACATTGTAAAAAGCACATAGCGATAAACAACAATGATTAGTAGAAGCGACTTGTTTTCACATCAGGAATCATTTAAAAAGTGATTTGTACATATGTCAAAAAAGCACCAACAGTTGTGTGTGACCACAGGGAATTTCTATTCTGGGCATGAATAATTTAGTCATTTTTGAGACAAAAAGACCTGAATTCTAATTTTCCTCCTTTTGTGCATTCACATAATGATTTATAATAAAGGATTTAGCAATATACCTTTTATATATGTATTTAGGAACACATAGGTATTCACTTATTTTTCTTTTTAAAATTGGTACATTATAATTACATATAATAATGGGGTTCATTATGCCATATTTGTACATGCACATAACATAGTTTGATCATTCTCATTCCCTTTTCCCCTCCATTTCTCCCCCACTACTTCCTCCAATGCATTGTTCTACTCTGCTGATCTCCTTTCTATTATTATTATTTCAATAAGTGCATTATAATTATGCATAAGTGGATTCATTGTGATATGTTCATACATGGACATGAGAATGGACATAATAGCATAATTTGGTAGATTTCATTCCCCAGTACTTCCCCGTAAGCACTTCCCTCCTCCTCCCTCCTGATCTCCTTACTCTACTCTAAGGATCTGAAAATTACAAATTTTGCTAAAATATTTTCTTATGATTTCTAGAATTGTAAGAATTAAAAAAATTTTTTTTACGTTGTTGATGGACCTTTATTTATTTATTTACTTACATGCAGTGCTGAGAATCGAACCCAGTGCCTCATATATGCCAGGCAAGTGCTCTACTACCAAGCCATAACCCCAGTCCCTAGAATTGTAAGAATTTCATAGAATTAAACCCCTTTGAAAAGATATCCATGATGTCAACCATGATTGACATACACACATACATTAATTAAAGGAAGTTATGGAAGAAGTAATATATACTCAATTCATGAAATCAATGTAAGGAATTTAAATCATAGGACAGTCAATTCTTATCTTACAGAAATCAAAATTTTATGTGACATTGTTTTGATAGGATAAGCTAAATTTTAGAGATTCTGAATCGTGCCAAAAGCTCTTATTCTGGCTTTTAACTAAATCTATTTCTTCTTATCTCATAACTATAGTAGCAAAGGCTAGTATGTAAATATACTTTTTATCATTTACAAGAAGAAACACTAACAGTTTAATAAGCATTCTTTTCTTTTAGACTTTAAAAACTTTATTTAAATTGACAAATAAGATGTGTATATTTATCACATAAATGTTATTTTGAAATATGTATGCATCACGGAGTGGCTAAATAGGGATAATTAATGGTTACTTCACATACTTATTGTTTGTGATGAGAACACTTGAACTCCACTGTCAGCAATGTCCAAGATCTTTTAGGTGTTTTTTTCCATAGCTTTATTGAGGTAAAATTGAAATCCAATAAAATGCACATATTTGAAGTATGTAATCTGATCAGTTTTAACATGTATATAACCAATACAATCAATATAAAAAGCATTTCCATTGCTTTTTAAAATTTGAAATCATGCAGACTGTTTCCTGCATGATTTATTACATTAAAAATCAATCAATTGCCTTAAGATATATAGAACCCCATTCTCACATGTCACTATTCAAAATTTAAATGGCACACTCATAAATATCTCAGAGGTCAAGGAAGAAAGCACAAGTAAAGTAAATAAAAAATGCTTTGAATTAAGTAATAATAAAAGCTTAAAATATCAGGATGTCTGGGATGAAACAGTACTCAGATGAACATTTATAACTTAAAGTACTTGTATCAGAAAGAAGCTAGAATAACAATCAAATTTTCAATTATGTAGTAGGAAGGAAAAAGAGAAGCAGAAATATATGAAATAGAGAAGAAATAATACAGATAAACTTTGATAAAAATCACACAAGTCTAATCAAGAAAAAAAGCAAGAATACAGAAATTAATATCAATGGAAAGGGAGCTATCAAAAATAACCCTCCAGATTAAAAATATATTAAGGTATATTACAATTGGATGCCAACATATATGATAGCTTACATAACGTGGTCTATATTAGAGAAGGATCCGTGTGCTATTGAGAAGAAAGTGTATTCAGTCATTGATGGATGAAATATTCTATATATGTCTGATAAGTCTAAATTATCAATTGTATTTTTTATTTCTATAGCGTCTTTATTTAGTTTTTGTTTGGAGGATCTATCCAGAGTTGACAGAGATATGTTAAAGTTTCTTTTAGATATTTTTGATGCTAGTTATTCCTAGCATAAACACATAATATTGGATGACTTTTATATATATATATATATATATATATATATATACATATATATGTGTATATATATACACACATATATATATATTTAAAATATCTTTATTTATTTATTTTTATATGGTGCTGAGAATCAAACCCAGTGCCTCACAAGCACTCTACCACTGAGCCCCAGCCCTAGCCCATGACTGAATGACTTTTTATTTCTCAATTAATTTTTAAAGTTTTCCAAGAGGAAGAGAGACGGGGGCAGGGGGGAACTGAAACAGAACTGACTTCAGACAAATATAAATATTGTAAAAGGCTAATGATATTTCCCCTGCAAGGAGAAGAGAGAAAACTTAGATACAGGAAAACACATTTTGACATACAGATATTCAACAGAGAGTTGTTCAAGCTCATTTAAACAATAAGTCTGACTTTTGACAATTTTATCAAGTAGTACAATCAAAAAGCCAGAACTTACTAAATACAGTGTCTCCTGCATTAAACAAAATCTCTCCATCTTAATTGGGTAGAATGAAAAACCTCTTTCGGAGGACTTCTTCCCTTCATATTCTAAGGTAGTTTTCAAATGAACAATCATGTTTATGTAAAAAGTTCACCAAAGTAGCTGCTGCAATTGCAAATTGTTCCTGGTAAAACTGTGCCGGTTAGAGAGGAACACAAGTTACTGTTATAGTGAGAAACCACACAAGTAACAAGCATTTGACCTCATGGAAGCTCAGTCTTGGGTGAAGAATACCACTGGTCTGTAAGATTAGTGTTTGCCAGAAACTTGGCCAAAGGCCGGCCTATCACTGATTGGTTGGCAAAACCTCCCATGTCTGGGCAGACTCAGCTAAACAAATTAGCTCCCAAAGACACAAAGATAAGATAAAATAAAGTAACAAGCAGAGAGAAGATGGGATGAGGTTAAATTAAAGAAGTCTTTGTGAGGCTTTGAAATGGTGAAATGAGATAAAAATCTGTCCAAAGGTCACTAGACTACAAAGGATTTCTGAACCCTAGGCCCCTGGTTGATGGCTTGAGGACTGCTTTCTGGGCCTTTAACTGTCTATTTTTTTTGGGGGGGGGGGATGTTGGTGGGGGTACTGGGAATTGAACTCGGAGCACTCAACCACTGAGCCACATCCCCATCCCTATTCAGCATTTTATTTAGAGACAGGGTCTCACTGAGTTGCTTAGCACCTTGCCATTTCTGAGGCTGGCTTTGAACTCACAGTCCTCCTGTCTCAGCCTCCCTAACTGTTGGGATTAGAGGCATGTGCCACCTCTCCTGGCCATTAACTATCTTCTTCCTATAGGAGTTCTCTGTCCTCTTTTCCTGGGGGCTTTTATGGTTTGCTCCCTCATCTCCTACTGGACTTTGCTTCAGTATCACCTTCTCAGACCTCCCCTCTTCAAAATTACAAGTCTTGTTTATGCTCTTGATTCAGTCCTACTTTTCTCTGTTGCATTTATCACCATCTAAAACATTATAGTTTCCTTGTTTATTTCCTTTGTCCACTTGAACGGAAGCTCCCTGAGGGCAGGGTTTTTTTTTTTTTCCTGTTTCTGCAGCAGCTAGACCAATGCCTTTAATATAAATGAAGACACCTGATTAAGAAAAAAATGTTGACTCAATGAATAAACTGTGACATTGAAGACAAAAATCAAAGACTGAGTAAATATCTTTACAATAGGAATAACTCCTTCCTCTATACAAAATATTTGTTTCTAGGTTATGCATGGAGTTAAGTATTAGTTCCATAACTTAGAAGAAAAAGGGAAAACTTACAGAAGGGAAAAACTCCAATGAAGAAAAGGAATTGAACTGAAAGGATAAGAAAAAGGGGAAAAAAAGAAAAAGAAAACTAAATGTAAATCTAAGAAGAGTGTTAAATCAGATGAAAGAATGGACAAATGAAAAGAGAGAGATTGCAAAGTAGAAGAAAAAAAGATGGCATTTTGAACACAAATATTTTAACAAGAAATGTTGTATTATTAAAGAATACCCAAGGTCTCTGGAACAATGGTTATGAATTACATGAAATATGATGATATAAAACCACCCAAGTTTCAGAGCAGAGGTTCCCCTCAACAACTTCTGACTCTCTTCCCCTTTCCTATCTTCTCCCCTTTAATCCTTCCTTCTCATCCCCTCAGCACTGCATGTGCACACACCCACAAAGACCAAAAAAAATCTGTAGAAAAATGCACCCACACAGAAGTTTATACCTAGAAACACATATGGTCAGGTTCAGAAGACCCGTCTCCACAGTTTATGTTCACGTGATGCAGAAAAATATACCTACAAGGAGATGGCCACATCCTGGGTTTCTATACAAAGACAAAATGAAATCTAAAACTTAACTGAGATCATACATATACAAAATATAATGCACTCGGAGCATAATAAAAAATCTCAGGAATCCTTCTGTTATCCCCACATATTAGCATTACACAGAGACACCAGCAGTTTATGCTGATCCTGCATTTGGATCATTCCCTTTTCCATCTCCACATATAAAAATCCTCTCTTTGCTTAAATTATCATCGTCTACATGAAGCTTTCCCAGATCACTTCAGCCAAAAGAATCTCTCTCCCCTTTATAGATTTATATAGCAGTTCAGTACCAGGCACACTCTCAAATACTTTGAGTATTATTGTTTGAATACCTATTGTTTTTGACTATGCAGAAAACACATAATCTTTTAGTTATCAGGATTCACTTCTAGATAACATTTATATCGCCCACCATGTTAATAAATAGCTTTTATGGATACCACTTTCACCTTATAGGAGAAAACTAAGGCACACAAGAGAAAGCAGCTTAGATGAGAAATGTTATGAGAAATGGCAGCACTTACTGTCCTCTGTTAGGAGGGGGGATTGTGGTGACTACAGTGGCCTGTTTTTCAGGGTTGCTCTTCCTGCCTCTGCAGCTGGTTAGGAGGAGAACTAACTTGGAGGAGCAGACAATAGGAAGCATTCCTCTGCTTACTGGTAGAAGGCTTTGTTTTGTCAAGTTTTCTGAGCCAAGTGGTTTCTTTGGGATGGCACCACTGAAATTAAACTGAAAAGAGACTGAGGCCCAGGTCAGAATACTAATTCACCAGTTTCCACTGGGAAATGTAACCCCAGGGACCTGGCATACTCCTACCTGCTGGTCTGGACGTTCCCTTCTTGTGGGCTTATTTATATTCAAAGACCCATTCTACTCAGAAGGTGTTGGATGAACCTGTAATCAAGTCAAGGGTGTGAATGTGACCATCCAGGTGCTGTTATCACTGGGCTGTGACAACCTGGTGCCTGTGTTACAGCTGGGATGCATCTGATGAGAGGAACTTGATTTTCATCTGGATGATATTGGAAACTTTTGGATCTAGCTTTACTCTTTGGCTTCTGTTTTTAGAGTCCTTTTATTACCATGGTTCTCCCTCCCACCTAAATGAAACAAAAACTACTAGGATGTTGGTAGTCTGTGATAGCAGACATCTTATTCATGATCAAACTGAGTCTTCTCAACTTGAATGAAACGGAGGAGCGAAGGCTTAGGGGGGTTTAGAATCAAAATTTTTATCCATCACTGGGTTGCTGTATGACCTTGGGCTAATTGTTAGTGATTTAGTTCCCTTATATATAACATGAGGTAACAATAATGGGTGTGCTTGGTGGTAAGGACTGAATGAGGTAATGTGTGTAACAGGCCTGGCACCTGGTCATGGTGCTTGATAAGGTTATTTCCTTGTGTTCTCCAACCTCTCTATATAGTTCATTATCTAGAATATTATGACCAGAGGTGGCCAAACTTGCCTACTGTGCAAAGACTTTTTATAATATCAACCACAGAGAGTTGCTTTAAATTTTATGGGTATCTTGTCATCATCCTTATTCAATAACCCTTTCTTCCCACGAAAGCTGTTTTCTTTTCTTAGCTGCAATCTTTCATAGATAGGAATTAAATTTCAGACATTTAGAAGCATTTCTTTTTTTTTTAAAGAGAGAGTGAGAGAGGAGAGAGAGAGAGAGAGAGAGAATTTTAATATTTATTTTTTAGTTATCAGCGGATACAACATCTTTGTTTGTATGTGGTGCTGAGGATCGAACCCGGGCCGCACGCATGCCAGGCGAGCGCGCTACCGCTTGAGCCACATCTCCAGCCCCTAGAAGCATTTCTTTTTAAAAATATTTTTAGTTATACATGGACACAATATCTTTATTTTGTTTATTTATTTTTATGTGGTACTGAGGATTGAACCCAGTGCCTCACAGTACAAGGCAGCACTCTGACACTGAGCCACAACCCTAGCCCTAGATGCCTATCTTTAAATGGAGGAAACAAGATATAGAATTTGAAAACATTTTTAAAAATCATGACTCAAATCTCATTTTTACAGGGATTTCTTTTGATGTATTATTGAAGACAGATGGGAATATAATTATTTTCTTTGGTTGAGTGGGTAATTTTCAGAAATATTGAATAAAATAACATATTTTATATAAGAATAAGTGCTAAAAATTCATTTTTGCAGTAACTAACACATTATTTGTAAGATGAATAAAACTGAATGTTGATTGTAACAAGCTTTATATATATATATATATATATATATATATATATATATATATATAATATTAATTCAAAATTATTTCTACATATGCTTGTTTACAATTGATCCTGTCTTTTACTATTATTATTATTATAATAAATCATTCATTACCTTTTATTGGGAATCTACTGTGTCAAGGACTATTAAGCTTTTTTAAAAACTGATAAATAAAAATGAATGGCCTGGGGATGTGGCTCAAGCGGTAGCGCGCTTGCCTGGCATGCGTGCGGCCTGGGTTCTATCCTCAGCACCACATACAAACAAAGATGTTGTATCCGCCGGAAAATAAATAAATATTAAAAATTCTCTCTCTCTCTCTCTCTTTAAAAAAAATGTACTTATTCATAGGGTACCTACCCTGTTATGTATTAAAACACATATATTGTGTAATGTTCAAATTGTGATAAATAAACCTATCTTCTCATTTTTCATATCTTTGTGGTAAAAACATTCTAAATTCTACCTTAAAACTTTTTTGAAACATGCTCCTATCTTGTGACAGCTTTTACTTATTTTAGTAATGTATTTTTTTGAAATATTTTTTTAGTTGTAGGTGAACACGATATTTTTATTTTATTTTATTTTTATGTGGTGCTGAGGATAGAACCCAGTGCCTCATGCATGCGATTCAAGTGCTCTACCACGGAACTACATCTCCAACCCCTTAGTAAGATATTTTAAAGCATGTTGTTTTAGAAGATTCTGTTTTGAGTTATTTTATTAAGGAAAATTTTGAATATACCAAAATTATTCAGAGAATAACATACCTCCAAGTTCTGTCACCTAACTTCAACAACTAACATCTTTGGCTGATTTTGTTTCTTTTACACCCTGCACTATTTCTACCCCATCATTTTAAAGTAAAACCCAGACATCAATTATACCAGCAAATATTTCAGTGTGTATCTAAAAATATACAAACTTTAAAAATGAACAATCTGTCATTATTAAGCCTAGAAGGTTCCCAATAATTTCTTAATACCATCAAGCACCCAATCACCCTGGATTGGCTTATAAATTTATTTTTATAGTTTATTGGAATCAGAATTTAAATATGATCCACAAATTGCAATTAATTGAATGCCTCTTAAGTCTCTTTTAATACATAGATTATGCTCCATTATGCCCACTCTTTTTTTCTTAAATATCAAAATTTATCTATAAAGTCATTTTTTAAGTTTTTTTCCTTTACTCTCAAAGACAACTGGAAAAGAAAGCATGGTCTGCTATAATCAAAAACATAGCACAGACCACAAAGGATGGGTCCTTTCAAAACACAAATATGATTCTTTCTCTTTCTGGGTCAAAACATAATGTGATTTTTTTTAAAAAGCTAAAAGATTGAATATATATGCATAATCATATTTTATCAACTAATATTTATTTATTATTATACTACATTTACACATGATAGAAGACTTAAAAATATATAAATTAAAAATACCAAGCTGTTAACATCAATTATTTTTTATAGATAATGTCTTTATTTTATTTTTATTTTGAATGCTTTTGTATTCTCTGGTATCTGCCAATAAATGAAAAAGAAGATTTAATTGAAAAAAAATACCACAGCATAAACAGTAACCATACCACTTATCACAGCTTAGTTGAATTTAAAATTTGTGTTTAAAAGGTTCAAGATAACTTCAGTTTTACCAAAATGGGCAGAGACGAAAGTTGCAGACTTTGTTTGTAGTCTTGATTCTGCTAATTGCATCCCTGTGATTTTAGCATGTTCAATTTTCCTCTATATTTTCTGTAAAATAGTTCGATTCAGGGGTTTGATCATATTTAAGTTCAATTATTTTTTAGTAAGAATACTTCATAGGTGATGGTGTATACTTTCTTCAGAATATACTTAATATCTGGCTATTTATGATATAGGCAACATTTGTTGTTCTAAATATGTTAATTCATTTTGAGTTTCAAAATTTTGATTTTTGAATTTTTTCATTTTGATGAAGCCAGATTTATCAATGTTACTTTATGGATCATACTTTTGGTGTAATAGCTGAGAAATCTTTGCTAAATCCAAGGTCATAGTGATTTTTATAATTTTCTTCTAGAAGTTTTATTTTAGCTTTTATATTTAGTTTTTTGATTCTTAACAAATTTTATTGAAGATTTCATTGGTAGAGCTCCATCCAATAAAACTTTTTACTCTGACAAATGTTGATTTTTCTACTTTATAGTAATACAAAAAATCTCAGCAAATGCAAACAGCATTACCTGAGTAATTCCATTAAATATTTAGAACTAAATGTTTTTGTTTTAAATAATATTTACATAAACTTCTCCAGTTATAGAAGTTTTTATTTAATATATCTTTAGTTGTAGATGGACACAGTATCTTTATTTTATTTATTTATTTTTACGTGGTGCTAAAGATGGAACCCAGTGCCTCACATATGCTAGGCAAATGCTCTACCACTGAGCTACAACCTCAGCCCCTAGTGCTGAGATTTTTGTAAAATATTTTTTTTAGTTGTAGATGGACACAATACCTGTATTTATTTATTTTTATATGGTGCTAAGGATCAAACCCCGTGCCTCACATGTGCAAGGCAAATGCTCTACCACTAAACTACAACCCCAGCTCCTAGTGCTGAGTTTTAAAAACAGAAAATCCTGTATTTCCTAAGGAAAAACTATATAGACACTAAAAAAAGAGCAAAAATATTTTTAAAATGAATTGCAAATACTTACTACACTATACTGTATAAGTATTAGCACACTAATAGCCATAACTTGTGTTTGTAAATACTTTTGTCTCATTGTTGAATGTTTATCATTTTTATTGCAGTAAAATGTACATTTCATAAAATTTAAGTGTACAATTTAATGGCATTAAGCCCATTCACATTATAGTATCTCTGATTCACTTTGTAGTAGTAGTTGTATATGGTGAAAAGAATGGACTGAAATTATTTGCTCTTGCATATTGATATCAATTGTTTCAGAACCATTTGTTGAAAAAAAATTGTTCTTTCCTCACTGAATTGTTTTGCATCATTGTCAAAAATCATTTGTCTATATATGTGTGAATCATTTTATGGATTCCCTGTTCTATTCCACTAATCTGTCAACCTTTATGACAATGCCACACTGGTTTGATTACTATAGCTTTATAAGAAGTCTTGAAATCAGATTCTAACTTTAGTCTTTTTTTTCAGAGTTGATTTTGTTGTTCTAGGACCTTTGCATTACCATATAAATTAGAGACTGATGATCAATTTCTATAAAAGTGTCTGCTTAGATTTTGAGAGGAATTGCATAGAATCTATAGATGAATTTGGGGAACAATGACATCTTTTTTGGCATTTTATTTTTATTTTATTTTTTAATTAATTTTTATTGTTGGTTGTTCAAAACATTACATAGTTCTTGATATATCATATTTCACACTTTGATTCAAGTGGGATATGAACTCCCATTTTTACCCCGTATACAGATTACAGAATCACATCAGTTGCATATCCATTGATTTACATATTGCCATACTAGTGTCTGTTGTATTCTGCTGCCTTTCCTATCCTCTACTATCCCCCCTCCCCCGCTCCCCTCCCCTCTTCTCTCTCTATCCCCTTCTGTAATTCATTTCTCCTCCTTATATTTTTCCCCCTTTCCCCTCACTTCCTCTTGTATGTAATTTTGTATACCCCTGAGGGTCTCCTTCCATTTACATGCAATTTCCCTTCTCTCTCCCTTTCCTTCCCACCTCTCATCCCTGTTTAATGTTAATTTTCTTCTCATGCTCTTCCTCCCTACTCTGTTCTTAGTTACTCTCCTTATATCAAAGAAGACATTTGGCATTTGTTTTTAAGGGATTGGCTAGCTTCACTTAGCATAATCTGCTCTGATGCCATCCATTTCCCTCCAAATTCTATGATTTTGTCATTTTTTAATGCAGAGTAATACTCCATTGTGTATAAATGCCACATTTTTTTTAATCCATTCGTCTATTGAAGGGCATCTAGGTTGGTTCCACAGTCTTGCTATTGTGAATTGTGCTGCTATGAACATGGATATAGCAGTGTCCCTATAGTGTGCTCTTTTTAGGTCTTTAGGGAATAGACCAAGAAGGGGAATAGCTGGGTCAAATGGTGGTTCCATTCCGAGCTTTCCAAGAAATCTCCATACTGCTTTCCAAATTGGCCGCACCATTTTGCAGTCCCACCAGCAATGTACAAGTGAACCCTTTTCCCCACATCCTCGCCAGCACTTGTTGTTGTTTGACTTCCTAATGGCTGCCAATCTTACTGGAGTGAGATGGTATCTTAGGGTGGTTTTGATTTGCATTTCTCTGACTGCTAGAGATGGTGAGCATTTTTTCATGTACTTGTTGATTGATTGTATGTCCTCCTCTGAGAAATGTCTGTTCAGGTCCTTGGCCCATTTGTTGATTGGGTTATTTGTTATCTTATTGTCTAATTTTTTTAGTTCTTTGTATATTCTGGATATTAGGGCTCTGTCTGAAGTGTGAGGAGTAAAGATGTGTTCCCAGGATGTAGGCTCCCTATTTACCTCTCTTATTGTTTCTTTTGCTGAGAAAAAACTTTTTAGTTTGAGTAAGTCCCATTTGTTAATTCTAGTTATTAACTCTTGTGCTATGGGTGTCCTATTGAGGAATTTGGAGCCCGACCCCACAGTATGTAGATCATAGCCAACTTTTTCTTCTATCAGACGCCATGTCTCTGATTTGATATCAAGTTCCTTGATCCACTTTGAGTTAACTTTTGTGCATGGCGAGAGAAAGGGATTCAGTTTCATTTTGTTGCATATGGATTTCCAGTTTTCCCAACACCATTTGTTGAAGATGCTATCCTTCCTCCATTGCGTGCTTTTAGCCCCTTTATCAAATATAAGATAGTTGTAATTTTGTGGATTGGTTTCTGTGTCCTCTATTCTGTACCATTGGTCTACCCGCCTGTTTTGGTACCAGTACCATGCTGTTTTTGTTACTATTGCTCTGTAGTATAGTTTGAAGTCTGGTATAGCTATATCGCCTGATTCACACTTCCTGCTTAGCATTGTTTTTGCTATTCTGGGTCTTTTATTTTTCCATATGAATTTCATGATTGCTTTCTCTATTTCTACAAGAAATGCCATTGGAATTTTGATTGGCATTGCATTAAACCTATAGAGAACTTTTGGTAATATCATCATTTTGATGATGTTAGTTCTACCTATCCATGAACAGGGTATATTTTTCCATCTTCTAAGATCTTCTTCTATTTCTCTCTTTAGGGTTCTGTAGTTTTCATTGTATAAGTCTTTCACCTCTTTTGTTAGGTTGATTCCCAAGTATTTTTTTTTTTTGAGGATATTGTGAATGGAGTGGTTGTCCTCATTTCCATTTCAGAGGATTTGTCGCTGATATACAGGAATGCCTTTGATTTATGCGTGTTGATTTTATATCCTGCCACTTTGTTGAATTCATTTATTAGCTCTAATAGTTTCTTTGTAGACCCTTTTGGGTCTGCTAGGTATAGAATCATGTCATCTGCAAATAGTGATAAATTTGAGTTCTTCTTTTCCTATTTTTATGCCTTTAATTTCTTTCGTCTGTCTAATTGCTCTGGCCAGTGATTCGAGAACTATGTTGAACAGAAGTGGTGAGAGAGGGCATCCCTGTCTTGTTCCAGATTTTAGAGGGAATGCCTTCAGTTTTTCTCCATTCAGAATGATGCTAGCCTGAGGCCTAGCATAGATTGCTTTTACAATATTGAGGTATGTTCCTGTTATCCCTAGTTTTTCTAGAGTTTTGAACATAAAGGGATGCTGTACTTTGTCGAATGCTTTTTCCGCATCTATCGAGATGATCATATGGTTCTTATTTTTAAGCCTATTGATGTGGTGAATAACATTTATTGATTTCCGTATATTGAACCAACCTTGCATCCCAGGGATAAATCCTACCTGATCATGGTGCACAATTTTTTTGATATGTTTTTGTATCCGGATCGCCAGAATTTTATTGAGGATTTTTGCATCTAGGTACATTAGAGATATTGGTCTGTAGTTTTCTTTCTTTGAAGTGTCTTTGTCTGGTTTAGGAATCAGGGTGATGTTGGCCTTGTAGAATGAATTTGGAAGTTCTCCCTCTTTTTCTATTTCCTGAAATAGCTTGAAAAGTATTGGTATTAGTTCCTCTTTAAAGGTTTTGTAAAACTCTGCTGTATACCCATCCGGTCCTGGGCTTTTCTTAGTTGGTAGTCTTTTGATGGTTTCTTCTATTTCCTCAATTGATATTGGTCTGTTTAGGTTGTCAATATCCTCCTGACTCAATCTGGGCAGATCATATGACTTAAGAAATTTATCGATGTCTTCACTATCTTCTATTTTATTGGAGTATAAGGATTCAAAATAATTTCTGATAATCTTCTGTATTTCTGAAGTGTCTGTTGTGATATTGCCTTTTTCATCCTGTATGCTAGTAATTTGAGTTCTCTCTCTTCTTCTCTTCGTTAGCATGGCTAAGGGTCTGTCAATTTTATTTATTTTTTCAAAGAACCAACTTTTAGTTTTGTCAATTTTTTCAATTGTTTCTTTTGTTTCGATTTCATTAATTTCAGCTCTGATTTTAATTATTTCTTGCCTTCTACTTCTTTTGCTGTTTTGCTCTTCTTTTTCTAGGATTTTGAGATGAAGTATTAGATCATTTATTTGTTGGTTTTTCCTTTTTTTAAGGAATGAACTCCAAGCAATAAATTTTCCTCTTAGAACTGCTTTCAATGTGTCCCATAGATTCCAATATGTTGTGTCTGTGTTTTCATTTATCTCTAAGAATTTTTTAATTTCCTCCTTGATGTCTTCTATAACCCATTGATCATTCAGTAACCTATTGTTCATTCTCCAAGTGATGCATGATTTTTCCTTACTTCTTTTATCGTTGATTTTCAATTTCATTCCATTATGATCAGATAAGATGCATGGTATTATCTCTACTCCTTTATATTGTCTAAGAGTTGCCCTGTGACATAATATATGATCTATTTTTGAGAAGGATCCATGTGCTGCTGAGAAAAAAGTGTAACTGCTTGATGTTGGGTGGTATATTCTATATATGTCAATTAAGTCTAGGTTATTAATTATGTTATTGAGTTCTATAGTTTCCTTATTCAACTTTTGTTTGGAAGATCTGTCCAGTGGTGAGAGAGGTGTGTTGAAGTCTCCCATGATTATTGTATGGTGGTCTATTAGACTCTTGAACTTGAGAAGAGTTTATTTGATGAACATAGCTGCACCATTGTTTGGGGCATATATATTTATGATTGTTATGTCTTGTTGGTGTATGGTTCCCTTGAGCAGTATGTAGTGTCCCTCTTTATCCCTTTTGATTAACTTTGGCTTGAAATCTATTTTATTTGATATGAGTATGGACACTCCTGCTTGTTTCCGAAGTCCATATGAGTGATATGATTTTTCCCAACCTTTCACCTTCAGTCTATGTATGTCTTTTCCTATCAAATGCGTCTCCTGAAGGCAGTATATTGTTGGGTCTTGTTTTGTGATCCATTCTACTAGCCTGTGTCTCTTAATTGGTGAGTTTAAGTCATTAACATTTAGGGTTATTATTGAGATATGGGTTGTTCTTCCAGCCATATTTGTTTATTTATGTTATTAAACATGGTTTGTTTTCCTCTTTGATTATTCCCCCCCCCCTTTACTGTAATACCTCCCACTGTTGGTTTTCATTGATATTTTCCATTTCCTCTTCCTGTAATATTTTGCCAAGGATGTTTTGAAGAGATGGTTTTCTAGCTGCAAATTCTTTTAACTTTTGTTTATCATGGAAGGTTTTAATTTCATCTTCCATCCTGAAGCTTAATTTCGCTGGATACACAATTCTTGGTTGGAACCCATTTTCTTTCAGTGTTTGAAATATGTTATTCCAGGATCTTCTAGCTTTCAGAGTCTGTGTTGAAAGATCAGCTGTTATCCTGATTGGTTTACCCCTAAATGTAATCTGCTTCCTTTCTCTTGTAGCTTTTAAAATTCTCTCCTTATTCTGTATGTTGGGCATCTTCATTATAATGTGTCTAGGTGTGGATCTCTTATGATTTTGCACATTCAGCGTCCTGTAGGCTTCTAGGATTTGGGATTCTGTCTCATTCTTCAAGGAACAATGACATCTTAACAATTATTGTCTTTTGGTCAATGAACAATATATATCTCTCCATATGTGAAAGTCTTTTGAATTTTCTGAGAAATATTTTTTAGTTTTCAGTGTTTAAGTCTTTCACATATTTTGTCATTATTAACTCTAAAGTTTTCTTGTTTTGGTGCTATTGTAAAATTCAATTTCTGATTGTTGTAAGTACATAAAAATCCAGTTGATTTTTGTACAGTAATCTTGTATCTTTCAGCCTTATTAAACTCACTAATTGGAGTAACTTTTTAAATAAATTCTATAGCATTTTGTACATAACCAATCTTGCTATTTGCAAATTAAGGCAATTTTACTTCTTCCTTTTCAATATGAATGCTGTCTATTTCTTATCTTGCCTGATTGAACTGACCAGAACCTCTGGTACAACAGTGAAAAAAAATTGTTGAATGGACATCTTTTATCTTAAAGTGTAATGTTTTCAGTCTTTCACTATTAGAATATAAGTTTTTGTTCATGCTCTTTATCAGTCTGTGGAAGTCTCTTGTGTGTTGAGCTTGTTAATAATTTTTTGTGTGGAATGGTGCTGAATTTTTTCAAATGCTTTTTCTGCATTTATTGAGTTGATTGTATTGTATATTCAATTTTTGAGTGTTAAACCAACACTGCATTTCTGGGATGAGCTCCCTGGTCATTTTGTGTTATGCATTTTATTTATTGTTAGATTCTATTTGCTAAAATATTATTAATTTTTGCACATGTGTTTATAAAGAATATTGCAGTGTGATTTTCTAATCTTGTAATTTCTTTGTCTGGATTTGGCATCAAGGTGGTGCTGTCTTCAAACAATAAATTAAGAAGCATTCTCTTCTCTAAAATTTTGAGAGAATTTGTGTAGAACTGGTGTTATTTCTTCCTTAAGTATTTGGTACAATTCCCCAGTGAAGAAATATAGGCCTGGAGTTTTCTTTGTGACAAGAATCTTTTTGTGTGAGAAGATTTTATATAGGTATTATTTAAATAGCTAAAAAAGTATTCAAATTATCTATTTCTTCTTGAGTAACTTTAGATCATTTGTGTCTTTTAGAGAATTTTTCCATTTCTTAGCCTATTTTATGCTGCTATAACAAAATACCACAGCCTGGGTAATTTATAAAGAGTAGAAATTTATTCTTTTAGTTCTAGAGGCTAAAAAGTCCAAGATGAAGGCACCAACATCTAATGACGGTCTTCTTGCTGTGTCCTCATATGGCAGAAGGTGGAAGGGCAAAAAGAGGTAGAATATATGTTCCCACAGGACAAAAGAGCAGAACAGAGAATCTACTTCCACAAACCCTGTTTTATACTAGAATTAACACCTCCCAACATTGTTTCATTGAAGATTAATTTTCCAATACATGAATTTTTTCTTTTCAGCACTAGGGATTGAACCCAACAATGCTCTACCACTGGACCACATCCCCAGTCCTTTCATTTATTTATTTAGAGACAGGGTCTTACTAAGTTGCCAAGGCTGATCTCAAACTTGAGATCCACCTGCTTCAGCCTCCTGAATAGCTGGGATCACAGACATGTGTCGCCATGTCAGATTAAATTAATAATACATGAAATTTTTTGTATTTTATTATTTTTTATTGGAGCATTATAGTTGTACATAGTAGTTAGGTTCATCCCAACAAAATTTTACATGCATGGAATCTGACTCACTCCATTGCAGTCTCTGTTTTTCCCCAATTTCCCCTCCTTCTCCCCACCCCAAATCCATTGATTCTTCCCTTGCTCATCCATTTATCCATCCTTGATTGGTGCTTGCTACACATGTCAAGGTGAAATTCCCTGTGGTATATTTATATTTGCACATATGTGATTATGTTAAATTCATTCCTCATCCCCTAATTCTCATTCTCCCTTCCTCCCTCTCGATCCCTCTCTTCTACTCCACTTATCTTCCTTGTATTTTTATGATATCTGATCCCCCACCTGTTTCCCCTAGCTTCCATAGACAAGAGAAAACATTTGACCCTTGACTTTCTGGGTCTGGCTTATTTCAGTTACCATGATGTTCTCCAATTCTATTCACTTACCAGCAAATGCCATAATTTCATTCTTCTTTATGACTGAGTAAAACTCCATTGTGTATATATAGCACATTTCTTAATCCACTCATCTATTGATGGGCATATGGACTAATTCCACATTTTGGCTACTGTGTGTTGTGCTTCTGGTAACACTGAAGTGGCTATGTTGTTATAGTATGCTGATTTTAGTTCTTCTGTAAAACTATCAAGGAGTGGGATAGTTGGGTCATATGGTCCATTCCTAGTTTTTTTGAGGAATCTCCATACTACTCTCCAGAGTGGTTGTACTAATTTTTAGCAGTCCCACCAAGAAGTTATGAATGTACCTTTTCCCCCAGCTCCTTGCCAGCATTTATTATTATTTGTGTTCTTGACATTGCCATTCTGACTGAAGTGAGATGAAACCTTAGTGTGATTTTGATTGGCATTTTCCTGATTTCTAGAGATGCTAAACATTGTTTCATATATTTATTGGCCATTTGTGTTTCTTCTTTAGAGAAATGTCTGTTTAGTTCTTTTGCCCTTTTATTGATTAGGTTGCTTTTTTGGTCTAACATATGCATTTTCAGGGAGCACATCCAAATCATAGCAGTCCATTTCACCTAAGTCATCAATTTATAGACATTAAAAACTTCATATTATGAATTTATTATCTTTTTAGTATCCTGGGAATTTGAGGTGGGTCACCTCTCTCATTCTCGTTATTAGTCATTTGTGTCTCTCTTTTTTCCTTATTTTCCTGTAACTTCTTAGAATATAAAGGACTCTGGTCTTGAGGCACTGCACTTACTAGAAGAAAATGTAGGCCTAAATCTCCATCATGTTGGCTTAGAACTGAATTCCTCAACAAGACTCCTAAAGCACAAGAAATAAAATCAAGAATCAATAAATAGAATCTCATTAAACTAAAAAGCTTCACAGCAAAGGAAACAATCAAGAACATGAAGAGAGAAGAGAACCTACAGAATGGGAGAAAAATCTTAGCCACTTTCACCTCTAATAGAGCATTTATCCCAAGGATATACAAAGAACTCAAAAAACTTAACACCAAAAAAAAAATAATAATAATAAATGGGCAAAGGAACTGAACACTCTATAAGAGAAGAAATATGATCAGTCAACAAATATAAGAAAAAAATGTTCAACATCTCTAGCAATTAGAGAAATGCAAATTAAAACTAAAATGAGATTTCATCTCACTCTAGTCAGAATGACAATTATCAAGAATACAAGTAACAATAAATGTTGGCAAGGATGTAGAGAAAAAGGTACACACTCATACATTGATGATGGGACTGCAAATTGGTGCAACCACTCTGCAAAGCAGTTTGAAGATTCCTCAGAAAACTTAGAATAGAACCACCCTATTGCTTAAGGATTATTATTATTTTTTTTGAGAAAAAGAAAAAAGAAGATTTATTGCTTTGCTAGCAAAGAAAAAACACAGGGGACTCCTGTCCTATAGGCTGTGATTCTGCTCATCAGCAGGAACAGGGGGCTTTTTTTTAAGGATTTTTTTTTTAATTTTTATTGTTGGTTGTTCAAAACATTACATAGTTCTTGACTTATCATAATTCACACTTTGATTCAAGTGGGTTATGAACTCCCATTTTCACCCCGTATACAGATTTCAGAATCACATCGGTTACACATCCACTGATTTACATATTGCCATACTAGTGTCTGTTGTATTCTGCTGCCTTTCCTATCCTCTACTATCCCCCCTCCCCTCCCCTCCCCTCCCCTCCCATCTTCTCTCTCTACCCCATCTACTGTAGTTCATTTCTCCCCCTTGTTTTTTTCCCCTTTCCCCTCACTTCCTCTTGTATGTAATTTTGTATAACAATGAGGGTCTCCTTCCATTTCCATGCAATTTCTCTTCTCTCTCCCTTTCCCTCCCACCTCTCATCCCTGTTTAATGTTAATCTTCTTCTCATGCTCTTCCTCCCTACTCTGTTCTTAGTTACTCTCCTTATATCAAAGAAGACATTTGGCATTTGTTTTTTAGGGATTGGCTAGCTTCACTTAGCATAATCTGCTCTAATGCCATCCATTTCCCTGCAAATTCCATGATTTTGTCATTTTTTTAATGCAGAGTAATACTCCATTGTGTATAAATGCCACTTTTTTTTTTATCCATTCGTCTATTGAAGGGTTGGTTGGTTCCACAGTCTTGCTATTGTGAATTGTGCTGCTATGAACATGGATATAGCAGTGTCCCTATAGTGTGCTCTTTTTAGGTCTTTAGGGAATAGACCAAGAAGGGGAATAGCTGGGTCAAATGGTGGTTCCATTCCGAGCTTTCCAAGAAATCTCCATACTGCTTTCCAAATTGGCCGCACCATTTTGCAGTCCCACCAGCAATGTACAAGTGAACCCTTTTCCCCACATCCTCGCCAGCACTTGTTGTTGTTTGACTTCCTAATGGCTGCCAATCTTACTGGAGTGAGATGGTATCTTAGGGTGGTTTTGATTTGCATTTCTCTGACTGCTAACCCACGTGAATCAAAGTGTGAAACATGATATGTCAAGAACTATGTAATGTTTTGAACAACCAACAATAAAAATTTTTTAAAAAAAGGAAGAAAAAAGTGAAATTTCATCTTGAAAAAAATAAATTAAAACAAACAAACTTAGAGCGTTGAGTGATGTCAACATAGATCAAAGAGGAGTGTTCACCTTGTGCTTCAAAGCCTCCACCATTAACTCATGTTCTTGAGCAGGTTTGATAATGGACTAAAACCAGCACCCATGGCAGGCACTGCTGGTTCAAATCTTTTTTGAGCATTGTCCTTGTTTATACATGTTATAGGATACTGTGTCAATCATTGACAATGTCCTCTCTGTGTCCATTTCTAGAGATTATGTATTTCTGGTCAAACCTGGTAAACCCATAGCAGAGCCCAATACAGCTCTATATCCATTAAGATGAGACTCTTCTTGGGAAATTATTCAACTAAATTGGGTTCACACACTTTGCTGCAGATGTGGAAGATGCACAGAACTGACTTGTAGACGTTTGTTTGAATAAAGAGCCAAGAAGACTTTCAAGAAAGAACAAAACCCAAAGCTTTATGAGCTGCCTGATCACAATATTTAAGAGATTCATAAAGGAGTTATGCTTGAGTATTATGCCTGACAAATTTGTTCTTAGCCTATTTTCCAAAGAAAAAAAGACAGCTGTGAGTCAAAGTTGAAAACCCTGCATTCTGAAATTTCTATGAATCCTGGGGTACAGCAAGGTCACCGCGGGAGTCCCTTAAGTAAATTTTGACTCCAAGGAGAGAAAAATGCAAGGAATCAGGTATATCAAGCAAAGACCAGAGTGCCCAGGGGTAAGTGGATTATTACCTGGAATACACTTTCTGCTTGCAATTTAGGTTTTGGGGGGATCTAGACCAAGTTACCAAGTCATAAGCCACCAAACAGGAACTGAGGGTTTCCATTTCCACCTTGATAAGATCAAGCCTCTTCGTGGCCAGCCAGCTTGCTAACAGAGTGGCTGCTCATGACCAGAATTCTCTTGTCAGTCTTGACTTTTGAAAAGCCTTAGAGAATGCTTTACAGGGGAAATAAAGCACAGGTTTCCAAAAAAAAAAAAAAAAAAAGAAAAAGAAAAAAAGAAAAAAGAAAAGAAATTATTTTTAGTTGTAGAGGGACACAATATCTTTTATTTATTTATTTATGTATTTATTTATTTATTTTAATGTGGTGCTGAAAATCAAACCCAGTGCCTCACGCTTGGTAGCCTCTGAGCTACAGTCCATTAAGAATTAATTTAAAAGTTAATATATAGGTTGATGGATATTGTCTCTAAATATTCAGATTTATTATGTCTGGGGTGAAGTCAGGAATCTGTATTTTTACAAGTCTCCCAGTAATTCTGACGAAGACCAGGATTGAGAGCCACTGGAGCAGAAGACCTTATAAAGTTCCGGTGGTTGCTGAGACTGCGCAGGACTGAGTATCGGGTGGGCGGCTGCTGCCCTCTAGCGACGACGCTACACTGGTGCACGGTGTACTAACTGGCTTCTGAGCTCTGGCCTTCTTGCTGCCTGACACTGCTGTGGAGATTCCAGACAACCACCCAACCCCGCACCCCTGGTAATTTTGGTTCTTGGTCATTAATAACGATAGTCAGGTATAAAAGTGGTGATGCATCTCTGTCCCCAGCACCTTAGAACACCCTAGGTATTCTCTGGTAAGGCTCCTGCCTAGGAGCAAGACTCACATGGGTGGCATGTCTGTCAAGATTTTTCTTTCCAAGGATGTACGACCTATAACATGTAAGAATCGGTAGCCATAAACAGTTTCCTGAAGAAATTTGATGACGATAACTGTGGCACTACAGCATTATAATGGAATCAGGATCTGGATTAAGCAATTTTCCTAGAAACAAATGAATAAGTATCCTTCACAGCTGAGTGGCCCTCCAGAGTCCCCAGAGGCTCTTCATGTACTTCCCCCTCCCTGGTTTGCTGTTCAAGCTGTGAGGCAGGTGGGCAGATGTGAGGATCCATACCCACATCATTAAAAATAGCAGGTCTAGCTGTGCATCATGTGAGAGTGCCCTTGTTTAGGAAGTCTGATCCCGCCTTCTTGTCCGCACGGGTACCTCTGTCTGTAAGTAGGACAGGTACTGACTAAATCCATGCTAAAGGCTACTCTGCAAACAGTCACCTCTGTGAATCAGGAAGTGGCTCTAATTCCTCAGCTCTGAAAGCAAGGGCTAGGCAAGTTGCTGGAGAGGAGTTTGCAACAATGAGAAACAGAACTGTTCAAATAGCCTAGAGGGCACAGAAGCTGCTAGAAGCAAGAGCTGATTGCCTGGGATTAATAAAAGTAATACAGCTGAGCATGGTGGCACATTGCTTATTATCCCAGTATTTGGGAAGTTGGGGCCAAAGGATCTCCTGGGCCCAAGAATTTGAGATCTGCCTGGGCACCATAGTGAGATCACATTTTTTTTAAAAAAAGTAATACACATTGATTATCCCTTATTTGAAATGCTTGAGAAGGAAAGTATTTTAGATTTTAAAAATATATGAATACACATAATGAAGTATCCTGGGGATGGGACCCAAATCTAAACAGGAAATTTATTTATGTTTCATATACACCTTATCCATGAAGCTTAAAGTTTATTTTATACAATTTTTTTAGTGTGCTTCAGTTTTGACTATGACACATTATGTGAGATCAGGTGTACAATTTTCCATGTGTGGCATCTTGTTGGTGCTCATTTTTGTGTGTGAGGGGGATTTGGGAGTTCTCTGGATTTTGGATCAGGGATAGCCAACCTATAAAAGATACAAGCTACTTTGCAGGTATGTTTACCTGCTACTGAAAAGCTGACACAAGCTGCTTTTTACTTGACTTCTTGTATCCTGTTGTTCAGTGCTCTTTGGCTGAACAAGTCTTCTCATTCTTGTATTTTGAAATTTGCAAGTTCAGAAAAAATGTTGAAATGGCTCAAATTCATCTCATCTTCAGATAGGACTTTTTAAAAAATCATCTTTAATGTAAAGATCTATTTTGTTTTCATGGACATAAGAGTGACAATATCTGCAATAAGCTGTGTGAAAGTTCTGATGTACCTGTCACTCCAGGAGAAGTGGCTGGAAGGAGAGTGAGGTATTAGTAAAAAAAGAAAAAGAAAAAAAGAAAGAAAGCAAAGGAAGCTTAGGAAAAATATTCATTCACTAATCCATTTCTTTGTCAAATCATTTTCAGAATATTTTTCCATATAGCTATCAAAAACCCTCTCATGCTATGACTTTTTTGGTTGTGTGGGTTTTTAAACATTTTTATTGGTGCATATTAATTATACAGAATAATGGGTTTCATTGTGGCAGACTTGTATATACATATAACATAATTTGATCAAGTTCACCTCAAGTACTTCCCTTTGCCCACCTGTCCTCCTTTCCCCTTATCCCCATGGTCTACCTTCTATTTTCATGAGGTCCCTCTACCTCCCCCTGCTTTTTAAGTCTCTATCTTCCACATATGAGAGAAAACACATGGCACTCATCTTTCTGAGTCTGGCTTATTTCTCTTAAAACAATGCTCTCCAGTTCAATCCATTTTCCTGCAAATGGCGTAATTTTATCCTTCTTTATGGTTGAATAAAAATCCATTGTGTATATATACTACATTTTCTTTATCATCTGTTGACAGGCACTTAGGCTGATTCATACCTTGGTTATTGTGAGGAGTTGATATCACTGGATCATATGGTAGTTTCATTTTAGTTTTTTAGTTTCATTTTTTTCAGTACTGGGGAATTGAACCCAGGCACACCTTACTCTCACCAACATTTATTGTTATTGATGATTGCCATTCTGACAGGAGTGAGAAGGAATCTTAGTGTAGTTTTGAATTGCATTTTCTTGATGGCTAAAGATGTTGAACATTTTTTTCACATAATCGTTGGTCATTTGTATTTCTTTTGAGAAGTGCCTGTTTAGTTCATTTATCCATTTATTGGTTTGTTTTTTGATCTTGGGGTTTTTTTTGAGGTCATTATGTATTTTAGATATTAATCCTCCATGGGAAGAGTAGCTGGCAAAGATTTTTTCCCCCTTCTGTAGGCTGTCTTTTCATGCTCTTAATTATTTCCTTCATGTACAGAAGCTTTTTAGTTTGATGCCATCTCATGTATTAATTCTTGGTTTTATTTCCTGAGCTATAGGAGTCCTATGAGGAAGTTGCTGCCTGCATCTCTATGGTGGAGTGTTTCCCCTGTGTTCTCTTCTGCAGTAGCAAAGTTTCTATTGTTATTCCTAAGTCTTTGATCCATTTTGGGTTGAGTTGTGCAGGATGAGAGATCTGGATCTAGTTTCAATCTTTTATATCTGGAGACCCAGTTTTTCCAGCACTGTTTGTTAAAGATGCTATCCAATATAAGTTTTATCCAATGTAAGTTTTTGGTACCTTTGTCAAAAATTGAATGACTATGACTACGTGGGGTTTGTCTTCTATTGTATTCCATTGGTTTATGTGTCTATTTTTGTTTTTATTTTTTTAGTTTTAGACAGAGACAATACCATTATTTTATTTATTTATTTTTATGTGTTGCTGAGGATTGAACCCAGTATCTCACATATGCTAGGCAAGCACTCTACAACTGAGCTACAATCCAAGCCCTTATGTGTCTATTTTTATACCAATACCAGCTGTTTCTGTTATTATGGCTCGGTAGTATAATTTGAAGTTGGATATTGTGATGTCTTCATCTTTTTTTTTTTTTTTTTTTTTTGCTGAGAATGGCTTTGATTTTCTGGGTCATTCGTTTTATGAATTTTAAGATTGTTTTTCAGTTGTTTGTTTCATAATTGGGATAATACATACTTGAACAAAATTTAGCATTTTAATCATTTTAAGTGTACAATTCAGCAGCATGAAGAGTTTCACAGTGTTATATAATCACCATATTATTCACTTCCAGAACTTACTCATCATCTCTAACAGAAACTCTGTGACCATTAAACACTAACTCTATATTTTTCCCCTCCCTAGCCCCCTGTAAGATTAGCTTTTGCTTCATGTGAATTAATCTTGCCTTTCAAACTAGATTTTTAAGTTTCTTGAGGGCAGGCAGGCAACATAACTTAAATGTCTTTCTACCTTTGTCCATCTCAGGGATGAGCACAAATCTGTTTGGTGGAGGACTGAATGCTGGAGGAAGGACCAAGTGACCTTTTCAGAGATTTTGAGCCTCAGACTACCAATTTACCAAGGCAAGAACTTCTCAAGGAAATTCAGAAATCTTGAGGTGTTGGAGATATACTATCATGTTGCTAGGAGCCATAAAGTTAACATTCATATGTGAATCAGTGGATATAGGAATGGTGGGGTACTTGGATTGAATGGAGGAAATCTTTCCCATGCCTAAATTTTTATGAAAATTCAGATTTTCATAAAACACTCAGCCAAACATTCCAATGGTGGCAGATTCCACAAAGAACCACTTAATCAAAAGTCTTGCCAATAACCTATCTCTATGAATAGGCCAGATACCATAAGATCTGTAGAGGCAATTCTGGAAAATAAAGCTTTGGACAGAGCTCCCAAAATGAGCCTTATTCATGTGCCTTCATGGAAGGTGATATTTATGATCTCTTTTGATTCTCCTCATACTGAACCACCAGGCCTTGGAGGGGTCTTTAGCTCTTAGAAATATTTTGAAAGGTTGGCAGGTTCATGCTTTCTTTGATAACATCTGACATGATCTTCCTGACTTTTTTTTCCTATTGGAGATTGAACCCTGGGGTACTTAACCACAGAGCAACATCCCCAGTCCTTTTTTCATTTTTGAATTTTGAGACAGGGTCTTGCTGACTTGCTTAGGGTCTCACTAAGTTGCTCAAGCTGGCTTTGAACTTGCAATCCTCCTGCCCTCAGCCTCCTGAGCCACTGGGATTACTGGTATACATCACCACATTGGGCTCTGAACTTCTTGATAATTGATACCTTTTATTGCTCATGAGGTCAACAAATATGATTCCAAGACATAACAATTATTATGCTGGACCTATCTTGCTGTATATTTTTTAGTTATTGTCCCAGTTACAAATAATGTAGTTCGTTTCTCTGACTTAGCCACTCTCTTAAAGTATATACAGTATGCATTACGTGTTATCTGGTGAATAGTTTCCACACTATTGTATAATAGAGAGCTGAGCATCAGGATACAGGGAATAGAGAGAGCTAAAGAGTGTATGCTTGGTATCTTTTATCCCAGGCTCTGCAGCCTATATAGATAACTAGACATCCTCATCTGAACAATGAATCACCAATGATTTTCTGTAAGATGAAAGTCTGTGATGCTGTACCTGCTTTGTGAAACAGGAGGGCTTTGTGATGTAGTCTGTTGGTCTTGATCCATCTGTGAGGCAGAGGTGACAAGGCCTAGAATCTGGAGGCATTAGGTTCCAAGACCCTGGAATCTTAGGAAGAGGGATGGCTAGTGAGGTTTAGATCATGTTGATTCCTGCCTTTGTTGTATGGGATGTGGGATATCCCTTCTATACCTATGGATCCATCTTCATTATTGCATTAATTATTTGGCAAGTGAAAAAGAGGCGCCAAAAATTAAAGTCGGAACCTAATGAGACCTGTTGCCAGGTAGGGAAATACTGTGATCATAAATGAATGTATAAGCCTCCATTAAGAAGATTTTATCCCCTAATTTTCTCTTATATCCTTACCCCTTGATTTTTTTTAATGGAGGTTTTCTCATTGGATCCCAGAACAGCTCCCAATTTGGTTCATTATCCTGTTGGGGACCATTTAGGACCTTCACCACCATCCTTTAATCTCTTCACTTTTCCTTCTGTCTCATCCTGAACTCCCCACAAAACTTGTCCATGAAATAGGAGTGGAAGGTATGGAGTTTGGAAGAGCTTCAAAGTGAGTCAGAAATAAGCATAGAAAGGAAAAGTTTTAGTAAAAAAGATAGTGTATGTAAAAGAATGACAGAAGAGTATTAAATGGAATACAGAAAAATATTGAGAAATGCTTATGGGTTTTGTATTATTTTAGACATGAAAAAGGAAATGGTGACCCAACTTCACATTCTAATGTTTTTGTCTTTAAGCATCACGGAGCAGTCAAACAAAAGTCTAAAGATAGAACATCAAAAGGTAAAGCCCCTTCCACTCCACTGTGACTGAGGTCCCCATAGAGCCTTTGTGATCCCTGGTTCCAGAAGCCATATGTTCTAACCACTGCAGCCTTTAATACCCCCAGTGGCAACTGCTAACAAAAGACCTACATGGGTGGGAAATCAGAGCGTAGGAACCTTCCAAAATTCTATTTTACCTTCCTAAGAATGAAAATATAGGACAGATGTCATTAACTGTGTCATTTACTAGTTTTATAACCCTGTGGAAATCATTTCCTCTCTCAGTCTTGTTCTCCATAAAGTGGGTATAGCACCAGTGATCTTGTCCACTCAATGTGGTTGTAAAGATTAGACAAGATTAGGGACAGCATGTTGTTATAGATGGTTAAGCTGCACACAGATTTGACTTAGAGCATTGAATGATGGGGTTTTCAGTCTCCTCTCATTCAAAAGCCTTTAGCTTCCTTATAGGGTGTCCCTGAATTCTCTCCTGTTCTACCTAACACTGTCTCCTGGTTCCTCAGCTAAGAAAACTTCCCAGGAAGAAGCTGAGAAGTTGAGGAAGCTGCTCTCTGTCATGAAAAGGTGATCCCTTGCTCTTTGCAGTCTCCTAACTCCCAGCCTGGACTGTAATGTTCTCTTGGCCTGGGTTGGAGCAGGAATGAGGGGAGGAATAATGGTTGAGAAGAGACATACATGGTAGAGGCTGGTTTAATTATTTAGACATTTCAGAAGGGAAGGGAACAGAGTCATCCAATTCTACTCTTTGCTAGGGTCACTGTAGTTTGCAATTCAGGATTTGATCAGTGTAGTCATAAAAGGCACTACCTGGGGTTGCATTCAGCTATGAGACAAATTATCCCATTAAGAGAATGGGTTTTGAAAGACAGCATCATTGTTATATTCTCTTAGAGCTACACATTTTCAAGGAAAGATTCCCTGGGTCTTCCTGGACCCTGCTGACATTACATCCTCTGGTCTGTCTTCAGGGAGGAGAGTTCCTGGGACCACTCAAACAGGAATATATCTTCTTATCCTATCAAGATTTGTAATATTTTGAACAACCAATTAAAAAAAAAAAGAAAGATTTCTAGAGAATGGGACTGATACCTAACAAATGCTGGGTATGGACACAGGAGTATCCCATATTTCTCTAAGTGAGGACCTCATTTTCTACAGTTTGAATGTAATGAGTCCTGGACTTCAGGTTTTGTTTTGTTTTGTTTTACCACAAACGAAACTAATATTGGTCCTACCTAATGATGTTTCTGGTGATGTCCCATCAACTAACTACTCAGCTACTCCATCTGTCTGATTCAATTCAGCTTCTCACTGAAGTCAGCAGAGAACTGATCCCAGCTTCCCATCTTCTCTGAGAGTAATGCCCTTCCATAGGTTGTCTGAGAGCTTGCCCCAGAACCTTAGCCCAGTTCATCATCCCTTGCCAAATGGCATTTCCTAGGAATAAGAGCAGAGGGGTAGACACCCAGAGAGTATAGGACTTGTAGGACTGGGAGTGGATGCAGCAATCCCCAGCCCATTCTTGCAAAGAGGCGGATGTCACTTCATCCTTAACAGTTGCCATGTTTCCCTTCCCAGCCACGGCTGGCTTCCCCAGGTGGAAAGTATACGGCGGCTCCTGTGCGCAGATCCTGGCTGCCAAATCTGCAATTCTCTAGCTCTGGATATTCAGCAATTGCTGGAGTGTGACAACAACCAGATCTCCCCTTCTTTATTGGGGTCACTGCAGAGCTCTGCTTGCCTAGACACATTGTCCACATCAGGTGTGTCTTATGAGCAGGATTCCCGGGACTCCAGACAGTTTTCACAGGCATCTGGCCCCAGTCTGTCACAATTGGGTCAGAAATCTTTAATTCATTCAGCTATCCAGTCAACTGATACAGCCAGTGTCCACAATGTGTGCCCTGATCACCTCCAGCAAAAGCAGAAATCTCAAGTGCCAAAAAAGCCTCAGGATGCAGGGGCTCTGTCTTCTTCAAGCCTTGAGGAGCCTAGGATTCCTGTGAACCAGAAGGAGAGAAGGAAGCACAACTCTGCACTTGTCCCCAAGAACAAAGGTTAGCAGACCTTGAATACTATATTCCCTTTCTTTCCCTTCACCAGGAGCTCTTGAATTTAAGACAATACCCTAAACCTTGCATTCCCTTCACATGCTGTTCCTATGTTCAAAAGGCCCTTAGGTACCTCTTTAAGTAAGGATATAAATGCATGTATTTCCACATTGAGGACCCCATGACCTGTGGGGGAGTTCCTGTACTTCTCCCAGCTTATACTTCTCCCAGTGTTTTCAAGGCCTGAAAAACAAACAAGTAACTTTTTTTTTTCCTTTTCATTCTGAATACTACCTCTAAGGTGTCTGTTGAAAAGATAGGCTTTCATCCCCTCGACTCTGGACTCATGGGAGGCTAGCCAGTCCACCACAGAGCAGAAATATCACCTGAGCAAATCTCAAACCCCATGCCCTGGCTCTGGCCCTACCCACTCCCACCTTTCAGCTTTTAAGTGGCCTCTCTCCATTACCTGGGGGATGCACAATGAGTTCCTAGTCTCTAGAGATCTCTCCACAACAGGGGAGCCCTAGACCTTTTCTAGTCAATAATTTCTCTTTTGTTTCTGTGCTGCCTAAAATTTTTTCCACTTTAGTTAGTCCCAGCTTCTTCCCCACATTCCCAAATTTGGCTTTTTCCACTTGATTATTAAAAAGCCCAGTTTTTGTTTAGCACCTGCTATAGAGTCAGCTCCAGGACCATTGAAAACTTGCCATCTGTTGTCCAGAACTCTCTGTAGATGCAGAGAACCACACAATATAATCCCTGAAATATATTGCAGCCTGTCCCACCAGACCTAGGACCCTCCCATTTTAGTCCTCCAGAGGGTGGCAGCATTGTCCTGGAACATGCCCACAGGCTGCTGGAATTCCATTTTCAGAAGCAGTTAAAATAGTTGATTTGGTTAAGTAGTTAAAATGATTGGTTTACCACGCTGGAGCCTTCTTCCAAAGATTTATCAATCTATCCAGTTTCTCCTTTCCCTGATGACTAGCAGCCCCTGTCCTGGAGCAGGGACAGCCATGCCCTCAGCCTGCAGCCACCTGTAGTCATCCATTGTGGCAGCAGTGCCAGCCCACAGTTGCCTGCTTAGGCCTAAAAAATGTTGCACATAGATTATGAATGTGGAAAGATATGCTTGGTCTAATGACCTAGTGATCCTTGCTCAAATCACTGGATCTTCAACTTTCTAGGGGATCTGGCAACAAGTTGGTTCCCCGTCCTCTGGAAAATAAGTCCCTAGAACTTGGAAGCAGCAGTCGGCCCCTACACAGGTCAAGAAGTGACTCCCTGAATACTGATAGACCTTGGCCAGTTCTCATCAGTATACTGATGACCTTGAGCTGCCTGGGCCCTGTCTCAGGGAACCACTGAGAATCTAACTGGAAACAAGTTTGTCTTCCTGCCAGGGCTGCTTGCTCTCTATTTTGCAGCTTTCTCCAGAGCTGTGGCCCCAGCAATCAGTAGCTACTACAATTGCAGAGTTGGTGCTTGGGCCCATTAGAACCTCTGACTCAACCTCGTTTGAACAGCAACATATGAAGTCTTGGGCCACACTTTCGAGGTACCAATAAGACTTGTACAGGTACTCCAGGCCAAAGTACAAGTGAATAGAGGTGGTGGCTTTATAATGCCAGATGGATCCCTGACAGTCCCCAATTACTCAAGGCACCCATCATGCCACCAAAAAAAAGTTTAATTTCAGAAATTCTTAGGGATACATGTGGGGAAGTCCCATAAAGACAAAGGAGTACAAGGAACAATTTTTGATCATTTCAAAGAATATTTCCACATAGACCTTGAGGAGTCTAAACAACCAAACAAAAACATTTCTCTAGGAATTCCCTACCTTACCAGACATCTCACATGCCCCAGATCCAAAATGTGTCTGCTTAAAAGAAGAACTTGCAATTGCACTCGAAATACAGTGCAGCAGAGCCAAATGCAACCTAATCCCAGATCAGATTCAGCCATGGTTCATCCCCAGGGTTCAGCCCACTGTGCCTCTGAGATCTTACAGCTCTGTGTAGACATGACAGAAGCCCAGGTGTTTTGTGCATAGCTGGAGGACCTCTGGAGTCCTTAGCCGAGGCCTTTGCAAGTGTCCTACCTCAGCAGAGAAAACAAGTCCCTACCTCATCAGAGAAAACAGAGGACCCAGTGAAATTCAAAGCTACTGAGAATCAGAGAGAGGGAGGTGTGGTATTTGGGCTTTCTCCAATCAGAGTAAGCATCCATTCTGCTGAGGTTCAGGGGCCAGTAGGGAGCTTCTAAGAAGAACCCCGGAGACCCTGACTTCTCAAATGTATCTCCAGGATTGTTTTCAGATAGAATTAAACTTTAGCCAAGATGGTTGCCTTGAGTGAGTAGGATTGGCAAGGATCTATCTGGATCTCTAGAATCACCAGCTTCACCCTCAGCTGTTCCACCAGCATCTCTCTCACCTTGAGTTCCCAGAGCACTCTCAGAGATTCCTTGGAAACAAAAAGACCAGATAAAAATGTTCTGCATGGCTATTAGACTAAGCTGGATGATCTTACTCAAATGAGGATTCCTGAGAATGCCTGGCCTTAAAGGCTCAGAACTTATAGTGTGCCAACTTATTGGGCCATAATTTGCTAGGCTAAATTTTGCAAGTCCAATATTTTAATGGACTATATTTTTCAAATCCAAACTTTGCGGGAACAAATGTTTCATGTCTTATAGGATGAACCTGGGCAGGGCCAGAGTTTTTAGGGGCACACATTCCTGGGTGAAGAGTTGGAGGGTTGGGTAGGGGCAACCCATATTCACAAGAGCTCCACCTTTCCAGGAGCTCCAGAAATTGACTTGGGAAATACGATGAAGCTCTATTCGCACTGGATTAACCCTGAAGTGAAAGCTCACAGGCACGAGGAACCCATTTCCCCATCTAAGGCTGAGAAAGTGACCAGATCCAGGACAAAAGAGGTTAAGAAGGGTCCAACCCACACCAAAGACCGCGTGGCGGGAGCTAGGTTGGAGAAGAAAACAGAGAACCCCATGGCCCTGCCTCCCCCTACTGAGAAGGAGCGCTTGTCTTTCCTTGATGTCCTCAGTGCCTTCACCAACAGTTCCAGCAAAACGCCCTTCAATCCAGCCAACCCTAAGGACTGTGCCACTCATAAAACTGCTCCAAATTCTGTTGTCAACTGACTTGGGTCACCCAACCAGAAAGTCCATCCCAAGTCTCAACTCTCAGCTCAGCAGAAGGCACCAGTTTACCCAGGAAAATAACCATTCCAACAAAAAGGAGGTTTTTTTCTACATCCCCCTGAAGAAGATTGTCAATCACCCTTTATATTAACATGCAGGTGAGGCATAGCATTCTCCAAATATACTCTATACCTGTAAGCAAAGAGCCACTTGTTTGTGTCTCTTTATTTTCAATGTGGTATGTGATGGAGAGAGTAGAGGAAATAAAAATACTCCCCATGTGGTACAGGAGCTTAAATCCATTTCAGATGGGTCAGCATTTCACGTGATTCCTTTCAACCCCTGGACTGTGGATAAAGGTACTTAAGCAGAGAACAAAGATCCTTGTTTAAGGTGCATTTAAAGCATAGGTCAGGCATGAATTTTGTCATGGATTCCATGGTTTCCTTGAGAAGGTGCTTTTGTGTTTATCAAAAACACACAACTAACATGACAAATGTTAAGACCAAATGACGGAACCTCCTCTATCTTTTCCCTGTTTTTATTGAGATCTTTAAGGGTAATTATCTGGGAGGCTGAGTAGCCCTGTTGCCAGTTCCAACCCTTTTCTTCCAGCTCCTTGGAATGAAGGCCTTGCACAATACAGAGTACAGGATGAGGAGGTACCCAAAAGAACCATAAGAAACTGTCACTGAACTGAGTCATGGATTCAACAATTCACATATTCAAATATTTACTATGTTCCAGGCACTATGCCAGACACTGGGGAGACAACAGTGAACAATACACAGGCCTTCCTCTCATGAAGCTCATGAACTCTGGGGAAGTCATATAAGTCATTAGAAGCAGTATGACAAGAGCTGGTTAAAGGAAATTGGTAAAAGTATTTGAGAGGGCACTTAGACTAGGTTTTTTGGGGGTGTGTGCGTGGAGGTTGTTTGTGGAATGTTTTCTGAAGTGATATGTAGGCAGAGTTTTAAAGGATGGCAGAAGGTGGGAGTAGGCTGAGCAAAGGCGTGGTGTTTAATAAGTGGCATGCTGTGTCAGAGAATGATGACACAATGAGGAGCCTTTATGTAATAAAAAAAAGTACATTAAAATGTTCGAGGGATCAGAATGAGCTTGTCAAGCTGAATGCCATTCATTTACTTCATTCTTTCATTCCTTTAACAAATATTGAGAACCTACATATACCAGGCACTTGGATTATAGCAGTGAGTGAAAGAGGGAGAAACAAATCTGCTCCCAAGGTGCTTACACTGGGAGTAAGCTAGGGAGGGAGAAAAAAGAGGCATAGTTTAAATATATAGTAGTAGAAGGTGACTAGATATATGTAAAGAACCAGGGTAAGAGAGGTGTAGGGAAGACTGGAGTGGGGTACAGTTTTAAATAGATGTACTGATAGATTAGATGTGGATAGTTAGTGGAAAAAATAGTCAATGATGGCACAAGTGCTTTTGGCCTGAATGACTAGCGTTGCCATTAACTGACGTGGGAAATGCATCAAAGTGTTTCAATATGCTATTGAGTAGTGGTGGAGACAGGGAATCAGGAGTTCACTTTTGTACACTTTGAGTGAATACTGGGTATCTAAGTGTATATGTTGATTAGAAAATTTGGACATATGAGCCTGGAGTTCAGGAAAGGGTCCAGGCTACAGGAAACAGACAGCTATAGGTACATAGAGATAAACAGACAGATACATATAAAACCATAAGGCTGGATGTGACCACCAAGGAAATGAGTGTAAATGAAGGTGACACCTAAGGGCTGGTCCCTGGTATTCTACATTGTTAAGAGAAATGATAAGGAAAGAAGGAACCAGTAAGCAGAGGGCACTGAGAAGTAGTAGCCAGTGAGGTAAGAGGAAAACCAGAACAGTGTGGTGGCAGGAAGTCAAGAGAGAGAAGTATTTCAAGAAGAAAATGAAGCTGGGTGCAGTGGCACACACCTATAACCCAGTGACTTGAGAGGCCAAGCCAGGAAATCACACGTTTGAGGCCAACCTGAGCCACACAGAAGAGACCCTGTCTGAAAATAAAAATAAAAATGAATGGGAGTGAAGCTCAGTGGTAAAATGTTCCCAGGATCAACCCCCAATACTAGAAAAAAGAAAGAGGAAGGAAGGGAAAAGAAAATTATCAATGGAATTAAAAGTTCCAGTCAGTCAAGTAAGAGGAGAACTTAGAGCTGACTATTAGTTTTGGCAACATAGAGATCATTCAGGACCTTGAGAAGAATAGCTTCAGGTAGGAACAGACATGACTTGCTTGAATTTAAAACAGAATGAAAGGAGAGCAATTGGTGATAGCAAGTGTAATCGGCTCTTTCAAAGTCTCTTGTTTCATGGAAGAATAGGGAAAGGTGGCAATAGCTGGAGTGGGATCCAGAAAGAGAAGTTTTTAAACATGGGAGAGGTAGCCTACAGGATGTTGATGGAAAGATTCAGCTTAGAGGGATAAAATAACGATGTGAGAAAGCAAGGGGAGAAGCTTCTGGAACAATGTTGTTTTTCATAAGTGAAGGAGTAAAAGCAAGCACCCCAGTGGAGGAGCTGGAGTTGGCTAAAAGCACAGATATTTTGCTGGTGGGGTTAATGGTGGCATTGATGAGGGAGGACTTTGTGGTAAAAGGGTTTCTCCCAAGATGAGTGAGTGTGGGAAAAGACCCAGAGGGATGAGTGAGGAACCTGAGTAGGAGCCATGGCTGCAGGGTTGAGGGTGCCTAGAGAGGCAAAGCCATAAAGCTGGAGGTAGAGAGCCAGGAAGATCACAAGTTTGAGGCCAATCTGGGCCACATAGAGAGACCCTGACTGAAAATAAGAACAAAAATGGGGATGTAGCTCTAGAATTTACCGTGAAAAGTTTCTATTAGGGCCTAAGGAGCTGGCAGTGTGGAAGCCCATGTAGACAAGTAAAGGTGGTTGAAGCTGCAGATTGTGTGTGTGAAGCAGGTGCTCTTGGAACACTGGAGCAGCAAGAGAGACCCCAGAGAAAACATGTGGAGCCTGAATGAGAGCATGGGGTAGAGACACACAAGGTAGTGTGGCGCCCTAGTGTTCAGTGAGGGGCGGGGGCCAGGGGTGTGTGGGAGAAGGAAGCTGGGAAGCAGGAAGATAATAAGGCTGCCCTGAGTAGATGGGATGGACCTGTGTTAGCCACCTAACACCCCTCAGAAGGTGGCATCCTCCTTCCAACTTACCATAAAGGAGCCAAGAATTTGAGAAAGGGCAGGAAGTACTGGCTTTCCTTATGATATGGTTCGAAGGACAGGGGATGCCCCTGATGATGTGGTTTGAAGGAAATTTAGGATCACTCAGCACCCCATCAAACCAGGAGGAAGTGGTGGCAGGTCTTGCTTCCTCTGATAGGGCCCTACTGTTTAGCACAATTGTCCCCTGTGGCGGGATGCAGAAAACCCAGATGGGAAAAGCATGGATGTGCCTCCCTCCCTGCCCCCTAAACAGTGATTCTGTGCCCAAAGGATGGAGGCCCAGCCCCTAGTTGACTGCCAGGGAGGGAGGCACAAGGCCCAGGCCTGCTGAGCCAACACTCTCCAGTGTTTTCCTGAAGCATCCCCAGAGATCAAAGGAGGTCTTGGGACAGGCACATCCTCCCTGCCTGGTGGGAGTTGCACATACAGACACAGAGCTGGGACAGTAGAGAGAGGCCCAGAATGAAGGGAATTCACTCAGAAGGGTCACGGTGGTATCAGGCAGGTGGGAAGCCGGGTTAGTGTGCACACATCCTGGCTTAGGGTGGAGTAGGTCCTTCCCAGGGCTCCTGCCCCAAAAACTTATCTGCCCCAGCAGATTTCTATCATGGTAATTTCAGGTAGCTGACCTCCACAATTGCTCAACTTTTGCACCTGTTTACCACACCCTAGCAGGGAGGTCATGGGATGTGCTGAGCACAAGAGTAAATGAGATTTAATTCTGCTTTGTTTTTGGTCCTGTCCTACCAGCCTCTTGCCAGCAGGGGACTGGAACTCCCTGAACAGGAGCAGAAACTCCCGCCCTGTTTCTGAATCTCAGTCTCTTGGAGATCCTCAGATTCAGGGGTTCACTTATTTTTAATCATTCACTCAAATTCTATTCCCCCTCCTCTGTGGACTTGGCATAAAACATCCCCTACCACAACTTCCTATCTCTTTTGAATCTTTCAACAGCTGCATTTAATCCTTTAGCTAACCTTTCCAATGCCACTCTATACTTAACTTTTTGCCCTTGACTGTCCAGGCTGAATTATTCTTCTTATTTTAGTTGCAGATGGACACAATACCTTCATTAATTTTTATGTGGTGTTGAGGATTGAACCCAGTGCCTCATATGTACAAGGCAAGAGCTCTACCACCTAGCTATAGCCCCAGCCTAGGCTGAATTCTTGGAAAGATTTTAACAATAAGCAAGTTACAAACATATTCATATGATGGTCTTTTAAAATTTATTTTTTAGATCAACTTAAGGTTCACAGAAAACTGAGTAGAAAGCTCAGAGTTCCCCAAAACCCCTTCCTGCCCCAGGGAAACATAGTTTCCCTATTATTAATATCTTACATTAGTGTGGTTTATTTATTACAATTGAACCCATAATATTACATAATTATTTACTAAGTCCATCATGTAAATAAGATTCACTTTTCCTTTGAAGGCCACTACCTGTATTGATCTAAAAAACTTTACAAGGACAGTGACTGCTCTGCCAAAACAGGAGCCAAAGGATCATATAAACCAGAGGTGAACTGGGGTGAGGGAAGGAACCAGGAATCCACTCAGGAAAGTTGGTAACTGTTGCCATGGAACTGGTAAAGGAATAAGGAAGGGAGATGCATGCAAGAGTGAGAGATCCAAAAAGGTAGAAATGATGAGGGGAGAGAACTCCTAAAAGACCCTGGAGTTAGTCAGAGGCGAGTGTGACAACAGCAACCTTTTCCTTTGTAGAGGACAGAGAGGAGCCCCCACTTGGCTGCAGACTCTGGAGACTCGGCGCTGGGCTTGGGGCCAAGGGCTCCCCACAGAGCATCACAAGAAGGCATCAGAGCAATTCTGAAGGCACCCAAAGCAGTACCCAGACTGCCTGGCATTGGTGCCACATGCGTCCTTCAGTCATTCCCAGGAGAGGTCTTCATCATTCTTTAGTGGCCAGGGGCCACTTTGGCCTGGTCAAATTCCCTTTCCTCTAGCTTCTGGCCCAGGATTCACAAATGTCAGGCAGGCTCTCCACTGGACTCTGCTGTGACGTTTTGGTGCTTTGAGGAGACTGTCATCTTGATTAGGCTTAACTGGCAGCTCTGGCTCCTCTAACAGCTTCTGCCACTCAGTTTTCACTTTTTGTGTTTTATATGCTATGGGTTTTGACCAAGGCATGATAACATGTATCCACCATTACAGTACCATGCAGCATAATTTCACTGCCCTAAAAGCCTGCTGTGTTCCACCAATTCATTTTTCTATCCCTACAAGTCCCTGGCAATCAATCTTTGATATGTTTTCTCAAGTTGTGGGAAAAGTATATATAACATGAAGTGTACCATTTTAGTCATTTTTAAGTGTAGAATTCAGTGGCATTAAGTATATTTACAATGTTGTGACCATCACCGTTATTTCCAGAACTACTTCATCATTCTCCCCCTCCCCAGCCCCAGACCATGGATAACCCTTTATTCTACTTTCTGCCTCTGTGAATTTGCTTATTCTAAATACCATATATAAGCGAAATCATACAATATTTGTCCTTTTGTCTCTGGCTTATTTTGCTTAGCATGTTTTCATCCTTCTTGTAGCATACATCAGAATTTCATTCTCTTTTATAGCTAAATAATATTTAATTGTATGATACTATTCTTTGTTTATCCATTCCTCTGTTGATGGGCACTTGGGTTGTTTCTACCTTTTGAATATGTTGCTAAGAATAATGTTGTGCAAGTGTTTAAGTTCCTTCTCTTTCTTTCTTTCCTCCCCCGCCCATGATTCTTCTTTTCTCCTCCCCACCCCCGCCTCTCTCACATCTCTATCTCTTTCTTTCTTTGGAGGGGGGCATGTAATATGCCTAAGAGTGAAATTGCTGGATCATTATGGAAATTCTATCTGTAACTTTTAGAGGAATTGCCAAACTGTTTTCCATAGCAGCTGTGTTACTTCACATTTCCACTGGGATTCCAATTTGTCCTCATCCTCATTAATACTTTATGTTGTTTAATATATTAGCCATTCTGATGAGTATGAAGTGGCATCTTATTGTAAGTTTGATTTGTATTTTTCTAATGATTAATGATTTTGTGCATTTTTCCATGTGTCTACTTATTGGCCACTAAAATATTTTCTTTGGAAAAACACCTATGCAGGTCTATTGCCATTTTTGAATTGGGATTTTGGTTTTTGTTGACTACTGAAATTTTTAAGGTCTCCATAATTTTTTTATAACCTTTCTGGAATCTTTCTGAAATGTCATATGTTGAATCATACCCTTTTCAGAATGGCTCTTTCATTTACTAATATGTATTTAATATTCCTCCATGTCTTTTCACTCTTTTCACATATGCCTTTTCATAGCTTGATATCCACACACCCCACCCCTCTTTTTTTTATGTGCTAGAGGTCAAACTCAGGGAAGCACTCTACCATTAAGCTGTCCAAACCCCTCCTTTCTTTTTAATGCTGGGTACTATTTTACTGTATGACTACACTGGTTTGTTTATCCACTTGCCCACTGAAGGACATCTTATTTATTTCTAAGTTTTGGCAATCATGAATAAAGTTGGCATAAACGTGTGTACATGTTTTTGTGTGAATATAAGTTTTCAGTTCATTTGGGTAAATACCAAGAAATGCAATTACTGGGTCATATGCTGAGTATGTTAAGTTTGGTAAAACACTGTGAAATTACCAAAGTGGTTCATTGCCTTCCTACCTGCAATGAAAGAGAGTTCCTGTTGCTTGCTTCCCCATCCTTGTCAGTACTTGGTATTATTAGTGTTTTGGATTTTGACCATTCTAATAACTATGTGAAAGTATTTTGTTGTTTTAATTTACCATTCCCCAGTAATGTTGAACATTTTTTTCATATGCTTATTTGCCATTGGCATCTTCTTTCATGAGAAGTCCAGATCTCTTGCTCATTTTGAAATTAAGTTTTAAGAGTTTTTTGCCTATAGAAAGTCACTTCATATTGGTTAAGGGAATCATCCAACAACAAGATATAATTAATTATTGTAAATATTTATGCCTCAAACAATGCTGCACCTCATACATAACAAACCCTTCTCAATATTAAGAATCAAATAGATTATAGTACAATAACACTGGGTGATTTAAACACACCTATCTACCAGTAGATAGATCATACACAAATACATGAAAAAATGTTCAACAAGTCTAGCAATCAGGAAAACGCAAAGCAAAACTACATTGAGATTTCCTCTCACTTCAGTCAGAATGCCAATTATCAAAAATACAAATAACAGGTATTGGTAAGGATGTGGGGAGGACTGAAAATTTGTGCAACCACTCTGGAAAGCAGTATGGAGATTCCTCAAAAAACTAGTAATGGAACCATCATATGACCCAGAAATTTCACTCCTTGGTATGTATCCAAAAGATGTAAAATCAGCATACTATTGAAATGTAGTTACATCAATGTTCATAGTAGCACAATTCACAAGTTTGCCAAGCTATGAAACCAACCTAGGTGTCCTTTGACAAGTGAATGGATAAATAAAATGTGGTATACACACATACACACACACACACACACACACACACACACACAGTGGAGTATTAGTCATAATGAAATTATGGTATTTTCCAGTAAGTGGGATAGAAATGGAGACTATCATACTAAGTGAAATAAGACAAATCCAGAAAGTAAAAAGTCAAATGTTTTCTCTGGTATGTGGAAGCTAGTTCGAAATAAGGAAAGAAATAAAAGAAAAACAAGGTGGATTCCATCAAAATAGAAGATCAATGAAGAAAGGTTATTGAGGGAGTGGACCGAGGGACAGGATAAGGGAAGAACAGTGGAATCAATCTGGTCTAATCTTCCTATGTACATATATGAATATACCATAGTGAATCCCATCATTATGTATATCCATAAGACACTAATTGGGGACGGGAGTACTAGGGGATTGCACCCAGGGGCACTTGGCCACTGACACACATCCCTAGCCCTAATTTTTAGTTTTTATTTTGAAACAGGGTCTCACTAAGTTGTTTAGGGCCCCAATACATTGCTGAGACTGGCCTCAAACTTTTAATTCTCCTGCCTCAGCTTCCAGAGCTGCTGAGATACATAAATAAATTTATAATAAATAAATAAATAAATAAATAAGCAGAAAAACCAGTAGAGTAGAGAGAAGGAACAGGGGAAGGAGGTTGGGAGGGAAAAGGGAAGTACTAGGGACTGGATTAGAGCAAATTATATTCATGCCTTTATAATTATGTCAAAATGAATCCTAATATTATGAATATAACTTAAAAGAACCAATAAAAAGAAGTTATTTATCTATTTTGAATACCAAACCTTCATTATATGTGTTTTCCAAAGATTTTTCTCTAAGTATGCTATGTCTTTTCGTTATTGTAAACTGTACCTCTAGAAGAGCAGGATTATTTTTTATTTTAATGGTAAATTTATCAAAATTTCCCCATGGATTAAGATTTTGGTGATGCATCTAAAGAGTCATCACAAATCTCAAAGTCACTTAGACTTTTATATAATCTCATTCTTGAAAAGAATATATGTATGTTGGCATTCATTTATTCTTTCAATATGAAAGACTGGGGATCAAACTCAGGACCTTGCACCTGGTAGACAAGTGCTCTGAGCTTCTTCACTGTCCCTAATTTGTGCTTTATAATTTTTCTACATTGCAAATTTATACTTTATTCTGTAATTTTTTAAAATTTGGGGGTTGATTTTCTTAATTTTACACCTAATGCTCTGTGACTCAGAAGGCATAGCTCTATCACTCTGGATTTCAATTTCATTGTCTAATAATGAATGTTAGATCAGACAGTCACAGAGAGCCTTTTCTGTTATAAACATCTGGAATGGTCATATTTTCTTTCAAATTCTTCTAAAAGTCCATACTTAATTGGAGTGTCCAGCTGGGAACAGGGAAGGAGAGAGAGAGAGAGAGAGAGAGAGAGAGAGAGAGAGAGAGAGAGAGAGAGAGAGAAGAGCTTTGCTTAGGCTATTGAACTAGGAGTTTCTGGAAGCAAACATCTGGGCCTACAGTCACACTGCCCTTCTCACTCATTAGCACCACCTGGTCTCTGTGGTCAGGTGAGAAAGCATGTAACGGATTAACCAGGAGGGAGAATGTCAAACTGAGCACAATACTTCACCTTCCTCATGATCAATTACTGTTTCCAAGGCCAGTGTTTTCCTTGGAAACTTTTCATGGTATGTTTTCCATTTTTTTTTTTCACCTTTTAGCATAGGAAGAATTGTAGTTTAAAAACATATATTTATGAATATATGTTTTTAGATCTACAATTGAACTAACAGGTTTGTGAAACAATCCTATCTGTATGACATGTGATGCTCCCTTATATTTTCTATTCTCTTTATCCTATCTCATTAAAAAACTTTGAGGCTGGGAAGGTAGCTCAGTGGTGGAATGCCTTCCTGGCATGCATGAGGCCCTGGGTTCAAATCCCAGCACTGCAGAAACCAAAATCAAACAAAACAATCTCTCACACTGACTCTATTACATTTATATAATATTAAATATTTAGTGACTCATGAGTTCATGATTTACTAATGGGCCTGGACCTGCAATTTGGAAACACAGCTTTATGATCATTCTACTTTTTTAAAACATAGAAATGAATTTTTTTATGCAAAAACCATTTATTAAATACATATTTTAGACTGATATATGCTCGTGAAAAAACATAGCCGAATGTGCTTTATCCTTTTCTTTTTTTAATGTTTTTAATTGTACATGTTTATAGGGCATGATGTAGCATTTTAATACATGCATAGAATGTGCAATGATCAGATAGGGTGACTGACATATCTATCACTTCAGACATATTTCATTATGTTGGGAACATTCAAAATCCTCCTTATTAGCTATTTTGAAATATCCAATTAATTATTGTTAACCATAGTTATCCTACTGTGCTATAAAACATTAGAAGTCATTTCTCCAATCCAACTGCACCCCATGTTACATTTTTTATTAATGGGCTGAACTTTTGTCTTTTGATTTAAAGATGGTTACCTAGAAAAGACAAGGACAATATTATGGGGTACAAGGTAAATTTCATTTTAAACTACATTGATATAAGAATAGAATCCTCAAGCTTAAGAGTCTGCATAGCTGGAAGGTCTAGCAGAGATGGACAATGATTAATGTGCCTTTGACTGAATAAAACTATACCATATGAAGGCATATTTAAAAGACTATTTATTAGAGCATTATTTAGAGTGATTTGGAGATGGGAAAAATTTTAATTGGGATGTTACCAAATAACTTGAGATATATTATTAAAAAATAGAGAAGGCTGGGACTGTAGCGCTTGCCTAATTTGTGTGAGGCACTGGGTTCAATTCTTAGCACTACATAAAAATAATCAAAATAAAGACTTTCTGTCCATCTACAATTGCAAAATAAATAAATAAATAAAAGAAAGTGACAATAATAATTCAACAAAAAATATAAAGTCTAGAGCAATGATTCTCAAATGGCAAATTGGCAGGATCCTGGACAGGTTGGAGAATATGTAGAAGAAACTGCAGGAAGGGGAGATAAATGAATAGATTGGAAAACCATACCATATTTCAAAAACAAATATTAAAACCCTTTTTACTTTGGGGAAAGTGTTACTTTTATTTTCTTTGTAACATGACCTATAAATCAGTGGAGCTTCACATTATCTTCTGGGTTCTTGGGGACATACAGAATAAAACAGCTTTTTAAATAGCTCAGGGATGCCACCTCTAAGAAGTTGTATCAGAAGTTTTAGGGAAAAGTTGTGAAACATTAGTTTATAGACCAGGAATAAACACACTAAATTCACCTTTTTGAGAATTATTACTCAGAGGAAAACCAATAGTATGTATGTGGTTCTTATTGGCATTTTTAAATGACATACTAAGAGTTATTGAGCAAAGGCCAACAAATAGAGGGATTATTCTATAAATAAACTGACCCATTAATCAGCAGACTAACCACAAGCATCTTCTAACAAACTATAGTCCCACTTCAATACATTATCCTCTGTAAGAAGAACAACAATCACTATTATACCACATCAATTGTTCATGATGTCATTGCAATGGTTCGGGGAGTTTTTCTTTAAAGGAATCGCAACTAAGACTGTAATTGGCATTCACCAACAACACAAACACAATTCCTCTGGTCCTTCCCAGTGGGGAGAAAATACTTTCCAACCCTGATTACAGTTTCTAAGAGCATTTTTAGGCCACTTTATGCCTGTGAAGGCAGAAAATGTGTAACAAAATCATTAAAAATAAAACATCAAGATGCAATCAAGATCCTAAATAATTTTAAATTGACAGGTCTTTTATTTTCAGAGTAAACATAACACAACAAAATTTGACTTTGTGAATAAGGCTCTAAACCCTTTAATGCTTAATGGAGGAAAGAATAAAACCTATATCCAAGATGTATGTGTGAAATGTTTGTGTTAGTTTTCTGTTACCGATAAAACACCCAAGAAAAACAACTCAAAAGGAGAAAAGATTAATTTGATTCATGGTTGCAAAGGTTTTAGCCCATGGTCAGCTGGATCCTTGGCTATGGGCCTGTGGTGAGGCAGAGCATAATAGTGGAGGGGGTGTGGTGGAGCACAGCTGCTCGCTTCATGGCAGACAGGATACAGGGAGGCAAAAAGTGGTGGAGTAGGGAAGAGATCAGAGATGAGATCTACCCTTCTGGGGCACACCCCCAGTAACCTACTTTCTCCAACTAGGCCCTTCCTCCTACAGTTTCCACTGCCTCCCAACAGTTCATTCGATTCTGAACCCATCAATAGATTAATACTTGATGAAACTGGAGCCCTCCTAACCCACTAACTTTGCAGAAGCCCCACCTATGAACATTGCTGCATTGGAGACCAAGCCTTCAACAATTGGGCCTTTGGGAGACATTTCAGATCCAAGCCATAACAATGTTTGAAAAACTAAATCCTCTCCTTAAGACTCCTACACATATATATATTCACACTGCATTTTCACAAGCTGAATAAGGTTCCATTTGTTCATCCTACCAACATATATGAAGAGACTAATCTGGGGCTGGAGTTGTGGCTCAGTGGTACAGTGCTCACCTAGCATGTATGAGGCACTGGATTCAATCCTCAGCACCACATAAAATAAAAAAGGTATTGTGTCCATTTACAATTAAAAAGGTGTGGAGGAGTGATCTGTGCCTGGCAAATACTAAGATGCACTTAGAAAGTGTCTGTAGAATTATCCAAAAAAGCAAGTGCTGATAATTAAGGCATAATAATTTCTATAGCATGGAGTATGAAGTTGGGTTCTTTGTCTCATGAATTTGAAGAATGAAATCTATGGACATAGTGTGAGAGCAAGGTAATATGATTAATAGAATAATAGAAAGGAAAAAACCCAGATCTCTCAAAGGAGAACCATTCTAAGAGAGGGATACTGGTGAGTGGCTACTGTCTAGGGGTTTATATAGATCTACAGGGTTAAGTGAGCTAGCCCCCTCCCTACAAGATCCTGGTTAAGGTATTCAGCGTCCATGAGTTCTTCATGTGCTCTTTGGTCCCATCAGGTTACTGTTCCTTGTTTGGTGGGAGTCTGGGTACCAGGCAGTAGATGTCTCACTATAGTTCTGCTTACACAGGAGATAGCCTGACCATGATGAGGCCTGGCTTGTGTCTGTAGTTTCTCAGTCCTGCTACATAGAGAACTGACCTCGACAGAACCTAAGTTTCTTGCTTGCCCATTTTAATACTTTCCCTACCTCATTCCCCACTCTGATGAGGTTACCCTAACTCTTGTTAGGGAAGAAGGGTGATGACCATTCTGTTTCTTCAAGCTGATTGGGGGTGCCAGCTTGGGAACAACAGATTCCCTCTGCAGAGATATATCTCATGAACCTCTATAGAATTCAGAGTCTACAGCCATACCACTCTGAACATGCTTGATCTCATAAGCTAAGCAGGGTTGAGCCTAGTTAGTATTTGGATGGGAGAAGTCAGGTAGAACTGACATGACAGGTTGCATTTTTATGACCATCTGGAGTTTCATGGATTCTGTGTGTGTCTTATGCATTATGGCAGCCAAGAGGTCCCTGGTCGCAGTAGACAGGTGACTAAATGAGGTGTACATAGGACAAGGATAATGTTAGACAATAACAAGATAGCAAAGGCTGGGGTTGTGGCTCAGCAAGTGCTCACCTAGCAAGTGCAAGAGGTTAGGTTTGATCCTCAGCACCACATAAAAATAAATAAATAAAATAAAGTTATTGTGTCCAACTACAACTAAAAAACAATTTAAAAAACAAAAACAAGGTAGTAAAGCATTATTTTTGCAAACAATTAGCACAAAAAGAATCAGTATTATTAGCCAGCCTCTGAAGACCTTGAAAACAGTAACTTATTAGAGATAAAAGCATGGTCTGACAAGCTATAAATTTGTGAGTAGAGATAATTTTAAGGCTTTAGAAACATTAGCAGAGTTGTTAGACATATTCACAACACTTAGTTTTTATGACAGCAAAATGTCTCCTTGAGTTGTGGAATGCCATCTGATTTCTGTAAAACAGCTTTCTCATTGCTGTTACCTCTGTGTTAATAGAAGGATCCCTTGAACTGTGTCACTCAGGACTGTCTTGGTAAAGTAAGTTAGGGCTTTAATGTGCCCTATTATATCTTTTAGATCAATCTGAGGCATAAATATCAGGGCTAGATAATCATACCTGTGAAAAACAAAATGAGCTTACCTATGTAGGAGGTTAGGAAAATGTATAGGTTTCAAATTGACTCAGAAAAAAAATTGTGACTCTGGCAGCATCTTGTGTGGTAGTTATCAAGTACTCTTGTATAAGAACCCTTTCTTTATAGCCTTTCAGTTTTATTCACTTTTGGAAGGACCTACACAAGAGTACATCTCAAGTTACATTAAAAGAACCATGGTCTTCTCTTTAAAATGTCTATGTATGACTGTGTTTTGGTTATACTAGGTGTTTAAGACTAAGTTGGGGGCTGGGGATGTGGCTCAAGCGGTAGCGCGCTCGCCTGGCATGCATGCGGCCCGGGATCGATCCTCAGCACCACGTACCAACAAAGATGTTGTGTACGCCGATAACTAAAAAATAAATATTAAAAATTCTCTCTCTCTCTCCCTCTCTCACTCTCTCTTTAAAAAAAAAAAAAAAAAGACTAAGTTGGACAAAAATTGACCTTGTTTATATCTGCTGCTAAAAGTCAGCTAAGTTTCCTGAGGGATCACTCTCGTAAACTTGTGAGAACCCTCCTGACTTCCTTTAGCCTTCCTCTACCAGTCATGCCATCTACCAGGATGGATTGGGGTTTGGCAATCACACATGGCTTCCCTTGGAAACATCAGTAACATTTCTCTTTCCAATAACCCTCCTGTTTGCAGAATGTGCACTTATTGGCTTCCTGTCCTCTAGGGTTCTCATAATCCCCTTGATCAGGAGATCAGGTGTGCCGCAGTCTGGCTGGGCACAATTCAGGAGCCACTTGTCAAAAGAAACTAACTTTATTTTTAGAACCACACACCCCAAACAAAACAGCTCCTCCGGAAAAACCCTCAGAGCCCAACTGCCACCACCGGCTTCCCACAAGCCACTCTCACACCCACCAGTCTCTCCACCTCCCACAATCCTCCTGCTCTTGAGGCCGATTGGCTGGGTCGCATGGGCGGAGCCAAAAAAGTCCCCCAATGAGCAGCTCTGTGGTCTGAAAGGGCAGGGAAACAGCCCAATGAGCATCACCGCAGAGGAGCCAATCAGCTAGATGTTGCTGGGGCCGCTGTGAGCCAATCATCAGCTGGCAGTCTGGAAGTTTGCTGGCAGCTGGAAGTTTGCTGCGGCCCCTTTGGCTGTGGCTCTCAACACAGGTGACTCTCTGGAGTTTCAGGGATCTCAGAGAAGTCCTGTCATTCCCTGAGTTTTGGCTGTCCTCAAAATCAAGGGCCAAAATATTGGCCATTTTTTCCTTAGTCCTTTTACTTTCTTGACTTTTGTCTTTAAGTTTGGTTTTAAACATATAGCAGGCGAGTTCCTGTTCTTTAAATGGGAATAATAAGTCAATATCAGTACTGGAAGTCAGCATTATATTCCATCTGTCCTGGAAGTGATTCCTTATTGTTTTAACTTAGATTACTTTATTAGAAATAGTACTTCTGTAAAACACTAACAGGTAATGGTTATAAAGTTTTACAAAGAAAATATAAAATGAAAGTAATAAAACAAAAACATTCAGTTTGTATAATAGGTTGGAGCCAAGAAACATATCTCTATAATAGCACTGATGTATATTTGATATCTATTTGGCCTCTATAAAGACCCATTAAATTTATGAACTCAATCACATATGAAGTCTTTTATAAGTTTTACTTTTAAAAACTCTTAAAAGCAAGACTCCTAAAGCACAATAAGTAAAATCAACAATCAATAAATGGGATGGTGTCAAACTAAAAAACTGTATTCACATCAAGGGAACAATCAAGAACATGAAAAGAGAGCCTACAGAATGGGAGAAAATCTTTGCCACTTGTATCTCTGATAGAGATATCTCCAGGACATATAAAGAACTCAAAAAACTTAATGCCAACAAAATAAGTAACCCAATTAATAAATGGGCAAAGGAACTAAACAAACACTTCACAGAAGAAATATGATCGGTCAATGTATGATTTTTTTCAATATATGGAAAAATGTTCAACATCTCTAACAATTAGAGAAAAGCAAATCAAAACTAGACTGAGATTCCATCTCACTCCAGTCAGAATGGCAATTATCAAGAGTACAAGTAACAATATGTGTTGGCAAAGATGTGAGGGAAAAGGCACACTCATACATTGCTGATGGTACTGAAAATTCGTGCAACCACTCTGGAAAGCAGTATGAAGAGTCTTTAGAAAACTTGGAATGGACTCACCATTTGACCTAGGTATCCCACTCCTTGGCTCCTCAGGGATCACTCTCGTGAACTTGTGAGAACCCTCCTGACTCCTTTAGCCTTCCTCTACCAGTCATGCTATAGTGATGCAGCTACATCAATGTTTATAGCAGCTCAATTCACAATAGCTAAGCTATGGAACCAACCTAGGTACCCTTTAACAGATGAATGGATAAAGAAAATGTATGGAATATTACTCAGCCATAAAGAACAATGAAATTTTGGCATCTGCCAGTAAATGTATGGAACTGGAGAATATTATGCTAAGAAAATAAACTGATCCCCTCAAAAAACAAAGGCCAAAGTTTTTTCTGATATGTGGATGCTAACACACAATGCGGGGGGGCATGAAGAATAGAAGTTTATTGGATTAGACAAATGGGGAATAAAGGGAAGGGAGGGAGGATAGGAATAGGAAAGACAGTAGAACAAATCAGACATAATTTTCCTGTTTATATATGAATACACGACCAGTAAAACTCCACATCATGTACAACCACAAGAATGAAAAGTTATACTCCATGTATGTATGATATGTCAAAATACATTCTGCTCTCATGTATAACTAAAAAGAAAAAAGAAAAAATTAAAAACTCTCTAAGAAACTTAAATACCTTTTTTAACTCAACCCAAACCTTCATTTAGTTTTGTACTATATCCCTTGTTTATTTTGAGATCACAGTAAACTTTGCAGTTATCTTTTGAACATAACTTTAGATAAGCTTAATTCTGGTCTATTTGGAGCCATTCTAAATGGAGTAAGGTGAGAGGCAGAGTGTTAACTCAAGTGAGGTATCAAAAATAGACTTATTATCTGATGTATAAATGCATCTTATTTACATGACAAAGAAAACATTTATGTACTTAAAGAAAACAGTTTACATCTCTGAAAGATCAGCTTGGTTCTTTTTTTTAAAACTTTCACATTTCTATTTAGCTTTTTGACCTTACAAAACAGATTTATGAAGGCTGTTTTAATATTCTTCTCTGGTAATTCTAACTTTCAGGTCAGTTCTGGGGCAATTACTAATGGTTGATCTATATTTTTCTGCTTCCTTTCATTTTTGAGTGTATGACATTGTGAGTGGTAGTTTGTTGAGTGCTACACAATTTTGTATTTTACATGCTCTCAAGCTTATTCTGGAAAGTAATTAAGGTATTTAAAAACAGTTTGATCCTTTCTGATCTTGTTTTTTAAGATTTGTTATGTCAGATGAGGGCAGGGGTCGTTTGGGACAAATTATTCTCTACTAAGTCTAGACCCTTCTGAGTATTCTACTCAATGCCCTATGAATTATGGGGTTTCAAGTCTGGCTAGCAGGAACTATTTGTAGGCTTTTGGGAGTTTTAAGTACTGTTCACTCTTTCAGCTGGCACTTTCTCTGATCTTAAGTGGTTTTCTTACATGAACACATAGCTGAATATTTGAGGGGGAACCTACACAGACACTTGGAGTTCTCCTTGTGCTGCTGTATATTTTCCCATGAATGTTAGCCACTTGGTCTCTCCAGAGTCTAAGCTGTTTCCTCAATTCAGGAATTTCATTAAGCTCTCCCTAGTTTCCCTTTCCTGTGCCACATCTTGGAATCTCTCTTTAGGCATAAGCTGGGAAAATTGTAGGGCTCATTTTGTTTTTCTCCCATCTCCCATGGACCACCATATCCTTTGTTTACTGATATCCAGTGTCTTGAAAAACATTGGTTCACAGATTTTCCTTGCTTTTTTTGGTGGCTTCAGTCAGGAAGGCCAGTCCATCTTGGTTGAAAGTGGAGGTTGAAGGACCTTTGAATATTCCAGCCTGTATATGTCCTGCAAAGACAAGAGGAGTTTTGACCATACTTGTGAAAGAATATACATGGTATTATTCTTTTATATTTGATAGCTTGGCTTTTTTTCCCACAATCCCCCATCCCTGGAAAGGTCCCTGTTAGAATCAATGAGTCATGCACTGGTAGAACACCACAGTTACATAAGCATCACTGGTACTGACAGGAAGGAAAATTTCCCTCCTGTGTAGATTTAGTATAAGTTGCTGGGGTCAATGAAGGAAAGCATCTCAGTAGAATCAGAAGAGAATAACATCTGTTCTGTTGAGGTGGGGTGGTTAAATTCTAAAAGGAAATCTCAAACAGCTTTTTACAGACGAGAGGGGGATTTTCTCTGAGAGGCTTTGGAATTAAAAACTAATGACTGTTGCTATAGATGTCTTGTATTTCTGGAGCACTTTGTATTTATAAGGAACTTAATAATCACTAATGAATTATTGCCTCTTAATAACTCTGTTATTTATATGTTCGTATTTTTCTTGGGGACAACATCTGAGCTGCTTCCATAACAACCAAGGCCAAGAACTCAAAAAGCCTTATTACAATTTTTTCAGTCCCTCACCTTGAGATATTAGAAAATCAGAAAATGAGAACTTGATCATTATCCATGCACTTCATGACTCTGGGAATCCCAAATCTGATTATTTGACTATTATCTTAATCTTACAATTTTAGCAAGGGGAATAACTCATAAAGATAAATCAATACTCTACTGAATTAAAGAAAAAATAATAAGTATATATCTAATATTGAAAAAATATTAGGCCTTAAAAAAATAAAATTAGTAATACTAGGTCTTCTGTCTCGGGGAAGATGCCAAAGAAGTGAGCAACCCCAAAATGTCAATGGGTACAGACAAAAACAAATAAACGACAATAACAAAACAAGCATGGAGAAAAGACTCTCTGTAGCCAAAGTACTAGGAAAGAGATGCCAAGACAGAAAATTTTTAGATAAAAACCATTCCACTCCAGCCAAACACAAGAGAAAAAACATAGCCATAATCCTTCTTGCTACCAAAGGCTGAGTAGAAAGCCTAGATTTTCATGCTTGCTTAGCTGTAAGGAGACACTCCAAAACACTATTGGGGTGCTAACAAAGAAGGCTAAGAAGACAACCAAGACTTTCATCTCAGGTGGGAAAGGGTCCCAGCCCACTCTATAGTGTCAGTAGAGGCCGCCTGGGGAAGCTGAACTTCTACCCACACGGTGATAACAAAGGTTCTTCCCTGTGCTTATTGGGGTGGTATTGCAGAATTGAGAATTAGGCATTTAACTTCCACCCAGTGGTAACGAGGCCTCCCCACCACCAATCAGTGGAAACCATGGGTGAGCTGGGACTTTTGTCTCCATCAAACAGTAATGAGACATCTCTCTCCTCCTCTGGTGTGGTTATTTGTGACTTATAGAGAATATCTAAGGAGCTGTCATCTAAAAAGATTTAGGCCTGTGTTTTATTCTAAAAGTTGTATAGGTTTCAGATCTTAGATTTCAATCTTTTATCAAATTTTTATATATGATATGACATTAGTGCCAACTTCATTCTTTTGCATATGGATATCCAGTTGTCCCAGCATATTTTGTTGAAGAGAATATTCTTTCCATTGAATTGTCTTGACATGCTTGTTAAACATCAAACAAATGGGTTTATTTCTGTGTTCTCGATTTTATTTCACTGATGTATAGATGTTTATCCTTGATACGGTGTCACAATGTCTGGATTACTAAAGCTTCGTAATAAGTTTGAAATCACAAAATAAGGGTTCTCTAACTTTGTATTTCTTTTTCAAGACTGTTTTGTCCATGTGGGGGTCTCTTGCATTTTCATATGAATTTTAGGATCTGCTTGTCAATTTCTGCAAAAGATTAGCTGAGATTTAAAAAATAATAATTGCATTGAATCTATAGATGAATTTGGAGAGTATTGTCATGTTAACAATTTATCTTCCAACCATGAACATAAAATATTTTTCATTTTATAGGTTTTCTTAAATTTCTTTCAGCAGTTTTATGATTTTTCAATATATAAGTCAATCTGTTAAATTTACTTCCAAGTATTTTATTCTTTTTGATGCTATTGTAAATGGAATTGTTTTTTTTATTTCCTTTTCAATTTATTAATAGCTAGTATATAAGACAGACAGTAGAATGAATAGGACATAACTTTCCTATGTTCATATATGAATACACAGCCAGTGAAACTCCATTTCATGTAAAACCATGAGAATGGGATCCTAATTAGACTAAGTTATACTCCATGTATATTTAATATAGCAAAATACATTCTACTGTCATGTATACCTAAAAATAACAAATAAAAAATATGAAAATATAAATAAAATAGCACATATATAGAAATTCAACTGATTTAATATATAGTCATCTTGTAGTCTATTAGTTCTAATAGATTATTTAAGAATGCCTTAGAACTTTCTATGTATGAAATACTATTATCTGGATATAGTTATAGGTTTACTTCTTTTCCCATCTGGATCCCTTTTGTTTCATTTCTCTCCTAATTGCCCTGTCTAAAACCACCAGAGCAATTTTCAATAAAAATGGTGAGAGTGACTACCCTTGTCTTATTTCTGATTTTTGGAAGTTCTCAGTCTTTAGTCATTAAGTATAATGTTTATTGTGGATTTTTTTTTCAAAGAGGTTCTTTATCAGTTTGAGGGCATTTTATTCCATTCTTAGTTTGTATACAGTGTTATTTAAATCTTTAAAAGAGTGTTGGAATTTGTAAAAAAAAATTTTTGCTTCTCTTGAGATGTAATGTGATTTCTCTCCTTATTCCATTAACATGATAAATTACTTTGATTAATTTTTGAATTTTATTCCTGGGATAAATCCCAGGACATTTTATTCCTGGGATAAATTGGTCATGATATATAATCCTTTTTTACATGGTGCTAGTGTTTTTTTAAGTTGTAGAAGGACACAATACCTTCATTTTATTTATTTATTTTTTGTGTGATGCTTAGGATCAAACCCAGTGCCTCGCATGTGCTAGGCAAGAGCTCTACCACTGAGCTACAACCCCAGCCAGCCCTGGTGCTGGATTATATATACTAGTATCTTGTTATCTAAATCTGGTGAGTGAGAGCCCTGGGTATGGTTCTTCAAGTACAGCTTCTTAAATACCCTTCATTTCAATTTATAGACTTATGGATTAAAGAAGCAAGTTATCTTCCTTGAACATGGTCAACACATACTGGTGGTAACTGCATAGAATAGCTAATATAGACAGTTCCATTGAGCAAGAAGGAAAATAAGATGCATTCAGGGATTAATGGTCCATATCAATTCTGAAACCCAGACCAGTACAGTTCACAGATGCCTTGATTAGAATTCAGTCCTATATGTTCACAGATATCATTCTTCATGGGTCAGTGGACATCCTCGAAAGTAGAATGGAGATGAGACAGGAAAAAGTCAATAAAGATATAGTGACATAAATTATCCAATGGGGGAAAAACAGAAAAAAAATACTTAAAAAATTAATAGCCATAGGGAACTGTGAGGCAATATCTAAAGGTTTAATGTTTGTATCAGTGGAGTCTCAAAAGAAGCAAAATACTGGTATAAATAATATGAAGAAACAATTCTTCAAAAATCCCAAAATTTCATAAAACACTAACATTATAGACCTAAGAATCCAGTGAGCCTAAAACAGAATGATCTCAGAAAACTACACAGACATATCATAATCAAACTGCTTTAAAACCAAAGAAAAAGACACAATTTTGAAATCACTGAGAGAAATGCAGCACATTAAAATTTGAATGAGTATAGATTTCTCATCATGACATACAGAAGACAATGAAACAACATCTTTAAAAATGTTCCAAGAAAAGAACTGTCAACCCAGAATCCTACATCCAGTGAAAATATACCTCAGGAATGAAGGTAAATAACAACATTCGCACTTGAAAAAAATCTAAGAGAATCTGTGAGTAGCAGATCTCTCTAACAGAAATGCTAAAGGAGACCCTTTGGATTGAAGGACCAGATCCCAGAGGAGAACTTGGAGCTTCAGGAATGAAGAAAAAGCAACCATTATGGTTAATATCAGGTTAAATATAATAGAAGCAAAAAAAAAGAGAACACAGAAAAAATGGTGGATCAGAGGAACATAATCTAAACAGCACTTCTCCATCAGCAAACTGAGATAGGAAGATGGAAAAATGTCTGTAGGCAACTCAGTGAGATAGCAAACAAGTAAAAGCCCAAAATTTCAGTTTTTAGAAAAGGAAGAGAATTAACAAAAGTGACAGATGCAGCACTGTTGGGGATGTTCTGGCTCAGTGGGGCTAGGAACCTCCCCTCCAACAAGATGAAAGACTTTCTCACACCAAGTTTAAGAAAAGTACACTGTCTAATAAATTTGCAATCTGAGCAGAAAATAAACTCAGAAACAGAAAGCTGAACCAGCATGGTAGAAAGTCCTGGCACTCTTGAGCAGGAGAAAGCCTTGGCACTCCCTAGCAGAAACAGATAAAGCAGGGAGGCAGCAACAGCTTAAAAAGATTCTATTTGGATTTCCCAAGCAGCAGAGTAGTAATCTCTGCAGTACCTTTTTTTTTTCCTTCATATTTTGCTATTTTTCTTTTCTTTTTCCCCCCGTTCTTGTTATACTTGCTTTTTGAATTTCCAAAACCAAACAGCTGCTCAGGCTTTACTTTACACAGGATTAGTGGGTACCCATCCTGTGAGTCAGTCTGAGCATAGGAATGATTCTGTAACACAGACTGGGGAGAAACTCGGGTGCCCAGTTAATCAGTCTGTGAAGCAGAGAATAATGAAGGGGGCTTTCACTTGAAACTGGTGAACTGATCCCTGGGATAAGGAGCATGGCTGATGGGAGAGTCTGGAACAGATCAGTAGGAGACCCCTGTGCTACCATCCATAATCCCAAAAGGACATAGACTGATATGTCCCATATTTTGCTCCAGTAAATGGATTGAGGTTCTTGGAAGTAGGTGTACAACATAACTCAAATTGGTCTAGAGACAGTGGGTGGGAAACCTGGCCAGCACCCCTGCCAGACTTATGCTGCCACCCACAGACATAATAACAAAGTCATTTTGAGAATGAAGTCTGCTCTTAAGCAGACAATGCTCCCCCACCAGACATGGCTAGGCAAAGAGGAGGCAGAGCCCTAACACATTTGCCAGTTTGCATCACAGCTGAGAACAAACAGTGCAATATTTGTGTCACATAAACCTCTGCATAGTTGGGAGATTCTAAAGTCAAAACTATGGAAAGAAAGGCCTCTATTTTTAAAATCTCAGCAAGAAGAAAATCAAACGTTTGTATAATGGTTATTGCATTAACTGCTTGATATCAACTGATTTATAGTGTCTCTCCACAATTTGTGTATTGTCAGAGTTCTAATTTTTTGTATGTTGTCAATTAATTGTGTCTTCTTTTGATATCTTTTCTTCTCTACCAGCTCCATTCCTGACTCCTCTCCTTCATCCTATTTACTCTTCCCATTTTAAATTCTGTCTCCTTTTTTCATGTTATTTACCAAGTGGTGTTTCTGGCTAGGAATCACAACTGTAAAGTTGATATCAGTTTATTTACACTTTTTCATGATAGTGCCCCTCAATTTTTCAACTATATTCTTATATATTATTTCAAATAAAATGAAAAAAGTTTTAAAAACTCTGTCTTCCTTTCTTCTCCCATCCTTCTTCTTTTCTTTTCCTCTTTTTAAAATTTTTTATTCCACATTCCAATTCAATTTTGTGCTTAATCTTTTAAGTCTATATATATTACTTCTAACCCACATTTTTTCTTGGTTAATGGAGCTATAGAGATCATTAGTTGATATTTGGTTTTCTCTTAAATGATCACTTTTACTGCATTTACTCTCCTTTCAAAAAGGAACTGGAAGTTGAAATTAACACTTTGATAATGACATCAAATGGATGTGTTGGATGGGTATGAAAGCAACTACCCACATATAATAATAGAGGCAGAGGAATCCATCTCAATGTATGTGCAAAAGTAGGACCTCAGAAGACATAAGGAAACAGACTAATAAGATGCCTCCAAAAATTTATAATCCCAATAACTGAATTCACAAATATTGATATAGATGAAATCCCAGAAAAATAATTTGAAAAGTTGATTATTTTTTTTTAAATTTTATTTTTTTTATTGGTTATTCAAAACATTACAAAGATTGCAGAATCACATCGGTTACACATCCACATTTTTACATAATACCATAATAGTAACTGTTGTATTCTGCTACCTTTCCTATCCTCTACTATCCCCCCTCCCCTCCCCTCCCATCTTCTCTCTCTACCCCATCTACTGTAATTCATTTCTCTCCTTATTTTTTTCCCATTCCCCTCACAAACTCTTATATGTAATTTTGTATAACAATGAGGGTCTCTTTCCATTTCCAAGCAATTTCCCTTTTCTCTCCCTTTCCCTCCCACTTCATGACTCTGCTTAATGTTAATCTTTTCCTCCTGCTCTTCCTCCCTGCTCTGTTCTTGGTTGCTCTCATTATATCAAAGAAGACATTTGGCATTTGTTTTTTAGGGATTGGCTAGCTTCACTTAGCATAATCTGCTCTAGTGCCATCCATTTCCCTGCAAATTCCATGATTTTGTCATTTCTTAGTGCTGCGTAGTACTCCATTGTGTATAAATGCCACATTTTTTTTATCCATTCATCTATTGAGGGGCATCGGGGTTGGTTCCACAGTCTAGCTATTGTGAATTGTGCTGCTATGAACATCGATGTGGCAGTATCCCTGTAGTATGCTCTTTTGAGGTCTTCAGGGAATAGTCCGAGAAGGGCAATAGCTGGGTCAAATGGTGGTTCCATTCCCAGCTTTCCCAGGAATCTCCATACTGCTTTCCATATTGGCCTCACCATTTTGCAGTCCCACCAGCAATGTATAAGAGTACCCTTTTCCCCACATCCTCGCCAGCACTTGTTATTGTTCGACTTCATAATGGCTGCCAATCTTACTGGAGTGAGATGGTATCTTAGGGTGGTTTTGATTTGCATTTCTCTGACTGCTAGAGATGGTGAGCATTTTTTCATGTACTTGTTGATTGATTGTATGTCCTCCTCTGAGAAGTGTCTGTTCAGGTCTTTGGTCCATTTGTTGATTGGGTTATTTGTTTTCTTATTGTTTAATTTTGAAAAGTTGATTATTAAAATGATAACTGAACTAAAAGAATATCTAAAGAATGAAGTAAGAGAGGAAATACAGAATGTGAAGGAGCATTTCAATAAAGAGACAGCAATTCTGAAAAAGAATCAACAGAAATCCTGGAAGTAAAAGACACAAATACATCAAATAAACAAAAGAGACCAGTTGAAAGTATCACCAATATATTAGACCATTTAGAAAACAGAAATTCAGGCCTTAAAGACAAGGCGTACAAACTTGATACTCATCTACAACAAAGAAAAGGAAAGAGAAGAAAAGAAAGAGTAGAATATGTAAGAACTCTGGAGCAATATTAAAAGGCCAAAATTAAGACTCATTGAAATTGTAGAGGGAACCAAGATACAGCTTAATTACATAGATAATATTTTCAGTGAAATAGTAGCTGAATTTTTTCCCAAATCTTGGGTATGAGATGGACACCAAGATACAGGAAGCATTTAGTATCCCAAACAGACAAAACCAAAAAAGAACATCTCCACAGCACATTAGAAGTAAAATACTTAACATCCAGAGTGATGATAGAATTTTAAAAGCCTCAAGAGAAAAACAACACATGACAATTAGAGGTTAACCAACCAATCTAGAATTTCTAGTTATTCTAGTTATTCTAGAAATCTAGAATAACTTCAGATTTCTTAGAGAAAACTCTAAGATCCAGAAGGGATTGGAATGAGATATTCCAGGCCCTGAAAGAAAATACCTGCCAACCAAAATTGTTATATTCAGCAAAATTATCCTTCAGAATTAAAAGAGAAATCAAAACTTTCCAAGACAAGTATAAACTAAAAGAATTTGTGACTACTAAGTCTGCACTACAGAAAATACTTAAAATGATACTGCACATAGAAGAACTTAAAAACAAACTCCAGAGCTCAGGAAAGGTCTGATATCATTAGAAGGGTAGTTGAACAAATGAAAAATATGACTGAGGGCTGGGGATGTGGCTCAAGCGGTAGCATGCTCGCCTGGCATGTGTGCGGCCCGGGTTTGATTCTCAGCACCACATACAAACAAAGATTTTGTGTCCACTGAAAACTAAAAACTAAATATTTTTTTAAAAATATGACTGAATTAAACATTAGAAATAAATCAAAATGCCAGTAAATAATAATCATCTTTCCATCATAATGCTGAATATAAATGGTCTCAATTCTCCAATTGAAAGACATAGACTAGGGCTGGGTTGTGGCTCAGTGGTAGAGTAGTTGCCTGGCATGTGTGAGGCCCAGGGAATTGATCCTCAGTGATGCATATAAACAAATAAAAAAATAAAGGTCCATTGACAACTAAAAAAAAAAAATGACAGAGACTGGCAGAGTATCTTAAAAAACAATAATTTACTCTATGTTGTCTGTAAGAGACATATCTCACAGACATCCACAGAATAAAAGTGAAAGGATAAAAATATTTCAGGCAAGTAGACCCCCAAAGCAAGCTAATGACAAGAGATTTTAAAAAAAAAAAAAAAAGGTCATTTTATTCTGGTAAAGGAACAATCCAACAAGAAATATAACAATAATAAATATTTATGTGCCAATGTCAGTGCCTCCAATTACAAAAACAAACACCCTTTAGCATAAAGACTTGGATGGACCTCAATACAATAATACTTGGTGATTTCAACTTTTCTCACCAATAGATAGGTCATTCAGACATAAACTCAGTAAAGACTCTTCAGACCTAAAAAATAATATAAATCAAATGGAGTAACAGCTATCTATAGAATATTTTATCCAACAATAGCTAAATTCACTTTCCTCTCAGCTTCAGAACAGATGATATTTTAGGCCACAGGCAACTTTTATTAAATATAAAAAAATCAACATAATTCCTTTCCACAAGGCAACTTTTATTAAATACAAAAATATCAATATAATTCTTTGCATAGTGGAATGAAATTAGAAATCAACACACACACACACTACAAAAATTATGTAAACACATGAAGATTGAATACACTTTTGAATGATGAATTGATGATAGAATAAATCAGATGAGAAAATTAAACCTTCTTAGAATCAAACAAGAATAGTGATATAGCATAGTAGAACCTCTGGGATACTATAAAGATGATTCTAAGAGGAAAGTTTATGGCTATGATTGCCTACATAAGAAAATCAGAAAGATCTCAACAACCTAACGAAACCTCTCAAGGCCCTTGAAAAAACAAGAACAAACCAATTCCAAAACCAATAGAAAGAAGGAAATAATTAAGTTTAGAGCTGAAATCAATGCAGTGGAGAAATTTTTAAAAACAATATAAAGAATAAGTGAAATGAAGAGTTGGTTCTTTGAAAAAATAAACAAGATTGACAAACTAGGTAGAAGACCATTTATAGTCATTCTGGTAAAGGAACAATCCAGATTAATAAAATAAAAATAAAATAAGTTCATAAAATAAAAGAAAAATAAAATCCAGATTAATAAAATTAGGGATGACACATAGACACATATTATTATAATTATATGTGAATATAATTATATATTGAATATAATTATATATTGATTCAAAATTGAATCAAGAAACATAGAAAACCTAAACAGAACAATAACTTCAATTAAATAGAAGCAAAAACAAAAGTCATTTCAAAAAACCAAAGCCCAAGACTGATGGATTCTCAGCTGAATCCTACCAGACCTTTAAAAAAGAACTAGTGTCATAAGGGGGAGAAATGAATTACAGTAGAGGGGGTAGAGAGAGAAGAGGGGAGGGGAGGGGGGAGGGGGGATAGTAGAGGATAGGAAAGGCAGCAGAATACAACAGTCACCAGAATGGCAATGTGTAAATCAATGGTTGTGCAACTGATGTGATTCTGCAATCTGTATATGGGGTAAAAATGTGAGCTCATATCCCACTTGAATCAAAGTGTGAAATATGATATATCAAGAACTATGTAATGTTTTGAACAACCTACAATAAAAATTAATTTAAAAAAAAGAACTAGTGTCAATGTTCCTCAAATAATTCTATGAAATAGAAAGGGATGGAGCATTTATAAATTCATTCTATGAAGCCAGTATTACCCTCATCCTACACCAGATAAGGACACACCAAGGAAAGAAAACTACAGACCAATATTCCTATAAACTTAGATATGAAAATACTTAATAAAATATTAGCAAGTCATACTCAATAGCATTTTAAGAACATTATACTTCATGACCAAGTTGGTTTTATCCCAGGGTTGCAAAGATGTTTAGACATAAACAAATCAATAAGTGTATTCACCACAAAATTATAATTGAGCACAAAAATTACATAGTTATCTCAATAGATGCAGAAAAAGCCTTCAAAAAATTCAGCACTATTTATGATAAAAACACTGAAGAAATGAGAGATAGAGGGAACTTACCTCAATATGATAAAGACTATGTCTAATATACCTAAACTCAGCATTACAGTGAGTGGGGGGAAACAGAAAGCATTTCCTTTAAAATCTGGAACAAGAAAAGGATAACTACTCTCACCATTCCTATTCAATATACTACTAAAAATTCTAACCCAGAACAATTAGGCAAAAGAAGGAAGTTAAAGGGATACAAATAGGATAAGAAGAAGTCAAATTATTACTGTGTACAGATGATATAATTCTATACTGAGAAGATCCAAAAAACTTTACCAGAATACTATTAGCTATAATAGACAAATTCAGCAAATTATCAAGTTACAAAACTGACATACAAAAATCAATAGGTTTCCTGTATACCAATAATGAATCTGTTGAGAGAAAAATCAAGAAAATAATCCCATTCACAATAGCCTCAGGGAACAAAACTAGAAATAAATCTAACAAGGAGGTAAAAGACCTCTACAATAAAAACTATAAAACAGTGATGAAAGAAATTGAAGAGACCTCAGAAGATGGAAAGATCTCCCATGTTTATGGATAGACAGAATTAATATTGTTAAAATGGCCATACTACCAAAAGCAATCTACAGAGTCAATGCAATCCCCATCAAAAAAAAAAAACAACAACAACAACAACAACAACAACAATGACATTCTTCACAGATCTAGAAAAAACAATTCTATAGTTTAATAGAAAGAATAAAAGACCCAGAATAGCCAACACAATTTTAAGTCAAAAAAGCAATGCTACCTGACTTCAAATTAAATACAGGGTTGTAGTAACAAAAACAGCATAGTACTGGCATTTTAAAAAGACACATAGATCAATGGAATAGAATAGAAGATAATAGAATCGAGACAAACCCACACAGATATAGTAATCTGATTCTTGACCAAGGTGCCAAAGACATACATTGGAGAAGATAGCCTTTTTAATAAATGCTTGTGAGAAAACTCGTTATCTAGATGTAGAAGAATGAAACTAGTTTCTTACCTCTTACCCTATACAAAAGTCAACTCAAAATGGATCAAAGATCTAGGAATTAGACCAGAAACTATGCAATTTCTTGAAGAAAACATAGGGTCAATAGTCCAACATATAGGTATAGGTAGCAATTTTCTCAACATGACTACTTGGAGCTCAAGGAATAATGCCAAGAATTAATGAATGAGATGCATCAAACTAAAAGTCTTCTGCATAGCAAAGGAAACAATTAAAATGTGAAGAGAGAACCTAGAGAACGGGAGAAAATCTTTGCTTTTCTGACAGAATATACAAAAAACTCAAAAAGCTTAACACCAAAAAAAGACCCAATTAATAAATGGCCGATGAATTAAACAGACACTTCTCAAAAGAGAAAATACAATTGTTTAACATCTTTAGCAATTGTGGAAATGCAAATTAAAACTACACTGCAATTTCTTCTCACTCTAGTTAGAATAGCAGTCATCAAGAATATAAATAATAGTAAATACTGGGAAGGATATGGAGAAAAAAGAACGCTTTTACATTGTTGGTTGGATTGTAAATTAGTACAACCACTATGGAGGTTCCTCAAAAGACTAGGAATAGAACTACCAGATGACCCAGCTACACCAATCCTTGGTATTTATTCTAAAGAATTAAAGTTAGCATACCATAGAGATACATATACACCCATGTTTATAGCAGCACAATTTCACAATAGCCAGACTATGAAACCAGGCTAAGTGTCCATTAACAGATGAATAGATAAAGAAAATGTGGCCTAGATAGACAATGGACTTTTATTCAGACATAAAGAAGAATTAAATTATGACATGTGCAGGAAAATGGGTAGAGCTTGATAACATTGTGTTTAAGCAAAATAAGTCAAACTTACAAAATCAAGGGGTCATATTTTTTTTTCTTATATCTGGATACTGGAAAGTAAAAAGGGAAAGAAAAATGGTGGGGGGGAAAATCTCATGAAAATTAAAGGCAGATTACTAGAGTAGAGGAAAAGGACCAGGGGGCAGGAGAAAAGGAGTGAAAGGAGAAATACTGAAAAATGATATTGGCCAAATCATATTGTTACATCAAGTGTGTATGAATACGTAACAATGAATCCCACCATTATGTAGAATTGTAATTCACCAATTAAAGTATGGGAATAAAATTAAAATAAACAAATAAAATGGACATAACAGACATCTATAGAATATTTCATCCAATAGCCACATTTCCTTTTTTTCTCAGTGTTCATGGAAACTTCTCCAATACAGACAATATTTCAGGTCACAGAACAAGTTTCAGCAAATACAAAAAAATTTATATAATCCCTTGCATTTCATCAGATCATAATGGAATGAAATTAGATGACAACTGCAGAAAAACTAAAGAAACTACATGAATACATGAAGATTGAACAATATGCTTTTGAACAATCAATGGATCATCAAAGAAATGTGGGAGAAATTTAAAAATTTCTAGAATCAAACAAAAATAGATATAGAACAGTAAAATCTCTGGGACACTATGAAGGTAGTTTTAAGAGGAAAGTTTACAGCAACAAATGCCTACATTTTAAAAATCAGAAAGATCCCAAATAAACAACCTAATGATGCATCTCAAGACCCTAGAAAAACAAGAACAAACCAATTCCAAAACCAGTAGAAGGAAGGAAATAATTATGATCAGAGCCAAAATTAATGAACAAGAGACTTTCTCTAAAAAAAAATCAATATAACAATGAATTGGTTCTTTGAAAAGATAAACAAGATTGATAAACCCTTAAACTAACCGAGAGAGAGAGAGAGAGAGAGAGAGAGAGAGAGAGAGAGAGGAAACCTAAATTAATGAAATTAGAAATCTAAAAGGAGCTATAACCACAGTATATTCTAAATCCAGAGGATCATTAGGGACTATTCTGGAAACTTACATTCCAATAAATTAGAAAATCTAGAAGAAATGGACAAATTTCTAGACACAACCAAAATTGAACCAAGAGGATATAGAAAACCTAAACAGACCAATAACAGTATGAGATTAAAGCTGCAATAAGCTTTCCAACAAAGAAAAGCCCAGGACCAGATGAATACTCGTTGAATTCTACCAAACCTCTAAAGAGTTAATTCCAATGCTCCTCAAATTATCCCCTGGAATACAAAGGGGATGATCACTCCCAAATGTATTCTACAAATCCTGTATCATCCACATATCGAAACCAGATAAGGACACATCAAGGAAATCCCTGATGAACAAAGATGCAAAAAAATCCTTAATAAAATATTAACAATCCATTGTCAAAACACATTAAGAAGATATACATCATGATCAAGTTTGTCTTATTCCAGAGATAAACTATAAACAACAATCCTAAAATTCATATGGAAGAATAAGAGGACCAGAAGAGCCAAAACAAGCAGTAAGTGCAGTGCTAGAAGCACCACGATCCCAATCCCAAATCCTATGACAGAGCTATAGTCACAAAACAGCGTGGTAATGGCATAAAAACTGACAAGTAGACCCATGGAATAGAAGACACAGAGACAAACCCACATGGTTACAGTTATCTGATGCTTGACAAAGACACCAAAAACGTATGTTGGAGAAAAGATAGCCTTTTTAACAAACAGTGCTGGGGAAACTGCATATTCATATATAAAAGATTGGAACTAGATCCCTATCATTCACTCTGAAGCAAAGTCAACTCAAAATGGATCAAAGACCTAGGAATAAAACCAGAAACTTTAAAACTGCTGGAAGAAAACATAAGATCAGCATGACAACCTGTAGATGCCAATAATGACTTCCTCAATAGAACTCCTAAAGCTTAGGAAATTATGCCAAGAGTTAATAAATGGGATGGTATCAAATTAAAAAGCTTCTGCATAGCAAAGGAAACAACTAAGAACATGAAGAGACAGCCTATAGAATGGAAGAAAATTTTTTTGCCAGCTACATTCCAGATAGAGTATTAATATCCAGAATATATGAAGAACTAAAAAAAATTAATACAAAAAACCCCCCAAATTTCCCACTGAATAAATGGGAAAATGAAATAAAGACATTTCCCAAAAGAAGAAATACAAATGGACAATGAAAAAGTGTTCAACATCCTTAGCAATCAGAGAAATGCAAATCAAAACTATACTGAGATTTCAACTAACTCCTGTTAGAATGACTATCGTCAATAATACAAATAATGATAAATGATGGCAAGGATGCAGAGAAAAGGGAACATTTATACACTATTGGTGTGACTATAAATTAGTCCAACCACTATGGAATTCAGGATGGTAATTTCCTCAAAACACTAGGAATGAGACCATCATATGATCAAGCTATACCACACCTCAGTATTTCTCCAAAAGAACCAAAATCAGCATAGTCATAATATATGAATACCCATGTTTTATGGCAGCACAATTCACAATTGCCAAGTTATGTAACCAATCTAGGTGCCCATCAACAGATGAATGAATAAAGAAAATGTGGTGTATGTATATACAATTGAATTTTATGTAGTCATTAAGAAGAATGAAAGTACATTATTTCCAGGAAAATGGATGGAACTGGAGAAGAAAGATCATGTTGAGTGTAAAATACCAGGCTCAAAAAGTCAAGGGTCATATGTTTTCTCTCATATATGGAAACCAAAAAGAGAGAGGGGAAAAAAAAAAGGTTGGGGGTGGGCAGGGGAGGATTTCAAGAAAAAGAGACGGGAGACCAGTAGTTGGGGGAAGGGAGGGAAAGGGAGGTATTAGGTGGTGTAATTGACCAAATTTTGTTATGTGCATGTATGAATATATATAACAACAAACCCCAGTGTTTTTATAATTATAATATACCAAAAGATAATAAATAGCATCTATGCCAAAAAGTGGGGGGAAAATGTGAGAAGCAGTATCACTTGGTAAGAAATTCAAAGCATTAAATGCTTTTTTAGAAAAGAAGAAAGATTCCAGAGGCTGAGGCAGAAGGATCCCAAGTTCAAGGCCAGCCTCAGCAACTCAGACCATAAACCACTGAGCAAGACTCTGTCTCAGATTTTTAAAAAAGTCAGGGAGGCACTAAGGATGTGGCTCAGCGGTAAAGCACCCCTAGGTTGAAGAAAAGGAGGAGGAGGAGGAGGAGGAGGAGGAGGAGGAGGAGGAGGAGGAGGAGGAGGAGGAATAATCTATGCTTCCACCTTAACAAACAACGTGGGGAAAAAGGAAAGTAAATTAGACCCCAAAGTAAGCAGACAAGAGAAAATAAGAAAGAGCAAAACTCAAAACAAATAAAAAAATTCACTGAGAATGATTATTGTTCTTTGAAATGATCCATAAGATTAAGAAAACTCTAGTCATTTGACTAATGACAAACGGAAGAAAAATTTTATGAATATGAGAAATGAAAGGGAGACATCACTATAGGAACTACAGAAATTAGAAGCATAAAACAAGAAACTTATGAGCAACTTTATGTGCTTACATTGGAGGACTTATATGGAATGGACCTGCAGGATGCAAACTAATAAAACTCACTATCATCCTGATAACCTGAATACCCTATGTTGCTTAAGAAAAGTAAAGTTATTGTTAAAAGTCTTTTTATGAAGAAAATGCCAGCTCAACTAGCTTTACTGATGAATTCTACCATATACCAAGGAAGAGAAAACACTAATAATACACAAACTTTTCTAGAAAACAGAAAGAAAAACTTCTCAACTCATCTTTTAGGCTAGAAATACTCTGATAGCCCAAGAATTTGCAAAAAAAACTACAGATCAACATCCCTTATGAACATAGAGACAAAAATCCGTAAGAAAACATTAGCAAATACAAAGTATAAATATATAAAAAGAATAATACATCATGACCAAGATGGGTTTATACTGGGAACTTAAGGCCAGTGCCACATTTAAAAATTAATCAGGCTAGGCTTGCTGACACATGCCTGAGATCCCAATAAATCTGGAAGCTGAAGCAGGAGTATTGCAGGTTCAAGGCCAGCCTTGGTAATTTAGTGAGGCCCTTTCTCAAAATTTAAAAAAATTAAAAGGGCTGAGGGTGTAGCTCAATGATAGTAAAGTAGGCCAAAGACCCCCCCACCCAGAAGACCCCTGCCTAACTAAGCTTCTTCAGAGACCTTCAAAAATTCTGTTTAAAATAATTGTTCTTAGATTATCAGCAGAAATTTCTACAACAGAGTTTTCAGGTGGAGGGTGTGTTTGCAGAGACAGAGTGTGATAAGGGACTGCAGAGCCAGCTGGTGGGAAGAAAGGGGAAGAGCATTCTCCCTTTCTTGGACACTGATTTTCACAGAGAGTGTCCTTGGTCTGAATTGGGTGCCCAGAACAGTAAAAACGTTGCTTTTGTGTGGACTTCTACAGATTATCAACCTCTGAGCCCCTCCCCTTTCACACTGGGTATAAAGTTACAAACTTTCTGACCTTAGAGTTCAGAGGAGTGATTTGATAGAGGCAAAAAGTCCCCCTTCTGAACCTGGCTGTAGTCAATAAACCTGCTCCCTGTTATTCCTCAGTGTCCAATCTTGTCTGTCCAGCCTGTCTGTCCTACTTCAGTAGAGCACCCTGTGATCATTCCTCAGTACCATCCCCCACACACACAAAAAAATCAATCAGTATAGTCGACTATAGCAACAGTCTAAAGAAAAAAAAAATTAGCCAAGCATGATGGCGCATGACTATAATCTCAGTGGCTCCAGAGGCTGAGGCCTCAGGAGGATCACCAATTCAAAGCCAGCCTTAGCAACTTAGTGAGGCCCTCAGCAACTCAGCAAGACCCTGTCTCTAAATAAAATATTTTTTAAAAAGGGGGCTGGGGATGTCACTTAGTGGTTAAGTCCCTCTGGATTCATTCCCTGGTACCCAAAAAAAAAAAAAAAAAAAAAAAATATATATATATATATATATATATATATATATATATATATATATATATATGATCCAATTAACAGGCACAGGACAATTTTTGGCAAAATTCAACATCCATTCATGATAAAAAGCTCTCAGTATAATAGAAATAGAAGGAAACTGCATCAATCTGATAAGGGGCATCTATGAGAAACCTGCAGCTAACCTTTTATACACAGAAAAGACTGAATATTTTCCCTATAATGTCAGGAGCAAGACAAAGATGTCCACTCACACTATTCCTATTCAATAGCATATGGAAAGTCCTAGCTATGAAATTGTCAATAAAAAGAAATAAAAGCCATACAAACTAAAATATAGAAATTAAACTGTCCCTATTTTCAGATGACATGATTGTCTACCTAGGAAATTTTTAAAAATCTATGAACAAGGGCTGGGGTTGTAGCTCAGCCTCAGGTAGAATGCTTGCCCTGGGTTGGATCCTCATCACCACATTAAAAAAAAAAAAAAAAAAAAAAACTATGAACAAGCTCTAGAAAAGCAAGTGAGTTCAGAACAAAGCACAAATCCAACCTGCAAAAATCAATGTATTTCCACATTCTTACAATGAATAATTGATTAGAAACCAAAAATTTAAAAGGAGTATAATTTCCAATAGCTAGAAAAAATATTTAAGTAAAAATGAAACAAAATACATGAAGGATATATATGCCAATAATTACAAACCACTGAAACAAATCAAAGATCTAAATACTGGTAAGACATATTATGCTCATGAATTGGAATATTCAGTATAGTTATCTATTTTCTCTAAATCTACAGATTTTTTACAATCCCAATTTAAATTTCAGCAGGATTTTTTAGACACTTTTAAAATAGTCTTATTGTATTTGTTTATACTGTTATTTTATTTGTTTAAGTTTATGTGGTGTTAAGGATTGAACCTAGTGCCTCACGCATGCTAGGCAAGTGCTCTATCACTGAGCTACAGCCCCAGCTCCTCAGCAGGATTTTTTTTACATGTATAGAAAAGTAGATGTTAAAATTCATATGGAAAGGCAAAGATATTAGGATAGCCAAATAACATTGGAGTTTCATTTCTTTGGGATGGAACCCCTGAAATTAAACTCAAAAGAGACTGAGGCCCAGGTCAGAGTGCCAATTTACTAGTTTCCACTGGGAAATGTAACCCCAGGGACCTAGTACCCTCCCACCTGCTGATCCCTTCTTGTGGTTCTATTTACATTGCAAATCCCATTCCACTCAGCAGGTGCTGGATGAACCTGTAATGAAGTCAAGGGTGTGAGTGTGACCATCTCAGGTGCTGGTATCACCAGGCTGTGGCAGCCAGATGCTGATTGTAAGTAAGACATAAATAAAATTTTAACACTTGCTTAGTAGCAAGGATTTTTTTAATACATTATGCTAAATCAAAACAATTTTTACTGATTTTGTTTTTCACGCATACTTTCCTCCCTCCTTCTATTAATTTCTTCTTGTCTAGATCATTCTCAACAGTACACAACATGTAGTAATAAAAATTCAACACACACATAAACATACCCTTAATTTCACATTCTTTCTAGTTACCAAGCAACTCTTGCTTTCCTTTACAGCAAAATTTATTTAAAGTATTGTCTATCTATGCTCATCTGCCCTACTTTTTCACTTTCTACTGTCTGTGGAACCTCCTCCAATCAGGCTTTTTCCCCATGGCTCTCACTGAAAAGACTTTGTTAGTGACACAAATGGCCATTATCTTACTAAAGCCAGTGGTCATTTTCTATCTTCATCCTACTTGACCTTTTATTAACATTTAACACAGTTGACAATTCCCTTTGTTTTAAAACACCTTTTTCTTGAAGTTTCTGGAATACCATACTCTCATTTTCCCTCAAACTCAACATGGACACTTCTTGATTTTCTCTGCTGGCTCATCTTCCTCTACAAGACCCCTGGATGTTGAAGTGTTGGTTTTATCTGGCCACATTGCTGCAGTCAAGCTAGTGAGTGACTCTCAAGTTCCTGTTTCTTGCTGAGACCTACATTCTGATTTCTAACCAGTATATGCAACTCCTTTCCTGACATTTCTGTGTAATAGACACCTTAAACACCTTATAGCCAAATATGAAGTATTAATTCCCCATGTGTGTGTGCATGCGTGCACACACACACACACACACACACACACACACACAAATTCATAATCCTCAGGCTTTACATTGTCGTTAAATTGCATCAGTCATCTAATTCTAATGCCAATAGTAACCTGGGGTTTTTCCTTCATTCTTTATTTTACTTTTATTCTCAACAATGTATCAGAACATGTGTTTCCAAAGTATGTTCACAAGATCTCATCAAATCCAAGATTGTTAAAAACACAGTCTAAGCCCCAACTATGTCTAGCTTGGGCTACCACAATGGCCTCCTAACAGTCTCTTTTCTACTCTTGCTCCCCTAAAGTCCGTCTTTGATCAAGCAATTGGAATGATCATGCATATATATACAAGGCTCAAAGTTGTTTGAAAATTGAATGTTTTTATATTTATTAGAGTTCATGGTGCTATATTAGACTCCTAAAAGCCATCAGAAAATTAGCTCTTTTGAAATCAGTTCACATAATAAGAATGGCAAGAATTGGACATTTATAGATATATAGATAATAAAACTCTGCACCAGTTCTTGGTAATTTACTTTCAGTGTATTTTGCAAATCAACACAGTATTGTGTAGATGCTTCACTATATAAAATAAATGGAAGGCATGATGAGAAGATGTTCAATATCATTACTCAATAGGAAACTGTGAATTAAAATCACAAGATACCGTTACACACCTATTAGAATCATTAAAACTAAAAGGACTGATTATACCAAGGGTTGCCAGCACTATTCTACACTGTATCAGAAATGAAAATGGTGCCAACATCTTGGAGAACAGTTTGAAATTTTTAAAAAGTTAAATATATACTGTCTTAATCTGTTCTGCCGCTAGAACAAAATGCCTCACACTGTAATTTATTTTTAAAAATTTTAACTATTATGGAAGCTGAAAGCCATGATCAAGGAGCCTACAGGTTCTGTTTCTGGTGAGAGTTGTGTCTGCTTCTAAGATGATGCATTGTGGCTGCATCCTCTGTAAGGGACAAGCACCATGTCCTTGTTACCGTGAAAGGAAAAACAACTTCCTCATAATTTTATGAGTTCATTAATACCATTCATGAAGGCTCGGCCTTCATTACCTAATCACCTCCCCCAAATCCCTACCTTCTAATAATATCATCCTAGTGATTAGGTTTCAACCTAAGAATTTGTTACTCTCCCAACTACCCACCTGAACCTCTGCTAGAGATAGCCTACATTTCTTACTGTCAAATGGGCTCTGGGACCATTCCTTAGTGCTCTGCATTTGTTAGTAATGTTTCGTCCCACCTGAAATAGTCTTTTGCCACTTTTAGGCCAAACTCCAATGTTGCTATCCCAAAAAACTTCTTTGACTACATTGATCCCATTTGAGTATTTTCCACATTCTAAGGTTATTTTTGACTTCTGAACCTCAAAAATGAGTACATGAAATGATTTGAAATACAGCATTAGCTTTTGCTTCATGTGAATTAGTCTTATCTTTGAAATTGTATATTTAACTGTCTTGAAAGCAAAATGAGAATATGCCTCAAATATCTTTGAACTCTGGCCACTATCCAGGCTAGAGATAAGCACATTGAGTATTTGCCACACCAGAAGAATGCAAGCCTGGATACTGTAATAAAGGACAGATTCTTTAGAGATTTTGGACCCAAGAATTTGAAACCATTTTTGCCAGGACCAAGGGTCTCAAGGAGATTCAGAAATCCTTGACATTAGAGAAATATTACAATATTCAAGGAGGTCAAGCTGGTAATATAAATATGTAAATTAATGGGTACAGTGTAATTCCTGACAGTGCTTTAGAAAACTCCTGCTCTATTTTAAGATTTCTAAAATCCAAGTCAAACAATAAAGAATCCTCCTAGCAAACACCATATATCCAGAGTCAAGGAGATACAACAACAAAGATGTTGGCCACTTCCATCTATGCTGTGCCCATAGATGGAAGTGGCCATTGGCCCACTTTTCTCTATAGGCTTTCATCTCCCTGAGCAGAAATAGCTGGGCAGAAACAGTTCTGGAAAACCAAGCCTTGGATAGAGTTCCAAAAGCAAGCCACATTAATGTGTCTGCATGGAAGGCAATGTTTGCAATCCCCCCACCCTACACACACACACACACACACACACACACACACACACACACACACACACAAGGGCCTCCCTTCCTTCCTCCCACAATGTCATTTAAAGATACAGCGAACCCTGCCTTTCATCAGCCATGGTCTCCTCTCCTTGCACTTCTGATTTCTTGTCACCCATTGCCAGAAATATCAAAGCTCTCCATTTGCAAGCCATAACCACTCGCTCACCTCCCTAAACTCCTGTGCACTTCTCAGTTATATTTCCAGGGAAGTGGGGAGTTGGTGAAGTTCCTCCATCCCAGCCACTCTTCCTCCACTCTTCCTTCCCTCCCCTGTGTCACAAAAGCACTCAGTTTTCTGAGGACAGGTGACCAAACATTTGTTGTGAAAGGAGTGAGCCGAGCCAGCAGCCTGTTGTGGGGAATGGAGAATGAAGAGAAAGTGGGAAATAGGCATGTGCGTGTGGCACCTCTAGACGCAGGCTCTGCAACCTTCACAGAGGAGCAGACGCCTTCACCTACAGACTGAACCACCACATGAGCCTCCCTTGTGAAACAGGAGGGCTTTGTGATGCAGTCTGCAGCCTGGTTCTGTCCTCTGTGAGGCGGACATGACAAGGGTGAAGCACTGGGAGTCATTTGGCACTAAGCCCCTGAACGCCTAGATATGGAGATGGTTGGTCTCCTCATGCTAAAGAAGCTTAGGCCATGTTGACCTTTACTTTTGTTCTGTGGGACTTTGGACAGTTCTTATATACATATGGCTTCATTTTCATCATTATCTTAATTATCTGGCAGATTAGACGGAGTTACTGTGGATTGAAGCTCGAGCCTACAAGAAGCTGCTGCCGGGTAGGGAAACGCTGTGACCACAATTGAACTAGTTTAAGCTTTCAAGGTCCAGGGTCACACCTTATGACCTCACTACCCCTCCCTACCAAATTTAATACCATACCTTCAGGTACTTTTATATAGTCCTTTTTTCCTCAGAGGCTAAAAGCATTTTTTTTTAACAAGTTCACCCCTGTACTTTACCCTAACTGAAAAGCCAACAACCTTTGATTGACTGAGTGGAGACCTGGATATGGGATCTACTTCACTGGCTCTCAGAAGATCTCCCCATATGGGGGAATTTCTGGCTTACAGTCCTTTAAATACCTCCTTCAGGGTGTACCATTCTTCCTCTTGTTTTATGCCAATTTCCATCAGAACTTCTCATAGACCTATGGGAGGTACAGAGTTTGGAAAAGAGTTAAAGAGAATCAGAAATAGCAGGAGAAAATGTTGAGGTGGAAAAAAAAAGATGAAGTATAGGTAAAGGAAATGTGGAAGAGTATATAAAATGCAGACAAATACATAGAAAAGGATAGGAAATGTATGTAAGCTTTGTCTCATTTTGGACATGAAAAAAGAAAATGGTGTCCCACTTTCATTCTAATGTTTTTGTCTTCAAGCGTCACCGAAAAGTCAGGCAAAGGGCTAGAGATGCAGCATCAAGAGGTAAAGTCCTAAATTCTTCTCTGACTCCCTTCCACTGTGGGCTAGCTTCCCATGTGGTAGTTGTCCCTCTATGACCCCTGGTGTCAGGAAACAGGTATTCTAACCACTGTAGTCTCCAACTACCCAAATTGGCAACTTTCACAGAGGAATTCTGTGGGTAGGAAATCAGAACCTGGGAATGTTTGAAAATTGTCTACCTCATTCCCTGGAGAATAAAGAATTGAGGAAGTAAAACAGATGCCCTTAATGGTCATTTGCTAGTTTTAAAATCCTTTGTTGTAACACTTCATCTCTCAGTCTTGTCCTCCATAAAACCATCTGAAGACCCTCCCTCACAGTGAGGTTGTGAAGGTCAGATGATAATAGGAGCAGGAGAGCAAGTCATGAATGATCCGATTTGCATTGAAGTGTCTTAGAGCATTGAACAGTTGAATTTTTCAGTCCCCTCTCGCTGAGAGTCAAAGGGCTCCAGCTTCTTAGAGAATGTCCCTGAAGTACAAACATGACATAAAACTGTCCTGGTTCCTCAGCTCGAAGATTTTGCCAAGAAGAAGCTGAGAAGCCGCGGAAGCTGCTCTCTGTCATGAAAAGGTGATCTCTTGCTCTTTGCAATCTTTCAACTCCCAGCCTGCCTTGTGGTGGTCTCTCAGCCTGGGCTGGAGCAGAAATGAGGAGAGGAATAATGACTGGGAGGAGACAGATAGGATGGAGGCTGGTTCCCTGGTTGAGAGGTTTGCAAGGGAAGACAGTAGTTCAAACACCTCAAGAGGGAAGAGACACCCTAGCACATTGCTGAATAGGGTCACAGTAGTTCTACAAGATTTGATCAGTAAATAAAAAACACTACATGGGATTACACTCAGCCAGGACACAATTATCCCATTAAGAGAATGGGTATTGCACAAAGCTCTCCTCTTTCTCATGTTCTTTTTAGAGTTACACATGTTCAAGGGAAGATTCCTGGGTCTTCCTAGACCCTGCTGACATTTCCTCCTCTGGTCTGTCTTCAGGAAGGACAATTCCTGGGACCCCTCATCCAGGAGCCTATGATCTTCTTAAAATTTCTAGAGAATGAGACTGATAATCAACAGAGGCTGGGTACAGCAGCACAGAGATCCCATAAGGGATTCATTCTCAGAATGATAAGTTCCCATAAGGAACTCACTTTTCATAGCATAGGCCCCACTCTTATAGGACTCAGGGATGGAGGCAGAAATCCTCAGCCCACAATTCTTGCAGAGGTAGATGTCACTCTATTAATGATTGCCATGATTTCCTTCCCAGCCACAGCTGGCTTCCCCAGAAGGAAAGCGTGCGGCAGCTTCTGTGTGCAGATCCCTACTGCCAAATCTGCAATGGTGTGGCTCTGGAGATTCAGCAATTGCTGGAGGACGAGAACAACCAGATCTCCCCCACATTTCTGGGGCCATCACAGGGTTCTTCCTGCTTAGAGATGTTGTCCATGTCAAGTATGTCTTTTGAGCAGAATCTGGAGCGCCATTCCCAGCACTCCAGAGACCTTTCAGGGACATCTGTCACCCCAGCACTAACAACTGAAGAAATCAGTATTCAAGAATACTGGACTGATCACCTCCCACTAGGACAGGAATTTCAACTGGTAGAGATGCCTGTAGGTCCACAGACTATGGTTTCTTCAAGGCTTGAGTTGTCTGTGGTTCCAGGGAATGAGCAGGAGATGAGACAGAACAACCCCAATTTTGTCCAGGGGAACCAAGGCCAGCAGTCCTTGAACACTCAGGTCACTTTTGTGCCCCTAACCCAAGAGCTCACAACCTTGGCACAACCTTTGGCCTTGCATATAGTCCCCTATGCACATCTGCCATTCTTTAGTCCTGAAGTCCTGAGGCTTCTTGAAGTACATGTAAAAAAATGGATGCATTTCCAGAGGTGGGGGCTCCCCAGGCGAGTGGAGGAATCCCTGAGGCAGCTTATGCCAAACCCACCAATGTATTGCCAGTCTGAAAATAACCAACCAGTTTCTTTAATCCAAAATAATACTTCTCAGATCTGTGTCCATAGATTTGGGACTATTTCTCACCAGACCTGGTGCTCATATGTGGCTGGCCAACCCACTCAGACCTTCTGGGTTTCTGAATGGTCCCTTATAGATTCAGAACAAAGACACCACTGCCAGAAAATCCCAAAACCTGTGGCTTTAGCCTTGCCATCTCCAGCCCTTAAAGACCTAAATGACCTCTATTCACTGCCAAGTGGTCAGGCGAATAACTCACAGAGCAAATATAACCAGCTCTTCTGTGGCCTCCCTACTCTGCATAGTGAATCCCTGGTGGCCACTTTCTTGGACTCTAAAGGCCTCTCCAGGAACAAGAGTATGCCCAGGTCCCCCTTGAATGGTTCTCTTCTCTTCAATGAGCTCCATCCCCTGCTGTCCAAAACTCCACCTGAGTCAGCCCCAACCTCAGCCCCAGGCTCACACCCAACCCCCCTAAATTGCATGTCTCCCTCTAAGAATCAAGTCAGTGTCCCATTTCTGACTACAGCAGAGTGTGAAGCCTTGGAATGGCACTTGCTGCAGAAGCAACTCCAGCTTCAATGGGGCCTGCCAGCAGTCTTCCAGAGATCTCAGCATGCCCCAAGCCCCATGCATTATGAACCATGTGACAAAATCCAACCCCCTGAGACCATGAAGACCTCCTGTCCAGGAAAGTCCTCCTCAGTCCTCACCAGGGAACTGCTCTTCTTCCCAGAGCATGCCCGTAGGCTGCTGGAATTCCATCTCCAGAAGCAGTTGATTCACCATCGCTGGGGCCTGCCCCCAAAGATTCAGCAGTCCATCCAGTTGCTCCTTTCCTCCGATGACCAGCAGACCCTGTCCTGGAGCAGTACAGCCCTACCCAGGGTGAGCATGCCCCCGCTTGCAACCCTTGACGACAATGAGGCTGGTGTCCTATTCTCATCCATGGTAGCCCAAATGCCCACCCCCATGCCACACTTGTTTGCCCAGGCCAAGGAAATACTGCAGAGCCACATCGACTCCAAATGTGGACAGATCCATCAGGGCCAGGTCCCTGCCTGTGTATTCAGCTCCTGGGAATGCAGAATTCCTGGAGGCCTGGCAGTGGCTCCCTTCCCTTGCATTCCACAAAGCCAGCACCCAGAACTACAGGCAGCAAGTGAACCTGACCCTCAGCCCAAAGTTATGCCCTGGATACCAGTGGCCCTTGATCATCATCAGCAGCAGGCCTTACCAAGTGCTGACACTGAACACCCTAAGCTGCCCCAAGTCCTGTCTGATACAGCCATTGAAAAACTGGAAACCATGCTGCGGCACAAGTATCTGGTCTTCCTGTCAGGCCTGCCTGCTCTGTACTGTGTGGCCCTCTCTAGGGCCATGGCTCCAGCAATCTGTAGTCAACCTGTAATCACAGAGATGGTGTCTGGGCCTGTGGAAATCCCAGAGGAGCCTGCAACTCCTCCATTGACTCAGATGATCTCATCTGAAGACCCTTGCAGGAGAATTGAATCATGCTTTCAAGATGACGATGAGACTTGGACAGACAATACAGAGGAGTTCCAGCCTAAAGTTCGGGTGGAAGAAATGACAGAGATGGTACCTCCAGAGAGCCAGACTCTTCCTGCTATCCCCTCCTCATCCAAGACACACATCTTGGCCAAACTAAATTTCCACCTGAGAAAAAAGGTCATAGAGATACACCTGGGAATTTCCATAAGGATAAGGGAGAACAGGGAACCAACTGAAGGACTCACAGAGAACAAATCTACACAGGAGTCTCTTAGGAGTCTAAGCACTCCAGAAAGCACAGTAGTCCAGGAACTGTCCATCACACCAGAGCCGCCTCCTGCCCCAGACTCAGAATGGATCCCCCTTAAAGAACAGCTGGCCACTGAGTTGAAGGCAGTACAGCACAACCTAAAGTCACTTAGTTCCAAACCAGTGCCCCACGGATCACCCCCCCGGTCTTCCAAGATTTCACAACTCAATGCGAACATGACCGAGGCCCAGATACTTTGCGTTCAGGTGGAGGCCAGTGTGAACAACCCCATCCTGGAGGAACCCTGGATCCCTGAGCCCCAAAATCCTGACAAGATCAAGGACTCAGCCCAAGTCCTGGCATTGACAGAAAAGAAAGAGGACCCAGGGAAACCCAAGGCAGCAGGGGACCTTGGAGAAGGGGATGCAGGGCTTGGGATCTCCTCAGTCAGTGAAGAAAGACACCCTGCTGAAGATCAGAGGCCAGAAACAATGAATAGGACATCCCGAGGCTCCTGGCGATGGAACCAGAGCTTTCTTCTTGAGGATCCCTGTCCACCTAGCCACCAGCATCACCCTCAGCTGCAGTCCCCAGAGCCACCCCCAGCAGTCCCTGGGGGGAAAGAATCTGAGCCTGACAGGCAAGACAGTCCAAGCAAGCCACATGTCATCCCTGAGCCCACAAGGAACCCTAAGAATGCCCAGCCCGTGGTGCCCCGCGTTTCCCAGGACAAGTCTTTCCTCCCCCAGAAAATTCAGGGTAAACCTTTGCAGGGCCAAACTCTGCAGAGTCAGGTCTTGCAGGGGAAGGCAATGCCAGCCCATTCTCACAAGAAGCCCATGGTTCCAGAGACTGGCTTGAGAAATAAAATAAAATCCTTTCTGCACTGCATTACCCCTGAGAAGAAAGGCAAAGGGCACGTAGAGTCCATGTTCTCCAAAGCTGGGAAAGTGTCCAAAACCAGAAAAGAAAATGTTGAAAAGAGCCTCATTCCAGCCAAAAGCCCCACGGGGAGAACTAAGACAGAGAAGCCAAGTGGGCACCCCAAGGACCGTTCAGCCTCCCCTAAGAAGCCAGTGGGCCTGACCTACTTAGATGCCAAGGCCCGTTCAGCCTCCCCTAAGAAGCCAGCAGGCCTGACCTTCTTAGATGCCAAGGCCCGTTCAGCCTCCCCTGAGAAGCCAGTAGGCCCAGCTGCCTTAAATGGTCCCCATTCCCCAGACAGTAAGCTCCGGCTACGCTCCCGACAGCATGGCTCTGCCTCAACCCTGGGCCATCCCCGCCACTGCCCTCGGCACTGTCCTCGAGTGGCTTGTGCCTCCCATCCAGGGAGCCTCCCCTAGCTCCTGGCCCTCAGCTCTGAAACATTGTCCTGCGCCAGAGAACTCCCAAAGCAATGAGGAAGTGTTTCGAGGCTCCCCAACCTGGGCATTCCCTGAAGAGCGCTGCTATTTTCATTTCCTTTGATGAACAGGTGTAGCAGAGCACCACCTGAAATAATAGTCTATATCTCAAAACAAAGAGTTGTCTCTTTCCTCCTTATCACACTGTAGTTTGTTAAGAGAAGGCATGAGGGAGGCTAAGACAACCTTCCTATGTAGGCAAGGAGCTTTAACCTACATTTCAGATGAGTCATTTTAAAGAAATGCCAGAATGTTCCCTTATTGAGGGATTGTTTTTGTGTTTATCCAAAGCACATAGCTAATATGATAAATATCTAAACTAAATGATAGAAACTCCCTTGTAGGCATTGGGAAGATCATTCTAGAGAAACCATTCTGGGAGCTTGCTATAACTCTGTTGCCTATCTCTCATACCACTGCCTAAGGAGTGTGGGATGGCTCCCTCCTGGAGTGAGATCCCAGTAGAAAAACAGAGCGGCTTGTCTCCCTCCCTTCAGGGAACCTGGAAGGAGGAGCATGAAGTTGGAGGTCTGTGTACCTGGGACAAATCTGACATGTTCCTGATCTTGGAGCATGATAAGGGACAAAATTCAATTTGCTTGGTACTAAAACAAACTTAAAGCCAGGAGGCAAAGGCAATGCCAGAGTTCTCAGGTAGAGAGGGAGTAAATACTGAGCATGGGTCTCCTTGGCCTTAGTGTGATGAAGGAATGAGCACTTAAGTTTCTGGGAAAGAATCACAGTTTTCCAAACATATTTGAGCTTATCAAGTTACTGCCAGCAGTTTATATCCATCTCTAGTACTGTGTCCTATTTCTACACTACCTACACCTGGAGTCTCCCATCCTTACTACCTGAGTATACTTTCATGGTAAGTAATTGTGCTGAAATCAACTAAATCCCTCCCAGGATCTGCATGGTAACTTCCCCTCAGAGGATGACTCCTGTAGTTTTCCCCTACCAAGGACTGTACTAAGTAAGTATAATAGCTCCAGTCCTTGATTCCTGCCATCCCTTCCTTCCATCTCTTCATTATGTCCCATTGCATTTCAGAAAGCACCAAAAACATTCATCTTGATAGTCAAAAGAAGGCTCTTAAGGTTTTTAGAAAGTGTCCAGTCTATTAACCAGCCATAAAAAGTGATCATAAAAATCTAAGCGTTTAATGCTACACATGAGTCTCTACAACCAAATGAAAACCTTTGCCTCTCTTGCTCGGAATATCCAATATTTTGCTATTTCAGGGAAATATATATTTAATCATTAATGAAATATGTGCAATTATCTAAAATTTTTTTAATGAAATGGAGAAATCCAAGATGGAACTGAGAAGCAAGCGCTGAGGTCTGTAAACAACTACAAAGAAAGGTAAGCCCCATCAAACTATGTCCTAGCCACATTCTCCCCATAAAATGAAACCCCTCCTATAAATCTGTTTAGAAGGCCTCTTGTACAGTTTGCTATACTGAGATAGAGCTCTTTCCTGCTAGCTATTTAGTCCAGACTGCACTCCCACCCTCACAACCCCATCACTGAGTGGATGATCTCCCACCAAAAGTAGCCTCAGTAACCTTGGACATGCAGTTGGAACACTTTTTTAAAAAAACAGCAAATTAAAACAATAAATCAGACTCATTCTCGGGATTTTTATTGAACCCCTCTATGAGCTTTGGCTTATTGGCTTCCTCAGGAAACTTTTTTAATTGCCCCAAACACTTGCCCTTTAGTTTTGGCCTCTTGGAGTGGTGAGCAAATGAAATGGGGTTAGAGCACTGCCATTAATGTTGAATCAAAATAGGCTTATTTCATAAGCATTGTAAATATCTGGTAAGTATCAGTGATACTCTTAGAATTGTTATCTGCTAGGCTGATACTTTCAAAGACAACCATTCCAGCTCACAAGAGGACAAAAACAAAATTAAAAAAAACAGCTGCTGGTGTCCCTTTAAATGACTGGAAGCCTGCCTCTAGAATTGCTTTATTTTTTTTCCCCAAACAAGGTCCTCAGAGAAACAAGAGACTCAGAAGGAAGCAAAGTCATCCAATCACCCAGCTTCACCCTCTCTGGAGACCTAGAAGTGACCTTTGCTGATTTTAATATTGTTATCTGTCCAGGGGCTTTCTAGTCTGCCATTTTATTCAACACAGTTTAGATGAATTTAACAAGGACTTAGACTTTATACTTTTGCTGTGAATGTCCCATGGGTGGTTAAAATTAGGATCAGGGACTTAGCATCTCTGCCTCTTGCATGCTTCCCCTTGACTCTGAGTCACCTTGAATTCCATGAGCAATAGGTGTGATTGATAAACTTCTTGTAGCAGTTGGAAAGCTTCATGGTGACCATCATACTCAAATTCCCTCTAAACTTTGAGGAGAGTGTCCCCTGTCTTTCCTTCTCTAGTTACCTGGTTGGAGCAGGCATTGGTTCCCTGGAAGGAAAAGAGAAACACCTAGCTTCTTAAGGAGGCCATGGCAGAACGGCATAGCCCAGGACTATACTTGCTCCCCAAAGTAAAAGATTTGGGTCATTTTCTTCCCTTAGGAAGAAATCTTCTGGCTGAAGTGGCCAGAAAATAATTTCAGAGGAAGATGACAAACATGAACAAAGAACAGAGGGTGAAAAATACAGCACAAGGAAAACATTACAAAATCCTTGAGTGTTTTTATAATTTTCAGGCCAAATGTCTGGACCCCTTGGGAAGGATGCAGATTTTAAGGTCAAAGTCACAAGAATGGAATGTGGAAAATAATAATCAGGGTTAGAATTCTCTGACATCTGTTAAGTTACTTGATATTTCGGAGCCCTGGTTTCTTCATCAGGGAAAGAGAAATAACTGTACATCTGTACCCAACCTGAATTGTTATTGATATATTGGTGATTCCCAAAGCCATTTCTCTAGCCCAGTCTTTCCCCTGAGCAACAAACAGTACAGTCAACAGCTGGGGAGAAACTCTATCTTGCTCCAAAGAAAATGCAACTTAATTCAAAATTTCCAAACATACTCCTTCCAATCAAACATCAGGAAATGGCATTGTGGTTCAGACTCTCCCAAAACAAAGATAAAGCCACGTGACACTCAGTTGCAATTCTATAATACCAAATATCCTATCAGAACAGAATATATGTTACCACAAAGGGGAGACAAAGGGGCTAACATGTAACAGGGCCAGGGGGTTAACAGAGCGTATATAAGGCAATACCCCTCTGTGCTTGAGGCTCACTCAGCCTTTGGATGTACATCCACTGGGCCGGGGCCAGCACTTAACAAACAGTGCTTCCTGCTGAATGCCCCTGTGTCCTGTCCTGCGTGCGGGAATCCCACAATAGTAGATTATACATTCCTTTTTTGCTCAGTCTGTAGAGTAAGACTGTCACCGAGTTCTAATCTTGATAACTCTTAACTTGACTCCCTCTTCTCTATTTTTATGAACTTTCCTTGAATTTCAGTTTCTCATCCTTAGCCTGCTTTAATGACTCATATAGTGTCTCATAACCCTAGGGCTTAGGAGAGTGGCTAGCACATAATAATACATTAATATTGGTTGAATCTCAAGAATGGGCTGTGAAGAAGACAAATCATTGCATCAATGTGATGAATGCTATTAGGTATAGATTGCCACAAAAGGATGAGGAGGACTCTAGATTGTCAATAATAAAAATTCTACAATTAAAATATTTGAGTACTTACTATGTTCTAGGTACTATGACAGTATAACAGTGGACAAGACACAGGCCCTGCCACAATGGAACTTATGGTCTCATGCAATAGACACTCTCCAATGTCCAAATTGTCTAAGCAACATTGACATTTGGAAGCCAATATTCATCTTTTTTTTTGAGAGAATTTTAATATTTATTTTTTAGTTCTCGGCGGACACAACATCTTTGTTTTGTATGTGGTGCTGAGGATTGAACCCGGGCCGCACGCATGCCAGGCGAGCGCGCTACCGCTTGAGCCACATCCCCAGCCCCCAATATTCATCTTAAATTATGCAAAGATAAACTCATAAATCCCTGCCCCAAATCTACCCACTCACACATAACCAAATCTGCTCCAATTGCAATATTTTCCACATCAGTTAATGATAGCATCATCTTTCTATTTGTTCAGACCAAAAACAATGATGTCATCTATAACTTTTCCCCCTAAGGGTCCATATCCAGTCCATCAGAAATCCTGTAGTATCTACCTTCAAAAACGCATTAGGAAAGGGAAGGTACTGGGGAATAGATTTTATCAAATTAGGTTATGTGCATGTTCAAATACAGTATAATGAATCCCAAAATTATGTATAATTATTATGCACCAATTTAAAAAAAACACATCCAGCCTATAACCACTTACCACACCCTCTACTGCTGTCATTACTGAAGTAGCATTATAACTAATATCTGTGTTTCATCCTGAGAGCACACTCTCAACAGTCTATCTTCCACACAGAAACATGATGTTTCTGGCTACATATAAAAAATGGGTGCAGAAGGGAAAAAATGAAGAAATCTAAGCACAGGGTACTGGGAAACTTCCACTTCAAGAAATTAGAAAATAATTTCTAATTATTGAACCAGTCAGTAAGCAGAGGAAACTGAAAAGCAGTAGCCCATGAGGTAGCAGGAAAACCAGAAGGGTGTGGTGTTCTGGAAGCCAAGACAGTATTCAAAGAGAAAATAATTTCCTGCATAAAAAGTTGTCAACAGCGTACACTTGCACATTGCTGGTGGGACTGCAAATTGCAGCCAATATGGAAAGCAGTATGGAGATTCCTTGGAAATCTGGGAATGGAACCACCATTTGACCCAGCTATCCCTCTCCCTCTCCTCGGTTTATACCCAAAGGACTTAAAAACAGCATACTACAGGGACACAGCCACATCAATGTTTATAGCAACACAATTCACAATAGCTAAACTGGGGAGCCAACCTAGATGCCCTTCAATAGATGAATGGATAAAAAAAATATGGCATGCATACATAATGAAATATTACTCAGTAGTAAAAGAGAATAAAATCATGGCATTTGCAGGTAAATGGATGGGTTAAAGAAGACGATGCTAAGTGAAGTTAGCCAATCCTAAAAATCAAATGCCGATTGTTTTCTTTGATATAGGAGGCTGATTCATAGTGGGACAGGGAGAGGGAGCATGGGAGGAATAGATGAACTCTAGATAGGGCAGAAGGGTTGGAGGGGAAGGGAGGGGGTATGGGGTTATTAATGATGGTGGAATGTGATGATCATTATTATCCAAATTACAGGTATGAAGACACGAATTGGTGTTAATATACTATATAATATAAGCATAATGAATCTCATATGTGATATGAAAAATTATGCTCTGTATGTGTAATAAGAATTGTAATGCATTCTGCTGTCATATATAAATTTAAAAAAAAATTAAAGTTGCCAACACGCCAAGTAAAATAAGGACCATCATTTATCAACTGGGAGATAATTCATGGTTTTCAGAAGAAGAGACTTGGGTGAGTTATGGAGGTAAAGATGTGACTGGAGTAAACTGAAGTGAGAATGGAAGGAAAACAGTTAGTGATTGCAGTGGTAATAATTTCTTCAAGACGTCTGTGCCACAGGGCTACAGAACAATGAATAGGTCCCTGGTAGGGTCAGGGAACCCAGAGAGGGTTTTCCTAAAAGAAGGGACATAGTATGGTGAGTGTTGGTAGAAAAGATCCAGTCAAGAGAATTAAATGTTACAGGACAGCAAGTGAGGGAAGAGCTACTGGAGCAACGCGCTGCTGTGGAGGTAAGGACACAGGACAGTGATAGTTTGGGTCTTGAATACCTTCGTTCCCACAAAGCCCATTTGTTGAAGGCTTGGTCACCAGTCTGTGGTGCCACAGGGAGGTGGTGGTGGAACTTTGAGAAGTGAGGCCAACTTGAAGGAAGTTAGATCCTTGGGGGGTGTGCCTCTGAAGGGGATATTGGGACCCCAGCCCCTTCTTGTTCCCTTCTTTCACTGCCCGGCCACCATGAGGTGAGCAACTTTACCACATACCCCTGATAATGATATGTTGCCTTATCCTGGGTCCAAGAGAAAAGGAATCCACTGATCATAGAATGAAATTTCTGAAACCCTGAGCCCATATAAACCTTCCCTCCTTATTAGTTGATTATTTCAGGTGTTTTGTCATAGAAACACAAACTACCTAATTCAGTGACTGCATATCGAAGGCAAAGCATTGGCCTGGATTAACAGCATAGGCAATTTGTTGGTGGTAGGAAGAAGGTGACATGAAAGGAGGGGGACTTTGGGGTAGAAAAGAAAGGTTTTTCCAATATATAACTGAGTGTAGGCAAAGACCCAGAGGGTCTTTGAGGAGCTAGAAAGGACCCATGGCTGCAGGTATGGAGAGGGTTATCAAAAGTCAAAACAGGAAGGCTGGTGGTGGAGAGGGATTCTGGAAGTTATCATGGAAAATATAGGGCCTAAGAAGTTGGTGGGACTCTGAAGATCTGAAAAGGTGGTTGAAATGACCAATTGTGCATATAGAGCATGTGCTCTTGGAACGCTGGGGGGAAAGGAGAGATGCCAGACCAATCTCTAAATGGATGAGGCTTCAAATTGAGCCAAGGGGCAACTTCATGCTCAGAGAGGGAACCCAGAGGATAAGAAGGGAAAGATGGGAAGCAGGAAGACAATGCAGTGGCCCTGAGTAGAGGAGAAAGATTTGTGATGGCCAGCTAATATCCCCCCAAAAGTGGCACGTCTGCATCCTTCTTCCAAACTGCCACAGAGGAGGGAAGAACTTGAGATGGGACAGGAAGTGCTGAACTTTATTATCACATTGTTTGAGGGACACAGAGAAGCTCTTGGCTCCTAAGAAAATCCAGGATAAGTCACAATTCCTTCAAACTAGGAGGAAGTGGTGGCAGGTCTTGCTTCCTCTGATAGAACCCCACTGTTTAGCACAATTGTCCCCTGTGGCGGGATACAGAAAACCCAGATGGGAAAAGCATGGATGTGCTTTCCTCCCTACCCCCTAAACAGCAATTCTGTGCCCAAAGGATGGAGGCACAGCCCCTAGTTGACTGCCAAGGAGGGAGGCACAAGGCCCAGGCCTGCTGAGCCAACACTCTCAGGTGTTTTCCTGAAGCATCCCCAGAGATCAAAGGAGGTCTTGGGACAGGCACATCCTCCCTGCCTGGTGGGAGTTGCACATAGAGACACAGAGCTGGGACAATAGAGAGAGGCCCAGAAGGAAGGGAATTCACTCAGAAGGGTCACAATGGCATTAGGTGGGAAGCCAGGTTAGTGTGCACACATCCTGGCTTAGGGTGGAGCAGGTCCTTCCCAGGGCCCCCACAGGCTCCTACCTGCCTCTGTAGTCCCATCAAGCTGGTCAACTGGTTTTTAATTTTTAGATGTACTAAACTGTGTAATGGTATCTAATTTGAATTTTAATGGTTTTCATTTGCATTTTAATATGCTGAATCTTTTCATGTGTTTTCCTTTTATTAACATAGTAAAAAATATATAACAAGATCTACCCTCTTAACACATTTCTAAGCATCTGATATAGTATCTTTAACTATTTGCACAATGTGATGCTCATGTGGCTGAACGAAGTCTCATAAGAAAGAGCTGGAGGCAGAGAATTGAGTTTCGACTGAAACCTCCTGGATCCTGAATTCTCAACAAAGCCAAGATCTAAGAGAACAGGAGCAGTCTGAGATCCACACAGTATGCTGATGAAGGATGAAGCCTGCTATCTCATAATCCTAGCACAACACCACCCTTTACCTCTCCCTCAACTCAAGAGAAGAGACATCAGAAGATGCATACATATAAGAATTTGCTACTCCAGATTTAGGGGTAGATGCTAGGAATGCATCAATGCTTGGGAACTTTGGGGTTCACCTCTACTACATTGTGATATGGTGAATGGCCTGACCTTCTAGAACCCTTTCCTTAGGCCCTCCAGAAGTCATTTCAGAACTGTCTGGAAGGAATCTCAAGCAAGGGACCACTAGCACAGGGAAGACAGTGGCCTCTCCACAATATCATTTCTGTTCAAGGCTGGGTCAAAACCAACAGGGAGTGTTAAAAAGGCTGCTTGGCTTTTTTGCCAGCTCACTGAAGCCCAGGCAGGAAGGGAAAGAACACAGGATGAGCACAAGAATAAACCCCCTGGAGATGCTGCTTCCTGCACATGCGGAAGCTGTTGGACCTCTGCTTCTCTATCATCCAACCAAAACTTAATACTTTGCCTGGACTCTGGAACCCATGGCTTAGGACAGCCCTGTCATAGAAGGAAGAACAGGAATGGTTCCTGTGTCCATTGCAAGAAGAGGAGAGATGGCGGGACAACCTTGAGTTCAATGAGGACATGAGAAGTAGGCATAACACAGGCACGTAGGGTGCTGGGGACACAAAGTGCCAGATCCTCGCCAGGTCTAACTGGGTTTGCAGAGGACTGTGCATTCCCAAACCCTCAGACAGAGAGGCCAGGACCCTGAATACTTGGTTGGGATGAAAGCATGGGGAAAAGGACTAGCCAGAGAAAGATGCTGTTTCCAGAAGGATGGGTGGGTGCTGCCAACAGGCCCCCTTCCCTTCCACGTGCCCCTCCTTCACTGTAATTTCTCTGGATCCAGGACCAGGCAAGGAGCACACTGGGGGATTTCCAGAGTGTATCACTTCCAAGGTCAGGCCCCCTACAGAGGCCACAGGGGCAGGGCCCCCAGGCAGGCAGCCTGACCATGGGAATCCAGACAGCGGGAAGGGAAGCCATTGCTTGCGGTAAATAGTGCTGGCAGCTGGGGTGTGTCAGGCAAAGGGGGGGGGGGGCTGGAGAGGGGCAGACAGAGAAGTGAGAAGACAGAGGAGATCACACACACACAGAGACAGAGAGACAAAGACAGACATTCAGCCACACAGGTACATACGAGAAAAGACGCAAGGTCACCCTTGCCACTCAGAAAAATTTTCAGAGCATACACAAACACGTGTAGGAAACATACCTACATTAACCCATGAACACCCTGAGTCAGACATGCCCCAGTAGACATACGCCCCAAAACTCACACAGACTCAAAAACACGTTTGCACACATAACTGACACAGTCCCACGCACAAACCCACAGACAAGTGCAATCCAAACCCATTCTGCAGACTCCTCCCTAAGCTTCAAGGCCACTGCTGAGCAGACCTATCTCTCCCTCCTCTGACCTCTGGTTTCTATTTCTGTCCTATTTCTTGTCCTTTGATTCACATGCATACCACTGGGCTCAATAGCTGGGCTGTGTGCTCTTAAAGAACTGTCTCTCTCAGGAAGTGTGTCCCCTGCCCTCTTCAGCAGCCCATCCTTCACCTACAGAGGGTCCCCAATTTAATGCTGGATCCATGCCGGCAGGGTCCTGAGCCCCAGACTTGACATGGCAGGCACGAGGGAACAACAAACCAGACAGACACATTTAGTCTAGTTACCCTCAGGGAACCCTCAAGAACCAGGTCCTGGGTACCCAGGAAGACACTCCTGACACAGGGCATGACCAACTGTGTATCTCTCCCCCACACTTTAATTAATGTGAACCACAATCCCATCCTATGCCCCTACCTCTAAATCAACTCCAACTCCATTCCCAGAGACAACTTCAAGGGAAACCCTTAAAATAACCCACATTAGAAAGGTAATACTGCTGGGTGTTAAGTGAACATGTTTACATGGCCAAATGAGTTTGATGTAGAAAACTGTGGTGTTCCCTTTCCCCAGGATCAGGGCACTTATCTGCCCTAGCTGGATAACTGTGGGGACACTGGTTCGCCTAAGTCCCTTTCCAGTCTCTCTTAGAAGTTTAAGACTGCTCTCCAACACAAAATTGAACTCCTGGCCAATCTTAATCCCAATCCTAAATGCAAGCAGTGCCCTACTCCAACCCTAACACAATCTTAATCCAAGGCACACTAGCTCTTACCAACCAGAATCACAAACCCAATCCTGAATCCCACTTTCACATCACCAGGCTCCCAGCTCTGTGCTCACCACTGTCCAACTCCAGTCTGCAACCACAACATTACTGCTGTTCTAAGCACAAGCCTAACTCTAACCCTAACCCTGGGTGGTGACACATTGGGTAATGTTATGTCTCCACTCTGGGCACATCAATGTCACACTCATAGTAAGGTTTGTACCCTCAGGATCTTGGTGGTTCTTTCAGGACCAACAGCCCAGTCCATGGGGCATGTTGTTCCTGGAGGGCTCAGTGCTCTGCTGGGAACCCAGGAGCACCAAAGCACCCAGGCCCTTTGACCCTTGTTGGATACACAGGCTCATGGGGCCTTACCCACCCTAAATCATGTTCCAAGATTCGCCAAGTCTCTTAGCTGAAATTCCGGCCATAGGCCTCCTTGCTTGCCAAGCTGGGAGCATCTGCTGCCCTGGAAGCCCCCAGCAGGCGGGAGCAGGCTGACCTGGGGCTGAGGGGAATGTGGCCCTCCCCAATGTGGGAATTTCCAGACTCTTGCAACATTCACACCTAGGCTGTCTACCACAGAAGTGGCCCAGGTGCCTGTCCTAAACAGGTAGAGGGCCTGCTGAGACTGAGGCTGAGGGAGGCTCAATAAATGTGGTTTTTCTCCCCACTTTCAATGTCTCAATCTGGTGATAGCATGTGTTAGTTGTGCACTCACCGATGGGTTAGAACTGATATCATCCATTAGTACTTTCCCCATTCTTACCCCAAAGTACCAGTGCGGCACTCTGCACCTTGGTATCCCCAGAGGACATCAAACAGTTCCCTCAATAGCTCATCAAGCTAAAACCTTCACCCTTAGGACTGGAACTCTAGGTGGACACTTATATCTAGATGTGCCATTATCCAAAGCTTTGTGTCCTTCCCCAGTGTCCATATACTTCCTGCCTTGATGGCCAAAAAAGGACTGGGTTGTGGGCTGTAAACTGCAGACTCCTACACCCAGAATTTGTTCAAGTGGTACTATGGGCTGGGATAAGCCAGGCCAGCAACTGAGAGATGAGCAATGGCTGGGTGAATAGCCAAGGGTCCCAGAGAAGCCTAGGCCCTACAGAAAAGTCACAACTCTTCTCCATCTCAGCCCTTCTCTTGGTCACAGTTTCTATACCCGAGCTCACTCCCTTTCAGGTGACATCAGTGCATCACTAGCATGCCTCCAGATCCTCCACAGACCAGGGAGGAGGCAGAGACTTGCCATCCCCGTTGCTCTCAAGGCAGCTGTTTCTTGCCCTGGCTTTCTGTCCAGCCAGGTTTCCACCTCCAGCAAAGTCCCTGCTGTTTCATTCCTTTCTCTTGTGGCTCCTAATTTAGGTTCTAAGCTCCAGAAGCAAGCAGTGAGAAGTCAACATCTCTAGAAAGAAACATCTTTCTGAGGCTGCTCTCTCTCTTCATGTTCAAGTTCAAAAGTTGGAGTTTTGAGTCAAAGGTAGGAAGATTTCTGAATATAGGAAAGGTGAGCAAAGGGAAGACCTATGAGGTCCATGGACTCCAGCTGACAGAAATAGGAAGCCTCTTAGTAGTGGTATTAAAGGGATAAGAGAACATTAATATTTGTAGATGAGCAGTAGATCCTGGCATTTTAGGAGAGGAAGGAGCTCAGCCCTCTCCTCCTCCCTGCTGTGTCTCCTCAGCTTTTTACACAGGATGTTCTGGGCTGCAAAATCCCTTGTATAAGTGGGCATCACCCCAGCTTCTTCTTGAGGCCAAGTTTTCCACCTTTTGCCTATTCTGCGTACCGCTGGAGTTTGGAATAATAGATTCACATTGATCTTCCAGCTGTACCCCACCAAATACTGGGCCACCTATACCTCAGAACCCTGGACAACCTTATAAAAATAGTCTTTGACTCTGCTCTGTTGCTATTATATTTAGGAACTGATGTAGTGCTCCTAATTCTGTTTTTTGTTTGTTTGTTAACAAATTCAACGAGTAATTCTGATGAGCAGCCAAGTTTGAGAAAGTAGTCCATTATAATTTTATTTTTTTCTTTAATCATGCTCATAACAATATTCACTCCTTCCTACTACATTAACTAAGTTCATGCCAGCCTGCTTTTCATGAATACAGAGAGTGAGGGATGATGGCTGCTATAGTTTGGATCTGGATTGTCCCCCAAAGGTCTATGTATTAAAGCCATGGTACCCAGCTCATGGTGTTATTAAGACTTGATATAAATTTAAAGAAGTGGGAGGATTTAGGTTTATTGGGGGCATGCTTTTGAAGGGGATTGTGGGGTCCCTACCCCTTCTTCTCCCTCTCTTTCTTTTGCTTCCCAACCACCATGAGTTGAGCAGCTTTGTTCCACTTTGCACTCTCCACCATGACGTTCTACCTTACCACAGGCCCCAAAGCAATGAGGCCAACCAAACACAGGCTGAAATCTTTGAAACCATGAGCCTAAATAAACCTTTCCTCTTTTAAAGTTGATTGTTTCAGATATTTTGTTACAATAACAGAAACACAACTAACACAATGGCCTAACACAATTGCTACTGGATACAGGGTCCCTTTTCAGGGTATAAAGATGTTATGGAATTAGATGGTGATGATAGTTGCATAACTTTTTAAAACTACTGCATTTATGCTTTAAAAGATAAACTTTATGGTAAGTGAGTTCTATCTCAAAGAAAAACAAAGGTGAAATAAAGACTTTTTCAGAGATAAAATAGCTTGAGTAATTCATCACCGACAGAACTACATTACTAAAAATAATGTTACCGAATATTATAGAAAGTGCTTCAGGCAGAAGGCAAATGATGCCACATGGTAATCTGGATCTGCACAAAGGAATGAAGGCAACTAGAAATAATAACCGTGGATAAAGGTTTTAAAATTTTCTTTAATATTTAGTCATTTTAAAAGCCTTTTAAAGTGCTTTGATTTAACAGATAATTAGATGAAATAATAATGATGTTTTGTTAGGTTTAGAAGAAATAGAGAAGTAAAATGAATAAGAACAACAGCACAAAGTCCAGATGAGGATAAGAATTAAGTGGAATATTACTTTAATGGGGGCAATGGCCAGCATCTCATGGTGGGGGGCGGTTCTTCTTCCTGCAGAGGAGGGTATAAGCCACATGGAAACTTAAAGTCTAAATTGGTTAGTGAAGAACAAAACACAAAATAGTAAGAAATACATTTACATAAAACAGAGCCCCTGATAGATATAGTCCACGTGGGTGCTGGACCTAGACAAAGGAAAGATGGCTCCAGTGGTTTATTTAAGGGAGTACATCAAAGACAGGGATAAGATTTCAAGGGTGGATCTTGCTTCATGATGTCTTGTAGTCAGCAGGTTGATGGCATCTCTGCAGGTCACACCCAATCTCAAGTGTTGTGTGGAATCTTTGGCAGAGCTTGAAGGGGAAGTTCACCTGCATCAGGCGGTCAATCCCTGGGGTAGTGCCACAGAGATTCCCAGTGCTAGACTTATCCCCTAACTAGGCTACGATGCTCAACACAGTCCACACACAACCCATGGTTGGCTCGTGACATTACTTGACTGTATCAAAGTTCAATCTAGGAAGTACAACCACTATGAGATATTTTATGTAAATAAATGTATAAATCTAATTGCTTATGGACTTATAACAAGGATTTGGCCTTTTGTAAATGTTAGAGGTTGTTAAGTCAGAAATTTACGTGCACAAGGCAGGGAATTGGCAATACAGATGGATATGAAGTAAAGGATAGTAAAAATAAGATGGAGCCCCCAAGAATGAGCTGGGTCTAAGGACGGGCCATAACTTACATGAGTTCTGTTGCTACTGATCCTGGTAGTGTCTTCATTATGAAGCTAAACCTACACACTTGGCTTATGCCAGAACCTAGTAGAGGATTCAGGGAAAGATTCAGGAACTCAGAGGCCCCCCACTGCCTCCTACCAACCAATTCAGTCAGCAAATAAAAGACATAGGGGATATGTTCCAAGACCCCCAGTGGATTCCTGAAACTGTGGATAGTACCAATTCCTATATGTATTGTTTTTCCTATAAATACTTATGATATATTTTTTAAAATATATTTTAGTTGTTGATAGACCTTTACTTTATTTGTTTGTATTTAGTGCTGAGAATTGATCCGAGTACCTTAAACATGTTAGACAAGCACTCTACCACTGAGCCACAACCCCAACCCTATGATATAGTTTTATTACTAAATTTAGGCACATTGAGAGAGTAACAATAACTTGTAATAAAGTATAACAATTATAACAATATGCTATAACAAACTTCTCTTAACTGCTATGGAGTGGGTAATGTATTCAGCATGAATATGCTGGACAAGGAGATGATTCATATCCTGCATGGGATGCAGCTGAATGGGGCAAGATTTCATCATACTACTCAAAATAGCTCTTTAAGCTTAGGCACTGACTTCCTTAAGACTCCTAAAGTGCAAGAAGTAAAATCAAGAACTAATAAATGAGATGGACTCAAACTAAAATGCTTCTTCTCAGCAAAGGAAACAATAACGTGAAGAGAGAGCCTACAGAATGGGAGAAAATCTTTACCACATGCACCTCAGATAGAAGACTAATCTCCAGGATATATAAAGAACTCAAAAACCTTAACCCCCCCAAAAAACAAATAACCCAATCAATAAATGGGCTAAGGAACTGAACAGACCCTTCTCAGAAGAAGAAACACAACCCATCAACAAACATGAAAAAAATGTTCATTATCTCTAGCAATTAGAGAAATGCAAATCACAACTAAGAATTCATCTCATGCCAGTCAAAATGGCAATTATCAAGAACATAAGCAATCAGTGTTGACAAGGATGTGGGGGAAAATGTACACTCATACATTCCTGGTGGGACTGAAAATTGGTGCAACCACTCTGGAAAGCAGTATGGAGATTCCTCAGAAAACTGGGAATGGAACCACCATTTGACCCAGCTATCCCACTCCTCAGTCTATACCCAAAGGACTTAAAATTAGCATGCTACATTGACGAAGCCACCTCAATGTTTATAGCAGCTCCATTCACAATTGCTAAGTAAGGAACCACAATAGTTAACCTAGATGCCCTTCAACAGATGAAAGGATAAAGAAAATGTTTTGTATATACACAATGGAATATACTCAGCATTAAAAGAGAATAAAATCATGGCATTTGCAGTAAATGGATGGAACTAAAGAATATCATGCTAAGAGAAATAAGCCAATCCCCCAAAAAACAAAGGCTGAATGTTTTCTCTGATAATCGGATGCTGATCCATAGTGGGAAGGGAATAGGGAAGAAGAAAGGAACTTTGCATTGTGCAGAGGGGAGTGACAGGAGTGGTAGGATGGTGGGGATGGGAAGGACAGTAGAATAAGATAGACATTATTACCCTATATACATATATGATTACACTACGGGAGTGACTCAGCACCATGTACACAGGAATGACAAGTTATGCTCCATTTGTGTACAATGTGTCAAAATGCATTCTATTGTCATGTATAACTAATTAGAATAAATTTTTAAAATAGCTGTTTAAAAATTTAGGGCTGGGATTGTGGCTCAGCGGTAGAGTGCTTGCCTAGCACAGGACCTGGGTTCGATCCTCAGCACCACATAAAAATAAAGGCATTGTGTTGTGTCCATCTACACCAAAAAATAAATATTTTTTTAAAAAACTTATGAATTGTTTATTTCAAAATTTCCCTTAATATTTCTGGTCAATGGTTTCAGATAACTGAAACTGTGGAAAATAACGACACAGCTTATGGGGGCAACTGTATGTGCTACAAAATGGTTGTTGCTTCACTTCTGCCTCCAAGTTTCCTGTGAGAATCTTTATTGCAATCCATCATGACCAGAAATAAAAAGGAAACTGTATTCTGATCAATTTAATTCAATGTGCCCAATTTGGCATATTATAAAGATATCACAAACATAAATTAAAGATGCATAAGCCCCACAACAACCACTATTAAAACAAAATACAACAAAACAAAAATATAATAAGCAAAATTAAAAACGGAAAATTTGAATTAACTCAAAAGAAAAGAAGAAAATGGAAACAAAGAACATGTGGAACAAATAGAAAGTAAATATCAAGATGGTAAATTTAAACCCAACCATGTCAATAATTACATTGAATATAAATGCTGTAAAAAAATAGCAATAAGAGGCAGATAATGTGAAATTGGATTTTAAAAAGTCAAACTCAACTCTATGCTACTTTCAAGAAATTCATTTTAAATAGAAAGACAAGTAGGTTAAAAATAAAAGGCTGGAAAAATATATACCATGCTAACACTAATCAAAAGTATATCATTATATTAATATTAGTGAGGAGATTATATTAATATTAATCATAGTAGATTTCAAGGCAAGAAATACTTCCAGATTAAAGATCTTTTCAGAATGACAACAAGTTCAATTCATCAAAAGGACTTAAAAATCCTAAGTGTTTAATCATCTAAACAACATTACTTTGAAATGCATAAAACAGAACCTGATAGAATTACAAGGAGATACAGATGAATCCATAATTAAAAATGAAAAATTAAAAACCTCTTTCACAATAATTGAGACAACAAATATTCAGAAGTTCAGTAGATTACAGAAGAATTGAACTTCTAGTACTACCAATCAATTTAACCTAACTGGCATTTATAGAAAGCTTTGTCTAACACAATAAAGCATACATTCTTTTCAAAGATACAAACATTTAGCATAATAAACCACATAATAGGCCATAAAATAAGTCTAAATAAATTTAAAGGTTTTCAATTATACAGAGTATGTTCTCTAATCTTAACAGAATTGTTAGAAATCAATGGCAGAAAGATATCTAGAAAACCCTCAGATATTTAGAAACTAAATATGAGGCCAGTACTTTAACCCCCGAGTTTCAAAGCTCTTTAGCTACAGATCCCTAAGTAACACATTTCTAAATATCTCATGGACAAAAGAAACACTTAAAAGGGGAATTTGAAAATATTTTTGAACTAATGAGAAATGAAAGTGTAAACATATCACAAGCTATGATATGCAGCTAAAGCAGTTACATTTACCAATAATAAAATTTATAAATATAAAAAGAAATTTATAGCAATAAATGCCAATGTCAGGAAAAAAAACAACCAGAAAAGTCTCAAATAAATTACTTAAAATTCCACTGTAAGGAAGTAGGAAAAGAAGAAAAATAACTGATCCTCTTAATAAGTATAGAAAAATGCAGTTGAAAAAAATCCAAAATTGTTTAGATAAAAACACTCAGAAAATTAGGATAGAAGGAAACATCCTCAACATGATAAAAAGGCATCTGTAGAAATCCTACAGCTAATACAAAGTATAATCCTAAAAGATTGACTACTTTCTCCTACTATTAGGAACAAGGTATCGAAGCCCACTGTGACAAATGTACATGGTCAGTGATTTTTAACAAAACTGCAAAGGCAATCTAACAGGGGAAAAAACAGTCTTCAAGAAATAATGCTAGAAGAATTGAATACTCTCATAAAAAGAACTTCAACCCTATATCTTACACCATATATAAAATTGACTAGTCTAATACCAACAGTGTGATCCATAAGAGAAAAATATTGATAAATTAGACTTCACCAAAATGACCCCTCAAAACTCATTAAATAACACAAGAAAACAAATAACCACCACCACAAAAAATAATTCTGACACTTCTATAAAAAAGACAAGAAGATGCCAAACGAGCACATGAAAAATCCTCAACCCAGATGCTGGGGTGGTAAGCCTGTCATTCCAGCTACTTGGGAGCTGAACAGAGATCATTTGAGCCCAGGAGTTCAAAGATAGCCTAAGTAATGTAGTGAGACTGTCTTAAAAATCAAAAACAAAAACATTATTAGTTATTGAGGAATTATAGTTAAAAATCACAATTAGATATCACCTCATACCTATTTGAACAGCTAAAACTGAAAAAAGTGAAAGCCCTACTAAAATTCTTTCTTTTTTTAAAATACATATGTGTGTGTGTGTGTGTGTGTGTGTGTGTATAATTTTTTTTTTAGTATATGGACATAATATCTTTCTTTTATTTATTTATTTTTATGTAGTGCTGAGACTGAACCCCTGCTTCCTGTGTACTAGGCAAGTGTTCTGCCACTAAGTTACAGTCCCAGCCCAAACTGGAATTCTTAACAAGAATTTCTCTTGGGGATGAAAATGATACAGACACATTGGGAAACAGTTTTGCAATTTATGGTAAAGTTAATAATACATTTATTATACAATTTACCAATCCCAAATTATGCAAGAGAAATAAAAGCATGTGTCCATGTAAACACTTTTACATGAATTCTCGAAAAAGTTTCATTTGTAATAACCAAAAAATATAATAATAATAATGAAGCAACTCAAATGTTCTTGTGAGTGGATAAATGTGATACAACCAAAAATAAAATATTATTCAGAAAAACTGAAACAAAACAAACTAAACCAGGCTTTAGAAGGGGGAAAAATCAGAGGCAATCTAGAAACTTTTCTAGTTCACTATTTGTCTCCCTGTAACCCAAAACAAGTATCTCTACTGCGCTGGGTGTCAGTTTAACAGTATTGGAGTAGAGAGTCTCAGAGTTCCTGTTTTCTTATAGACAAGAAATTCTCATGCTTTCCTGAAAATTATTTTTAAAGTCCATGGTTGTGGGCTGTGGCTATGGCTCAGTGGTAGAGCACTTGCCTAGCACATGTGAGGCACTGGGTTTGATCACCAGCACCACATAAAAATAAATAAAATAAAGGTATTTTATCCACCAATTACTTAAAAAAATTTTTTTTAAAGTCCATGCTTGTAATGAAAGTACTAGTCTAGGGGAAAAGGAAGAAGGGTGTGTGTGTGTGTGTGTGTGTGTGTGTGTGTGTGTGTAAGCTTTTGCTAAAGCTGTCAGTCCAACTAGGGCTACAGTCCCCAGACAGTGCCCACATGATTCATAAGCACCATCTGCGTTCTATGGTCAGGCAGGAAAGCATGTTGCCAACCAAGAACAGACTAACCAGGAGGTGGGAGAATGTAAAACTGAACACAACCCTTCACTGCACATGTTCTTCATGATCAATTACAATTTCCAAGGCCACAGTATTTTTCTCAGAACCTTTATATTTTTCAGATTTTTTTTTCACTGTGACCCATAATAAGAAACATAGTTTATGATGTGACCCTGTGTGTACATGTATGTGACTGAATAGATCTGTATAGATCTGTGACTGAACTCAAAGTTTTGTGAAAACAATCCTTTTACTACATGATGCTCCCTGATTTTTTAAAACACTATCCACCCTATTTTGTTAAATCAATCCTAAATAGTGACTCTAAAATAATTCAAGATCTTTTTAAAGTTTTGATTACAGAATCTATCTTTTGATTTAAAGATGGTCACCTCTGAAAGATAAGAATGACATGTGAGGTATAAAGCAAGCTATGCCTTACACTGGATGACGTGAGAGGCATAAAGTAAGCTATGCTTTTGACAGGAGTGGTACAATAACTGTTAAGCCCTTGAAGCTTAACTGAGACATACATGAAACTTATAAGATGAAAGACACTGATTTAAAAAGATGTTGCCTGAGTATCCAAGATTTGTACCTAAGGTGCTTGAAAAATTAACAAAATTGGCTTTAGCTTCCAGAAAATTAAGTGGTAGTGATTGTCAAAAACTGACAGAGTCTGTTTTGTTTTGTGTTTTTCCAGTCTTGGGGATTGAACATTACATGACTCTGTCTTCTAGCACACTTAGTCTCTAGACCAGTTTGAAGAAATAGCCATGTTGGGAATGATCATGTGGCAAAGAACTGTAGATGGCCTCTAAGAACTATGGATCACCTTTTGATGCTGAGGGTATCTCCAGCTGACAGTCAGCAGAAAATCAGAGCCCTCAATTCTCTAAATACAAAGAAATAAATTCTACCAACAACATGAGTGAGCTTGGAAGAAGACTCTTTCCTAGTCAAGTCTCCAGTTGAGACTGCAGACAACACCTTGATTGTAGCCTTGTGAGACCATAAGCAGAGAACCAAGCTTGACTCCTTGCCCTCAGAAACTATGAGATAATAAATTGCACATAGTTTTAAGCCACTGTGTCTAGGTAATTTGATACATAGCAATAGAAAACTAATGCAATGCTATAGTTGTGATGGCAAAAGAAGTCACTGTCAGGCAGTAAAACATATGTTAGCAGCATGAAATTTGCAATCCATTCTCTGTAGAGCATCTGCTTACAGTGCAGTGAGATGATTTATAAAGGTAAGCAGAAGTAAGAGGAAGAGAAGGTTGCTCCACAGCATGAGTTAGGGAAGAAGAAATAGGACTCGAGTAAGCATCTAGGAACTCCTCTCCTTAGTTCATTCTACAGAAATATATATAAATCTGTGGAGAGTCTTTAGCCCTCCTAATAGGCTGGAACCACCTCATTCTGCATGTTAAATGTGAAGGACCTCATGTGCTTTCATTGTTTCTCAGGATAAAAATGGCAGATATTTATAGAAGGCTTGAAAATATAACAGTGATCTTGAAGAACATGTTGGGGTTGGCACAAGGTGGAAGGTAGGAAGTAATACAAGCAAACTCTTTGAAAAGAAAAGCAACCAAAATCAGTGAGTTTCACAGATAAAGGACATTGCAGATTTTCTTTGAGCTCAGAAAGGAGGACCAAATAGGATAGTATCAAATGCTTTACACAGAGCAAGTGTTCAATAAATCTTTGTTGAACAAATATTGCAAAGATGACTGGAGAAAGCAAAGAGTTTATTTGAGATCACAGTGTTAATACCCTTTCTCTAGTTCAAAACAGGGCAGAGAAAGCTAAGACTAAATCTTCAGAACTCATTTACAGAAACTATGGAGTCACAAGCTCATCATATCTACTCTGCTACCTCAGTTGTGGAGCCTGAATGGTGAATTGAGTTTAGCTGGGATGACAGTTAACCAATATAACAGAAATGGATGATTTCTCTGGAAACAAGAAAGCTTTAAATAGTTTCTATACCACATTACATTTCTCTCAGATGTATACTTCAGAATATAGCAGCAGAATTATTTGGTCATAAAAGATTCTTTTTTAACTTTTGTTTTTGTTTTCATTCTTATTGGTACCAGGGATTGAACCCAAGGGCTCTTAACCACTGAGCCACATCCCCAGCCCTTTTTTATTTTTTGAGACAGGATCTCATTAAGTTGCTTAAGGACCTAAGTTGCTGAGGCTGGCTTTGAATTTGCAATCCTCCCTGCCTCAGCCTCCCTTGCTGCTAGGCTTATAGGTGTGTGCCACGTGGCCAGATCTTTTTAACTTTTTGAGGAACCGCAAAATATTTGCCACAGCAGCTGCACCATTCTAGATTCCTACCTAGCAATGCATCAAGGTTCCAGTTTCTCCACATCCTTACTGCATATTATTCTCTCTCTGCCCCCTCCCTTTTCCTCAATCGGCCCCCCCTTCTCTCTCAGGGGTGTGTGTGTGTGTGTGTGTGTAGGGAGATAGCCATCCTAGTCAGTGTGAAATGATTGTCTCGTTGTAGTTTCAATTTGCATTTTCCTAATGACTGAAGATGTTGAGCATGTTTTTGTGCTTTGGGGCCATTTGTTCATCTTTGAAGAAAATCTATTCATGTCCTTTGAATTGGACATTCTGGCAATTCATGGCCATTTCTCTGAATTGGGTTGTTTCCTTCCCAATGAGCTGTAGTTCTTCATAGATACTGGATATTAATTCTGTACCAGACATTTGATTTGCAAATGTTTTCTCTCATCTTTTGGATGGTCAGCTCACTCTCTTGATGTCCTCTGATGCATAAAACTTTTTAAATTTTGAAGACCAATTTATATATTTTGTCTTTTGCTACCTGTGGACTCAGTCATATCTAAGAAACCATTGCCAAATTCAAGGCATGAAGGTTTTCCCTATCTTTTAACAGTTTTATAGTTTTAGCTATTAGAGTTTTAAGGAAATCCATATTCTTGCTTCTCTCTCTCCCCTTAATATTTCTTCCCAGATTTGAAATATAGATTCTGTGATTCCAACTTTAGCAATCTTGGTCAAACTGCTTAATCTGAGTTCATTTTAGAAGGAATAATTTCACAAAGCTGTTGTAAAAATTATTTTAAATGTTTAAACATACTTAATAGTATAGTGCCTAACACATTAGTGCTCCATATTCTTTATTTCTTACTGCAAAGAACTTGCTCTTGCAGGACATGCTAGGTTCAGTTATTCCACCTTTTTTTGCTGTTTCCTTCTCCACAATGAAGTCTCAGTCCCTAGTTTCCTATCTTTGATTCAGGGGCTTCACTGGCCTTCCTCTCTCTTGGGCCCTGTGCTCTTCTAACAGCCTCTGCCTCTGCTAAAGTCCAGCTTGGAGCCAACTGGGCTATCACAGAGAAGAGAAATTTTAATAGTGGAAGGTAGGAGCAGGAAATGAACAAGGACCACAACTCACAAGGTCCCCACCTCTGAACCATGTTGGAGGTGAGGGATAAATGAGACGGAGTCCCCTACAGGAGATCAAGGTCAAAGACCTTGGAACAAGGAGAAGTCACTCAAGGATCCCATAGCAAGATCCCCTCTCCTCAGTCAGATGTTCATCTGGGCAGCTCTAGGGCACACAGTCTAAAGTCCTTCTTGAACTAAGGGGCTCCTCTCTGGAGTCCACCACCACCGCTCCTGGGGGGCTCCCCTATGTTCCCACAGGGTCTTCCATGGAGTTAACTCCAGAGACCACCCTGGTGCTCACTCCCCAAATTAAGCAGGTCTCCCTAGGGACAGTGCCCTCCGCACGGGGGCTGGTGGCCTCCACAGTGGGGCATCCTATGGCAATAAGTGTAGAGTGCCCTGGCGCGTCCCCACCCACACAGGGAGACACACTTACTGGGGGGGGGGGGGGAATCCCTAGAGGGCGCTCTACACCGCTGGTCCCGGGCTGCCCAGGGCCGCTCGGGCGCAAAAGTGCTGGGACCAGCACCAGGAGCCGGCGCTGCGGACGGCGCGGCCAGCTGAGTGGCGACACGCGCGCCCTGAGCACACCCAGAAGCCCCGCGCGGCTGCGGCGCGTGCGCCCACACTAGGTCCTCGCCGGCCGGTGGGCACGCGCCCCGCCCCGCCCTCCTGCGCCTGAGCGCGGCCTCGTGGTTCGTCCCACGCGGTGGTGGCACTGGAGCGCAGCTGTGGCTCTGAAGCCCTGTTGGCTCAGGTGCCAGGCGGCGCCTCGACTGAGCCTGCCCCTCCTCCCGCAGCAAGGTCAGCGCCAGCCCGCTGGAGGTGGCTTGGGAGGGGCAATGCGGGGAGATTTGGTCGCTCACCCTTCCAGCCCGCGCTCCAGCGTTGGAAGGTGAGAATGACTTTTCAGCGATCCCTGCCTGGGCTCCTCAACAAGCCAATGTCTCCACCCAGGCCTCGGACTCAGAGGGCTGGCATCAGTGCATTTTGCAATACCCATTGGCTTCCTGAATGTTCACAAGGCCCAACTCTTCCGGTGCGTTGGTTTTGGAGATTAGTGGTGTTTGATCTCCGGCAGCAAAGCCGAGTTGCATGTAACCCACTTTTTGCTGCAGCATCCTCATCTTTCAGGCGATCCACTCAGCAGTTTTGAAGGCTAACGTGCATTACACCAAAGAATCTGGGCACGGTTGCACAAATCTTTAATTCCAACTGCTCTGGAGGCTAAGACAGGAGGATTGCACGTTTAAGGCCAGCCTCAGCAACTTTTCTTTCTTAAAAAAGAAAAAAAGAAGGATGGGGGTAGGGAGGGTGTCAGTGGAGGCACAGCTGTAGCTCAGGGTAGAGTGCTCCTGGGTTGAATGGATAATAACTATTTATAAAGAAATAACTGAAAAATAACAGTTTTTTAACTGATTGTATAATCAATAAGTGTAAGTTATAGATTATAAATTAGTAAAAAAAATAGATTATAAAATTTTGTAAGTGATAAGTCAGTTATAAAGCAAGAAAGTCATAGACAGGCCTAAGACTCCATTTTGCTGCTTTCTATAAAAAACTGCTACAAGAACTGTTTCTGAGAAACTGAAATGAAAACTGTTTTCTTATATTGTTTTCTGTACTTTGTACCCCACCTGCTCAAACTCAGGATATGGTTGTCTAACACCTTCTTGGACCCAAGATGTAGTTAACTGAGTTGCAAGCTATCTGTTTTGTTGTTGTTCTTTGGGAGGAAATTGCTGTTCTCCCACAGAACTTTAGTCTCTACCTTTGGGTGACAGTCCCAAAGGTGACTCTCTTTGATTTGGATTCGGACTTAGAGTGTTTTCTGAAGTAGTTCCTCATAACATCAACTGTGGTTTTTTTATTAAATTATTTTATATTGCACATACATTTGAAATATACCTGGTGTTTCCTGATGAATTCAATTTCTACGTCAAAAAAAGGTTACTTTGTCTTATAGGTGATAAAAAGAGAATTTACTTTGTCCTTACCATCATAGAACTTACCAATAGGGACTGTAAAGTAAGTAGAGTACTTGCTATGTTTGAATTTCCCCTCCAAAACTCATGTTGAAATTTAATTGCCATAGTTAACAGAATTAAGAGGTGGGACCCTTCAAGAAGTAATTAGGCCATTAGGGCTCTGTCCTCATGGGTGAGTTTAATGCCTTTTAGAAAGGGCTTTCCTGAGTGGATCAGCTCTCTTGGCAATTCTGTGAGGACTCAGTGTTCTTCCTCTCCAGAGGATACAGGCATTCAGGGTACCATCTTGGAAACAGAGACCCACCCTTTCAGACACCAAAACTACCAAGATCTGGATCTTGGACTTGCCATTCTCCAGAACTGTAAGAAGTAAATTTCTGTTCTTTATAAATGATGAAATTTCAGGTGTTCTGTTACAGCAGCACAAAATGGATGAAGACTATATATTGCTATGATTTTTAATACAAAGTGCCACTTTCTAAACATACATATTAAGTCACATAAACCTCACAGTATTACTATTAAATACCATATTTTCATGCTTTATTTTATAGCTATAGAAATTGAGACACAGAAACCTGTCTAAGGTCATATAGGTTAATATGTGAAATTTAGGTATTCTGTTTCCAGAGTCTGTACTTAATCAGCTGCCTCCAGGACCACCTTTAGAATTTTTAGGATCCCGTATAAATATTTCAAGGGCCCCACTTATGTAACCAACTTGATTAAACTATGTACTACATAATTCATGACCCCATATACAAGGTATAATATTTTATTAATAAAGATTTGAGATAATGGTTTGAAAGTGGTACTTACATATTTGATAAATGTCACATCAGTACATATAAAAATCCTTGGTAGTATCTAGACATTGTCTCTTTCCATACAAGTCTTAAGTACCATTTCTGTTGTTATTGTCAAATGCACCATTCCTGGCTAATTTTACATCTCCCATATAAGAAAAAATAATGATGCTCTTATTATTCACAGGGCCATGGCTCCTTAGAACCTGTTCTTTTAGAAACAATATTGATTTTCCTGCTTCTCTACTTTCTTAATACTTTTAATTTAATGCTAATTATGTCATTAATATATTTCATCAGCCATCTTGTGAATCCTGACTTCTAAAGACTTTCTCAGTGGTTATTACTGTATTTCATTGAGTTGACCACAAATGCAAGTCTTACCCAGAGGATATATGTGAATATATGATTGGTTTTCTGGATTGTTAAATTTAGCCTATGAAATTTTACAAAATAAATGTAGAACAGCATGCCTAGCAATCATGACTTTTCTTGAATTTGTTAGGCCATTCCTAGAATGCTGTCTTTCAATGCTGCCTGCACAACTAGTTTATATTGCCATCAGCAGAGAAAATACTTGAGGAGCAGATGACTGCGTGAGAAGAGAAATTCCAGTGGCATCCATCCCTTTTCCAGTAAGGCTTAAGATCAGCCAAGGAACATCCTTTTTTGATAAATGGAACTAAAAGAATATAAGTGAGCTTCCTCAAACCTGAAAAAAAAGGGCATTTGTGAGAAGTTTAACACAGGCATCATATTTAATGGTAAGATACTGTCCCCTTAAGATTTAGAAAAAAACAAGGACATCCACTCTCACCACTTTTAGCCAGGGTGGGCAAGAAAAAAAGTTAAGAGGTATCTAGATTAGAAAGGAAGAAGTAAAATTGCGGATGACAGGACCTCCTTGCACATAGAAAATTCTAAAGAATCCACTAAAAAAAAAATTAGATTAATAAATTTACCCAAATAAAAAAAAATTAGAAATAATAAGTCAGTTCACCAAGGTTGAAAGATATAAGATCAATATACAAAAATTAATTTTATTTCTATATATATAAAATGAACAATCCAAAAGTGAATTTTTTTAAAAAATCAATTTTTACTAGCATCAAAAAGAATAAAATATTTAGAAATAAATTTTGCCAAATAAGCGCAAAACTTATCCTCTAAAATCTATAAACCATCACTTAAAGAAATTAAAGAATATCTAAGTAAATTTTTTTTGGTACTAGGGCTTGAACACAGAGGTTTTACATGACTGGAGTCTCTTTCGAAACTGAGGCAGCATGAAGACCCCTGCCTTCAGACTCTGATTTTTGCAATCAAGTTAGAAAAATTTTAGCTGTGTGGCTCTGAGTATCAGGCATGAGTTTATTGATGAAAAAGGGAAAGGGGACACTCTCAAGGGAAAGAGTGGGTCCTCTCAGACAGCACTCCAGTTTTATTGTGGATCCCAGAGAAGTTTCCAGAGTGTCTCACCCAGGTCTACCTCTTGACTTTTGACAGAAGGATGACATCAGATTTTCAAGTTCCCACTGTCATAACTCTAGGTCATTTTGGTCCATGATGACTAATTCTAATTGGAGATATATATATATATATATATATATATATATATATATATATATATATTGTAGATGGACAGATTTTTATTTAATTTATTTATTTATATAAGGCACTGAGGATCGGATCCAGTGCTTCACATGGGATAGGCAAGCACTCTGCCACCGAACTACAACCCCAGCCCTCTAATTGGATTCTTAGTTTTTTCCTTCCCAAAACTATTTATTGAATTTGATTCCAGTATAATTTTTAAACTCCTTTCTCAAAAGGAATCATGAGAAATGTCAATTTTATTAAAATTACAGATTCATAAGAACATCTAAAACCACATGGTATCAGTAAGAGCTGTATCATTGCAAAAGGTTGTTATTGCTTCTCTGTCCTCAAGTAGAGCTGTTGCTCTGTACATTATTATGTAACCATTTCTATTTCCCATTGAAAATAAAATGAGGCATGGAGTGGGAAATGTTCTAATGTTAGGCACTTCCTTGACTTCATTAATCTTCATGGATAGAGAAGTATCGAAGTAGAGGAGTATAATGACATGATTACAAGCATTTGAAATGGCTCTGGTAGTATTTTTAGTAAATTGGAGAAGCCAATGATTTGCCCTGTCTTGGATGGATGAATACAACTGCAGGCCATGATGAGGATTGACCTTGATGAAGGGTGCATGAGAGGCATGATTCCTTGCCTTGGTGATGTTTTAGAGATAAATGCCCTAAAAATAATCCTCCCTTTTGCAATCTGAGTTTAGATGCCACAGTCACTTGTAGGGTATAAAAACAAGTAAATATCCTGCCGCACGTTGGTTACAGGACATCCATATCCCAGAAACACCTCATCAAGAAGCAAATACCAATCGCCAGTTATCAGTGCTTTAAGGTCAACTTGAAGCCAAGTGAGAATAGGTAGATCTCATACCTGCTGGTGCACTGTATCCAAACAAGTCACAGCAACAAGGAGATGAACTAAAGCCATCTTAAAGGGAGCCTTCATGACACCAGACCAGAGGCATAGCCTCAGGACTCAGAAACAAAATCTTATTGGATTCTAACCATAAATTCATACAGATTTTTATGATTAGGAGCAATTATTCTTAGCTCCCTGAGTTCTCGGATCTGATCTGTGAAAAGGGTCATAAAACTCTCCCCCTTCAGGGTAACTTGTGTACCTCTTATCAACATGAATTTGGTAACACATGCTGAGGATTGTGACTCATTCTGTCCACATAAGCCAGGCAGAGTAAAAGGAAATCGAGGAACCAGGAGACCGGCGAGCGAGAAATGAAAGACAGAGACCAGGCAGAGAAACACCGAAGGATTTATTTGTCAGAGCTGATGAATAAAGGCCATCTCTTCATAGACAGAGAGAGAACACAGGTTATGGGGCAGGCTCAAGGATTAGAGCCAGGCGGGTCCTAATGCAGGCAGTAAAGGCTGGGATTGGTATGAGGGAGTGGTGAGCCTTTCTCAAAAACGCCTTTGAGCAGGAAAGCAAAATTTTTCTTAAAATGACAGCTGTCACTTAAGATGGCCGTCCAGATGCTAAGCAAGGACCTTACAACTGTGCCGATCCCCACAAGCTTTCTTTTAAAAAGCAATTTATGTGTGGCTCTATTGGCTTAAGTCAATAGGTGGTTACATTCCTCAGCAAGCAACCTGTTATTTACAGGAGAAATGAGAACCAAATGCTGATAAGAAGACAAGTTGTCCTGTGGGGCAGGGGAATCGTGACCCTTACCTAGTCCAGATCCCGAAACTCAGGGAGATAAAGATAATGATAATGTTCCCTAAACATAAAATCTGTAAAAACAGGTTCCATTTAGAGCCAGTTAAAATAGGCCAAAGTGACAGAGAGTTGTCCTGGAAGCAGGGACTTGAAAGTCTGATGCTATCCTGTCAGTCAAAAGATCAAGAGGTGGATCTGGGTGAGACACTCTCTGATTCCCCCAAAAAACTGGAGTGCAGGAAAGGCACACTGTCCCTCTGCTGTCTAAGAGGACCCACTCTCTCCCTTGAGAGTATCCCCTTTCCCTTTTCCTATCCCTTCAATAAACTCATGCCTGATACTGACAAGTTTGAAATATTCCTGGTATGATCCCAAGAACCAGCGTGAGAAAGGACTGCCATGGCTGCTCAGCTTCACAGCAGATCCATGTCCTGCAACATTATATCCCCAAATTCTATCTCAATATAAAGCAATGAAATAGAATTGAGAGTCCAGAAATAAACCCATACATTTGTGATCAACTGACTTTCAGAGGAAATGGAACCTGAATTCCTCTTCGTCCATGTTTTCACACCCCAAACCTAACCCTTTGTTTTTCTCTGACCTAACTATGACATTTTTTATTTTGTTTTGTTCTGGGATAGAGTCTCCCTATGTTCACAGCATGGCCCCAAAACTGTCAGTCTCAAGTGATCCTCCTGCCTCAGAATATAATAGAATATAATATAATAGAATCAGAATATGCTGAGTCCAGGGATGTCAGTGAGCTATTGCTTTTGTTGTTGTTTAGAATTCAGCAAATTAATAACTTCCTCAATAAAGAAGTTAGACTTTGATTCTAATACCTCTAGATATATCAGAAAGGTATTCAAGGCTGGAGTTGTAGCTCAATAATAGAGCACTTGCCTTGCCATGAGTAAGGCACTGGGTTCAATCCTCAGCAGCATATAAGAACAAATAAAGAGGCTGAGGTTGTGGCTCAGTGGTAGAGCACTTTCCTAGCATGTGTGAGGCACTGGGTTTGATTCTCAGCACTGCATATAAACAAATAAATAAAATAAAGATCAACAACTAAAAAAACAAAGTAAAGTTAATAAAATAAAAGAAAAAAAAAACTTAAGAAAGGTATTCAACTGGAAAATACTAAATGTTCCAAAAACGCTGCTTTTTATTCTAATTTTCTCCAGGGTGATTTTGACACCCTAGCGTGACATCCACCTGAGTTGATGCTAATACTCATCACCATCTGGAATGTAGTTCTTGATTGACAAGTTGAAATTACTCCAAATTCCCAGGGGCCTCTTTTGCAGTCTGAAGGTACATCTGTGCCCTCATTACATAGTTTTGATACTGTAGGTCTCACACTTTTAACTAAGTGCTAGTGAGAATGGAATCTGAGTCAAGCTGAATCGAGTGAGCATGAACATACAGGTAGAGCTTTAAATGGGGGGAAAGTGGAGGGCCCTCTTCTTGAGAGTGAAGGGGACAGCCAGGTTGAGAGAGAAGTCAAACCACCAGAAAACAAAACAATAGCCCAGCCTTTTATTGAGTGGCTGGGTGGGAAGGGTCTGGTATTTTTATGATTACTTTTTTAAGGAGTTTCTCTTGGCACTACCCTACACCTGCTCCATACTGTTTTCCAGATTGGTTGCACCAATTTGCAGTCCCACCAAGAATGTGTGCCTTTCCCCCGACATCCTTGCCAATATTTATTGTTGTCTGTATTCTTGATAGCTGCCATTCTGACTGGAGTGAGATGAAATCTTAGAGTAGTTTTGATTTGCATTTCTCTAATTGCTAGAGATGTTGAACAGTTTTTCATGTTTGTTGATTGATTGTATCTCTTCTTCTGAGAAGTGTCTGTTCAGCTCCTTAGCCCATTTATTGATTGGGTTATTGTTTTTTGTTTTGTTTTGGTGTTAAGTCTTTTGAGTTCTTTATATATCTTGGAGATTAGTGCTCTATCTGATGTGCATGTGGCAAAATTTTGCTCCTCAAATGTAGGCTTTCTCTTCACCTCATTGATTGTTTCTTTTGCTGAGAAGCTTTTTTAGTTTGAGTCCATCCCATTTATTAATTCTTAATTTTATTTCTTGAGCTTTAGGGGTCTTGTTAAGGAAGTTAGGGCCTAATCTGACATGATGAAGATTTGGTCCTACTTTTTCCTCTATTAGGCGCAGGGTCTCTGGGACAAATTCCTAATCCTTGATCCACTTTTAGTTGAGTTTTTTGCATGTTGAGAGAAAGGGGTTCATTTTCATTTTGCTGCTTATGGATTTCCAATTCTTCCAGCACCATTTGTTGAAGAGGCTATCTTTTCTCCAATGTATGTTTTTGGTGCCTTTGTCTAGTATGAGATAACTGTATTTATGTGAGTTTATCTCTGTGTCTTCCATTCTGTACCACTGGTCTATATGTCTATTTTGGGGCCAATAACATGCCATTTTTGTTACTATAGCTTTGTAGTATAGTTTAAGGTCTGGTATTGTGATGCCTCCTGCTTCACGCTTCTTGCTAAGGATTGCTTTGGCTATTCTGGGTCTCTTATTTTTCCAAATGAATTTCATGATTGCTTTTTCTATTTCTATAAGGAATGACATTGGGATTTTAATTGGAATCGCATTGAATCTGTATAGCACTTTGGGTAGTGTGGCCATTTTCTTTCTTTAGTGTTCTGTAGTTTCATTGTAGAGGTCTTTCACCTCTTTTGTTAAATTGATTCCCAAGTTGTTGTTTTTTTTTTTTTTTTTTTGAGGCTATTGTGAATGGGGGGATAGTTTTCCTAATTTCTCTTTCAGAGGATTGATCACTGATGTATAGAAATGCATTTGATTTATAGGTATTGATTTTATAGCCTGTTACTTTGCTGAATTCATTTATTAATTCTAGAAGTTTTCTGGTAGAGATTTTTGGATCCTCTAGGTATATAATCATGTCAAATGACTTTAATTCTTTAGGATAAATACCTAGGAGTGGTATAGTTGGGTCATATGGTGATTCCATGCCTAGTCTTTTAAGGAACCTCCATACTGACTTCCATAGTGGTTATATTAATTTATAATCCCACCAACAGTGCAAAAGTATTCCTTTTTCTCCACATCATCTCCAGCATTTGTTATTATTATTTTTCTTAATGACTACCATTCTGACTAGTATGAAATGAAACCTCAGTGTAGTTTTGGTTTGCATTTCCCTGATTGCTAATGATGTTGAAATTTTTTTCACATATTTGTTGGCCATTTATATTTCTTTTGAAGGCTGTGTCTAACTGCCAGGGTGAATAGAGAGCTTTTAAAAATGGCTATTTTCCAAGCACCATTATCAATAGATACAATTAATGTTCAACTTTTAAACTTGAGAGAGCTATAGTTCCAATTTCTAGGTCCAGGGTTTCTTTATTCTTGTGGATAGTGAGCTGAAGGACAGAAAACTTGGCATAGGATAGGAAGAAAGTTAATCTGCTTCTTACAGAGGGAGGGGAAGAGGGAGAACAGGAAGGGGAAAAAAACATGTCAGTCTTAAAATAAGCCACCAGTGATCAAGCAGCAAGGTTCATGTTTCAAGCATGAAGTGGGCCTCTGTTGCAGGGTTGAAGATCTATGAATGCAATTTTATTCTTTAGATTAAATTGTGATGAACAAAAGAGTCTTTAGACTTTAAAAAAGCAGTACTTAACATGGTTAGTACTTTCTAACTTAAATTTTTCAAATGACTAATGATGTTGTGCATGTTTCCGTGTGCTTATTTGCCAGCTATACATCCTCTTTGATTAAGATTTTCAAACCTTAAGCTATTTTCTAATTGGTTGTTTATTTTCTACCTGTTGAGTTTTCAGAGGTTTTTTTTTTCTATATGTTATATAAAAGTCCTTGGTTCAATGTTAAATTTATCAATATTTTCTCCTAGTTTATAACTTGTCCTTTCATTCTTTCAACAGTGTCTTTTTCAGAACCAAAAACAAATTTATTTATTTATTTCTTTCTTATGGGCCATTCTTTTAGATTCATGTCTAAGCATTCTTTCCTAACCCATGATCATAAGATTTTCTTTTAGGTTTTTTTCTATAAGTTTTATAGTTTCACATTTTACATTTAGATTATGACCCATTTTAAGGGTTTGGTGTTGTGTTGTCTTGTGTTGTTTTGCAGTGCTGGGGCTCTAACCTAGGGCCTCACATATTCTAGGTAAGCTACCACTAAACTGTATCCCCAGTCCTATTTTAAGTTAGGTTTTTTAAAAAATATTTATTTTTTAGTTATAGTTGGACACAATATCTTTATTTTATTTATTTATTTTTATTTGGTGCTGAGGATTGAACCCAGGGCCTTGCACATGCTAGGTGAGCACTCTACCACTGAACCACAACCCAAACCCCTTAAGTTAGTTTTTTATAAAGCATGAGGTTGAGGTTTACTTTTTTTCAATACTACTTGATGGGAAAGCATTACTCTCATTAAATTTTCTTCTATACAAGTTCAAATGTTGGATGGCCATATTTGTTTTAGGTCTATCTCTAGGATCTTTATTTTGTTCCATTGATATTTGTGTTTTCCTGTTTGCATATATTACTATATTTTGATTGTGGTAGTTTTATAGTAAGTCATAATATTGGATGATATTCCTCCAACAACATTCCCTTTTTTCAAAGTTGTTCTGAACGTTCTACTTTCTTTTTTAGAATCATCTTATCACCATATAGTTTCCTTCATCTCCCCTTTTATATTATCTAACATATGAGATCTCAATATATTAACAACCCTATCAGACAATGTTACAGTTTCTGCTTGCAGGACTCAACATTTCAAACAAGTTTATAAGAAAAAATAATCTACAATATTTAGCCAGGTGTGGTGGCTCACACGTATAATCCCAGCTACTTGGGAGCCTGAGGCAGGAGGATCACAAGTTTAAGGCCAGACTGAGCAATACAGTGAGACTCTATCTCAAAGTAAAATAGAAAGGGCTGGGGATGTAGCTCAGTCAGGCCCTGGATTCATTCCCCAATACCACCAAAAAAAGAAAGGGAAAAAAATCTCACACATGGAAATTTATCATTTCTATTGTTCTACCTTCATTCCTAATGTTCTAAGTTTCCTTCTGTTATCATTTCTTTTTTAAGCAATGATTTAAAAAAAAAAAAAAAGACTAGGTCAGCTAGTAATTAATTCTTTAGTTTTTCTTTATTTTTCTCAGACTATGTCTTTATTTTGCCTTCATTCTGAAGAATATTTTCACTAGTTAGAGGATTCTGTCTTGGCAGTTTTATTTCAGCACTTTGAGGGAGTTGTTACCACTTTCTTCAGGTCTCTACCATTTCAGATGAGAAATCTGCAATCGATGAAATTTTGTTCTTTATAAATGTGCTGGGGGGCTGGGGGTGTGGCTCAAGTAGTAGCGCGCTCGCCTGGCATGCGTGCGGCCTGGGTTCGATCCTCAGCACCACATACAAACAAAGATTTGTGTCTGCCGAAAACTAAAAATAAATAAATAAATATTTAAAAAAGGTGTAGACTCTGTCTCTATGAACAATTGCAATGTTTTAAAAAATAAATAAATAAATAAATAAATAAATGTGCTGGGTTTTTTTCCTGCTTGTCTTCTGATTTCTTCCTTGTCTTTAATTTTCAGAAATTTGATTATTATGTATCTGGGCCTAAATGTCTTTGTGTTTCTTCTGTCTGGAGCTCACTGGGATTCTTGAGCTTGTATATTTGTACTTTTCACCTAAGTTGGGAAGTTTACAGGCATTGTTTCTGGAAGTATTTATTCTGTACCATTTATCTCTCTCCTCTCCTTATGAGGCTTTAGTGGCATGCATGTGAAAAATGCAGGTTTTACTCCAGGTCCCCCTGAAGCCCTGTTTTTTCCTAAAAAAAAAAAAAAAAAAAAAAAAAAAAAACCTTTATCCTTTGTATTGTCCAAATTAAATAATATGTGATGATCTATCTTCAAGTTCACTAATGCTTCCCACTGCCTTCTTTATTCTGCTTCTAAGCCAATTCATTGAGGTTTTTTCTTTCATTTTGATTATCATGTCTTTTGGTTTAAAATTTTTCATTTCTCCTATGTCTTCTGTTTCTTTGCAGAGATTTTCTGTCTTTTCATTTGCTTCTTGATAGTGGCTGCTTTAACTTTATGGCGGATAATTTCAACATTTGTCTAATCTCGACAGTTTATCTGTTTTTTGTATTTTTATCTGCAAGTTGAGATTTCCCTAGTTCTTCATATGCTCAGTAACTTTGGATTGTATCCCAGATATGTTGAATTTGATCTTATGGGACTTTGAGTCTTATTTAAATCCTATAGATAAAGTTGATGTTTTGATTTTGGCAGTCAATAGATCTAATTGGATTCAGACTACAAGTTGCAACTAGCTTTCTGAGAGTTGTTTTAACATCAGTTCCATTTTCAATGCTTTTGTGTTGCTATTCAGATCTTTGCATGTGCCTAGTATGGGATTTGGGCAGTGGTCTATTCCACATTTTAGCTTTCAGAGACTGTGTACTGTTTAGGGTTAGATCACTGCCTGCACACTTTGGAGGTGGAGCCAGGAATACATAAACAGCCCTCAGCTTGCCTTCCCAAGCTTTCCTCACTCTGTAATTCTCCAATATTTATATTTTTCCCTGGGACTCCTCTTTTCTTGTCCCACACTGAGAAAGCCAGGGCTTTATTTATCCCACTCTGTGGACTACTTCCCATGATTGTGTCAGGACCAAGCAGCAGGAAGACACAAAGAGAGAAAAATAGCAGGAGTTCACTCCACCTTCTTGGGACCTCAGCTTCTTTGATCAAAGCAGAAACTTTCCTATTGCTGTTGCCACCAAAGAAGTTGTTTAAGAGAAAAAATGGAATAAGTAGGGGGAAAAGAAAAGAAATACAGATTCCCATTCTTTAGTGAGTGTTAGGAGATCACTTTCTTTGTGTTTGGACAGAATTTCAGGGCTTCTGTCTATACCAATGCCTACTCCTAGGTTTCAGATTGGGGTTGAATTCAAATCAGAGAATATTAAAAAGAAAAAGATCATAAAATTCCCGCTGATATTGGTAGTTTTTTTTAATCTTTATTTTTATTTATTTACTGTATGTGGTGCTGAGGATTGAACCCAGAGTCTCACATGTGCTAGGCAAGTGCTCTATCACTTAGCTACAACCAGCCGGGTACTGGTAGTTTGAGCTCTTATCTTTTCACAATCTACCTGCTATTATTTATTTTTCAGAGTGGCCTTTGTATTCTGGTGAAAGAGATTGGCTGGCATGTGCTTAATCCATTTCACCCAGAACCGAAATCTCTCTTAGAAAGGCTCTTGTATAGTCTTTGTTTCTGCTCTTCAAAGGCAGAACTATATTTCTGATACAGTGTGACAGAAACAACAGCGCATCCCTGTGGGTGGCAATCATTCTTGAGTTAAGGGAGTCCTAAAGGACAGGAGAATCTCAGGGGAGAATGTTGGAGCAGCTTGGCAAGCTTCCCCTTCCTGCCCAGAATGTCTCCTTACAGAGTTAAATCTTGAAAGTTTTGGGTTTCATTTGCAACATACAATATGCTATTATACCTCTGATCTTATTTCAATTATAATAGAAGTCCTTTAGATTTGCAGTGGCACATACCTGTAATCCCAGATACTTGGGAAAAACATTCATAACAAGGCCTCTGAAATACCACATTCTCCTAGCCTTCTTTATTATTATTTGCTCCTTCTCATCTTTCAGATTTTTAAATACTGGAGTGCCCCAGTGCCTAGTTGGTTCTGTCTGTCTGTCTGTCTCTCTCTAAATCTATATTTCCACACTACATGATCTATCTACTCCCATGACTTTAAATATCTTCCATATGCTGATGATTCAAATTTATATTTTCAGCCCCAGCCCCTCCTTTGAATTCAATACTAATCTGTGCAGCTATCTAATCATTTTTTCTACTTGTATATCAACTAGTTATATATATATATATATATATATATATATATATATATATATATATATATATAATATCTAGTGTGTGTGTGTGTGTGTGTGCATACATATATAAAATATCTCTGGAACTGAATGCTTTTGCTCCTCCTCACAGTCCCACCATCTCAGTAAACAACATACCCTTTCACATAGCTGTGCATTGCCAAACTCCTTGGTGCCATCATTGACTCCTCTTTTTTCTCTCATATACCACATTTAGCCCATTAGCAAATTCTATTGACTTGTCGCTTTTTGCCAATTCTGCTACAAACACCTCAATCTAAGCCATCTGCAATTGCCTGCATGAATCTGCACTGATTGTCCTACTTTCACTCGTACTCCTACAGTCAGTTCTCAAAGAAGATCCAGAATGGCCCTTTTAAAATATAACTATGATCATATTACACCCCTGCTCAATCATGTAACAGTCTTACATTACCCTTAGAATAAGATTCAAAGTCAATCCAAAGTTTAATGTTATCCTGAAGTCCCTACATTATCTGGCCCTTGATAAATTCCAAAATTATCTCCTATAAGTTTCTCCTTTCTTAATGACATCTGTCAGTCCAGTCACACTGGCTTTCTTGCTATTCCTGTCACTAACTTGGGGCCTTTGCAATTGCTGTAACCTCTGCTCTTCTTTTACCCACTGGCATTGTACACGCACTCCCTTTTCATTTAAGTCTCTGTTCAGATATCAAATAAGAAATAAACTTCAGAGAGACCTTCCCTGACCACTTCACCCAAAACAGCACTCTTTGGATTCTTTCTTTTCCTATACTATTTTATGTCTTTTTCAGAGTTTGATGTATTATACAATACGTTTGTTTGCTTGTTTATTGTCTGTCTCCCTGCAGTGATTTTTATTTCATTCTTTGTTATGTCCCCAACACCCAGAGCAACATCTGATAGAAAGTTAAATATATGTTAAATTGATCATTGTCATGACTGGTACACTTATTCAACTCATACTGTATACCTTGAGTTGCTAAATGCTTCATATGCATTATTTAATTTAATTTTGTTTACTCCACAGACCAGAAACTCAATATGAAATAAGAGACTCATTTCTCTATGGACTTTGCACTGCTATGTAGTCGTACGAGTTCTTCCTGTGTGAAGACCAAACTCCTAGACCTGGCCCACTCTTACCTCAGGAGTCTCTACCTTAAAAGTTGAAAGGGTTCCGATAACTTCTTCTCTTGCTTGTGCTACAAGGATAGGCATGAGCTCCTGTGTTTACATGCTGGGAATACATCACTGAAATAACTGAAGCTAATGATAGGGAAATTTGTGTTGTTACCAGAGTCCCAGGCTAGAGACCAAACTCTAGAGGCCCCCACAAATCAGGTCTGGCTACTCACCACAAAAACCAAGTAGAAAATATAATGGTGAAAAGCAGGAAAGAAACTTTAATCAATACCAAGAAGACAAAGAGGAGTAGCATTTCCAGCACTGTATTTGAAATACTAACATGAGCCTCCAGGTTATTTGGATAAGAAATATGCATAGTGAAGCAGTCTTGGTTGAACTGTGGCCTGGCTGATCATTATCTCAGGATGGGTCATGCAAGGCCTTGTCTGAAATAAGAAAGTTGCTGTTGCCAAGTGGGTAGTTTCAACTTATCACAAAATGTATATCGATCGGGATGGTTGTTCCTGGAATCCAAGGTGATTCAGAGCAGTGGAGACAGATGCAAAATACAGGTACAGATGCCAAATGTATCCTGCTTTTTATCCTGCTTTTAGTTACCCATTGATCATTTGCAGGCCCAAGTAAAAAGTCAGTGTTTTTAGCAAAAGCAGGCTAGGAGTCCTTAGTACAGTGCTTTGATGTTGCTTTTTCTCTTTTTTTTTTTTTTTTCTTTTAAGGTATCAGTCAGTAAAATGGCCATGTATATTGGTTCTTGCTTTTGAGGGGTTTTTTTTATTCCAGTGCCCCTGAATAGGAAACAATGATTCATATTGAACCAAAACTCCTGCAACTGAGAGATAACTGAAATAAAAGGGTTTATTGAACCTTCACAGATACCAGCAGCAAGCCTAGGAAGTTGTTGGAAATTATACATCAGATCTAAAAAGCCAGTTTTTTGTTTGTTTTGGGGGGTGCTAGAGATTGAACCAAGGGCCTCATACATGCAAAGCAGGCACTACACCACTGAGCTATACCTTCAGCCACAGTGTATTTTATAATAAAATTTTTGAAGAAGGAACACATAAGTTGTTTACATTGAGTTTACATTAACTATAGATACGAGGGGCAGGATTACACCTAGCAGGGAAAGCTTTGGGACAGGAGGACCTAAGGAGAAGTAAGTAAGCCTCTGGATTGGTTGGGGCTACTGGCAGGAGACAATGGCACCTGGAAGGTGGTGATAGGATTTAAGATAAAGTTTTAACATGTATTCAAGAATATTAAAGGTCATGTGTTCTTTTTGTCCTTTAACTTGTTACTGATTAGCCTTCCCCTTTCTCCCCTTCCTTCCATCCTCTCTCCCCCTTGTAATTAAATTTAGGACATCTCTAAGAAGTTTTTCCTTATGATTCATAAAGCTGATATTTCACCATAGTTACCTGAGTGTGTTAGTCAGCTTTTCATCACTGTGACCAAAATACCTGACAAGAACAACTTAGAGGAGGAAAAGTTTATTTTGGCTCATGTTTTCAGGGATTCAGTCCATGGTCAGCCAACTCCATTGCTCTGGGACTATGGTGAGGCAGAAAGTCATGGCAAAATGGTCTGGCAGTTTTGCCTGGCACCCCTCCAGCCATGCCCTATGTGCCTGCAGTTACCACCCAATTAGTCCCTTCAAACTAGGATAGACTGATTAGGTTATAGCTCCCATGATCTAATCATTTCAACTCTGAATATTCCTGCATTAACACAAGAACTTTTAGGAGACACTTTATGTCCAAACAATAACACTGAGCATTACTAGAGCTCAAAAAGAGGAAAATTTCCCTTCCTGTGTAGGGTAGGGTGGGGAGTTCTATTTTGAAGCGTCTCTGTACTTCTTCGGGCCTTTTGTGCTCAATTTTGTTTCAAAGTCGGGATTTGAAAGGCTGGAGACTCAGGCAGACCTCTTTTTTCCTTATTAATTTCAGTTTTCAACCCTTGCTGACCACCTGCAGGTAGGAAGAGGGAAGGGTCTAGCAGCTGAAGGAATGAGGGACAGCTTTTCAGTAGGGTCTGAGAAAAAGGGAGGTTAATTTATTGATTGATATGGGGTGATTAAACTCACAAAGTGAATTTTGAGGAAACAGCTGCACACATAGAGATAGTGATTTTAAAAAACTAATTACTGTTGTTGTAGATGTTTTGCATTTCTATAGCACTCTGTATTTATGAAGAATTTTGTAATCGCTTATTAACTCTTCTCCTCCACAGACTTTTGACATAGGCAACACATGCTTGTTTTTGTCTTCTGGGAAGAATCTTAGCTGCTGTCACATAATAGGATTTAGGGAATAATATCCTCATTGCAGCTCTTTCATTTGCTGTGCGCTTTGAGAATCCAGATAATGAGAACTTGAACATTATCTTGCCCGTTAATTCTAATATGAAGAATAACTTGTGAAGACAATTCAGTGCTTTGCTAAATTTAACAAGGTACCATATATAAGTACTTAATAACAATATTAATGTTCTGATTTGAATATGAACCCCAAGTTTCATGTGTTGGACACTTAATCCTCAAATTCATTCATTATGATATTTAGAAATAAAAAAGATATACCATTTACAAATTAAAAATGATATTTGGAAATAGGACTTTGGGAACCTCATGAATGGAATAATTAATTTTTGGATTAATGGGCTATCAAGGGAATGGCTATTAAAAAGCTATATCTGGCTCACTTGCCATGAGATACCCTTCACCATGTAATGACACAGCAAAGACTCCTATCTGATGTCAAGTAGATGCCAGTGCCATGCTCTTGAGCTTCCCAGCCTCCAGAACTATGAGCTAAAATAAACTTCTATTCTTTATAAATCACCTAGTCTCACCTATTTTCTTATAGTAACAAAATGAACTAAGACAACTAACCACTCTAAACTTCAGTCTGTCCTCAAGCTTATTTTTTTTTAATTTTTATAAATTTGTTCTTTTTAGATATACACAATAGTAGAATGTATTTTGACACATCATACTAAATAACTTATTCTAATTAGGATCCCATTCTTGTGGTTGAACATGATGTGGGGTTACACTGGTCATGTATTCATATATGAACACAGGAAAGTTACATCCTGTTCATTCTACTGTCTTTCCTAATCCCATCCCCTCGCCCTTCCCTTCATTCCCCTTTGTCTAATGCAATGAACTTCTATTCTTCCCTTCCCACCACTCTTATTGTGTGTTAGCATCTGCATGTTAGAGCGAACATTGACCTTTGGTTTTTTGGGATTGGCTTATTTCACTTAGCATGATAGTCTCCTGTTCCATCCATTTACTGGAAAATGCCATAATTTCATTTCAAGCTTATTTTTAAATGTAAAATACACATAAAATGTGTATTTAATCATTCTTAAGATTAAAGTTCAGTGAAATTAAGTGCATTGACATTGTTATGCAGCCATCACCATCATCTATCTCTAGAATTCCTTTCATTTAGTAAAATTAAAACTATACTCATTAAATGATAACTCCTTATATCTCCTTTTCTCCAACCCCTAGCATATACCATTCCATTTTCTATCCGTATGATTTGACTCCTGTAAGTACCTCATGTAAATGGACTCCTACACTATTTATCTTTTTGTGACTTATCTATTTCACTTAGTATAAGGTCCTAAGGTTTGTCCATGTACAGCATATTACAGAATTTCCTTCCACTTAAGGCTGAATCATATTTAATATTTTTCTTATCCATTTACCCATTAATACCTGAGTTGCTCCCATGTTTTAGCCATGAATAATGCAGCAACAAACATGGTTACGCAAATATTTTTTCAAGACTTGTTTACAATTCCTTTGGGTATTCCAGAAGTGAATTGTTAGACCATATTGTGATTCAAAAATGCAGTATGCTTTTATAAAACGTTTGAAAGAAAATATTCTATTTATTTTACAAATAATACAATACTGAATTTTGAAGAATGGAAAAAATTATCCATAATTTCAATACTCATACCATCCTTCTTAAAACTTTTTAGCATATATTTGTATATAGTTTATTCAGGACACATTGATTACTACTGGACATCGATTTTGTACCATTCACCTAGTCCATGTAAAACTCGAAAGTAGTTAGCTACTGAGAATATAGGTAAAATTAAGTAAAAGAATTATAGCAACCCTTCCCTGGAATTCCATGCAGTTGGATTCTAGAGATATTCAGCTACTGGACATCTGCCCATTTGTACTCTGCGGAACTTCAAAGCTGGAAGAGATCACATTCATCATACCCAACTCCCACACTTTCCATCCTTGAAGCTCTTACAACAACTGTCTTCAAAATGATAAAAATGGGCTCAGTTTCATGACATTTGACATGCAATAGGGTTGCAGACAGCTCAGTGGAATTGCCACAGTGGGAGAGAGTAGCACACAAAGGCACACTGACCTTTATAACCCACAGTCTTCTTTGAAGGAATGAACACAAAGTGGGAGGTGCTATGGAATGAATGCTTGAGTCCATACCCTCCAATCCACCTCAATGTAGTATAGAAAGGTGAGGCTTTTGGGAGATGGTTAGGTTATGAGGGCTCAGCCCTCATGAATAGGAGGACTTCCCTTTAAATGAGGTCCAAGGAGTTTTTTTGTCTCTTCGTCCATGTGAGAACACAGCAGCAAGTTGTGCCCCTACGCATGGTGAACCCTCACCAGATGCCAAATATGCTAGCTCCCTAATCTTGGACTGCTCAAGTCTCTAGTGATGTGAGCAATAGGTTTTTATTGCTTTTAAGTTACCTAAAATATTTTATTGTAGTAGCCTGAACAGATATAGGAAATATTGGCCATGCTGAGAAAAAAGCAGATAACTAAAAGAAGATTAAAAGATGATTAATTAAATCCCTGGAATATACCAGGCACCCAAAGACCACAGAGAAGGTTCTGGAGGTGGATAGGAGCCCTGGGTTGTCACTGTAGACTTCTCATCCTCAACTGAGAAATAGCTGCCCCTACCCTACAACATAAACACCTATATTTTTCTGTCTTTTAGGGTTTGGCTTATGAGTTAAGATCAAAGTCAGAGTTTCTTCAAAGTAACCATGAAATGATTTTAAGTTCTACAGGATAAGAGTTTGGACTCTTGTTTTCTTGTCTAGCTGCAACTAGTGTCTTCCTAAGCTGAGTTCTTGCCTAGATATGTCCCCAATTGGGATTAATTTTACCAATTAGTTTTAACCTTTCAGACACTGAAGCAAGTTCATGAATTTTTTAAGGTTAGCACTAATTGAAAAAGATGACTATAACGTCATTTGGGCCAGTTACTCTTCATGTATGTACCTGACACTGGCTGAAAAGTTTGTGAATTTCTTTGTCCTGCTTAAAAATGTCAATTCCCTGATGAAAAGATTTCATAAAATAAGGGTAACAGTCACATAATCTTCAACGAGTAAAAGTCCTTGATCTTGATGAAGATGCATTTAGGGCTCTTATGCTTCTGATGTGCCCTTTTCCCAACACCTTTGACTCTGCTTTGGAGATAAGCATAAGTCATAAGCCTCTAGCTCTCTTTATTTCGGACACTAGGCCCATATAATTCCAGGTACACCTTCCCATTTAGTAGGAAATCCTGTAAAGGTAAGTAAGGAACAAGAAATGGTAAAGCATTTCAGGAGACAACTCCCAAATGTATGTCAGATCTCAGGTTCCTTATGTTTCAATGAAGGGAAAGTCAATCAGGTAGTTCCCCAAAAAGAGAAGACCTACAGCATGAGGCCTCTGTTGAAAAACCCACACAGACAAATGGGTACTCCCAGACACTGAAAACTTAAACTTTAGGCTTGGATCAAGCCCCCAAATCACTTGGGAAGATGACCAACAATTTTCCTTCTCTATTTATATGTGGAAATGCTCATTTCACTTGCAAAATAGAAAACTAAAATGTCACTTTTTATGATTACGATGTTATAACAGAAATGTAGGAGTGTGAAATTTGTAATGTTATAGACAAATTTAGTATGAAATGCAAATATCACAGCAGAGTGGGCTGGGTATCCAAATCTTAGCTGAAATTCCCTGAAAGGGTCCCTCTGGCAGGCTACTTCAGCTGATGAAAGGAACCCAGTGTCAGGAAAGAGAGAAAAGTGGGCAATAATATTAAGGGGTTGGGCAGTTTAAACTTCATAAAACTTCCTCAGCTTTCTTAGGAAGCTGTTGATGAATTTGAATATTTACAATTGCAAGTTCTCCCACTGTAGTTAGTGTGTACTTGATGGTTAATATACTAGCTGTTACTTGGGATAATATAGACTACTGTTTATGATAACTGTGACAGCTTGAAGACATTTGACAACCTGCAAATCTGATGGCTTCAATCTTCTGCTCAGAATCCTCCAATGAATCCCAGTGCCAAGAGGATAAATCATTCATCATTCATTGGTTTGCTCATCTCATGCCTTCATTTTTTCCCCACAATTAATTGTTAGATAACAGGCCCTGTACTGTATGATGGAGATACAACAGTAAAGAAAACAGACAAGGGAGTCCCAGAATTCTTAGAACCTGCATCTTGTGGGGAGGACAGAAATTAATCATTTTAATATTTTCACAGTACATCAATTCATGTTTCTCTTTGACCTCCCATCCACAGTCATGTTCCCAACATTGAATCATGTTCCCCTACAGCCACTCCACTAATACAGTCCCAGGGAGGAGGAAATGATGAATGTCTCTTATGGAGGAAACAGATTATAAAAGGAAAACCCTCCTTAGACAGGAAGATGAAGTAAAAGGAAGCATATTTCATTAAAGGCAGATGTGTGGAAGGATGCAGTAGAAACCTCCAGGTAAGGAGGATGAAGACCTGAGACTATAAGAGCTTGGTAGCAGGCAACAAACCCAAAATCTCCAGATTTGAAATTGGGTGTGCCTTAGTTCTTATTCCTGCTATAACAAATTATCACAATTTAGTGTTTTAGAACAGTAAATTCATTCTCTTACAGCCTTAAATTCCTAGAATATTCTTCAGTTATGCAGAAACAGAGGAAAAACTCTATCGCAAGTTTAACACAAATTAATGCTTTGATAATGTCAAAGCATTGAGAAATTATGTATTGAAAATTAATCCCTGTTGTGGAGGTATGAAGAGGGATCCACCTTCACAAATGAGTTAACACCCTTATAAAAGAGGTTTCAGAGAGAGTGTCTCCCTTTCTGTCCTCTGCCGTCCCCTGTGTAAGCACATAGCATTTGTTCCTGCCACAGGCAGAACAACTAGGTGCCATTTTGAAAGTAGAAAGAACAGTCCTCAAACCTGCTAGCACCCTGATCTCGGGTATCCCAATCTTCAGAACTGTGAGAAATAAGTTTATATTATTTACAAATTACTCAGTTAGTGGTTGCTTTGGTTCGGATATGGTTTATCCCCTCGGAAACTCATGTTGAAGTGATTGCCATTGTAGTGGTATTGGGAAATGAGGCCTGTAAAAGATTATGAAGACTTTAAGAGGAATTAATGTCTTTTCACTATGGGACTAAGTTAGCAACCATGAGAGTGAGTTGTTATCAAGCAAGGGTGTTATCAAACACCCTGTGTTCAGCTCTTCAACACTCACCTACTTGGCCTTTCACCTTCCACCATGTTATGACTTCTTTGCCAGGTGCCACATTTATGCCCTTGGACTTCCTAGCCTCCAGAGTCAAAAGCAAGAATAAACCTCTAATCCTTGTCAATCATCCAGACTCAGGTATCCTATTATAGTTACAGTAGTATTTTATTATAGTGACACAAATGAACTATGACAGTTAAAGGACATTTTTAAATTTGTTGTATTCACATTTCTTAAAAAAGTTAAAACATATTTCAAAAATAAAATTAAAACCAGACACTTGTGAAACAACTGAACCATTTTCACTGATTTATACAGAATACCACATCAAAAAAGTTGATCTATATAAATAGTTCTATATAAATTGATCAACATAAATAGTTCTATGGCAATTCAAGTTCTAATATCCAATATATCTATAAAATGGGTCTTAATTCTTTCACTATCTTCAAATTCTTATTTGCCAAGAAAATTCTATGTTTAAAGTAAAATATATTTACTTAATAATCAAAATTGAAAAAGTTTAGTGCATTCTCATCATATCTGTTTTCTTTGCCAAGAAGTGTCCTGATTTTCAGTTGAAAATCTGAAGTACAAAAGCAGGATTATAGGAGTCATCAAATAAATTTATTTCAAGGAATAGCTGCGTGTAACACTGTCCTGAATGAAGAAAATTAAAAGTCAGAAATGGAAACTTTCATACAATGAATTTGAACATTGTGCTAACCCTGGTATCTCCCTACACCTACTATACCTTTTTAGGTACTAGTAGAGGCTGAACTTTGTTCTAACCTGTTAGAATATCCTCTATTCCTGCAACTCCTTACTGGACAAAAAGATCATAGTAGTTTAAAAAATATTCTCCCCAAATATACCCTGAATTCTAAACTGGTAAAATAAGCAACTATTGGGATTAGGACTGTGGCTCAGCAGAGAGTGCTCGCCTAAACACATGTGAGACCCTGGGTTCAGTCCTCAGCACCACATATAAATAAATAAAATAAAGGTATTGTGTCCACCTACAACTATATCCTTCTCTCTGAAGCATGAACTCCTAATTGAGAACATCACTGACAAGTTGGGTCTGCACCTGCCCACGTATGTCATATGCACTTTCACTTGTACACATACAAAATCATATAACTCCTTGTATAAGAAAACCTAATTACAAGGCAAGATGCTTCCACCAGCTGTAGCAGCAAGTCTATTTATGGACATTCTTCCTTAGAGAATATCTTAAATTAAAATGAGATTGCCAGCTATGCAAGGAAACTACCCACAGAAGCTGCTTTGGCACTGACTTGAGCACAGAGGAAATAGTTGTCAAACCCACTAGCTACTGCTTCTTGGAGGCAGTGTTCAAGAACTATCTCAAAGGTTGTGCTAAAATTACATAGACTAAAAAATTCAGTGAGTAGATGAAGAGTATTACTGGTCTCAAAGAAAAGTTTTAATGATGCCTGAAGATTACAGATTGCCTCATACAAGAATGGCAATGATATCCATCAATTAAACAGGGCATGATAGTGCATATCTGTAATCCCAGCTACTCAGGAGGCTGAGATGGGAGGACCTCAGGTTTGAGGCTAGCCTGGGAAACATAGACCCAGTCACACGCACACACACAAAATCAATTATGAAGTTAAACTTGAGTTCAAGTTGCATTTCAAACGGCACTATTCATTTTATTTGTTATTCTCTGTAAGAGTGGTTCATCATAAATTTGTTATTCTCTGTAAGAGTGGTTCATCATGTCCAATACCCTTCCTGTGCTATATTCCATTTCCTAGAATCAGTAGGAAAAATCATGAGGAAATTGATAAAGGATTATCAAAATCCAAATTCTTAATATCACCAGAACAACTAGTCGATAAAACAAAAGTGACTTTATTGCTCACGGTTGTAAGAGAGAACTCTACCTCAACAGAATTTGATAGTTTCTCAGAGAAGAAAAGACAAGATTTGATTTATAAAGATTCTGCTCTCTAGTTTAAGGCAGGTCCATAAGTGCAGGGGTTGGGGCAATGGGAAAGGACCTAACAAGGATAGTGTAAGGATTATGATGGAATATTAGGATTGCTGGAAAGAGGATAAGGATGATTTTGAGGGTAAGAGTTCAAAAAGTCTACAGATGTGAATGTTGATGCTTTCTGTTGAAGATTCATTGATGTTTGGGGAAGTTCCTAAAATGAAGGATAAAGTTATGTCCTGCAATGAACAATAAAGTTTTATCTTCTTGAGCAAAAATCTCATGGAATAACCATGATGAAGTTACAAAGACAACTAAATATTAAAGTCATGCTAATGTAGACAGCAACATGGTTTCAGTTCTCAATATTAAGAGCCCAGAGAAGGGAAGATGGATTCTAAAAAGCTGTTAGGCTCTTATAAAGTCTTTGTAGATAAGATGGAGCAATGTGGCTTATCTGATTTTGTGCTTATGACTAAGCCTAGCAATAGCCCTTGTTGAAGCATGGGTAAGCATCACTGATAGGATTTAAGTTCCATCAACTGAATTGGGAGAAGCCAAAAAGTAGCAGGAAGATCTGCAGAGGGTTTAGACAAAGTTTTTAAAGCTGAGAGCAAGCTGAAAATGGAGATCATTTGGTAATTCTGGAGACAGGAGCAAGGCTGGGGGCAGGAGGGGGTGATGGGGAGAGGTCTCAAACTGAACAGAAACAAAATGCATCCTGATTGAGCATAGTTTGCAGCTAAATCAGGAGGAAGGGCCTGGATGTTTACTGGGTTGGAATGCACATACTTGAGACTGTTCTTCATTGGTTTTCAGATTCCTAGTGCTTGGATAAATCAAATTAGCTTAGTAGTGAAGATTTAGAGCAGAGAGCCACCCCTCATTCCACCCCAGCCCAAATCCTACACTACTATTTAGGCCTTACCCAATCAAACAGTAGGTTGGGTCTGCAGCATTCTCAAGTTTGTTTTGTACAAAGCATGACATGGTTGGGAAGCTCTTCCAAGTATGGAAGAAGAACTGTTTCCCATGAATCCATAAATGCTTCTCTCAATCAGACCCTTACCCCTCCCTTAAGGATTGGAGTAGTCTGTATTGCTTCTCTTCTATCCTTTTACTTTCAACATATTGCATCTTTGTCTGTTGTATATCTCCTTAGCATAATGCTGGGTCTCGTTTTTTGTTTTTAAATTCAGTGTGACAATCTGCATTTTGATTGGATTATTTAATCCATTTATTTTTTTGATAATACTTAGGATCAAACTTGGAACTTCATTCATGCTAGACAAGTTCTCTGCCACTGAACTATGTTCACAGTCCTTTTTTATTTTTATCTTGAGATGGAGTCTTACTAAATTGCAGAAGCTAGACTTGTATTGCCATCCTCCTGCCTCAGCTTTCCAATTAGCTGGGATTACAGGTGGTGCCACCAGGCCCATCGATCCCTTTATTTTTAATACTTCACCCCATGATGTGGGCATTGTATCACCTCACATCAACGCAAGAAGAAGAGTGATTACATGATAACAAGATATTTTGAGGCCAGGGCCGGGGCAGGGATGGGGAATGCAGCACAGCTTGGCCAGAGGGGGCCACCAAGGACCACCAGGGATGGGAGTGTCCGGATGGCCCATCCGCGGACCAGGGAATACAAAGCAGGCAACCTGGTCTTTGCCAAGGTGAAGGGCTACCCGCACGCAGGTGCAGATTGATGAACTCCCAGAGGGAGCGATGAAGCCTCCAGCAAACAAGTATCCTGTCTTCTTTTTTGGCACTCATGAAACTGTGTTTCTAGGTCCCAACGACCTTTTTCCATAGAAGGAATAGAAAGACAAGTTTGGGAAGTCAAGCAAACGGAAAGGATTTGATGAAGGATTGTGGGACATAGAAAATAACCCAGGTGTCAGGTTTACTAGATACCTGGCAATTCGGCACAGAGCTCCTCAGAAACTGAGGGAGAAGGTGGAAACACTGCAGATGCAAGCAGTGAGGAAGAAGGCCGCAGAGTAGAAGATGAGAGAGGTAAAAGAAAAAATGAAAAAGGGGACTCCAAAGGGAAAAACTCACATACATCAAAATCCTCTAAACAATCCCGGAAATCTCCAGGAGATGCAGATGGTAAAGACTGCAAAGAAGAAAACAAAAACAGCTCTGAGGATGGAGATGCTGACAATGACACAAGAACCACTTCATATTTGCAGAAAACCCGTGAAGGAACCTAAATACCCTAATGAATGCTGCATATTAAGAGAAACCACAGAAGGTTAAATGTTGTCTAGTATTCTTGGATTTGATATGAACCATCACATAGCCCTTGTTGTCATTGACAGAACCCAGTTTGTATTACATTATTCACATTCCTCTTTGTTTTGTTGGGAAAAAAGACATTTTAACCTTTTTTAAAAGGTTATTGATTTAATCTCATGTTATTTGGTTGCATGAAGTTGCCCTTAATCACTAAGAATTATCAAGATTTTTGCACAGACTTACACATCTAGGATCCTTTTACCAAGACAGCTTTGTTCATCATTTTTCTGCCTTTACCCCCACACACACCACCAAACACTTGGTTACATATTAATTAGCATTATTTTAGATGACCACTCCATAATATTTAAGGATGGGATTTCTTCTTTTTGACAGAACCCAGGAAGTAATTCCTAGACACATAATGTTGGTATATCAAAAATGAAATTAAAATTGCCCTTCAGTTACGAGGCCCTGTGTAAAGTTTTAACCATATTATACATCTATTCTGTATTAGAAATAGCTAGTTGTCAGCTTATACTTCTCAAAACTCAAGTCATTATGTTTCACATATAGAAACAAATTGTTTCTATATGTGAAGTTAGTGAGTCTTTTTGTGTTACTTCAGAAAAAAGGCAATGATTTATATTTTTTTTTTCCAAATTGCAACACAATTTGAGCTAATTACGCAAGGTGAATACTTTACGTTTTAAGGCTGGACTCACCAGCAGCCCAGCAGGAAACCAGACAAAGCACTGACTTTTAAGTAGAGAATTTTAAAATAAACTATTTTCTTTTATAACTACAATTAGAGTAGTTAATATTTGCCCATAAACCATTATTATTTGTACATTATTTTGCTATTGGGATAATAGAGAACTTTATTTATTTTTATGCCAGCTTATATTGTGAAAACACATTTAGTCAATTTGAGTTTTATCAATCCTGTTATACTTGTCCTTGGAACATTTTTTGTGTATTCAAGATTTGTAGTTGAAGAGTTTACTGTTAAAAAGAAAGAAAGAAAGAAAAGAAAAGAAAAGAAAATCAAAAACAAAAAAGTATTGTTTTTATAGAATAAGTTTATTGGACTATGTAAATAATATATTTTGGAAAAGAAAAAGATCATATTCACATAACTTTTATTAAAATATATTGTTATAATTGTTCTGTTTTATTATTAGCTAGCATTGATATTTTACTGTGCCTAGTTTATAAATGGGAAACTTTATCATAAATATGAATATACAGAAAAAACATGGTTATTCAGGATTTAGTACTATCCATGGTTGCAGGCATTCAGTGGGGATATTGTACATATTCCACACAGATAAGGGGGAACAACTGTATTTTGAACTTGTTGTCCCATTGCTTCCTGGCTTCTATTGTTTGTGCTAAGAAGTTGTCTGTTAATCCTCTTGGTGTTCCCTGGTATATGATAAATTGTTTTCTTTTTTTGCTTTCAAAATTTTCTCTTTGTCTTTCAACATTTCAACTATAGTTTCCATGAATCTTTTAGGGTTTATCCTACTTGAAGTTTATTGAACAACTCAGATGTATATAATAAAAATTTTTCATCAGTTTTTGGAAGTTTTCAATTATTATTTCTTTGAACTTTTTTTTCTGTTACTTTCCTTCCTATCTTTCTACTACTTGTATGTTGTGATAAATAAAAGGTACCCCACATTTACCTGAGGCTCTGCTCAGTTATTCAATTCTTTTCTTTCTCTCTTCTTCAGACCAAATAATCTCTATTGAACTCATTGTTCTGTCAGCTCAAACTTAACATTGAGCCCCTCTAGCAAAAATTTTTATTTCAGTTATTAAACTCTAGAAATTCTATTCCTTTCCAAAATTGAAAGTTCTTATTTTATAACTTCTATTTCCTTATTGGTATTCTCTATTTGATGAGACATTGTCATCATGCCTTCCCATAATTCTTTGGATCTGTTTTACTTTTGTTCCTTTAACATATTTATAATAGCTGCTTTGAAGTCTTTATCTTCAATTTCCATATGCACTCCTTCACAGGCAGTTTTTATCGCCTGCTTATGAGTAATATTTCCCTGTTTCTTTGCATGCCTTATAATCTTTTGTTTAAAACTGAATATTTTATATAATGCATTGCAAATCTCTGAATACTGATTTCTCCTCCATCTGGGGTTTGTTGTTGTTTTCTTGAGTTCTTGAGTTCTTTTTTATTTGTTAGTGACTTGACTAAAGATGGACTCATTGATATGTCTTTATCCTACAGTGTACAAACCCTCAGAAAAATATAATGTTGGAAATTCACACTGTCTCCATAAGCTTCTAAACTGGGACTTATATTCTATTGATATCATCCCATTTGTAAGCCACCATTAATTGCTAGCTGGTTGTTCTATTTCTTTGGACAATTCTCTGAGGCATAAGTGCCCCATAATCTGATCCAAATAATGTAGGACCTCTTTGCTGTATTGATTTATTGACATGTCTTTTTCCCAGTGTACAACTCCTGAGAAAAAGCAGACTTGGAAGGGCACATTGTCTCCCTGAGCTTCTAAACTGGCATTGATACTCTATTGATACCACCCCATTATAAGCCACCATTAATTGCTAGCTTGTTGTTCTATTTTTAAATAATGATTTGAGGAATGAGGGCCCCACGATATGATCTGATCTTCAGGTTCCTTTGCAAGGGCAGAATGTTATCAATCTTTGAGATTTGCTTTAATCTCAGCTTCTTAACTGTATCTTTCTCTGGTTCTCTCTGTTGAACTTCCAGCTGATCTACCATTTTGCTTGTGACTGAATATGGAGCTACTAACCTGATCCTAATTAGTCATTGCAAAGATCTATGCTGTTTTAAACAATGCCCTTAGGCACAAACCCCTACTAAGTGAAGGCAACAAGGAACCAGGCAAACACTGAGGTGAAAGAGTCATAGAGGTGAAAAGAGGCCTTTACTAGAGGTGGTCCTAAGATATTATTTTGTCATTTTTTTCTTCCATGCTAGCCACCAATTTGTGCCTAGCATAGTAATAAACTCTTAATTTACAAAATCCTATTTAATTCTACACACATGCTCTGAATCTTATACTTCTACCAGCTTCATTTTACAGATTAAAAAAAAAAAAAAGAGCAGGGCATGGTGACTTATTCCTGTAATTCCAGCAAAGGAACATTAAGGCAGGAGAATCACAAGTTCAAGGTCAGTCTCAGCAACTCAGTGAGGCCCTAAGCAACTTAGTGAGACCCCATTTCAAAATAAGAAATAAAAAGGGCTGATGATGTGGCTCAGTAGTTAAACTCCCCTGGGTTCAAACAAAACAAAACAAAAAAAAACCTTGAAATTCAGAGAGGAAAAACTTCTCCAGGGTTACAAAATAAGTAATAAAATGAAGATTCAAATCCAGGTTTATCTAACTCTAAGAAAACCATTCTCAAATGTCATAGTATGTGGGTATACCTGAGGGTTGCATAAGGCAGCATTGTCTGTGAATTCTCAGAACATGAAGGACTCGTCTTGCTAAGGACTGGCTTCTTGAATCCAGGGCCTTGTGCATGCTAAGTAGGTGCTCTAACACTGAGCTACATCCCCAGCCCTGGAAACCTATCTCTGAACAGTGGTCTGTGCTTTTGGCAGGATTCAGATTCAAATTTCTCAACCAGGTTAAAAGGGTTTCCTGGGGTATCCCTGAATGGGTTTGAAGTTACCTATAATCTCTGAAATATAATAAACATTTTTGTGTAGAGTATAATTTTAACCTTGAACTTGTCATTTGTAAGTGATGTCCAGTGGGATAATGGAGTCTTCCCACAGGCAGAGTAGATTCATGTAACATCTGTGCATTGTTCATATATAGCATTTACAATGTCCATGAACACAGAATTCTAATAAAACTGTGACATATGGAAGTTCAGCAAGACTACAAGTGAAGAAAAGATAAGCATGTTGTAGAACCCACTGACTTCCACAGGGTTTTGGTAGATGTGCAGAAATCAAGAAGTAAAATAAAATAATACTGGGTGAAGTGGCACCTGCCTGAAATCCCAACAACTAGAAAGGGTGAAGTAGGAGGATCACAAGTTCAAGGCCAGTCTCAGCAACTAAATGACTGCCTATCCCAAAAAATAAAAAGATCTGGGTATGTAGCTCTGTGGTAGAATGCTTCTGGGTTCAGTCCCCAGTACCAAAGGAAAAAGAAAAAGAAAGAAAAGAAAAGAAAGAAGGAGACAGAGGGGAGGGGGAGGAGAAGTAAAATTAAAATTGTTGACTTAGTTTGATTCAACATTTTTACGGTTCTGGCAACAATGAAGTGAGTATGCATAAATGAGCTCTAAAGTATAAACTGTATAATGTTGGTGATTCTGTATAAAAGTTAAATGCTCTGATATTTCCATTTAAAACTGACAATGCACGATGGACCTAAAATTTATGCAGATTTTTAAACTTTTAACTTTCCTTTATTTATGACATTAAATAGCAAATAAAAAAGACACCAGAACAACTTGGGGGAGGGGAGGGGAGAAGAGAGAAACTACAGTAAAAGAGAAAGCTTTATATTTCAGTACCTTTAACAGCATTCTTTCCCTACTTTTTGAACAAGGGACCTACATTTTCATCTGATACTGTGCCATGCAAATAATGTAGTCAGCCCTATTTTTAACAAGCCTCCCAGTAATTCTGACGAAAAACCAGGATTGAGAGCCACTGGAGCAGAAGACCTTATTAAGTCCCTGAGGCTGCTGAGACTGCGCGGGACTGAGTATCGGGTGGGCCGCTGCTGCCCTCTAGCGACGACGCTACACTGGTGCACGGTGTATTAACCGGCTTCTGAGCTATGGCCTTCTTGCTGTCTGACACTGCTCTGGGGTTTCCAGTCAAACTGCCCGGTAATTTTGGTTCTTGCTCATTAATAACGATGCTCAGGTATAAAAGTGGTGATGCATATCTGTCCCCAGCACCTTGGAACATCCTAGCTATTCATTGGTAAGGCTCGTGGCAAACATTGGTGGCATGTCTGTCAGGATTTTTCTTTCCAAGGATGTAGGACCCATAATATGTAAGAATCAGTAGCCATAAACAGTTTCCTGAAGAAATTTGATGACGATAACTGTGGCACTACAGCATTATAATGGAATCAGGATCTGGATAAGCAATTTTCCTAGAAACAAATGAATAAGTATCCTTCACAGCTGAGTGGCCCTCCAGAGTCCCCAGAGGCTCTTCATGTACTTCCCCTCCCTGGTTTGCTGTTCAAGCTGTGAGGCAGGTGGGCAGATGTGAGGATCCATACCCACATCATTAAAAATAGCAGGTCTAGCTGTGCATCATGTGAGAGTGCCCTTGTTTAGGAAGTCTGATCCCGCCTTCTTGTCCGCACGGGTACCTCTGTCTGCAAGTACGACAGGTACTGACTAAATCCATGCTAAAGGCTACTCTGTAAACAGGCACCTCAGTGTGACCCAGCATGTGGCTCTAACTCCTCAGTACTGAGACAGACAGCAGGGACTGGACAAGTTGATGAAGTTTCTTCTCATTGCAGCACTGTCAATTTTAAATTTTATCTTTTCTAGTAGGCTTATGGTAGTATCTTATTGTGGTTTCAATTCTTTGTGTTTCTGTGATTTCTAATAAGGTTGAGAATACTTACTCGTTTATTTAGAGGCTCTTTATCTTTTTTCTGTGAAATAACTTTTCCTGTTCCTTGAGCATTTATCTATTTGGTTGTCTGTTTTTTTTTTTTTTTCTCATTAATTTGTAGAACCACATATTCTGCATATAATCTCTTTATTGGCTACGTACTTTGCCTATTTCTTTTCCTCTTTTGTGGCTTGCCATTACTCCCTCTTAATGGTATTTTTTGTTTTGTTTTTGATACCGGGGATGAACTCAGGAGCACTTAACTACTGAGCCACATCCCCAGCCCTATTTTGTATTTTATTTAGAGACAGGGTCTCACTGAGTTGCTTAGTGCCTTGCCAAGTTACTGAGGCTGGCTTTGAACTTGTGATCCTCCTGCCTCAGCCTCCCAAGCCACTGGGATTACAGATGTGTGCCACCGTGCCTGGCTTAATGGTGTTTTTGATGAATGAAAGGTCTTGATTTTAATCCATCTAATGCTTTTAAAAGAAAATTTTCCTTTATGATTAGTGCTTTTCATGTTTTTTAAGGATTTTTTCCTATCCTCAAAAATATTCTAATGAAAATATTCTACGTGATAGTCTAGAAACTATGATTTATTGTGACCAGCCTAATCAATCTTAGTCAGTTTTCTATTGCTATAACAGAATATCACAGACTGAATAATTTATAAAGAAAATAGGTATATTTAGCTCACAGTCCTGGAAGTTCAAGAGTATGACACTGGCATCTGCTTGGCATGTGCTCCTGCCAATTCAATTACACAGTAGAGGTCAATATATGGTAAGACAGCACAGGCCAGCTAGAGGGGGTTCACTTTTATAACAAAGCCATTCAGATGATAACTCATCAATTCATGAATTAATTAAACCAGGAAGAGCCCTCATGACTCTATTGCCTCTTCATTGTCCCACCTGGTCCCACCCCTTAGCACCTCACAATGAAAACTGAATTCAACATGAGATTTGATGGAGAAATTGAAACCCTAGTAGATCTCCCCTGAAACTTGGTTTAAATGTCAAGACTGATGACACAACACACACAATTAGAGGCTATGAAATGGTTTTTTTTACTTAAATAACTAGGCCTCCAGAGAGAGCAGAGTGTGCCTCCCAAGCTGATCCAAAACAGTTTGAGCAAGCCAGAAAAGGAGACTGGCTCTGTTTTTCTTGTCAATTTGGTGTTGGGGTCAGTGTAATGAATTCTCATGCCTGGGTGAGGGCTTGTATGGTTTGAATCCCCCACCAATGCCAAAAGAGAGAACACCTTGGCTTTCTTATCAGATGGCTTGCCCAAATATGGAGCACAAGCAAAATAGAAAAATGAGGGGCTAGGGATGTGGCTCAAGCTCGCCTGGCATGCGCGGGGCACTGGGTTCAATCCTCAGCACCACATAAAAATAAAAAATAAAGATGTTGTGTCCACCGAAAACTAAAAAATAAATATTAAAAAAATAATAACTTTGTAAGTTATGCACAGAGCTCTTGTACAATTTTGGTTAGATTATTCTTGGTTGTTGATTTTTTTTGATGATTTATAAGTCTTATCTTTTTAAGTTTATTCTCTTGACAGTATGTTGCAAATATATAGAAATTCAATTGACTTTTATATACGCATCTTCCGTCTGGTAATCTTGCAAAATTCACTTATTTATTCTAATAGTTTTTATCTGTAGATTCTTTTGGATTTTCAATATATAACTCAAGCCACCTGTGAATTATGGCAGCTTTATTTCCTCCTTTTCTATCCTTAACCCTTCTTTCTTTTTCATGATTTATTACATTGGCTTGACTCCCAGTTTAATATATATTGAATATAAAAAATGTTAGCAAGCATAATTGTCTCATCCTTATCTCAGATGTAAAAACTTTTAACATTTCTCCTTTAAATATAGTCATTCCTTGGTATCTATGAGGGGATTGGTTCCAAGACCCAGTGCAGATACCAAAATCTGATGATGCTCAAGTCCCTTATATAAAATGGCATGGTACTTATGTATAACCTATGCACAATCCTGTATACTTTTAAATATCTCTAAATTACTTATAATACCTGATATAATACAAATTCTATCTAAATAGTTGTTGTATTATATTTTTTAGAGAATAATGACAAGAAAACCCACCTGTATATATTCAGTACAGACACATTCTTTTTTCAAATATTTTCACACAGTGCTTGGCTGAATTTGAGGATGCAGAAGCCATAGATAGAGACAACTACACATGGTTTACTTAGTTCATATGCCTTATCAGATTCTTTCTATTCCTTATTTGAGAAAAGTTTTTGTAATGAATAGGTCTTGAATTTTCCAAGTTTTTGTACATTCATTTATATGATCATTTTTCTTCCTAATTATTTTCATGTGAATTGCATTGATTGCTTTTTCAATCTTAAACCTGTCTTATGCTCTTGAAATAAAACCAATTCAGTCTTAATGTGTTGTTTTTATATATCATTGGCTTTGACTTAGAAATATTTTGTTTAGGTTTATAATGACCGTATTCACAAATAAAATCAGCCTTTCTCATACTGTGGTTGTCAGGCTTTGGTACCTTATGACTGTCCCTAAGTTAGAGGCTACCATAGTTCAGTCAGAGTGGATTCCCTCTCTCCGAGGGCTTGTCCATTTCCAGTTTATACTTATTGCCATGGCAGAGCCCCTTAGGATTAAACCAAAAACCACTTTGGTGCTTTCCAGAGCCCCTTCTCCTTATCAGGCCCTGATTTCCAATTTTTGTTCCCTTTATCCTATGAACCTGTCAAATTTTCTGCTTTTTAGCCTGTTAGTTCTTGTCATCAACAATAGTATTATGGGGAAGGACAGCTCCAAATGTCAAGCTCACCTAAGTAAGCTTCCCTTCTCACCCAAGTCTTGGCCCCATAACTGTTCAGCACTTTGGTGGTTATGCAATACTTTCAAACAGATTTTTTTTAAAAAAATATGTTTTGTCAATCTTCTAGTTGTCCTGAGAAGGTGTGGTCTAAATCCACTTCTTTTATCATTGTGTTGAAAGTTCCCCAAGGTTTACTTTTGAAATACTGTTTTAAACTAGAGATGTACAATGGCATATTCAGAAAAAATGGAAAAAAATATACACAACTTTTTACCCCACTAATAAACACTGCCATCAGCCTGGGGTATTTCTTCCTGGTCTTTTCTCATGGATACATTTTTTTATATGGTTGCATCCATGGTTCTCAAATAAGTTCACATGCTGGGTTTTTTTTTTTTTTGAGGGGGTAGGGGGTGTTTTGTTTTTTAACCCATAACTTTATTCCAATCAGTATTTTTCACCTACTTACTTCATATTATAAAAATCACTCCCTCACACCCCTCCCAAAAAAAACCTTTAAGTTCTCTCCCAACCTCTCTCTTCTCTCTCTCTCTCTCTCTCTCCTTTTTTTCAGTTTTCCCAAGAGAAAAAACTACAGCTACTTCACGTACTCTAGTGAACCAGTAGCCTGTAAAATGAAGCTGATTGATGGGTGGAAAATGGAGTAGCCCTCTCTGCTGGTCCTCTTGATCATGACTCACAGTCTTGGCTAGCCAAGCTGTGCATCCAAGAAACCAGGTATGGGGGAGCAGGAAGGGGAGGTCTGACCAGAATTAACAATACCCCAGCTGTGAGTTCCCCATACTTAACCTTTTTCAACTCCTTCCTGACCTTTCCACTACTCTTAATCAGAATGGATAATATGTGAGCTGGTTGCTCTTTGTTCTAATCCCTCTTCTGCTTCTGTGTGCACAGTATCCCCACCATGCTCCATTAGCATCCCTGCCAGCAATAGTACAAGTCTCTGCCCAAGCCTGCTAGTTATGAGATGATGTTCTCTCCTCCCTTGTGCTAATGCATTTCTGTCAAGTTGTAACCCCTGGCTTCCTTTCAACATCTGTCTGGCTGGTGGAGCAGATGATTAATGAGTATGTTGTGAACTCGGATCAAAATAAACCTTGTCAAGACATGACAGATGATAGCCCCTCCTCCATCTACCGGGAATGTGCCTATGCCAAAGATGACCTGATTTTGGCAAGATCTGTTCTTTAGAGAAGCAGCTCTCAACGTTTTTTTCTGCCCTGATACATTTGATAAATTATATTCAAAAGCTCATTGTACTTCAGTGCACAATTTCCAGCTTACATGTTGTAATTTGAACTCTTTCATAGAGCAAATCATGTGTGGAACACAAGTGAGTAAAAGTGGCATATTATAAATTTAAGTTGTCTTTATTTTTCATCAGATAAAACATTTAAAGATTTTGGCATGATGTTATTTAGTAGCAAATCACCAAAGCTGAACAGCTTCCCGAATTTCTGATTTGGTGTTTGTCATTAATTTTGAAAAACGATTGGCCACTATCTTTTCTAATATTTCTTTTGTCCCATTTTTCTCTCTCCTCTGCTTCTAGGAGGCCAATGGCATATATGTTATGTCACAGCTCTTGGATGCTCTATTCTGGTTTTGTTTATGTTTTTTTTTTTTTCACTTTTATCTTTGAATGATTTTTATCAAACTATCTTCAGGTTCACTGACTCATTCCTTCCCTGTGTCAAGAGTACTGATGAACCTGACAAAAGTAAACAAAAGTTACTATGTTTTTTACTTCCAGAATTTCCATTTGATTCTTTCTTTGAGTTCCCATTTTCTTTTGAGATTCTCACCTGATCAGGAAGGTTGCTTCATAATACTATGTTGTTGAAAGACGAACATCTGTTATAAGGCTGCAGAGACTGAGCTAGGTTGTTTGCATGCCTGGAAATGGTCACCCTTTTTTTTCTGCTGGGCAGTTAGTGTGGGAGACGGATCCAGCCTCATCAGGAACTGAGCCGTGTTTGGGTTTTGTTCTTATTCTATTACTGTCCGGGCACTATAGACTCCAGCTCTCTCTAACATCGCCTTGTATTTACGTTTGAGGCTAGTTTGCCAGAGGTTTTCTCAGTGTCCGTTCTACCCTTGGTTTACATGTTCTCCTTGACTGTTGAAATGTCTTTATGTTCTTCATACCACTTCAGCAGTAGATTGCTGTTTTTATTTATTGCTTATTAGCCTGGCTGGTAGTGGTGATGGTTGTGGTAATGGAGGTGTTCTCTGCTTTTCTGATTCATTATTAGTTTTAGACCAACACTGTGACTTTGGGTCTCAGGAGTAGAGCCTTTCCATGATCCTACCCCACCCTCAGATGGAAGACTTCTAATTGTCTGGGGCTCACAAGGATAGAAGTGTTTTATTGTTGTTATTGGGGTTTTTTTCCCTTTCTCTGACTGCAATGGGTCTTCACCAATTCATAACTTAATGTCTCATGTTAGGATTTATTGACCTTTAACTCAGCAACTTAAGGATTTGTTCCCACAGGGAAGATAGGGAGAGGATCAGAGAAGGGCTTGGTGGTTTTCTCCAAGCCTATTCCACAAGGGAGACTTCTCAAGATTCGCCCACTGCTCACAGTACTTCTTATGAACATACAGTAGAGCATTAAAGTCTGTGGAAAAGAGCCTGGAAGTGAGTCTGAATTCCCCGTGGAGTATTGGATCCCAATTTTCTGTACTCTCATGCTGGCCTATACTTGGTCTTTAGCAATTCATTAAAACTGTTACCTATTTTATCAATAAGTAGAAGACAGGAATGCAGAGTCTCCAAAGACAAAATAATGATAAGGAGATGCAAACATTAAGTACCTTGATTTGATCAGCACATGTGCACATGTCTTGAAATAGTCAACTGGACCCCATAAATATGTACAATTAAATTTCTTTTAATTTTTTAGTTGTAGATGGACACAATATCTTTATTTTACCTATTTTTGTCTGTTTGTTTGGGGTACCAGGGATTGAAATCCAGGGCACTCAACCACTGAATCACATCCCAAGCCCCATTTTGTATTTTATTTAGAGACAGGGTTTCACTGAGTTGTTCAGCACCTTGCCATTGCTGAGGCTGGCTCTGAACTTGTAATCTTCCTGCCTCAGCCTCCTGAGCTGCTGGGATTACAGGCGCCTGGCTTATTTGTTTATTTTTATTTGGTGCTGAAGATCAAATCCAGTACCTCACACATGTTAGGCAAGCACTCTACCACTGAGCCACAATTGCAGTCCCAATTAAAATTTTTTAAATACTTTAGCTGAATTCTTACCAGCTTGATGGTGGTAGGAAGAGAGTCATCCCCAAATAAGCAAGTGCACATGTACCATGTTTTCCTTGGAAGAATCTGTCTTTCCTTGGATGAAGTTTAACTTAAGAAAAATTGTAAATATGCAGAATGTCCTGTGTTTTTTGTGTTGTTGTTAGAAGAGTGAAAGCAAGACTTCTTTTGTCCTAAGGGAAATCCAGAAGCTTCTGAGAAACTCTGTTTGGTAGATAAATTTGTTTCATTTTTTAAAAAAATATCTTTATTTTATTTGTTTATTTATTTAAATATATAATTTTTTATGTGGTGCTGAGGATCGAACCCAGGGCCTCGCGCGTGCTGGGCAAGTGCTCTACCGCTGAGCCCCAGCCCCAGCCCCACCCCCTGTTCCATGTTTTTGAACACAATTCTTTTTTTAAAAAGATATTTATTTTTTAGTTTTAGGTGGACACAATATCTTTATTTTACATTTATGTGGTGCTGAGAATCGAACCCAGTGCCTCACGCATGCTAGGCGAGCACACTACCACTTGAGCCACATCCGCAGCCCCTTGAACACAATTCTTAACCAATACAGCTAACAACTTCACTCATGACTCAAAAATAAAGTTTAAATGGGCAAAGGTATAAACATTTAAAAATTAAACTATGAGTATATAAAGAATTAGAACTGGGCTGGGGATGTGGCTCAAGTGGTATCGCGCTCGCCTGGCATGCGTGCGGCCCGGGTTCGATTCTCAGCACCACTTACAAACAAAGATGTTGAGTCCGCCGATAACTAAAAATAAATAAATAAATAAATATTTAAAAATTCTCTCCTCTCTCTCTCTCTCTCTCTCTCTCTCTCTCTCTCTCTCTCTCCTCACTCTCTCTTAAAAAAAAAAAGAATTAGAACTTTTTTTATAACTTCAGAGAAGGAAAAAGAAATCTAAGTGTGACTCGAAACAGAAAACTAACAAATTAAACTACATAAAATGCAAAATTTTCTGCATTACAAAAACTCATCATAAAGGCTGGGAATATGGCTCAGTTGGTAGAGTGCTTGTCTCACATGCACAAGGCCCTGGGTTCAATCCCCAGCCACCACCAAAACAAAAACAAACAAAAAACAACAAAAAAGAACTCATCATATACATCAAAAGACAAACTGAGGACAAAAAATGTGAAACATAAAGAACTAGTTTTCTTAATATTGAAAAGCATTTATAAATCAATGTGATTTTTTCCCAATAATAAATCTTTTGTCTAATAACCTGTGGGCAAAGGATAGGAACAGATATTTCACAGAAAAGAAAATAAACACTCTAAAAGGTGATGTGCCTACCTCAAAACAAATTTATAAATGTATAAAATACAATTTTTTATTTCTAAATTGACAAAGAGAAAAATTTTTGTAATATTTAGTGGACAAGTATGGTATAAGAGCCATCTCTATACAATTTTGGTGACAGTGAAAATTTGTACAACTGGTGGACAATAGGCAATATCAACATTGAAAATACACACACCTTTTGATCTGTCAATTCAACCCTTAGGAATTTCTCCTACATCTGTACTCATTGCTGTGACAAGACTTCTATCTATGAGGTTCGTGTCAGCATTATTTTGTTGAACAAAAGATTTCAAGTAATGAAATATCCAAGAACACAGAATTAAAGATAAATTGTGTTTTGTTCCACCAAAGAACACTATGCAGGCATTAAAGAAAGTTTAAAAAGAAAATGTGTTCATGTTGCTAAACAAAAAAAGGGGAAAACAATGTCTATGGTATGTTTCCAGGTATGAAGAAAAATATATCAATTTACTCATGCTTCTCCTAGGCTAAATTAATACTGGAATTTTTACCATGTATGTGTATGCCTACTTTAAAAAAATTGATCTTAGTGATTGCATAAAATAAATGTTTAGGCCTTCCTTCAAAAGGCCTCATTCCTGCTCTTTCAGTCTTTCCCCACATTTGTTCTCCCATGTACATAGCTGCACCTCTTCTAGAGAAAGACTGCGTTTCTTACCTCCAAATGAACTCATGGATCATTCCTTAGTGTCTACATTTGTTGGTAAGTTTCTCTCCCACCATAAACAGTCCTTTACTCCACAATTTGTACTTTTAAAGCCAATTCCAACTACCCAATAGCTCTCTCTAAAGACCATGATCATTATTATGATTTTCCAGTGACCCAACAGCCTATTGCAATGATCTCGATTATTGTTAGGATTTCTGTCTTCCAAAATATGATGTTTGTGACTAGAGCCCCACAAATGAGTTTAAATCTACTTATCCTAAAATAATTGTTGACTCTTGCTTTATATGAATTAGTCATATTTTTGAAAATGTATGTGAGTCTCTTGAGACCAGGCAGGGAGAATACAACTACACAACTCAAATGTCTTTGTACCCTTGACACTGCCCAACGTAGGGTTGAACATACTGAAAGCTCACCATGCGTCCTGGGTGAGCTGGATGCTGTGGGGAAAGACAAAAAAACAAATTAGCTTCTCCAAAGATTTTTTTTTAAAGAGAGAGAGAGAGGGAGAGAGAGAATTTTAATATTTATTTTTTAGTTTTCGGCAGACACAACATCTTTGTTTGTATGTGGTGCTGAGGATCGAACCCGGGCTGCGCGCATGCCAGGCGAGCGCGCTACCTCTTGAGCCACATCCCCAGCCCTTCTCCAAAGATTTTGAGCCTAAGGATTTTCTGGCTTGGATCACTGTCATCAAGGCAAACCTCTCAATAAAATTCAGAAGTGCTGGGTAATTAGAGGCATATTACACTATCCACAGAGGCCAAGAAGGTTATACAAATGTCTAAATAAATAGGGCATAGGAGTGATAGGACCTGGGGCTGAATGGAAGACACTTGTCCTCCCTTAAAGATTCCAAAATCAGATATGGACTCCAGGCAAACAATACATTCAACCATGATCAGCAAGCAGGTTGTGACACATAGATGGAAGTGGCCATTAACCCATCCATCTCTGCAGGCTTTCATCTCCCTGAGCAGGGAGGATGCTATAACCTGGGCAAAAACAGCTCTAGAACACCCATCAATAGACAGAGTTCCTGAAGCAAGCCACATTAATGTGTCTGCATGGAAGGCGATGTTTACAATCCCCCCACCCTACACACACACACACACACCCCCAAGGGCCTCCCTTCCTTCCTCCCACAATGTCATTTAAAGATACAGCGAACCCTGCCTTTCATCAGCCATGGTCTCCTCTCCTTGCACTTCTGATTTCTTGTCACCCATTGCCAGAAATATCAAAGCTCTCCATTTGCAAGCCATAACCACTCGCTCACCTCCCTAAACTCCTGTGCACTTCTCAGTTATATTTCCAGGGAAGTGGGGAGTTGGTGAAGTTCCTCCATCCCAGCCACTCTTCCTCCACTCTTCCTTCCCTCCCCTGTGTCACAAAAGCACTCAGTTTTCTGAGGACAGGTGACCAAACATTTGTTGTGAAAGGAGTGAGCCGAGCCAGCAGCCTGTTGTGGGGAATGGAGAATGAAGAGAAAGTGGGAAATAGGCATGTGCGTGTGGCACCTCTAGACGCAGGCTCTGCAACCTTCACAGAGGAGCAGACGCCTTCACCTACAGACTGAACCACCACATGAGCCTCCCTTGTGAAACAGGAGGGCTTTGTGATGCAGTCTGCAGCCTGTTCTGTCCTCTGTGAGGTGGACAGACAAGGGTGAAGCACTGGGAGTCATTTGGCACTAGACCCCTGAATGCCTAGTTGTAGAGATGGTTGGTCTCCTCATGCTAATAATGTTTAGGCCATGTTGAGCCTTACATCTGTTCTGTGGGACACTGGATATCCCTTATATACCTATGGTTCTCTTTTCATCGTTATCCTAATTATCTGGCAAATTAGACGGAGTTACTATGGATTGAAGCGCAAACCTACAAGGAGCAGCTGCCGGGTAGGGAAACACTGTCACCACAATTGAGCTAGTTTAAGCCTCAGATAAGCTTTCAAGTTTTCAGTGTTTCTCCATATTAAATCTCCCCCGACCCCATTTTTATACCATACTTTCAGTTACCTTTGTATATTGCTTTTGTTTTGAGAACCTATTTAATTCCTCACCAGCTCTCCCTCCAATGCAATGAAAAGCCTCAAGACCCTTCCTATTTGGCTTGAGTTGAGAAATAGATGCTATAAAGTCTACCCCACTAGATCTCAAGACTTCCCAATATGGGGGATTTTTCTGGTTGGTGAGTTTTGTAAAGCAGAAGTCATTGGGTCATTAGAAATGCTCATCCTTTAATCCATTCCACTTTTCTTCCTGTGTCATCCCAAGCTCTCTGTAGAACTTGTCATGAGGACAGGAGGATGAAGAATGCAGAATCTTGAAGTGAATCAGAAGGGTGAAGCAGAAAAGGGAAATGTTGGGGTGGAAAAAGGTGGAGTATGGAAAAGGAAATGTAGGAGAGTATATAAAATGCAGACAGCTATGGAGAAAGGGAAAGGGAAATATGAGTTTTTGTCTCATTTGGGGCATGAAAAAGAAAATGGCATCCTAGTCTCACATTCTCATGTTTTTTGTCTTCAAGCATCATCGAAAAGTCAGGCAAAGGAATAAAGATGCAGCGTCAAGAGGTAAAGTCCCAAACTGTCATTTGATTCCCACTGTGGGCTAGCTTCCTATATAGTATCTGTCGCTCTACCCCTGGTGCCAGGATCCAGGTGTTCTAATCTCTGAAGGCTCCAATTTCCCCCAAATTGATGACTTTCACAGAGGACTTCCATGGGTGGGAAATCTGAACATGGGAATGTTCCAAAATTCACTACCTTATGACCCTGAGAATAAATAATTGAAGAAGTAAGGCAGATGTCCTTAACTGTCATTTATTAGTTTTATGACCTTTAGGAACTGTTTCATCTCTCAGTCTTATCCATTAAATAGGCTGATGATCCCCTCTCACTCACATTGTGATTGTGAATATCATATGACATTAGGTAAGGGATATCATGTTGTAAATGGTGATTCTGTACATAAACATATCTTGGAGCACTGACCTTGAGTTTTTAGTTTCCTCTTGCTGAGTCAAAGGTCTTAAAATTGAGCTTCCCATAGGAGGCCCCTGAAACAATCCTATACCATATAACACTGTGTCCTGGTTCCTCAGTTAGGAGACCTTCCCAAGAGGAAGCTGAGGAGCCTCAGGAGCTGCTCTCTTTCATGAAAAGGTGATCTCTTGCTCTTTGCAGTCTTTCAACTCCCCATATGCCCTATGAGTTCTTAGCTAGGCCTGGGGCAGGGATGAGGAGAGGGATAATGGCTGGTTAGGAGACATGCATGGTTGGGACTAGTTTATTGGTTGAGAAAGTTGCTATGGCAGTAAGGAGTCCAGATATCTCAGGAAGAAAGAGGCAGTCACCTAATTTTTCTCTGTGCTAGGGTCACAGCAGTTGTACAACTCAGGATTTGACTAGTGCATAATTCATAAAAGGCATGACATGGGATTGTACTCAGCCATGACACAAATTATCCCATCAAGAAAATGAATAATGAAGTCATCATTGTCTTACTCTCTTACATTTATACCCTTTCAAGGGCGACTCCTGGGTCTTGCTGGACTCTGCTGACATTACCTCCTCTGGTCTGTCTTCAGGGAAGACAGTTCCTGGGATCCCTCATATAGGAGCCTATCATCTTATTTTCTCCTTAAAATTTCAAGAGAATAATATCCAAAGATGCTGGGTATAGCAGCAGGGTATAGCATCCCATAGTTCTCAGAATGACGAGTTCCCATAAGGACCTCATTTTCCACAGTATAGGCCCAGCTCTTGTAGGACTCAGGGATGGGGTAGCAATCCCCAGCCACACTCTTGCGAAGAGGCAGATGTCACTCCATCCTTAATGGTTGCCATGTTTTCCTTCCTAGTCAGGGATGGCTTCCTCAGAAGGAAAGTGTGCGGCAGCTTCTATGTGCAGATCCCTACTGCCAAACCTGCAATGGTGTGGCTCTGGAGATTGACCAATTGCTGGAGGGTGAGAATAACCAGATCCCCTCTACTTTACTGGGATCATCATGGGGCTCTTCTTGCCTAGAGGTGTTGTCCATGTCAAGTATGTCTTTTGAGCAGAATCTGGAGCTCCATTCCCAGCACTCCAGAGATTCTTCAGTGGCATCTGAAACTCCAACACTAAGCCAACTAATAGAACACGAATGCTTAACCCAGACAGTTTCCCGGAAAAATGATGGAATCAGAATCCAAGAATACTGGGCCGATCACCTCAAGTTAGAGCAGGAATTTCAACTGGCAGATAAGCCAGTGGGCCCAGAGACTATGGCTTCTTCAAGGCTTGAGGAATCTATAGTTACAGTGAATGAGCAGAAGATTATGCAGAACAACATTTACCTTGACCAGGAGGACCAAGTTCATCACCACTTGAAGCCTAAGGTTTCTTTAGTATCACCGAATTCAGAGATCACTAACCTGGCCCATCCTATGGCCTTAGAAATAGAGTCAGTTCTCCCCGCTCACCTGCCTTTACTCAATCCTAAAACTCTGAGGTTTCTTGAGGTACATGTAAAAAAATGGATGCATTTCCAGAGGTGGGGGCTCCCCAGGCGTGTCGAAGACTCCCTCAGGCAGCTTATGCCAGACCCAACATTGTTTTACCGATCTGAAAAAAACCCACAGGTTTCCTCCATGACTTCTCAGGTTATTATTGACAAAATTAAAACCATTTCCCACCAGACATGGGGTTCATTTGTGGCCGGACAGCCCATTCAGTCTATCTGGGTTTCTGAATGGTCTGATGTAAATCCAGAACAAAGACGCCACTGTCAGCAAATTCAAAACTATAACGTACTAACCCTACCCTCTCCTGCCCTTAACGTACTAAATGACATCTATTCACTGCATGGGGAACAGGATAATGACTCACAGTGCAATTTGCAGCAGAAATACAACCAGCTCTTCTGTGGCCTCCCTACTCTGCACAGTGAGTCCCTGATTGCTAATTTCTTGGACTCTAAAAGTCTCTCCAGGAACAAGAATGTGCCCAAGTCCCCCTTGAATGGTCCTCTTCTCTTCAATGAGCTCCATCCCCTGCTGTCCAATACTCCACCTGAGTCAGCCCCAGCCTCACCCCTAGCCTCATTCCCAGCCTCACCCCCAACCTCCCCAAATTGGATGTCTCCCTCTGAGAATCAGGTCAGTGTCCCATTTCTGACTACGGCTGAGTGTGAAGCCTTGGAATGGCACTTGCTGCAGAGGCAACTCCAGCTTCAGTGGGGCCTGCCAGCAGTCTTCCAGAGATCTCAGCATGCTCCAGGTCCCAAGCAGTATGAACCATGTTACAAAATCCAACCTCCTGAGACCATGAAGACCTCCTGGCCAGGAAAGTCCTTCTCGGTCCTCACCAGGGAACTGCTCTTCTTCCCAGAGCATGCCCGCAGGCTGCTGGAATTCCATCTCCAGAAGCAGTTGATTCACCATCGCTGGGGCCTGCCCCCAAAGATTCAGCAGTCCATCCAGTTGCTCCTTTCCTCCAATGACCAGCAGACCCTGTCCTGGAGCAGTACAGCCCTACCCAGGGTGAGCATGCCCCCGCTTGCAACCCTAGATGACAATGAGGCTGGTGTCCTATTCTCACCCATTGTAGCCCAAATGCCCACCCCCATGCCACACTTGTTTGCCCAGGCCAAGGAAGTATTGCAGAGCCATATCGGCTCCAAATGTGGACAGATCCACCAGGGCCAGGTCCCTGCCTGTGTATTCAGCTCCTGGAAATGCAGAATTCCTGGAGGCCTGGCAGTGGCTCCCTTCCCTTACATTCCACAAAGCCAGCACCCAGAACTGCAGGCAGCAAGTGAACCTGACCCACAGCCCAAAGTTATGCCCTGGATGACAGTGGCCCTTGATCAGCAGCAGCAGCAGGCCTTACCAAGTGCTGACACTGAACACCCTAAGCTGCCCCAAGTCCTGTCTGATACAGCCATTGAAAAACTGGAAACCATGCTGCGGCACAAGTATCTGGTCTTCCTGTCAGGCCTGCCTGCTCTGTACTGTGTGGCCCTCTCTAGGGCCATGGTTCCAGCAAAATCTAGCCAACCTGTAATCACAGAGATGGTGTCTGGGCCTGTGGAAATCCCAAAGGAGCCTCCAACTCCTCCACTGATTCAGATGATCTCATCTGAAGACCCTTGCAGGAGAATTGAATCATGCTTTCAAGATGACGATGAGACTTGGGCAGACAATACAGAGGAGTTCCAGCCTGAAGTTCAGGTGGAAGAAATGACAGAGATGGTAACTCCAAGGAGCCAGACTCTTCCTACTATCCCCTTCTCATCCAAGACACACATCTTCCCCAAACTAAATTTCCACCTTAGGAAAAAGGTCATAGAGATGCAATTGGGAATTCCCATAAGGGCAAGAGAGTCCAGGGAACCAACTGCAGGAGTTGCAGACAACAAATCCACACAGGAGTCTCTCGGGAGTCTAAGCACTCCAGAAAGCACAGTAGTCCAGGAACTGTCCATCATACCAGAGCCGCCTCCTGCCCCAGACTCAGAATGGATCCCCCTTAAAGAACAGCTGGCCACTGAGTTGAAGGCAGTACAGCACAACCTAAAGTCACTTAGTTCCAAACCAGTGCCCCACGGATCACCCCCCGGGTCTTCCAAGATTTCACAACTCAATGCGAACATGACCGAGGCCCAGATACTTTGCGTTCAGGTGGAGGCCAGTGTGAACAACCCCATCCTGGAGGAACCCTGGATCCCTGAGCCCCAAAATCCTGACAAGATCAAGGGCTCAGCCCAAGTCCTGGCACTGGAAGAAAACAAAGAGGACCCAGGAAAACCCAAGGCAGCAGGGGACCTTGGAGAAGGGGATGCAGGGCTTGGGATCTCCTCAGTCAGTGAAGAAAGACACCCTGCTGAAGATCAGAGGCCAGAAAGAATGAACAGGACATCCCGAGGCTCCTGGCAATGGAACCAGAGCTTTCTTCTTGAGGATCCCTGTCCACCTAGCCACCAGCATCACCCTCAGCTGCAGTCCCCAGAGCCACCCCCAGCAGTCCCTGGGGGGAAAGAATCTGAGCCTGACAGGCAAGACAGTCCAAGCAAGCCACATGTCATCCCTGAGCCCACAAGGAACCCTAAGAATGTCCAGCCCGTGGTGCCCCGCGTTTCCCAGGACAAGTCTTTCCTCCCCCAGAAAATTCAGGGTAAACCTTTGCAGGGCCAAACTCTGCACAGTCAGGTCTTGCAGGGGAAGGCGATGCCAGCCCATTCTCACAAGAAGCCCATGGTTCCAGAGACTGGCTTGAGAAATAAAATAAAATCCTTTCTGCACTGCATTACCCCTGAGAAGAAAGGCAAAGGGCACGTAGAGTCCATGTTCTCCAAAGCTGGGAAAGTGTCCAAAACCAGAAAAGAAAATGTTGAAAAGAGCCTCATTCCAGCCAAAAGCCCCACGGGGAGAACTAAGACAGAGAAGCCAAGTGGGCACCCCAAGGACCGTTCAGCCTCCCCTAAGAAGCCAGTGGGCCTGACCTACTTAGATGCCAAGGCCCGTTCAGCCTCCCCTAAGAAGCCAGTGGGCCTGACCTACTTAGATGCCAAGGCGCGTTCAGCCTCCCCTGAGAAGCCAGCAGGCCCAGCTGCCTTAAATGGTCCCCATTCCCCAGACAGTAAGCTCCGGCTACGCTCCCGACAGCATGGCTCTGCCTCAACCCTGGGCCATCCCCGCCACTGCCCTCGGCACTGTCCTCGAGTGGCTTGTGCCTCCCATCCAGGGAGCCTCCCCTAGCTCCTGGCCCTCAGCTCTGAAACATTGTCCTGCGCCAGAGAACTCCCAAAGCAATGAGGAAGTGTTTCGAGGCTCCCCAACCTGGGCATTCCCTGAAGAGCGCTATTTTCATTTCCATTGATGAACAGGTGTAGCAGAGCACCACCTGAAATACACTCTATATCTCTAAGCGGAGTTGTCTGTCTCTTTGTCTCCATTATACTTTGCTAAAAGGTGGCATGAAGAGGGCTATAAAGTCCTTCCTATGTAGGAAAGGAGTTTTCAGCCACATTTCAGAAGGGACACTATTGCACTGCTCCCTATCAGGGACTTGAATAAGGCATATTGAAGGTAAAGGTTGGGCTTAAATTCCAATAATTTACCATCCACATTTACCTCTCTATTTTAGATCAAGGATAGTGGAAAGAATAATTCTGAATTGTCCTAAATTTAATTACAAAGTCCAGAGGTGGTATGAAGAAGATAGGAGATTAATCAGTTACTAGCTGCAGATGGAATCAACAAAAGGACCATTAGCGTTGACTTAAAATCCCATCGCCACCATGTTTTGTTTACATATAAACTTTCTGAACTCCATCCCCAACCTATCCAGACAATACTTCTTATACATTTTCCTCCTATCCCAAAACATTGCCTAATTCCCATTATTGTGCCCTTATTATCCATAGCAAATGTAGGTTATAGTGCTTTCTTTTCCCACAGTTTATTAAAAATACATTTGGTTTGGGGCTGGGAATGTGGCTCAAGCGGTAGCGCGCTCGCCTGGCAAGCGCGGGGCGCTGGGTTTGATCCTCAGAACCACAAAAAAATAAAATAAAGATGTTGTGTCCACCGAAAACTAAAAAATATTTTAAAAAATTCTCTCTCTCTCTCTCTCTAAAAATAATAAAAAAAATACATTTGGCTCCAGTTTAGTGGACATTTTCCAACCTAGTTCTGCTGCTGGAATTTGTGAAAACTTGTCCCAGGAACTCATTCTTTATTTTTCTGGCTAGTATCTGTAATGGCTTGATAAGCCCTTTTATTTCAGAGATCTCTTGGTCTCTCTAGTGTTTTGGTTTAACTGTGTCTAGTGCATAATGATACTTATATTAGTTCCAGCCAAGTTCTAGACAAAGCACTACATCATGTGATGAATTCTATGAGTTATGAAGCCCTGACACAGGAGGAAGTACTCAGTTGATGAGAAGGAACTGTCACAATAAAATGACCTTAAGAAGTATCTTGTATTCAAAAATTAAATATTTAAGTACTTATTACATGTTAGGTACTACTACAAACACAACATTGGAAAAGACACAGCCCTGCCCAGACGTGGAGCTCCTGATCTCATATCATGTGATAGACACATGACCAAATTGTTTACTCAATATATACACTTGGAAACCAAATATTCATCTCAAACTATACAAAAATGAACTCCTGAAATCTGCTCCACACCCACCCACTCACATCAAACCCCTCTGATCATATTTCCCACATCAGTTAATGGCAGTTCCATATTTCCAGTTGTTCAGATCATGTACAGTGGAATGAAACATCCATAACTTTTCCCCTTAACAGTCCACATCCAACCCATCAATAAATCCTTGTTGTCTCTACCTTCAAAAATGTATCCAGACTATGACTTACCACATCCTCTAGTTTATCAAAACTGAAGCAGCAGCATCCTGAGACCATACCCTAAACAGTCTATCCTCAACACAGAAACATGATGTCCCCAAAGAGAATCCTGTCTTCATGAGAGAAAGAGATATAACGATAATACGAGGTTAGATCACCAAGGCAGTGGATGTAAATGAAGGAGAGATCTAAGGACTGGGTCGTGGGATACTTTTACTTTAAGAAGTTGGAAAACATAGGAAGAACCAGTAAGAAGAAACTGAAAAGCAATAGCCCTTGAGGTAGCAGAAAAACCAAGAGTGTGGTACACAGGAAGCCAAAAGATGACATCTTTCAAAGACAAAGTGATTGACTGCATGGAAAGCCAAAGAAGACGAGGACCTTCAGATCTAGCCACAAAGAGATTATGACTTTTGAAGAATGGCCTCATGTACGTGATGCAGATGAAGACATGGCTGGAGGGGATTCAAGACAGAATGGAATGAGAGCAACTGGTGACAGCAAACTTAATTCTTTCAAGAGGTTTGGTCAAAATAAGATGCATAAATATGAGGCAATAGCACCAAGAAGATATGCTCCAAAAGTTTGCACAAATTAATATTGAATGTTTATGGAAAAGATGCAATTAAGGGGGATAAATTAATGATGTAGGAGAACAAGGGAAGAGCTGCTGAAACCATGAATGAGTGGGAGAAATGAAGGAATGGGAGCAAGTCCCCAGGGTAAGGGACCAGCTTTGGCTAAAGTACAGACACTTTGCTTATGTAAACACAAAGAACTTAGTATCAATGAGAGAGCAGTTAGTGGATCAGAAAAATAAAGATTTCTTCCACAATTAATTAGAGCATGGACAAAGACCCAGAGAGGTGAATAAGAATCTAGGAAAGGACCACAAGGGTGAGAGCTATACAGAGAGTCAAAGCCAAAAAAAATTGGAGGTAGAGAGGGATTCTGGAAGTTACCACAGAAAATTTTAATTGGAGTTTAAGTTATTGGTCTCAGTATGAGAGCCCAAGCGGACACCAAAAAGTGGTTAAAGTTGCAGATTATGTGTGTGAAGCAGGTGCTCTTGCAACACTGGAGGAACAGAACAGACCCCAGAGAAAACACCAAATGCATCAAACCTGCACAACAGCAAGGGGCTAATAAAAAAAAGAAAAGAGACATGTGGCATCCTAGTGCTCAGCAAGGGACCAGAGAGAATTGGGTGTGAGAGGAGAAAGCTGGGAAGCAGGAAGACAATAAGCTGCCCTGAGTAGATAAGATAGACCTGTATTAGCCACCTAATGTCCCTCAGAAGGTGGCACCGCTGCATTCTCCTTCCACTTACCACAAGAGATGTCAAGAGCTTGAGAAAGAAAAGAAAATGCTGGACTTTCTTATCATGTGGTTTGAGGGACAGGGGATGCCCCTCATTCCTAAGGAAATCCAGAACCATTCAGCATCCTGTCAAACCAGGAGGAAGTTGTGGCAGGACTTGCTTCCTCTAATAGACCACACAGATTAGCACAATGTGTCCACTGTGACAGGATGCAGCACCCCAGATGGGAAGAAGCATGAATGAGTCCCTCCTCTGAATGGTGAATCTGTGCCTAAAAGGATGGAGGCCCAGACCCTAACTGGCCCCCAGGGAAGGAGGCACAGGCCCAGGCCTGCTGAGCCAACACTCTGCAGGTGTTTTCCTGAAGCATCCCCAGAGATCAAAGAAGGCCTTGGGACAGGCACATCCTCCCTGCCTGGTGGGAGTGCAGAGGGACACAGAGATAGGACACTAAGGGAGGCCCAGAATGAATGGAATTCACTCAGAAGGGTCACAGTGGCATCAGGTGGGAAGCCGGGTTAGTGTGCACACATCCTGGCTTAGCGGGGAGAAGGCCCTTCCCAGGGCCCCCCACAGGCTCCTACCTGCCTTATGCTCATGTTGCTGAACAAAGCCCCATAACAAAGAGCTGAAGGAAGAATTAAGCTTCAACTGAGACCTCTGGATCCTGAGTTCTCAACAAAGCCAAGATCTGAGAGAATACGAGCAGTCTGAGATCCACACAGTATGCTGATGGAGGATGAAGCCTGCTATCCCATAACCCTAGCACAACACCACCCTTTACCTCTCCCTCAACTCAAGAGAGGAGAAATCAGAAGATGCATACATATAAGAATTTGCTACTCCAGAACTAGGGGTAGATGCTAGGAATGCACCAGTGCTTGGGAACTCTGGGGTTCATCTCTACCACATTGTGATATGGTGAATGGCCTGACCTTCTAGAACCCTTTCCTTAGGCCCTCCAGAAGGCACTTCAGAACTGTCTGGAAGGAATCTCAGGCAAAGGACCACCAACAGAGGGAGGACAGTGGCTTCTCCACAATATCATTTCTGTTCAAGGCTGGGTCAAAACCAACAGGGAGTGTTAAAAAGGCTGCTTGGCTTTTTTTTCAACTCACTGAAGCCCAGGCAGGAAGGGAAAGAACACAGGATGAGCACAAGAATAAACCCCCTGGAGATGCTGCTTCCTGCACCATGGAGAGGCATTTGGACCTCTGCTTCTCTATCAGCCAACCAAAACTTAATACTTTGCCTGGACTGGAACCCATGGCTTAGGCCAGTCCTGTTGTAGAAGAAAGGACAAGAATGGTTCCTGTGTCCACTGCAAGAAATGAAGAGATGGCGGGACAACCTTGAGTTCAATGAGGACATGAGAAGTAAGCATAACACAGGCACGTAGGGTGCTGGGGACACAAAGTGCCAGATCCTCGCCAGGTCTAACTGGGTTTGCAGAGGACTGTGCATTCCCAAACCCTCAGACAGAGAGGCCAGGACCCTGAATACTTGGTTGGGATGAAAGCATGGGGAGAAGGACTAGCCAGAGAAAGATGCTGTTTCCAGAAGGATGGGTGGGTGCTGCCAACAGGCCCCCTTCCCTTCCACGTGCCCCTCCTTCACTGTAATTTCTCTGGATCCAGGACCAGGCAAGGAGCACACTGGGGGATTTCCAGAGTGTATCACTTCCAAGGTCAGGCCCCCTACAGAGGCCACAGGGGCAGGGCCCCCGGGCAGGCAGCCTGACCATGGGAATCCAGACAGCGGGAAGGGAAGCCATTGCTTGCGGTAAATAGTACTGGCAGCTGGGGTGTGTCAGGCAAAGGGGGGGGGGGGGCTGGAGAGGGGCAGGCAGAGAGTGAGAAGACAGAGGAGATCACACACACACAGAGAAACAGAGAGACAAAGACAGACATTCAGCCACACAGGTACATATGAGAAAAGACGCAAGGTCACCCTTGCCACTCAGAAAAATTTTCAGAGCATACACAAACACGTGTAGGAAACATACCTACATTAACCCATGAACACCCTGAGTCAGACATGCCCCAGTAGACATATGCCCCAAAACTCGCACAGACTCAAAAACACGTTTGCACACATAACTGACACAGCCCCTCACACAAACCCACAGACAAGTGCAATCTAAACCCATTCTGCAGACTCCTCCCTAAGCTTCAAGGCCACTGCTGAGCAGACCTGTCTCTCCCTCATCTGACCTCTGGTTTCTATTTCTGTCCTATTTCTTGTCCTTTGATTCACATACATATCACTGGGCTCAATAGCTGGGCTGTGTGCTCCCTGTGTCTCCCTCAGGAAGTGTGTCCCCTGCCCTCTTCAGCAGCCCATCCTTCACCTACAGAGGGTCCCCAATGTAATGCTGGATCCATGCCGGCAGGGTCCTGAGCCCCAGACTTGACATGGCAGGCACGAGGGAACAACAAACCAGACAGACACATTCAGTCTAGTTACTCTCACGGAACTCTCAAGTATCAGGTCCTGGATACCCAGGAGGACACTCCTGACACAGGGCATGACCAACTGTATATCTCTCCCCCACACTTTAATTAATGTGAACCACAATCCCATCCTATGCCCCTACCTGTAAATCAACTCCAACTCCATTCCCAGAGACAACTTCAAGGGAAACCCTTAAAATAACCCACATTAGAAAGGTAATACTGCTGGGTGTTAAGTGAACATGTTTACATGGCCAAATGAGTTTGATGTAGAAAACTGTGGTGTTCCCTTTCCCCAGGATCAGGGCACTTATCTGCCCTAGCTGGATAACTGTGGGGACACTGGTTCGCCTAAGTCCCTTTCCAGTCTCTCTTAGAAGTTTAAGACTGCTCTCCAACACAAAATTGAACTCCTGGCCAATCTTAATCCCAATCCTAAATGCAAGCAGTGCCCTACTCCAACCCTAACACAATCTTAATCCAAGGCACACTAGCTCTTACCAACCAGAATCACAACCCAATCCTGAATCCCACTTTCACATCACCAGGCTCCCAGCTCTGTGCTCACCACTGTCCAACTCCAGTCTGCAACCACAACATCACTGCTGTTCTAAGCACAAGCCTAACTCTAGCCCTAACCCTGGGTGGTGACACATTGGGTAATGTATGTCTCCACTCTGGACACATCGATGTCACACTCATAGTAAGGTTTGTACCCTCAGGATCTTGGTGGTTCTTTCAGGACCAACAGCCCAGTCCATGGGGCATGTTGTTCCTGGAGGGCTCAATGCTCTGCTGGGAACCCAGGAGCACCAAAGCACCCAGGCCCTTTGACCCTTGTTGGATACACAGGCTCATGGGGCCCTGCCCACCCCAAATCATGTTCCAAGATTCGCCAAGTCTCTTAGCTGAAATTCCGGCCATAGGCCTCCTTGCTTGCCAAGCTGGGAGCATCTGCTGCCCTGGAAGCCCCCAGCAGGCGGGAGCAGGCTGGCCTGGGGCTGAGGGGAATGTGGCCCTCCCCAATGTGGGAATTTCCAGACTCTTGCAACATTCACACCTAGGCTGTCTACCACAGAAGTGGCCCAGGTGCCTGTCCTAAACAGGTAGAGGGCCTGCTGAGACTGAGGCTGAGGGAGGCTCAAATAAACACAGTTCCTCTCCCCACTTCCAGGGTCTCAATCTGGTCATAAGGCATATCAGTCCACACTCACTATCAGGGTAGAGCTGACATCATCCCCACGTGCCTCCCCTTTCCTTCACCCCCAGGATTTGGGGTTGGATCTGGAATATCTCCGCAAGACTCATGTGTTGAAGTCTTAGTCCCCAATGCAGCAATGTTCAGAGATGACACTTTGGGAAGTGATTGGATCATGAGCTCTAGCCTCACCAGTGGATTAATAATTTGACAGCATAATTGAGAGGTGGTAGAAACTGTAGGAGATAGAATCTAGTTGAAGGCGTGGGTCCTGTGGGTGTGCCCTTGGGAACTACACTTTGTCCCTATCAACCCTCAATATCTCTCTCTCCATCCCTGCTTCGCTCTCCCTCTTTCTCTCTTGCTTCCTAGCTACCATTAGGAGAGCAGTTTTCCTCTGTCACAGCCTTCCACCTTGATATTTTTTCTCACCTCATGCTAAAGCAATGAAGCCTGCCGATCATAGACTGAAACCTCTGAAACCATGAGCCAAAATACATCTTTCCTCTTCTTAAGTCATTTTGCTCAGGTTATTTTGCCCCAGCAGTGAAAAGGTAACTAACACCACCAGGGACCAGTCATCAAATAGTATCTGGGTTTGCTTAGGAGCTCATCAAGCCAAAACCTTCACCCTCAGGACTGGAATTCTTGGTGGACATTCACATTTCCCATGTGCAGCCATCCAAGTCTTTGTGTACTTTCCCCTATACCTACATACAGCCCAGCCTGAAGAGAAAAAGAGGCCTGGGTTCTGGGCTATAGACTCCAAACTGCCACACCCAGGATAAGGTTCACGTGGTACTGTAGGGTGGGACAAGCCAGGCCAGCAGCTGCGGGCAGAGGAATGACTGGGTGAGTAGCCAAGGATCCTAGAGAGCACTATGGGTCCCCCAAAGCCTTGGGGTCCCAGAGAAGGGTCACAACTCCTCTTATCACCTCAGTCCTCCTCCTGGGCACTGTATCTATACAGTGGAATACCTGGACTCACTCCCCGCCTCTCATGCCCCCAGGTCTTCCACAGACCAGGGAGGGACAGAGACTTGCCATCTCCTTGCTCTCAAGTCAGCTATTTTCTGCCCTGGGTTTTTGTCCAGCCAGGTTTCCACCTCCAGCAAAGTCCCTGCTGTTTGCTTCCTTTCTCTTAGGGATCCTAATTTAGGTTCTAAGCCTCAGGAGCAAGAAGGGAGGACCCAATATCTCCAGAATGCAATGTCTCTCTGAGGCTGCTCTACCTCTGCAGGCTCAGGTTCAGAGGTGGAGGCTCTGGGTCTATCCTAGGAAGATCTTCCTCTGAATTTAGGAAAGACGGGTGAGTATGGGACCTGATGGAGCTGTGGATACATCTGACACAAATATGAAGCCCCCCCCCATAATGGCATAAATAAAGACAAGAGGACAACAAGTTTCTTGGGTGAGAGAGACAGACAGAGATCCTGGGGTTTCAGGAAAGGATACAGCACAATCCCCTTCTTTCTTTCCTTCACTCCACTTTTTCTACACACTCAGCCAGGTTAGAAAGTCTCCTCGCTAAAGAGAGGTAGGGGAGACATCTCTCTAGCTTCCTTTTCCCCAAACCAACTTTATTCCCTCCTACCAGCTCTGTGCCCATCTGGAGTGTGGGCTGGGAGCAGAATTGGCCCAGGTAGCTTTCTCAGCCCCACCCTCACCAAATGCTTGGACAACTTACAGATTCTTTGGCTCCGTTTTTAGATTCTATTTAAGATGGTCTAGGGTACTGACTCTGATTCTGTATTTTTAACTAGCTCCCCAGGTGATTGTGAACTGCAGCCAAATTTGGAAGCACCAATATGATTCTGTTATCATCTATTTGTCTCCCACCCTCATCTAGGCCCATGCTATCCTGACTTTTTAGAAAACTTCACACATAGGCCACTCACTACTACCTAAATTATTTCCACAAAGGCAATTGGGGGTGGGTGGGAATGAGGAGATGGGAATTTAAAACTTGATGGTGTCAGGATCTGCCTTCAGACCAGGTAAAAGATCCAGGAAACCTTATCTCCTTGTTAACGCCCAGTCATGTTCCAGGAATGCCAGCCTCTTTCCAGCAAGGGCACTTCTGTTACAAAACCTAAGAGTCATGGGCTCAATTATTTATCATTTAAGTCATTCAAATCTCATCCTCTCTCGCCTGTGAACCTAGGGTAAACCACCACCCCTTCACATCAATTCCAAAAGTATCCCCATCTCCAACCTCTCCACATCCCATCCTCCCCCAAAGCAATACCCCTATTGTGGGTCCAATATTTTTGTCACTACTGTGTCCCTGACCACCTCTGTCCTAACTGCATCTGTCCTAGTCCTCATCCCCTCTCCAACACCATATGGTTTCCCTGCCCCTTCATAAGCCATCCTTTCATAAAACTGTTTTTGATAAGACTGGGAATGAAGAAAAAAATACTGTGGTGATGAGGAACCTGCTTTTAGGTTTAGCACCCTGGACACCAAATGGGCTTTCCAGTTCTGACTTGGGGGTCACAACTCTGAGGTCTTGATTCTGTTTTAAACATAGATTCTAAATTATGACCCAATATTTCTCATACAGTGTACACCCAGATAAATTCCAAGTGGATAAAAGATTTTAAATGTTAAAAACTAAACTGCAGGAGCTCGGCATGGTGGCGCATGCCTGTAATCCCTGAGGCTTTCGAGGCTAAGGCAGGAGGATCAAGAGTTCAAAGACAGCCTCAGCAAAAGCAAGGCACAGAGCAACTCAGTGAGACCCTGTCTCTAAATAAAATACAAAAAAAAAAATAGGTCTGGGGATGTGGCTCAGTGGCAGAGTGCCAAAAAATAAAACTAAACTATAGGAGTGACGTGATGTAAAACAGCAGAGTAAGAATCTCCAAGGATTTGTCCCTCCAGGAAAGCAACTTCGGAGGTGGAAAGAGTGATTGACATCAACCATCTCAGAATTCTGGAACCTGATTGGGCATTTGTAACAGCAGCAGGGGTACTTGATAAAGGGAGAAGCTGGTGGTCTTTAATAAGAGAGCATAATGCATGAACTTCCTCCCAGACAACACTGTGGGGATAGCATCCCACACTCCTAGAGTGGCTGGCTAGAGGCAGAGAGGGCAATGGGAACCTCATCCCTGCCCCAATTTGGGGCTATATATTTTAGTCAGTATGGTAGTTCCCAAAGAGACAGGTTTGCCTTGGTTTCAGCCTTTTGAGGTATAGTAACTTCCCCAACAACAAAAATCAGAAGATTTAAAACTACAGAAATGTTTTTATATGTGTTGCAAGGGGATGGTGAGAAACCCTTCTTAGGTCACTAACTGACCAGAAATTCAAAACAAACTTCAGTGACCCCTCACATCAAATAATGCACATTTTGGCCAGGCACAGTGGCACATGCCTGTAATCCCAGTGGCTCGGGAAGCTGAGACTGAGAACTCGGGAAGTGAGTTCAAAGCCAGCCTCAGCAAAAGCAAGGTACTAAGCAACTCAATGAGACCCAGTCACTAAATAAAATTCAAAATAGGGCTGTAGATGTGGCTCAGTGGTGGAAGTGCCTCTGAGTTCAGTCCCCAGTATTCCATGCCCCCCCAAAAAAGAATGCACATTTTGCAAAATAAGTCATGAAAAGTCACAAATGGATGGCATAGTCCTCAACCGGCAAATATCAGCAACATCTAAGGAATGGAAAAATTATATTTCCAAAGATTATCCTACATTATAATATTCATATTGTCCAGTTCTCACCAAAACATTACAAAGAAACAAGGAAGTATGGCCTATTCACAGTTAAAAATAATTTGCCAGAAACCATCCCCAAGAAAGCTCAAACACTGGGAATAGTAAATGAAAACTTTAACTGTCTTAAATAAATTCAAATAGCTGAAGGAAACCTTAAGCAAATAACTAAAGGAAATATGGAAAACAGGATGTGAAAAAAAAAAAAACTTAGACTATCAAGAAAAAGAACCCAAATAGAAATTTTAGAGTTGAAAATACAGCTCCAAATTATGAAAAAGAACCCAAATAGAAATTTTGGAACTAAAAATAAATTTCACTGAAGTGAAAAAGATCACTAGGAGCATTCAACAGCAGGTTTGAGCAGGCAAAAGAAAGGATCAACATACCTGAAGATAAGACAACTGAAATGATCAAGCCTGAGAAATGGAAAGAAAAAAAGATGAAAAAAAATATATATATATATTTTTTTTTTCTTTTTTTTCATCTAGGCCTCCTATGATATATAAATAGGAGGCCTAGATGAAAAAAAGAAAAAAACAGGATGGGATAAGTTTTTGAAGAAATAATGTCTGAAAACATCCCAAATCTAATGAGAAAAAAAAAAAAAAAAAAAAAATATATATATATATATATATATACACACACACACACACACACACACACACACACACATACATACATACATTTCCATGAAGCTCACAAACTCTAAACAGGATAAGCAGGATCTCAATGAGATCCACACAAAGACATACTAGAGTCAAAACTCAAGCCAAAAAAAATAATAATTTCAAAAGCAAGAGAGAAGTGACTCACTATGTACAAGGGATTATCAATAATTTTGTTTTCAGTGCTGGGGATTGAACCCAGGGATTTCCCACTGGCTAAGCAAGTGCTCTTCCACTGAGTTACATCCCCAGCTCATTTTTCAGTAGGATTAACAGCAGATTTTCAGAAATCATGGAGGCCAGAAGGCAATGGAATGATATATAAAGTCCTAAAAGAAAAAAAATAATTGTTAAATAAGCATTGTGTTTCCATCAAAACTATCTTTCAAAAATTAAGGAAAGGGGCTCGGGTTATAGCCCAGTGGTAGAGCATTTGCCTAGCATGTGTGAAGTACTGGTTTTGATCCTCAGCACCGCATAAAAATAAATAAATAAAACAAAAGTATTGTGTCCATCCACAACTAAAAAAATAAAAATAAAGAATTAAGAAAAAATAAGCAAAATGAGGGAGTTTGTTACTAGTAGACTTGATTATAAGAAATGCTAAAGGGAGCCAGGCACGGTGGTGCACGCCTGTAATCCCAGCAGCTCTGGAGCCTGAGGCAGGAGGATCTAGAGTTCAAAGCCAGCCTCAGCAAATGCAAGGTGCTAAGCAACTCAGTGAGACTCTGTCTCTAAATAAAATACAAAATAGGGCTGGGGATGTGACACAGTGGTTGAGTACCCCTGAGTTCAATGCCTGGTGTCCCCCCTGCAAAAAAAAAAAAAAAAAAAAAAGCAAAAGAAATGCTATAGGGAATCCTTCATGGTGAAACAAAAGGGATACTAAAATAGTAATTCACAGGCTTACAAAAAAAAAAAAAAAAGATCCCTGGTAAAAGTAACTCATAAGGAAATATAAAGTTAATGTTATTGCAATTTTGGTTTGTGATTCTTTTTTCCCACATAATTTTAAAAGGAAAATGCATAAAACAATAATTATAAATCTATGTTAGTGGGCACACAATATATAAAGATGTAATCTATCACAATAACAATATAAAGGAAAAAGGACGAAGGTGAACAGGAGTAGAGTGCTTATATACAATTGAAACTAAGTTGGTATTATTCAAACTAATCTAGATTGTTTTAGGTTTAAGATGTTAATTGTAATAACCAAGGCAACCACTACGAAAATAACTACAAAACATACAGAAAAGGAATGCAGAAGATAATCACAATGGTATGCTACAAAAAGATGAACTAAATACCAAAAAAGGCAGTAATAGAGGAATTAAGGAACAAAAAGCATATCAGATGTGCAGAAAACAATATCTAAATGACAGAAATAACGTCTTCCTTAAAAGTAATTAATTAAATCCACCAATTAAAAGGCATATATTGGCAAAATGTGATTCAGCTGTATGCTACCTACAAGAGACTCACTTTAGATATAAAGACACAAAGACACCTTGAGCAATGACACACACCTATAATTCGGGCAACTCAAGAGGTTGAGGAGGAGGACCATGAGTTCAAATCCAGCCTCAGCAATTTAGTGAAGTCCTATCTCAAAATAAAAATAAAAGAGGCTAGGGATTAGCTCAGTGGTAAAATATATCTGGGTTCAATCCCCAGAACAAAGAGAGAGAGAGAAAGAGACACAACATGAAAATAAAAGGATGCAAATAGTGTCCAAAAGAGAGCTGAGGTGGCTATATAATGACAGACAAAATAGATTTTTAGTTCAAAAAGTTTACAAGAGACAAAGATAGACATCATATATTTTTTATTTTTTTTAATATTTTTTTAGTTGTTGATGGACCTTTATTTTATTTACTTATTTATATGCGGAGCTGAGAATCGAACCCAGTGCCTTACACATGCAAGGCAAGTGACCTACCACACTGAGCTACAACCCCAGCCCGACATCATATATTTTTTAAAAGGTCTGATACAGCAAGAAGATACAACAGTTATAAATGCCTAATTACAGAGCTCCACAACACTACAAGCAAAAGTTGACAGAACTGAAAGGAGAAATTGGCAGTTCTTCAATAATAGCTGTAGAACCCATTTTTAATAGTGGATAAAACAACCTGATAAAAGATTAATAAGAGGCCATGCACAGTGGCACACACCTGTAATCCTAGCAGCTTGGGAGACTGGGGCAGGGGCATCACAAATTCAAGGCCAGCCTTAGCAATTTAGTGATGGCCTAAGCAACTTATTGAAACCCTGTCTCAAAAAAAAATTTTTTTTAATTTAAAAAAAAAAATTTTTTTAGCATTTCTAGGGATGTGGCTCAGTGATTAAGCACCCTGGATTCAATCCCCAATACCAAAAAAAAAATCAATAAGCAAACAGAATTTGAACAACACTATAAACTGATTAGACCTAACAGGCATAATGAGAAGATTCTGCCCAACAACAGAGGAGTACACTTTCTTCTCAAGTGAACATGAAACATTCTACAGAACAGAACACATGTTACGCCAAAAACCAAGTCTTAATGAAGTTTAAGACTGAAATCATACAAAGTTATCTTTTCCAATCACAATGGAAAGAAACTGGAAGTCCTTACAGATATAAAACTAGAAAGCTCAGATATTCTGAAATTAAACAACATGCTTTTAGACAACCAAAGAATCAATGAAGAAAGCACAAGGGAAATTAGAAAGTAACTTGAGGCAAATAAAAACATAATATACCAAGCCATATATGATGCAGGGAAAGCAGTACTAAGAGGGAAATTTATGGTTGTAAGTGCCTGTGTTAAAGCAGAAGGATCTCTAGAGGATGTAGCTCAGCAGGTCCTAGGCTCAATACCCAGTATAAAAAAGATTAAATTACTAAAATCAAAAATAAAAGTAAGACATTACTATCAATTGATATCAAATATCAAATTGATATCAAATATCAATTTGTCATAACAAAAAGGATTATAAGAGAATAGTATGAACAACTGTATTCCAACAATTTGGAGACCCAAGATGAAATGAATTAATTCCCAAAACACACAAAACTCAAGAAAACATCTGAACAGATCTATAACCAGTAAGAAGATTAAATTGGTAAAAAAAGAATCCCAATAAAGAAAAAACTCAAGAACAATGCTTTCACTAACAAAAAAAAAATCTACCAAAAATGTCAAGAATCAATCAATCAATCAATTTAATTAATTAAATAATTAACTAGTCTTTCTCAGACTCTTCTAAAAAAGTTGAAAAAGAGCTAACATTTCCTAACCCATTCTATGAGGTCAACATTATTTAGACAAAGACATACAAAGACACCACAAGTAAACTACAGACCAATATCCCTTGCAAATATAAACACAAAAACCCTCAACAGAATATTGGAAAAGCAAATTCAGTAACATATTAAAACAATTATATACCATGAGCAGGGGACATCTATTCTCAGAATACAAGTGTAGTTTAACATACAAGAATCAGTCAATTTCATATATCACATTAATAGATCAAAGGATCTATTAATGTGATATTTGATTCTCTCAGTTAATGCAGAAAATACATTTGACAAAATCCAATACCCTTTCATGATTTAAAAAAAATATATTCAATATACTAGAAATAGAGGGGAACATTTTCAACATGATGAAGGCAATAATTGAAAAACCCATAGCTAATGTCATACTCTGTGGGGAAATCCAGGTACAGTGATGCACAGAAATCCCAGCAACTCAGGAGGCTGAGGCAGGAGGATCACAAGTTCAAAGCCAGCCTCAGCAACTTAGTGAGGCCCTAAGCAACTTAGTGAGACCCTGTCTCAAAATAAAAAATAAAAGGGCTGGAGATGTGTGGTAAAGCACCTCTAGGTTCAATCCCCAGTACCAAAGAGAAAAAGAAAAAGAATATATATATAGATATATAGATATAGATATAGATATATACACACACATACATATATACATATAAATGTATATGTACTTATATATACGTACTTACATATATACAAATGTGTGTGTGTGTGTGTATACACATTTCCCTGAAATTCCATATAAATTTTAGGATGGATTTTACTTTTTGATAGAGATTGTATTGAATATGTGAATCACTCTGGAGAGTATTATCATTTTAGTAATATTAAATCTTCTAAGCCATGAATAGGGGTATCTTTTCATTTATTTAGAAAGCCAAATCTTTAAAAAAAACAATGTTTTTGAATTAACATTTCCTGGTTTCAAAACTTCCTACAAAGCTACAATAATTAAAATAGTAATGGCAGTAACATAAGGATAGATATATAGACAGATGCAATGAATAAACCCTCACACATATGGTCAGTTATTTTCAACAAGGGAACCAAAACCACTTAATTGGGAAAGGACAGTCATTTTCAACACAAGGTGCTAGAAAACTGGATATCCACATGTTAAAGAAGTTGAACCCTAAGCCAGGAGTGAGGGTACACACCTCTAATCCCATATAATAGGGAGGTTAAAATAGGAGGATTGCAAGTTTGAGGTCAGCATCAACAATTTAGGAACTAGGAGAGACGCTGTCTCAAAATAAAATTTTAAAAGGGGGACTGGGGCTGTAGCTCAGTGGTGGAGTACTTGCCTCACAGGTGTGAGGCCGTGGGTTTGATCCTCAGCACAAGAAAGAAAGAAAAAGAAAGAAATATTTAAAAAATATTTTAAAATAATTTTTAAAAGGGGAGGAGATGCTGGGGATGTAGCTCAGTGGTAGTGTTTGCCTAGCCCTGGATTCAATCCCTAGTACATACAAACACATGCATACACCCATGCACAATGAAATTTGATTCTTACCTTATACTATACACACACAAAAAAAAAAAAAAAAAAAAAAAAATTCATTCAGTATGGATAAAAGATCTAAATGTAAGAACTGAAACTCTAAAATCCTTAGAATAAAACAGGGAAAATCACCATGAGCCTTGATTTGTGATGATTTTTTTAAAAACAACACCAAAAGCACAGGTAATGGCTGCGGGTGGATTGGGGGTGGATTGGGGGTGGATTGGGGGTGGGTGGGGGTAAATTAAACTTCATTGAAATTTTTAATTTTCCTGACTCAAAGGACACTAACAACAAAATGAAAAGACAGCCCATAGAATGGGAGATTATGTTTGCAAGTCATGTGTCTGATAAAGGCCTATTATCAGATTTGCTTGAAGGAGAGAGAGTGTGGAGTCTAGAGCACGGGAGAGCCGTGAGGAAGCCACCAAAGTGCCCAGGGGAGCCGTGGCAAGGCTTGCACCAAGGCAGTGTCTGAAAATAAGAGGAGGCCCTCATGGATTCCACCGATATTATGAAGGTCGAGTCAGGCAGCTTGGGAACTGTTTGGCTGTGTGGTTTTAATCCAGGCATACTAGTGAGGCTGAGCGCCAGGAGAGGGCTCAGCCAGCTTTCAGGAAGGAAAAGGAGGGGTGATGAGGGAAGTGAAAGTGTCAGACTGCATAAATAGGCAGAAGGCCAGTCCCAGCCCTCACAGAGACCCCCCAACTTTCAGCTGCCCATCTTGCCTACAGCTCTCGCCTCATATTCACACTCAGCCATAGCCATGGCTCAGACACTGGCTCTGAGCCTCCTTATCCTGGTCCTGGCCCTCTGCGTCCCCTGGACCCAAGGTACCAAGGAGGGAGGAGTCTTAGCTGGGGGAAAGGGGCTGGAGACATGTAGGTAATAGCTTTTAAGCAGCCCCTGTGTCCCTGTGACCCTCATTCTGCAGGCAGTGATGGAGGGGCTCAGGACTGCTGCCTAAAGTACAGCCAAAGGAAGATTCCCTACAAGGTTGTTCGCGGCTACCGGAAGCAGGAAGCAAGCTTAGGCTGCCCCATCCCAGCTATCCTGTGAGTGGCACAAGGGGGTGGCTACAGGCTGATGGTTGAGCGGGGCGGTATGGTGGGCAAAGCTAAGAAGGCTTACTAACCTCCAACCCCAAGGTTCTTGCCCCAGAAGCGCTCCCAGCCAGAGCTCTGTGGAGACCCCAAGCAGGCCTGGGTGCAGCAGCTGATGAAGCGTCTAGACAAGCCACCAGCCCCCCGGAAAGAAGGCCAGGGCTGTAGGAAGGACAGGGAGACCCAGAAGCCTGGAAAGAAGAGAAAGGGCTCCAAAGGCTGCAAGAGGTGAGAAAGCAGAAGGGACGAGGCGGGAGGTGAAGGGGAGCCTTGGTCAGCCCCTCACAAGCTTCTTCTGCCCCCCAGGACTGAAGAGCCACAGACCCCCAAAGGGCCTTAGCTCAGTGACCAGCCTGGAGCTCAGGAGGCCCCCACCAGCCTCACCAGGGCTTGAAGCCCCAACCCAAGAGGCAAGAAGGGGACTATAAGAGAGGAAGGACTCAGGAGCCCCAGAGCAGCCACCCCATGCAGCCTTGTCACACCCACTTCTGCTGCTTCAGCCAACCCATCTGTATTCCCATCCCTACCTTGCATGGCTGAGTTGCCCATGCTGGGCCAGGCCCAGAGAGACAGAGAAAGGAGACAGCAGGACTGTCCCCTCTGGGAGGTCACCCAGGATCCAAGACCTGACCCTGCTCCCCATTGCATCCCACCTCTTCCTTTTAAATGTGATTTATGCTTAACCAAATAAAAAGCTGTTGCCGCCGCCCACCCAAATCCCTGTTCCTGTGTGTTTGCGTCACTACAGGTTGGGGTCATCTACTCTATTCTATGTTCCCACTCACCCTAGGTGCCCACACCTCTGGGCAGTTGAAGAGAGGCTGATGGGCCCTGTCTCTGGGGAGTTTCTGCCAATGAATATTCTGCCAGTGTTACTGGAACATAGATGCACATGCACATGTACACACACAAAACACACACACACACACACACAACCATGGCTTTGCAGGTCTCTGGGACTCTGCAGGGATTTCCTTTCCTGAGTCTGTTCAGCACTCTGTTACTCCAGCAGTGACTTCTGGATCTTTTCCCAGATCTACCAAGGACTGCTTCCCCTTTCCCTGGGGCCTACTGAATGAGAACCTCCAAGTACCCAAGAGGTCCTCAAGAGCAACACTGTGGCCTGGACCCATTGATAACAAAGGCAAATACAAGTTCTATTGAAACCTACCCTATTTATAATTCCAGCCATAGAAGGAACCCCATGGACACAAGAGGACTCCTTTCTGCCCTGTTCAGTGAAGTTTCCCCACCCTCTCTGGCCTGTCTCTGTGGAATGGAACTTCTGTGATCTCTTTCGAGGTCTACTGAGCTCTTTGTCTCCCTCAGCTTTTTCCCAGTTAGGAGAGCCTCCTTCCCTCTGTTTTTCCTCTTCCTCTTTTGGTTAGGACCCAGGATACCAAAGCTCCTTTAACTTCTTGAAACCAAGTCTGGGCATTTTGGAAGCTCAGGATCAGACTAAATCTGTCAGAGTCAAAGACTCCACCTGGGCCCCCTACCTCTTCGTCCTCAGAGAAGACACCCTCTATTCCCCACTCATTTCTAGTCAGGGAGAGGAAGGATGGTTGGTTGGGGCCTAGAAATGTAAGAAAGAAAGGGGACAGATCCTGGGGAAAAGACAAGAAAGGCAGGGACCTAAGAAGCTAGGGGTGGCTGCCCAGCCCCCTTTCTTTCCATGGAGCCTGAGTATGCCAAAGCATTCGCCATTTACCCCAAAGCCATTATAGTAGCTGCCCTCACTCTTCTTGGGGCTGGTAAAGATGGGGCTCCTCTTTACCCATCCTTGTGTATCAGGTGTGATCTTAGCCTTCAAACTCAGATATGGAAGAAATAATGTTGTATTTTTATTTTTATTTTATTTATTTTTATTTTTATTTTTGTAGAGCTGGGAATTGAACCTAGGGCCTTGCACATGCAAGTCAGGCACTTCTTGACCAACTGAGTTATAATCCCAGCCCTGTATTTTTAAATATTCTTTAAGTGAAGTTAATTGCTACTCCAAGCTCTTGCACTGAAGTGCTGGTGAAAAAAATTTGACATTAGGCACACTTAAGGAATCCCATCTGCAAAAGGCTATAGCAAGTTCATAAAAACACCAAGTTCCAGGGGAGGCCACCCACCAACTTCGCCTCCAGCCCCATCCCATCACTGGACATCAGCAGTGAATGCTCTGACCCCTGTGGTCTCAGCAATTATGTTTCTTCAGCTCTGTGCCAAATTTGAATGTGGAGATTCAGATTTGAGAGCCTCTGGGCTTGAACCCGGCCTGCCCTCCCAACCCTCCAAAGTCTTCTATTCAGAGTCCCTTCACTTGCTCTATCACAGCCAGGGACTAGAGCCCAGTGTTTACACTGGCTGGAACCACAAACCAATCCTCTCCCCAGCTGTAAAGAATTCTCTCTCCCTCTCCCCATTCCTTCTAGGGCACAACCTCTTCTTTGGTTTACTTTAGACTTTTACAAAAGGCAGAAGGGCCTTTGACATAGGATGCCTCTACCCTCAGCCCAGCCAAAATCCTCATCTATTCTGGAGTGAGGGGAAAAACTTAAGCAGAACAAACAAAACCTGATAGTTCATCGAGTTATCCCACCTCAATGACCTGTCTGGACTCGTCCTCGAGCCCTGCGTGCAATATGTTATTGATTTCATCAGAGAACAAATTATCACTCTCCTTGTCTGCCTTCATCTTTGTCCTTTCTCCTTTCTGTAAAACACATAACTCAAAAAAAAAACATACTTATGGTTTTAAAAACAAATCAAAAAGTACCAGAATCTTATTCTGAACACCACCACTTCCTACAACTTTTAACTCTTGAGCTATTCTTCTAGGACTTACTGCCATTATCAACAAATACTTTGCTTATACTTTTTGGGAGGTGGGGGGAGGGGTAGTGGGTATTGAACCCAGGACCTCACACATGAGCACTCTACCACTGAGCTACATGACCAGACTTTTTAATTTTATTTTGAGACAGAGTCTCACTATGTTGCTGAAGCTGTCCTAGAACTTGCCATCTTACTGCCTTAGCCTCCCCAGTAGCTGGAATTATAGGCACGTGCTACCATATCTAGTGCTTATCCCTATTGTGTGTGTGTGTGTGTGTGTGTGTGTGTGTGTGCGCGCGCGCGTGCCAGGGATTGAACTCAGGGGCACTTAACCATGAGCCACATCCCCAGCCGTTTTTATATTTTATTTAGAGATAGGGTTTTTCTAAGTCGTTCAGGGCCTTGCCAAATTTCTGAGGCTGGCTTTGAACTTGCCGTCCTCCTGCCTCAGCCTCCTGAGCTGCTTGGATTACAGGAGTGCACCACTGTGCCCAATAATGATCCCTGTTTCTTGATTTATCTGTTTTAAATATTACCACTTGAATTCCCACTGTAAAAGGTGAATATTTGGCTCTTTTACCAACTCTTATGTCCTGTCACTCCATCCTCTAAATACAACTATGATGATTAGTACATTTAGATCATGATAGTTCACATTATTGTGACTATTGTAAATATTGTTCAGAGCAGTACACTATGCTTACTTCTTTGCCACTCAGCTTTTTTGTTTTTCTTAAATGTTTTAATTGCTCTTCCCTTTTTAAAAATATCTCCCTTGTTGACATTATCAGAGCTTTTCAAATGTTTCATCACATGAAGTGGATTAAAGACCTAATGTTGAGCTGGGGATGTGGCTCAAGCAGTAGCGCGCTTGCCTATCATGCGCGGGGTGCTGGGTTCGATCCTCAGCACCACATAAAATAAAATAAAGATGTTGTGTCCACTGAAAACTAAAAAATAAATATTAAAAAATTCTCTCTCTCTCTCTAAAAAAAATATTAAAAATAAAAAGACCTAATGTTTAAATATGTGTAACAGGGCTGGGGATGTATCACAGTGGTAGAGCTCTTGCTGTACCACAAGGCCCACAGGGTTCAATCTCCAGCACCACAAAAAATAATTAACTTATTAGAATATACGTAATAGAAGAAAATATAGACAAGTGTGTTTATAACCTTGAGGCAGAAGAGAACTTCTTAAACAAGACGTAAACCAAATTATAGTCACATGTGGTGATGCACCCCTGGAATTCCAATTACTGGGGAGGCTAAGGTAGGAGGATGGCAAGTGGGAAGCTAGCCTCAGAAACTTAAGACCCTTTCTCAATTTTAAAAATAACAATAACGATAATAATGAAAAGGGCTGGGGATGTAGCTCAGTGGTAAAGCATCCCTGAGTTCAATCCCTAGTACCAAAAAAAATATATTGCAAGGGAAAAAGTCGATACAACTTAATTCAAAGACATTGGGAGTTCAGGGAAAAGATGACAAATTAAATACATGCCTTTATATTTATTTCTTCCTGAGCCCCTACTAAAACTACAACACAGCAAATATTTTTGATGTGTGTTTGTATATAAAGGCATAAACACACAAGGACTCGAGTGGAAGGCAACTCTCCAAGAGACTACCGGTTAGACAAGTAAATATTTCAGTAAAGATGGGACAAAGTACAAAATAAAATTATAATTTGAAGGATTTCCAATGTCTTGTTCTTGTATACACTAAAAATATATATTTTACTAAATATTAGTATGACCATGGTGAACAGGAAAACAATGATTTCTACTAGAAATATAAAATGAAAACATCATAAATTATATCCAAAATTTACAAAATCATCATCCCCTACACATGAAAACACTTTGTCAATTCTTTAAGGGCCTCTTTGATTTGAGCTTATAGAAAGGTCTTCACAACCTCAGTCATATAAATCTGAAACCAAATTTCAGGTAAGAAGCCAGGCTTCCTTTTTTCTTTCTTTCTTTCTTTTTAAATTTTGAGACAGGGACTCACAAAATTGCTGAGGGCCTCGCTAAATTGCTGAGGCTGACTCTGAACTTATCGTCCTCCTACCTCAGCCTCCTGAGCTGCTGGGATTATAGGCATGTACCACCATGCCCAGCCTCCATTTTTTCATTTCTTAAAATTTGTTTTAATTAGTTATACATGACAGTAGTTGGTACATTATAATTATACATAATAGTGGAAATCATTGTCACATATTCATATAAGAACACAACGTAATTTGGTCAATTTTATTCTTCAGCATCTCCCCTTTGCCTTCCCTCCTTTCTCCCCCTGGACCCCTTCCTCTACTCTATGAAACTCCCTTCTAGTTTCACAAGATTTCCACCATTATCACCCCCTTTTATTTATATATATATATATATATATATATATATATATATATATATATATATATATATATATATATATTAGTTGTAAATGTGGTGCTGAGACTCAAACCCAGGGCCTCACACATGCTAGGCAAGTGCTCTACCACTGAACCACAACCCCAGCCCATATCACCCCCTTTTTAAAATCCTTTTTCCTCTATAACTTGCATATATGAGAGAAAACATATGACCCTTGACTTTTTGAGTTTGGCTTATTTTGCTTAACACATTGCTCTCAAGTTCCATTTTTGTTCTTCTATTTTTATGTTCTCTCTCTCTCTCTCTCTATATATATATATATACACACACACACACACACACACACACACACACACTCACACACAACTCCATTGTGTATACTACCACATTACCTCTATCCATTCATCTGTTGATGGACACCTAGGTAGTTTCCATAGTTTTGCAAGTCAGGTTTCCTAACAACCCCTCTGCCCATGATACCTGAACCACACCTTGACTAGCCACAATTTCCTTCTTCAGTCATTAATCCAATCCTTTAGAGGAATATGATCACCAGCAGTTAGGTGTGTGGGGGGGGTTGTTTTTTCTCTGTGTGTGTGTGTGTGTGTGTGTGTGTGTATTACTGGAGATTGAACTCAGAGCCTCATAAATGCCACCACTCCACTACTAAGATACATTCCCAGTCTGTTTTTGTTTTTTGTTTTTTTATTAACACCTTAAATTTTTTTAATGAGGCAGCATGAGGCCATCAGAACAACACATGTAATATACCTGGAATTTTCCACCTTGCTGTATGGCCTAGTGAATTTCAGAAGGATGGGGCTTGTCACTTGAAAAGCTCAAAATAACTTGAAAATTTTCACAATAAATGAAATCTCCATGAAACTATATATGAAAGCCTAAAATAACTTGTTTCCCAGCTTTAATCATATATCTGGGAACACCTCTCCAGCGTCAGATGGCCCCTTTCTTTCCGACATCCTGTTGTTTCTTCTTGTATTGGGGGATAAAATGATGCTGCTTTGTTAAAAAATCATCAACGCGTCTACCCTTTGCCATCAGTCTTGACTGATTAATTGCCATTTTTATGAATGCTGAACTTGCCAAGTCTTTTTTTTTCTAACAGCAATATTTGCAATAATTCTAATTGTATGATGTCTGCTCTACAATTCCCATATTATACAGATTGCTAGCTAAAAACTTTTAGTTGTCCTTAAGATATGTTTCTCATTGGTGGCAAACTAAAACTCTATTGACATGTTGTTTTAGACTTTTGCCTTAGAGCAATGAGTTGTGATAACAATTCAGTCCGATCCAGTATTAAGAGAGTAACAGGACACTGCTTTTGAATACCTGAGCGCCTGACACCTGTTTTGTGTTCTCAATACCCGCTGCACCAGATGCATCACCGCTGGAAACACACTGACTTTGCCCCTCGTGGCCACCAGAGGGCAGCAATCGATGCTGCCCCCTGGATTTATCTTTTCCTTCATCTTCCCGGGACTTTTTCAAAAAAAAAAAAAAAAAAAGCCTCCAATGTGTCTCACGCTAGGCCAGAGGTCTTGTGTTTTTCTTTGTCCATTTATGAGTAAGACAAAATCCTTTTCTGCTCGTCGGGTTTAAGCCCTTCGCGCGGCACCGAGCGGACAGTTAAGCGCTCAGTAAATCTCTGGGGAATAAAGACATCTTTGCTTGGAGTTGAACCGTAATTAACTGCTTCAGGAATCGCCGGGTGCGTTTTATTTATGCTGCGAAGGAAGTGCCGGAGGTGATGTGAGCTTCCTTCAGCTTTAAGCCAAACATTAATTATTTCATGTCTTGGTCATTTGACTCCTCGGACTCAGGGTAAATTGGGGACATTCGGGTGGCGACGGAGGAGGTGAACGCCTCCTATTCGCGGACAGACGTGGGGCTTCGCCCGCCCACAGGTCTCGGCCGGTTCCGCAGAGTACCCACCTAGCTCAGGGACCTGAAAGCGGGGGATGTGGCAAAGGGGCCTGTCCTAGACCCGGGTGGCCGGCCGCCAGGGAAGGCAGCACAAGGGGGCGACCCTTCGTCGGGAGGCTAAAGCCGACAGGGCGCTGGGAGAGCGAGAGGCTTTTTGAGGCTCAGGGGCTTTGGACGCCAAGTTTCCTCCCAGACTAGCTGAGGAATCCGCGGGGTCAGAGCCGCACCCTTGCGTCTCTTTGCCAGAGCCGCGCCCCGCTCCAGAGCTCCCTTCCCAAGCTTGGGGCGCCCTCTGCAGGCCTGTGAGCAGAGACACTTTAGGCATACAGACAAATGTCACACACACACACCTACACACACACACACACACACACACACACACACACCAGTCGCCCACAATCCCACGGACATAGCTCAGGATGCTCACATTCAATCCATTCAACAAACACTAAGCATCTAGTCTGGATCCTCTTGTCTACAACCATTCACTCCCCTGCACCCCTGCATCCACAGAACTTGATTGACTTCCCAGGCCCTGGGCCCTCTTCCCTACCCCAAAGGCTAAGTCTTTCTCCATTCATGTTCTCTGACCCCTGAGGCAGGGATTTGTTCAGAATAGGGTTCGTAAAGACAGCAGTTTCCTTTGAGAAGCATGAGGCTAGCTAAATTGTGCAGGGCTGAGTTGCCCTGAGGAAGGGCAAGACTTTCCCAGGGTTCACACTGAACCAGGGCCCCACAAAGGCAACGTGGCTGGGGAGAAGGTGAACTAGGTGAAGCTTGTAGGCTCTGTGTAGAAACTGTATCAAACCTACTTTCCTGACCACTTAGCCCTAACCCCAGTGGACTGTCTAAACAGATGGCTGGTATCTTAAATGGAACCTCTTAATGGAGCCTCTCCCTTTTTATAGTAAGTACCTTCAGAACGCCCTGATTGCCCTCTCTTTACCTGATTTCTCTTCACCTCCCTGATATGTAAATACTGGGCAAGGCTTGGAACTTGGAACTTGAGCTTTTTCAATCTACACTCATTCTCTTGGAGACCTTGTTGTCTTGCAGCTTTAAATACCATTCATATGCTCCCAAATTTGTATCTTCTGCCAGAAACCCTGAACTCCTGACACAAGCCAACTTTTACCTACTGTCCAATATACAGCTACAACCTAACAAGTCAAAACCAGGCTCCTGATCTCTCCACAAACCCATTCCTCTGAAATCATCCACATTGGTAATTATAATTCCATCTATTGAGTTGTTCAAGCCAAAAACCTTACAATATTCTTGCCTCTTCTTTCTCTTGTACCCCTATGCAAAACTCCATTCCCCTCAGCAAAGTCTATTTACTCTACCTTGTTTCCAGAACCAAACACCTCTCAGTAACTCCAAGCACTATCCATCATCTGCCCCTTGGATTATTGCAATAACGTCCAGCCCCACCTCCCTGTTTCCATTTGTGTACCACTTTGGTCTATCCTACACTCAACAGCTATAGGGAGTCTTTTAAAACATAAATCAGAGCATGTCACACCTCTATTCAAACTCTCCATCTCTGTAAAATATAAACCCTACAAAGGCTGACAAAGCCCTGAACTGTGTGGCCCTGTTATTATCTGACTGTTTGTCTTACCATTCTCCCCTTTTGGCCTCCTGGCTATTCCTCAAACACACTCTTGCCTCAAGACCTTTGTACCTGTGGCTTTCTCTACATCTTCCCCAGGTCTCTGTATGGCTTTCTGCCCACCTTCTCCAGATGGGCTTTCTGCTCACATGTTATCAGTAAAGGCTTCCCTGATTGCCTTATCTCAGATAACACCCTCCCCTTACTCCCTACCCTTCTTGCCTTCTTCATTTTCCCCCACAGCACTTATTACAATCTGACATATCATGGAGTTTTCTTGTTTGCTTATTAATTGTCTGTCTCCATTACAATAAAAATCCTGCAAGAGCAGATATGTGTATCTGTTTTGTTGACTGCTATATCTCACTATCTGACCCTCAATGCATATTTTTGGGGTGAATGTGATTCAAATGTGTTACTTATTATTATTTCATTATTTCACCCTTTCTGCTGATTATCAGAATCTTTCTCAACAGGCACTCCAAATAGATGATGTTGAAATTGAATTAAAACTTCTCTGCCAGATTTACATGATACCACTGTGTCATTTAGGGACTTGATAGGAAACATGCATACTCAAAAAGGTTTGTTGTTAAAGAATTTAGTGAAGGAATCATTTGCAGAGGGAAAGGCAGGGTAGTTGTTATAGACAAATACCACAAACGAGTTAGTATAGCTCCAGACCTCAAGCCATCTCTTCTTCTAGACAAAGTGTACACTAAATATACTGCCTGAAATTCTGCCCACTGAGAGAACTTTGCTTATTCGCCCTGGATAGAGCTGTAAGCAGCTGCCTATTTGTCATGATGCCAGCATACCTTGACCCACCTGGAAATCAAGACCATGAATTTTTCTCCCCCTGTTAACTGTTTGTAGAGAAATCTCCATGAAACGGTAAGTGTGATAAGAGGAAGAGGCAGAAAATAACATGTGTAGGCGTCAGCACCATCTTCCTATGCTTTTATCATGTCTTCTGAAACTTCCAAGGTCTGGTTTCTTATATAAAATGTCCATTTAATAGTGAATACTACTGTGCACATTGATAGGGGACAGATAGATCAAGTAGTGGGAACACAAGATTAAGGGAATAATTCTTTAAAATGGGCCCACCGTGCTGACTCCCCACATTCTTTCTTTTCCAACAAGAAATTCACCTGCAGCTCTGCCTCACTGAAGTGTCCAGGTCATGTCACATGTCTCAGCAAACTACCATTATCTGCAGGAGACATGCAGTTACAAAATCATACTGATAAGAGCGGAACACAAGTTATCCTGAAAGATTTGGTGGCCCTTTTCACAGACCAGATTCCAGAACTCAGGGAGATAAGGCTAATTGCTCCTAATCATAAAATCTATAAGAATTTTATAGAACTGGTCAACATAGATCAAAATAATCTAAAAAGGTCATGGCAGCCCTGATGGGGAGAATCACAGTCTTTGGGACAAGAGTCCCCTTTGTCCTCTTTGCTAGCAAAGCAATAAAACTTTTTTCTTTCCTTTTTTCAAAAGAAAGAAAGAAAGTGGAAGGTCATGGCAGTGGTGACCTGAAAGTCTGATGTAATCCTGATGTCAGTTAAAAATCAAAATGTGGTGTGGGGCTGGGATTGTGGCTCAGCAGTAGAGTGCTCCCCTAGCACGGGCGGGACCCGATTCCATCCTCAGCACCACATAAAAATAAAAGGCATTGTGTTGTGTCCATCTACACCTAAAAAATAAATAAATATTTTTTAAAAAATCAAAAGGTGGACTTGGATGGAACTCTCTGGACACTTCTCTGAGATTCCCAATAAAACTGAAGTGCAAGAGAGGCACTGCACGGCAGTCCTCTCCTCTCTGAGAAGACCCATTTTCTCCCTTGAAAATGTCCCCTTTTCCCCTTTTCCATCTCTTCTAGTAAACACTTGCAATTTGCAAGAATCAGGGTTTGAAGGTGGAAAGGTCTTCACACTGCCTCAATTTCCCAGAAGAACCCAACATTGTAACAATTGGTGGCATTGATCATCAACCATAGGTCTGAGGTTCAGAGTGAAGATCAGAGTTACAGGGGGCCTAAGTTTATCCCCAGTCCTCACTGGTGCCTCTTTTCTGGTGAGGCCAGTGGTGAAAGCTCCTTGGTGCCCTCAGAACAACAGTGAGAGCCTGGGATGGCACAGTGCCTGTTTAGCCACCATCTGGGAACCAGTCCCTCCCTTGAGACAAGAGGCGTTGAAAGGGACATTTCCTTAGGAGGAGGCCCAGGAACCCCATCCCACATCTCAGGCCTCTGGGATTCCACATTCTGGTGCCATAAGCACTGCCCCTTCCTCTTTTCACCATTTCCCTAAATCTAACACCTAGGTCAAAAGAACCGCTAGAGGGAGCCTGGCTTGGAACAGCCCCTTCATTTTCCCCTCTCTCAATCCTGGGAACCAAGAGGGGATTTCTAAGGAGAGGGACTGGCCAGCTCATTATCAGACAAATCCCCAAATTTCAAGGAATCAACGGGGGAGAGAATAAGATTTCTCATCCTTATGAGAAAGACCAGAAGAAAAGACTTAGAAAGAGGAATTAATATATGAGATACTTGCTAAACCATCCCCACTCAAGCTCTAGACTCTTGTATGAAGAGAGAGGAATGTTTCCTTCACAAGCTATTGACATATCTTACTTTTCATCCATTATTACCATTAGTAGTAGTAGCAGCAGCAGCAGTAGTATATTGCAGCACATGGGATTGAACCCAGGGCCTCATGCATGCTCTACACTGATCTGCATCCTCAACTCTCCATCCATTAATTATAATAACAGTATTTCTGATCACTTACTATGTGCTAGGCTCTGTATCAAGCAAGTATTTTACCACTATTTACTTAACTTTATCAACAACACTATGAATTAGTATTTATTATCTTAACCTGTTTTACATATAAGGCTCACACAACTAGTAAGTGGTGGAGCTGAAACAGATTGAATTTGGGGTCTCCCTCTGAAATTAAGAACCACTGCCTCATGGTGAGAATAGAAGCTGAAGGTCTGTCTCCCCAACACTCCCTTGGTCTAACATCAAGAAAACTGAGACTGGAAATTGCCCCCTCCCCAGGCCTGTCTAGCTTGAGGCAGGATAGATTAGCAAACCTTGTCCCAGGCCCCACCCCTCCCATATGTCCCATGACATAGCACTGGCTAATTAAATCTGCATATGTCTGTTTCCTGCCTTTTGCTTCTTCTCCTTTAAAGTTCTACTAATTTTCAGGAATTTCAGAAATGGAAAATTGAAACAATAAGGTTTTTTTCATCTTCCTTCAAAGCTGGCTTTGAATAAAGCCTATTTTCCTCTAATTTGAGTCTGAATATTTCTAATTTGAGTCTAGCCTCTTCCTCCCTGAGTGGGATCCTGTGCTGCCCAGTAACATAAGCACTCACTAAATATTAACCACTGTGAGAAACATGCTCCCCTGCCCAAACCCAAAGATTGTACTGAAAGAAAAAAAAAGTATAGAGAAAGCAAGGTTTTTAATGACACTCTTTCAAGATCAGGTGTCTGGGTGAGCAGGTACACCTAGAGTAGTTACAGTCCTCATTTTATTCCCTAGTGTACAAAGGTCCCTCAGCCAGTTTCTCATTGGCTGAATACTGTGCAGTGTACAGTCTTCCCCAACATCATGTAAGTTTTCCTGTCCCCTATTGAGTTATTTAAAGACATGTACCTTAAATTTCCCCCACCTCCCTTTGCTGTCTTGTGGCAGGAAGGCCTTTTGAGGGGGAATGAGTGCCTCTTGGTGCCTACACAGCTTATCTGGGTTAGACAGGCTGAGGCAGGGGGCTTCCCTCTTACCTCCTGTTTGTCAAGGGGCTGTGCATTCTTGTGTTAACTGCTTGTAACTTTTCATTCTGTTCTCTCCTCCTGTGCTTTTCTTATATCCTATTTTATATTTAAGGCTAAATACTGTATTCTGAAAATGGACCACTGGACTTCTTTTACCTTTTTTTTTTTTTTTTTTTTGTACTGGGTGTTGAACTCAGGGGCACTTAACCACTGAGCCACATCCCCATCCCTATTTAGGATTTTATTTAGAGACAGGGTCTCACTGAGTTGCTTAGCACCTCACCATTGCTGAAGCTGGCTTTGAACTCGCAATCCTCCAGTCTCAGTCTTTCGAGCCACTGGGATTACAGGCATGCGCCACCACGCCCAGCTGGACCACCACTTTCTATTCTTACAACCATAATTATTATTTCATCCTTTCGCTCAGATATCTGTCCATTAACTCATCTATCCATTCATCTTTCCATTGATATATCCATTCTTCTGCCTACAGTGTTTCTGTTTATTCTGGTTACTCCAACCCTAATCATTCTCTATTTTTCTCTGACCTGCTGTGGTGTTCCCTGGAAGGCTGACCTTGACAGATTGCATTATCCAGGATCCCTCACCCTCTGGTTTCTGTTTGGGTTTGGTCAATGGAAAGGAGTAGCAGATCAGTGGATGGAAGGATAAAGAACTTGGGGTATTAATTCCCCAAATCCTTCATCTTGTATGTGTCTTGGCAGTGAATAATTTCGTTCATGGCAATTGTTCTCAAAGAAACATTGGGTCCTTGTTCCCCAGTGTTGAAGATCAAACACTCAAGAAAAGTCGAGGCAAGAAAACAAGTTTTATTCAAGGGGTAGAACACACAGAGAGAAATAGAGATATAGAGACAGACAGACAGACAGGCAGACTCCTCCGGAGAGAAGGGGGTCTAGAGCCAGCCTGGGGAGGCTGGGGGTGTCTTATAGATTTCAGGTTTCCTTTTTCTTATGTCTACGAGACCAAAGGACAAGAAAAGAGCCTTCCAGGGGATGATTGCTTGTGTTGGAAAGTGCTGTTAGCACTTCCCCTCCCCCTGAGGCTGTTAGCAACACATTCATGAGAAGTGCTATCTGTCTATTTCCTTTTCTTTGGTAATCAACTACCTGTCCTTTGTCCTGGTCTCAGTTTTAGGACAGCAGCATCAATATCAATAGAATCTTGTTTGAAATGGAAACTCTCAGATCCTACCAAGAGACTTAACTAAATCAGAGACTCCAGAGGAGGGTCCAACAAACTATGATGGACACAGACACACCTTCCAGGTGACTTTAATGCATGCTAAAGTTTGAGACTTACTGATCTAGAGTTACAGATCCTTTCATACCGCCTCCCATTCATGGATCTATCTCAAACAAAAACTTTTGGAATAGTATTCTTTCCCTTTGCCCCTTTAGGTTTTGACATGGTAATGACTTCCTGCCGTTGCTAGACCACAGTTCCTCGCCATCCCACAATGTTTTCTTAATCATGACCTTGCTTTTTAAACTGCCATTTTTTTTCAAAATCCCCAGTTTGATTCAGATGCTTTTTTTTTTTTAATTTATTTTTTAACTGTAGTTGGACACAATACTTTGTTTTATTTATTTATTTTTATGTGGTGCTGAGGATGGAACCCAGGGCCTCGCTCGTGTGAGGCAAGCGCTCTACCGCTGAGCCACAACCTCAGCCCTATTAAACTGCCCTTTTATAGAATCTTTCTGGTTAAAACTTTTTTGAAAATGTGTGATATTGTGCAGTATATATTTGATCTTCCTGCTCCTTTCCTGTCAAATAACTTCTAAAATTCTTGAAATTCCCAGAGTGATAAGAGTGTCTTTTGTATACTAATGAGATGACTGATGACAAGAGTGTCTTTTGTATGCTAATGAGATGTCTGGTTGTCTAGCATGCCTAGATAGCCTTAGGGTGAATTTGGTTACCTGGGTGTTGGTTAATCTTGTGGTAAAAAGATTGGAACTTTCAGCCCTACCCCCCATACTGCCTGGGAGGGGTGAGGCCCCCCCTCCAAGGTTGAATTAATAAATCAATAGCTAATGATGAAACCAATTATGCTTATATACTAAAGTTTTCATAAAACCCCAGAGAGGATTGAGTTCTGGAGTCTTCTGAAAAGCTGAACAAGTGAAGATTCCTCGAGGGAGCCAAAAAAGGAGTGGAAACTATTTTCCTTCTCCCATATCTGATGCTATGCTTCTCTTTCATCTACCTGTTCATCAGTATCCTTTATATCTTCTATAACAAACCCTAAATGTGCCAGGCACAGTGACACACGCCTGTAATCCCAGCCACTCAGAGACCGAGGCAGGAGGATCATGAATTCAAAGCCAGCCTCAGCAAAAATGAGGCACTAAGCAACTCAGTGAGACCCTGTCTCCAAATAAAATACAAAAAGAGCTGGGGGTGTGGATCAGTGGTTGAGTGCCCCTGAGTTCTATCCCAGATACCCTCCTCCTGCCCCCGCAAAAAATAAAAAAATTAAAAAAAAAGTAAGTGTGTTTCCCTGAGTTCTTTAGCTACTTTAGCACCTTAAACCCAAAGAGGGAGTCCTGGGAACCCGTATACCTAACTGGTTGGTCAGAAGCACAAGCTGCAACCTGTTCTTGTGACTGGCAACTGAAGTAGGTGCCAGTCTTGTGGGACTGAACCCTCAACCTGATGCAGTCTCCAGATAGATAGTGTCAGAACTGAATTGAATTAGAGGACATCCAGCTGATGTGTGCTGGAGAGTCATCTGCCAAAGAAATGCTGGGTAGGGGAGAATCCCAAGTATTGAGTAATCAGTAAGACAAGTGTTTGATTTTTCCCATACCCTTACATATGCCATTTATTTCCTGCCAGGATCCTGACTGATAGAGAAAATGATTGCAGAAGTGATCCCAGGAAACATTGCCAAAATGGAATTCTAGAATTGGATTGCTCAAGTATTTGATGAGTACAAGGATAATCTCCTTGCATGGGAAAAGTGGACAAAGCAATCTGGGCAATGCAGAAGCCTCAAAATCACTTAGAATATCACCAGTGAGACATAGGATGGAATACTAAAAGGCAAGAGTTAGAAGTATCTGAGTCATTTAATTGCTATGGCCACAAATGATGACTGCAAATGGTGATTACATATATTTTGGAGGGTTTGCTGTTTCTAATTGTGCTAGCAAAATTACATTAAAAAAAAAAAGATAAGTTCAAGATGATGAACTTCTAACTCAAGGCAGGAATAAAGATCCAGATAATTTCTATAAAATAAGATAACTTTTATTAAAGTCTTAAGAAATTTATTTTATAAAATAAATTTATGATTTTATTTTAAGCCAGGGCAGTGGCACAAGCCTGTGATATCAAGTAGAAAGATCACAAGTTCAAAGCCAGCCTCAGCAATCAAGGTGCTAAGCAACTCAGTGAGACCCTGTCACTAAATAAAATACAAAATAGGGCTGGGGATGTGGCTCAGTGATTGAGTGCCCCTGAGTTCAATCCCTGGTACTCAAAAAATAAGAAGAAGAAGAAGAAAAATAAATATTTATTTTCTGTGATCATGTGACAGACATGACTGAAAATCAAATCCAAGATTCGATTGTATGAATTGTAGAGTTGCAACATCAGACAAACATACAAGCCTACTACATCCCTTATGCTGAAATAGAGGCACTGTGGTGAAGGAGAAGGACTCTGAGACTTAGGATTGGAGATATAAGGGCAGAGATGAACGAAGCTGAGAATTTTGGACCTCCAACCTCCCCATCTCTAAAACTTCCTTGATGGCAGAATATCATTCCCACTTCCTCTGAAAACTATGAAGAATCCAGTATTCCCTACTAGAAAATGTTTTGAAAACTCCTTGGAAGTGGGTGTGCCTTTTTTCTTCAGGACCCACCAGACCACCCTTCATAGTTTCCAGGCTCATATGAAGGTTTAATCCTAACGGTACTATAGACGTGCTCCAAGTACAAGAGCATATATACTGAAGGAGTTATAGGAACCTGCCAACTTGTGTTGGAAGAATCTTGGGGACAAGTGAGGACAAATTTATCGATGAGTGTTCATCTAGGATTTCTGTAATACATTGGTAAGTAAGGTTCTAGCTTTTCAATCTGATGTTGATCATAGACCACTGTTAGGCTTTCAGTAACCAATCTAACAAAATATTGAGCACATTCCCAGGTGGTCCGCTAATATAATAATATTCAAATCTTGAATGGGCCCCAATGTGTTGAAAGCTTGGTCCCCAATGCAGCAATATTCAGAGATGGGAAATGATTTGTGATACCAGTCTTGGAGATCAGGACTGGATCCTTATTTTCCTGGTGTCAAAGATTAAACACCCAAGAAACACTGGGGCAAGCATGGAAAACAAGTTTTATTTAAGAAAGGGACAGAAGTAGCAGACTTCTCTGAAGAGAAGGGGGCCCAGATATGGGTGTCCATGGGTGTCCATGGAAGTAGATGTGTCTTGCTCTTTTATAGACCCCAGCACCCCTCACCTTCTCTTTCTTCTCTGTGTACATGCCTAAAGGCAAGGAGGAACAGCACAGAGGGTAATTGTTAGTAACTCCTTGTGCAAGGAATTGTGATCAGAAAGGTTGGCTGTTAGCAATCCTTTGTCTTTTCTTTGATACCCAGCCCTTATGTTCTCAACTCCCATCATTCATTGCCTTCACTGACAACCAGACCCTTCCCCTCTGCTTCAGTTTTCTGAGGAATGTGACTTTTCTGTTCCCTCAGGCCAGGTAGGGATGCAGGCAGATTGCTTTTTGGCAAATAAAGCACCCACAGAAAGTCAGTGCAATAGACTCATTTTATAGACTTATTCTCTTATCTTCATATTCCCATTATCTTCATATATTTGTCCCCTTACAATTGGATCATGAGGGTTCTAACCTCATCAGTGGATTAATCCATTTGATGGATTAATAATTCAAATGGATTGTTAGGAAAGTGTAGGAGGTAGGGTCTAGTTGAAAGAAGTAGGTCACTGGAGGCATGCCTTGAAGGAGTGTATTTTGTCCCTGGATACTTCCTTTCTCTCTGCTTCCTGGCTACCATGAGCTGAGATTTCCTGTGCTACAACTTTCCGCCATGATGTTCTGCCTCACTTCAGGCCCAAAGGAACCAGCCAACCATGGACTGAAAGTTCTGAAACCATGAACCCAAACAAATTTTTTCTTCTTTTGTGACAGGTATTTTGGTTAACAGGGATGAAAAGTCGATTAACACAGGTGAATGAAATTACTATATAAGCTATAGGAATGACTGCTAATTGATGTTTGCCCATGGGATATGTGGTGATAGCAAATTGGTCATGGTCTCCTAAGTAATAAAATAGATGAACAGCTTACTGATATGCTAATTGACACAAAATTTCTAGACCTTATGGGTAGAAAATTTATTCAGGTAATATTGGAATTGAAATTTTTTTACGTCTTTTCTAATTTTTTTTTCTTTTTTCTTTATTTATATATGACAGCAGAAAGCATTACAATTCTTATTACACATATAGAGCACAATTTTCATATCTCTGGTTGTATACAAAGTATATTCACACCAATTCTTGTCTTCATACATATACTTTGGATAATAATGTCCATCACATTCCACCATCATTTCTAACCCCATACCCCCTCCCTTCCCCTCCCACTCTTCTGCCCTATCTAGAGTTTGTCTATTCCTCCCATGTTTCCCCTCCCTACCCCACTATGAATCAGCCTCCTTATTTTTTTTTTTTTGAGAGAGAGAGAGAGAATTTTTTTAATATTTATTTTTTAGTTTTTGGTGGACACAACACCTTTATTTTGTTTTTATGTGGTGCTGAGGATCGAACCCAGGACCCCGCACATGCCAGACGAGCATGCTACCACTTGAGCCTCATCCCCAGCCTAAATCAGCCTCCTTATATCAGAGAAAACATTCAGCCTTTGGTTTTGGGGGATTGACTAACTTCACTTCTAATTTATCTGTTCCTCAAATTAAGTCAGCTCCCCAGACCTGAACCCCCTTGATTGTGTGGAAGGTGGGAGGTCCTGGATCTCTCTCACAGGTGAATTGTATTCTATTCTTCCTCCTAGTCAGTGTTTCTCAAAGTGTGATGAAATTTCTAAGCTTCTAGGGATAGAGGTAAGCTGAAAAATAGTGATCTGGAACATTTTTACACATGAAGAAAGAGGCACAATGTTAAAAGGCAGTTTGGATTTTAGAAGCAACATATACCATAATTAGATGTACTACTTCAAAATATTTACTTGATATTTTGCATAAAGCCAAGAGTTCTGAATGAAGTTCAGAGCAAGAAAGGCCTCTACAGACTCCAGGGAAAGTTGCTTTGCTGCTTGTGCCTAACAACACATAAGTCCAATGAACTTTAAGTTGTTTCTGGCACAGAAAGATCCTGTAGGAACCCTAAATAGGAGAATTATAGCAAAAACATAGACAGTGGAAGTTAAGGCCAAAGTTCTCCTGCTAACAATTGTTTTCTTTTTGAAAAGCAATTCCTGATTTGCCACTGGGTCCTGGTTTAAAACTCAGACTATAGTTCACCCATGACAATACCACCTAAGTGGGCCTTCTGGGAAACTGAGACAGCATGAAAATCCCTCTCCTTCAAACTCCAATTCTTGCAAGTCAGAAAGATTTCAGACATATCGCTCAGAGTGACAGGGATAGGAAAGAGGAAAGGGGACACTCTCAAGAGAGAGAGTAGGTCCTTCCAGAGAAGAGAGGGACTGCTTGCCTCTCCTGCACTCTAGTTTTTATTGGAGGTCCCAGAGAAGTGTCCAGAGAATCCCACCCAAATCCACCTCTTGACTTTCGACTGACAGCAGGATGACATCAGATTTTGAAGTCGCCACTGCGATAACTCTACATCACTTTGGCCCACACTGATTGGTTCTGATTGGATTCCTAATCATAAATTCTTACAGATTTTATGATTAGAAGCAATTATCCTTATCTCCCTGAGTTCTGGGATCTGATCTGTGAAAAGGGCCACAAAAATCTCCACTTTCAGGGTAAATTGTGTTCTTCTTATCAACATGATTTTGGACTTGCATGTCTCCTGCAGATAACAGGTATTTTGCCAAGACATGTATCATATCCTGGCCACTTCACTGAGGAAGAGCTGCAGGTGAATTGCTTGTTGAAAAAGAAAGAATGTGGGGAGTCAGCACAGTGGGCCCATTTTATAGAGTAATCCCCTTAATCTTGATCTGTCTGCCCCTACAACAAGGAGATCAGAATGCAAACACTGTCCCTGGAGCTGATAATAAATAGCTCCCCCTTTTCTTGGCCAGACTGTAGGCTGCTTAGGTTCTCAGAGCTGAAGCCAAACTAAGCAGAAGAGAGGGGAAGCCACTAAGGGGGAAGGAGGGAGGGCAGGGTCCTGTTTTGCCAGAAAGAGGGGGGTAAAGGAGAATCCCCGGAACGGGACATAGAGGGGAATTTTGGACAGAGAAAGTGAAAGCTCTGAGCCATAAATAAGAAGCAGCCACAGCCTCACACAGGCTCTCACACACACACTTCTAGATCCCCTCACACCCCAAGGACGCCTGTGCACTGCCACCACTGTCCTGCAAGCCTACCGGAGCCTCAGCTTCACAGACTCATACACACACCCAGAGACTCACTCAGACTTCCACAGTCGCTGCTGCCTGACTCAGTTCACTCTCCATGGCACCCCGTGTGGCCCCACTACTGGCTCTCAGTCTACTAGTTCTCTGGAACTCCCCAGGTAAGGCTGAGGGGATGACTAGGGTGGTGGTGGCAGTGAGTTGGGGGTCAAAAACTGGGTCTCAAATTGCTTGTTGATGGTCATGAGGGATACTCCAAATTCAGGGGAATTCTTGCGTCTGCATGTTTCAATGAGCCTAGGGGTTCCCTGTGCCCTGTATGTATGCCTGTGAGTGTGGGCACCTCCGTACCCTTAAATTCCAATATGGATCAGCTTTTGGCATATTCTGGGGCCTATGGCTTCCTTCCTTTGCAGTGTCTATTTCTGTGCCTCTGTTTCCCAGGTAGAAAAAAGGAACATATATATTTGTTAAAGGTAGGGAGAAATGGAGACACTGAGGCAAGGCTGACAGTCAAAATATTCAGTGATACATTCTCTTTTTCTCCTCCTCCTCCTTCTCCTCTTCCTCCTTCTTCTTCTTTTTTATTGTTTTTGTTTTTGCTTTTGTTTTGTTTTGTTCTGCGACAGGATCTCACTATGTTGCACAGGCTGGCCTAAAAATGTGGGACAATAGGTCTGTGACATAGCTTAACTATTTACGAATTCATCAGCCTTAACACCAGCTTCTTTGCCCCAGCACTGTGACTAGCATTAACGTGTTGTTTTTTTCCAGAAACACAGACAAGGGTTTACTTAGGAAAATAGAGACATGTTCAAGGGAGAGTATGGGCCATCTCCAGTCAAAGAGACAGCTAGCATTAATTTTTTATTTGTGGAACATGGAGAAGTTGAGAAGACCTGAGAGAAAGAGAGATTATGGTGATCAGAGTAGCAGGAAGGCATCTGTGGGGCTCAGGGTAGTGGTTCTTTACCAAACAGTTCAGAAGTATTACAATAGAGTTTGCAACCATACTGGTGCACACTGGCTGAATACCAGCACACAGCTGACCTTAATCCCACTTCAGACTGTGGCCTCCCTTCCTCACCATCCCTATATCCTGACACCTTCTTCCCCTACCCCAGCCCCAGCTCTGGGTGGTGCCAATGATGCAGAAGACTGCTGCCTGTCTGTGACCCAGCGCCCCATCCCTGGGAACATTGTGAAAGCCTTTCGCTACCTCCTCCTCAAGGATGGCTGCAGGGTGCCTGCTGTTGTGTAAGTTGCTGGGAAGGTGTCTAGTCCTATACTCCCATTGGCTTCTAGTGATACCCCTACCTTTTTATCCCTCTTTTTTTGATCAAGCTTAACTCCTTCAAGGTAGCCCTTGAAAATTTCCCAGACATGGTCCCCAGCCTCTGCCCCTCACACTACAGCCTTCCAGGAATCTGGGTTCCAGGGATCCCCCCTTTCTCTCTGACCTCTGACTCCAGGTTCACCACACTGAGAGGCCACGAGCTCTGTGCACCTCCAGACCAGCCCTGGGTAGACCGTATCATCCGCAGATTGAAAAAGTCCTCTGCCAAGGCAAGTCTGTCCTCCCAGCCCTACCTCCAACCTCCAAGCCCCTGTTCAAGATTCTGTCCATCCCATGACTCTGCCTATCCTTCCTCCCACAGAGCAAGCGCCACAGCAATTAGACCATAACAGTACCAGAGGGAGCCCTGTGTCTGACTGAAGGGATGGGACTCTCACTGGCCTGGGGAACCAAAGACCAGAAGGGAAGACCAGGCTTCCAGCTGCTCTGCACCCCACCTGTCCCAACCAAGGCAGGGCCTTCAGTGTCTTTGTGTGAGTGTGTGAGTGAAAGGGTGAATGTAGCAAGATCACAGCCTCTTCATGCCCAGACTGCAATGCTTTCAATAAAGCCACTTAGCACCCATTGATCTGTTTGTTTGCTCTTCATCTAAAAGGACAGGAATAAGAAAGGAAGAGATGGAATGTCAGGATCTATTTTCTACTTTAAGTTCTGAGCAATCTCTTCATAAACCTTTACCTAACACCCTGATGATCTCAGGATCAGCCCCCACAATTAGGGCCTCATCTCATGTCTCCTGTCTATCACACTCATGTTTAGCCACTCTCAACTTATGCCAGTCCCTCGACAAGCCAAGTGTCTTGGGCCTGACCATGTTTTCTCTCCAAGGTATGTATCCAAGCCTCCAGGTGTCTCAGGGATCAGGCATCAGTGAAGGAAAGGAGTAGGGCAGAGGGCTTAGCTCTAATGCCTGAGGAAGTGTCTGTCTGCCCATACCATTCCCTCTTGCACGTTCTTCTCTCTCCTCTGTCCTCCGGCTTCCCATCTGGATTCATATGTTTCTTTCTCCAAGAAGCCTTTCCTGTCCCCAAGCAGGGTTTTATAACTTCACTCCCTCACAACCTCTCTCCCATAGCATTCATCATACTGACCAATATTTTCTATATTTGTCCATCTTCCTGGGCTAGGATCAAGTCTAGTTTGGTTTCCAAAGTGCCACCTGGCACAAGGTAGTTAATAAATATTTATTTAAAGAAAAATAAATACATGATGAAAGACTCAGAAGCTGTGTGTGAAGGCTCCATCTGTACATACAGAATCTGACCTCTAGACCAGCCCTCCTCTAACTCAGTCAGTCTAAGCAAGATCTTGTCCATTCTGAGCAATCCGGGGGGCCATACCTCTCAGGGGCACTGACAAACAGACCTGAGAGTCATAGGTCAGAGATGGGAGAAAAACCCTCATGATAAAAGAAGGAGCAGCCAAAGAAGCTCAGGATAACCAGCAGGCAGCTCCACCCTTACCCTGCAGTACACATGGGTTCTAGGGTTCAGAGGCAACACTGAGACCAGGGGAGTCTCAGGGAAAGAGTCTCAGGTCTGAAGAACAAAAGCCCTGAGGTTCTTAGAGCATCCCATAGGGATGTCTGTGAGGAGTAAACTCCCTGTGCTTCCCTAGTCCCTCAGAGAAGCTTGTTGATTTCCAGAGTATAGCCTTTAAAGGCCTGTAACAGTCAAGAATGACAAGTCTGCCTGGCATGGGTGGTGCACTATAATCCCAGTGACTCAGGAGGCTGAGGCAGGCAAACCACAAGTTCAAAGCCAGCCTCAGCAAAAGTGAGGTGCTAAGCAATTCAGCGAGATCTTGTCTCTATATAAAATACAAAATAGGGCTGGGGATGTGGCTCAGTGGTGGAGTTCAATCCCCAGTACCAAAAAAAAAAAAAAAAAAAGAATGACAAGTCTGTATGCTGGGTTCCAATGGCAACTAGGAGGCCAAATTGAATACTCTTACCTGGAAAGACAAATCATCATTATACAAGATTCAACTCAGGCAGAAACAAAGCCGGGTCTAGGCAGGCTTTGGAAGGAGAACAAAGGGATTGTGCCAGCCCCTATTCACTGGGATGAAAGTATGACAGCATCTTCATCTTCTCTGCTCCCATGGCAGGTGTTAAAAACTTCAGGTACCGAAATCTCAGAGTCACAAGGGGTGGGAGGGATGGGAATAGCTTTCAAAAATAGTTGTTATGACTGGAAAGTTTGGCTCTGATGCTGGGGAAAAATTATTCATCCATTCATGCATCCATGCATCCAGTTGTCTCTGCGTCCATTAGATCTCCATCTACACACCTACCCAACTATCCTCTTCCATCAAGCCAGCCAGCCATGGAGCACCCTGCATCCCACAGGCAGAGAATAAACACATATATAAGGGGGGCACATTGCCTCAAATCCTTCTCAGGTACCACTGAAACAAAGAGGAAGTCAGCCTACCTCAAAAGCAGACACAGACCCTCCTTCTGGATCCTCACATGAATACAGAGAGGGAAGGTAAGGTTCTGAGGAAGTTGATACCAGGACCGAGTCCCTAGACACTACCTCCATGGCACTGCTACTAGGAGGTTCAATGTCTAGGCCCATGTCTCATATCTCTGCCCCTGTCACTATGTGACACCAAGCAAGTTTCTTCAACCCTCCTTGGGCTTCAGTTCTCCCATCTGTCAGTTGACAAAGAGGGGGTTGATTTTTCTTTTCTTTTTTTTTTTTTCCAGTACTGGGAATTGAACTGAGTTATATTCTACTATTCTACCACTGAGTTATATTCTACCCTTTTTTAGTTTATTTTGAGACAGGGTCTCACTAAGTTGCTGAGGGTCTCACTAAGTTGCCCAGGCTGACCACAAACTTGTAAACCTCCTATCTTAGGCTCCCAAGTCACTAGCATTGCAGGCATGTACCACCATGGCCAGGAAGGAGCTTGATTTTTGAAAGTTGTTCCAAACAAACACTTGTCTCCTGAATCTTTGGATCTCATACTAAGCCCTGAGCATTTACATAGTCTCCCACAAAGTCAAGCATATCCAGAAACTTCCCCACTTCTTGGGTTACCAGGGGCCACCTTCTGGGAACAAAAGGGAAGCTGAGTGTGCTACTCAGGTTTTCATTGCTGTGAACAAAATACCTGACAAGAACAACTTAGAGGAGCAAAAGTTTATTTTGGGCTCATGGTTTCAGAGATCTCAGTCCATTGCTCTGGGCCTAAGATGAGGCAGAACATCGTGGCAGAAGGATGTGATGGAGTAAAGCTGTTGGGAAGCAGAGAGAGCAACGGAGGACTCAGGGACTAGATATAGTCCAAGGGCACACCCCCAGTGACTTGCTTACTCCAATCATGCCCCACTTACCTACAGTTACTATCCAGTGGTCCATTCAAATTATTATTTCATCAAATGGATTAATTCTCTGATGATGTTACAGACTCCATGACCTAACCATTGCCTAAAAGTCTCCTCTGGACTTGCTATGTTAAGGATCATGCTTTCAAAACATGAGCTTTTCAGAGAACATTAAAGGTCCAAACCATAACCCTGAGGCTCAGGAATAGAGAAAATAATCTAAAGCCAGTGAAATGCCTTAAATTGAACAGTCTCTGCTTGATCCTGGAACCTTTGAAAATAAGGAATTTGGAGGAAATCTGGGAGGGTGGGCACCTCACAAGGAGCAGGCACATAACTCTTCCCACCCCTTCTCCAATCATTACAGTCTATCCTAGCCTTCTCCCCGGCTCTATTTCCTACCTTCCAAACATACCAACCCCTCTTGGGTCTTATCTACTTTTCTCCCTGTCAGGTACATAAATCCAGCAATCTTGACCCATCCTCCTTAAACACTCTCAGTACTGTGATGGCATCTAATCATCATCTGCTTCCTGTTTCACTACCATTTACTGATAGAAGTTACATCTTCATTATCACAAGTTTTACATGCTTACCTTTGACAGTGATTAGGATGTAGCTCTCTGGCAGGGAATGTGGACTCCTAGCTCTCTAAGCAGAATATAGAGGCCTTGTTGCCTGCCTCTAAATATATCCCTTCCATTCTAGGGCACATGGCACTCAATATAGTTCAAGGCCTGTAGCTGAATGATAACTCCTACCCCAAAGGCCTGTGGTCCCTGCAGCTAATATCTCCCTAAGAGTACCTGACATCCCTACTTGGGGAGCTTCCTTTTGGACAAAAACCCACTGTCCTAAATGTTGAGATAGCTACCAGAGAAGAGATTGAATCTTGTTCATCTTCAGTGCTAATATTACTCTGCACAGTGGTTGTCACAAAATAAGCCCCAATACACATTTAATTAGTAAGAAAAAGAATTGAACATGGCCCCTTCCTACTATGCCCACACAGGCCTGGAGCACATCCAGTTCTCAAGACTCTTGGGGCTGTCTGTTGCATGGCTGAGTATTTGGTCAGAGCCAACTCCATACGGTTTTGATCATGTTTTTGATCATCTCATGTTCAACTTCTCGGCAAGCTCCCACCCTGCGTCACCCGCTTCTTCTAGCCTCCAGGAAATTCAGGAACAGCCAAAAAATCTTGGAAATAACAGTCTCAGAAAGGACCAGATCTTCAAAGTGGGGAGTTTCCTCCAAGAGCCCCTCCAAAGGAATAAGCAGGCATCTCTCTGGTCAGAGAACTTCCTAGATGGCCCCTAGACTTTGTCCACATGGAAGGACATATCTCTGTAGTACTAGCCAATTCACTAGCACTTCCTAAGTTCTGGGCACTGCTGTAAGTACTACTGCCATTCTTATGTTGCAGATGAGAAAATGGAAGTAGAGAAATGAAGGAATTGCCAGACTAGAGGGCTAGGAAAATGTCAGAACTGGGGTTCTTTCAGAATACTATTACTACTCAGGCCACCCCTGACCCATCTCCTAAATAAAAATGGAGACAGTACAGCATAGCCAGGTCTGAAAAAGACCCTTGGGGAATAGAGAAAACCACTACTTTGGGTTAACTATGTGCCAGTCTCTGAGCTGAGTTCTTCATTTGCACTGTATCATTTCATTCTCAAATGACCTTATGAGTTGGGGACCATTAGTATCATTTTATGTACAAAGAAATTAAAGCAGAGAGGTAGAACGAGCTCCAGATTCACACAACTAGTAAGTGGCAAAGCTGGAGTTGCAGCCTAAGTCTACCTGACTAGTAGTACCTAAAGTGAGAACTGGGGGGGCTGGAGTGTCTAGCTGTTTTGCTAGGAAGACTTGGCTCACTAGAAAGAGCTGGAGAAATTAAAAAAAAAAAAAAAAAAAAGAGGAGGAAGCTGGTAGCCCCAAATGGGACTACAGCACTTGAAGTGAGACACAGAGATGTCTCCTGGAGGGCATCCAGCCTTCTGGCCCTCTCCAGTAGAAGGCAAGTGAACTTCTTCAGAGCCTCAAATAGGAAGTCTGGGGGCTGGCGTTGTGGCTCAGCAGTAGAGCACTTGCCTAGCATGTGCGAGGCCCTAGGTTTGATCCTCAGCACCACATAAAAATAGATAAAATAAAGATATTGTATCCATTTACAACTAAGAAATAAATATTTAAAATAAAAATATTTAGATGAGGGGCTGGAGGTGTAGCTCAGTGGTAGAGTGTGTGCTTAGTTTGCACCAAAGAAGCACTAAATAAATAAATAATATTTAGATGGCAGGCCTCCATTTATACTGTTGCTCCAAGCTCCACAAATGTTAGGTGGTAAGCCTGGCAGATGCCACCTCTGGAATCACAGCTGTAGCTGCCCTTGTAAAATGCACATCATTTCTGCCACTATCCTTCTACCACCAAAATGGGTCCTCTGACATCCCAGCCCCTTTACATCACTGCTAGCTTCTGATTCACAGCTTTTGAAAGGAACTTATGATTAGCAAAGCCTAGGTCATGTGTCTGAGTCCTGGCTGCAAAGAGGGCTAGGGAGACTAGTATGTGACCTTTGGGGATTCTATGATGCAAACAAGCTCAAACAGTAATCAAGACTAATATAAGAGGAAATTTCTCTAACACAGAAAGGGGTTAAGTTAGAGGGAAGTGAAGGAAAAAAAGAAAGATAAATATTTCTACAGTTTACCCTATAACTGTCCAACATCAATATACACCCGTCTTCTCAAACCCTAGACTTAAAAAATTAAGAGTATCACCTAACATACTCATCTTTGCTTATAAAACCAAAAAAAAAAAAAAAAACCTCACCTTTCCCCAAAGAGAAACTCAGAGCCTTAGTAATTACCACCCACATCTCTTAATCAGCTCAGGCCACCATAACAAAATACTGGGTGGAAAGACTGGGTGGATCAAACAATAGAAATTTATTTTATCATAGTTCTAGAGACAGGAAGTCCAAGATCAAGGTGCCAGCATGGTCAGTTTCTGGTCAGAGTTCTCTTCCTGGCTTGCACCCAGCCAGCCATCTTCTCACTATGCAACTGAAAGAGATCTTCTTTTTCTTATAGGATCACACTCCTATTGGATTACAGCCCCAGCCTTATGACCTCCTTTAATCACAATTACCTCTATCTCTAGATGTAGTCACATTGGGGCTTTAATGTATAAATTTGAGGTAGACACAATTTAGTCCAACTCTAATTCCAAGATCACAGAGTGACACACCTCTTTTAGTTTTGTTGTAATTTCCTATCTCTATTCTGCAACACATGATGACCACCAACCACATACCTGATTGGTGAAGATAGGCTAGGTTATGCTGTGATAACAAGTGACACCCAAATGTGAGTAGCTTAACACAACAAAATTATATTCCCCAAGCCTGCTGTGGATCCAGGCAGTCTCTAACACAGCTGTATTCCATGTGGTGGCTCATAATTCCAAGCTGCTTTGATCTTTTGGCATGTTCCTTTTCTTCAACACATACTTCCATGATTATCCCAGTCAGGGAGGATAGCGAGGGGAGCACTTGCTTAAATGTTTTTGTCCATAAGTGACAAATGCCATTTCTGCTCACATTTCTTTAGCTGAAGTTAATCAGCCATGCGCAACTTCATGGGGGTAAACTCCCAGGAGAAGTAAATTAGTATCCCTATGGGGGTAGTAATACCACCACACAACCTATGTTTGAGGATCAAACGTGAGTGAAAGAAAAGAGAAGTCAGTTAAAGCACACACACATTAAAAAAAAAACAAAAACCCACATTTCACAACAAGGAAGAAAATATGGATAAAATTTTACAGTGCTTAGCACTGAAATGTGTCCTGAGACTTAACTGGCATTTGCTAACTAAGCAAATGTGTTGATTTTCTATTGCTGCCTAATAAACCACAAATTTAGTGGCTTAAAATAATTCAAATTTGTTCTCCCTCCTTCTCTGTGGGTCAGGAGTCTGGGTGTAGGCTTCCTGGTTCCTCTGATCAGGGTCTCGCCAGGCTCAATTCAAGATGTCAGCAGGGCTGCAATCTCATTTGAGGCTCAGCTTTCTTTCAAACCCATTGGTTGTTGACATCTGTGGTTGTAGAACTTGAGGTCCTTGGTTCCTAGAACTGCCTTCTGGTCCCGTTCATGCAGCCCTCTCCACACATGGCAGTTTGCTTCTTCAAAGCCAATACAAGAGCATCTGCTACCGCTTCCTCTTGCTTCTTTTTTAAAAAGGGATGGGGATGTAGCTCAGTGTAAAGCACCCTGGGTTCAATCTCCCATACGATTAAAAAAAAATCACCCTGGGGCTGGGGATGTGGCTCAAGCGATAGCGCGCTCGCCTGGTGTGCATTTGGCCCGGGTTCGATCCTCAGCACCACATACAAACAAAGATGTTGTGTCCGCCGATAACTAAAAATAAATATTGAAAAATTCTCTCTCTCTCTCTCTCTCTCCCACTCTCTCTTTAAAAAAAAAAAAAAAATCACCCTGAATGGAGTATTAATGCTATGGTGACCCACTCTAAACTAGTTCCAGATAATTGTGCAAAACCATATATATACTAGAAGGACACGCCCAATTAGCTGCTTGTTACTTGATGACTTTGTTCTGTCCTTGTGTTTTTCTATATCCTGTAATGAATGTTAACTTTTAAGAAATAAAAGTTATTTTAAAAACCTGAAAATATGCCAGGCAAGGTGGCTGGCTAGGAAGGCCGAAATAGGAGGATCGCAAGTTCAAAGCCAGCCTCAGCAACTTTGTGAGACCCTGTCTCTAAATAAAACACAAAATAGGGCTGGGAATGTGGCTCAGTGGTTGAGTGCCCCTGAGTTCAATCCCCAGTACCCCCTCAAAAAAAAAAAAAAAAACCCTGAAAATATACATATAAACTTGGTTCAAAAATTGACTTGTGGCTCAGTGGTAGAGTGCTAGCCTAGCATGCTTGAGGCACTAGGTTCGATCCTCAGTACCACATAAAAATAAAATATTGTATCTTCCTAAAACTAATAAATAAATATTTTTTACAAATTGACTTGAATTGGTAGTCATAGGGAACTCTCCCTGAGACCACCTATGGACTAAGGGAAACATGACTATGACCCAGGAGCAGTTATGCTGGAAATAGGAGCAACCTGCTCACAGGCTCCAATAACACAGCAATTGGCCCCAGACTTTTCAAACACTGCTGAGTCAAAGAGCCAAGATGGTGGGGCTGCTGCCACCATCAAAACAGATTCTCCATGGTCCCTGCTCCTTTGCATCGCCAGCTCCAATTCACAGTCCTGAGAAGATACATCCAGATTGGCTGGACCTCCCTAAATAAAATGAAGTCTGAGAAAATGAGTAACTGTTCTGTTTGGCTTCTGTGTGGGAAAGGGGTAGAAATGCTGGTCAGTCAGGAATAATAATATTGGGCTACAACATAGAAATAAGATAGTTTCAGGGCTGGGGCTGGGGCTCAGTGGTAGAGCCCTTGCCTAGCACATATTTGGTACTGGATTCGTTCCTCAGTATCACATAAATAAAAAATAAAAGGTATTGTGCCCATCTACAACTAAAAAAATAAATTAAAAATAACTAAATCTAATGTATGAAATATGATATGTCAAGAGCTTTATAATGTTTTGAACAACCAATAAATTTTTTAAAAAAATAAATAAAAAAATAAAAATAACTAAGACAATTTCAAATTGAGTGTATGCAAAATACAATAAAAAGGGTTGGGCTGGGGCTGTGGCTCAGAGGTGGAATGCTTGCCTAGCATGTGCGGGGCCCTGGGTTTGATCCTCAGCACCACATAAAAATAAATAAATAAAGGTATTATGCCCAACTACAACTAAAAAATAAATATAAAAAAATAAAAAGGGTTAAGAAAGATATAAGCAGAGGAAATGGCACTGACACCCATACAACATAATGCTTAGGAAATGTCTCTTTGAGGAGATGGTACATAAGCTAATGCCTAAAGGAGATGACATCAGCCATTCAAGAAGAAAAGGCCAGTGTGATTAGAGCACAGTGGACAAGGAGGGGGAGGTATAAGGTGAGATAGGACAGGCAGGCCTGAGTCACATGATTCAAGTTTTTGCAGCCACAGGAAGGAGTGAAGAAGATTTTGTTCTAAGTGCTATGAAAACTTTCAGTCAAGGACCATTTACAGTTAAAAAGACCCTCTGGGAAGTCTGGAAAATGGATTGTAGAGAAAAGGGAAGGGAAGTCAGGGTCACTCTTCCAATGTCTAGAGGGAGAGAGTTGACATCAGCCAAGCCCAGGTGGTGGCAGTTGGAAGAGAAAGGATAAGGATTCTAGACATACTTATAAAATAGAACAACTAACTGAGCTGATAGATTATATTTGAATCATAAGGGAAAAACCAAGGATGGCACCAGGCTTCAGACCTGAGCAACTGGAGAAATGGTGGTGACATTCTTAAAGACAGGCAGCCGGGGAAGGAGACAAGCTGGGAGGGAGGTGTTGGAAATCAAGAGTTTGAATTTGGAATTAGGTGTATGAGAGATCCAAGAGGAAATCCCAAATAGGCATTTGGCTCTGCAGCATGGAATCCAGAAGTAGATCTGTACATCATCTCTGGGTCCTCCATCAGCTTCTCCAACTGCTCCCCTCATTCCAGTTGGCACCAACTCATGGGCTTCCTACCTATTTAATGTCTCTGGTGTCAATGTGGTTTCCTCAGTGCCACTGTTACAGCCTGGCCCTGACTTCAACCTCTTTCCTCAGAGCAATTGCAGCACTGAACCCCCTTCTTACATAAAAACCCAATAGGCTGTGGACTTACCTTCTCAGCCTCCCCGTATCTAGGGGTTCAGTTAATGTGTATATGCCTTTTCAGGACTGAGGACTGGAGTTGGACTGGCCATCCCCAAGGCCCTGTTCTCAGGAATCTTTCTAAAAGTAGAGCTGACTTCAAATAACCACCTCCCATTTATTCCACACACACACACATATAGCCTCTCTCACTACTTGCCCTTCTCCCACTCACCCATATTGAGATTAACCACAAACCCTTACATCCTTCTTCTGAGCCTTTGTGCCTGCTGTTCGTTCTCCCTAGAATGTCTACCCATCCTCAAGGTTCTGCAGAGCTCCCTCCATCATGGAACTCCCTGCCTCCCTCTGCCCCAAAACTCTCTATCTCCAGCCACATAGATCACCTTCTGCTTTTTGTTCAGGGGCCCTAGATTCCTGAGCTTCTCCAAGCAAGCTCAGCCCAGGTCTAGGCAACCTGGAGCTCCTAATAGCCCAAATTACAGGGGATTAAGGAGAAAATTAATCATCTGGGAGGTCTGAGGCACATCTGTAATCCCAGTGATTTGGGAGGTTGAGTCAGGAGGATTGCAAGTTCAAGGCCAGCCTCAGCAACTTAGTGAGGCCTTGTTTCAAAATTTAAAAAGAGGCTGGGGAGATAGCTCAACGGTAAGGTACTACTGGGTTAAATCCTCAGTGTGTGTGTGGGGAAGGGGGGGCGCGGAGGCGAGGGAGAGAAGTATTCAAGAAATCCTGGCAGTGGCATTGGCTCGAGCTCCAGAGGGAGGGTGTGCTATTGCTCAAGATTCCCTCCCCCCATCCTAATGTCCCATCATCTCACCTCCGGAAGTTCTGTGCAATGTTCCACCCACACTTAGATTGCAGGGCAAGCTCTGCCCCTCTGGCTAGGCTGAGACCCCCTGAACATGGACAGAAGATTTGGAGAAGGATGGAAAGTGAAACAGACCCCTTTCTAAGATCAGGGACTTTCAAAAGCTGAGTCATTTTGTTTCTTGCTCACTTCCAGCTCCTTTCTGGAACAAGATATCTCAGCCTGTTCCAGAGCCCAGGGCCCCCCTTCCACAGACTAATAGCTACATATCCATGTGGGCCATACCTAGACTCCCTCTGCAGGCCCCACAAGTCTGAGGTCCCATGCCTGGAGTACCACATCCTATTTTCCCCAGGCAGAGGATGCCCCCTGCAGGTCCTGGTGTAGTTCCGCTCCACAAAGGAATGAACTGAAAACAAACAGTTACCCAAATTACACAAGTGCCAACGCTCTCAGCCACATGTTCCACACACATACACAGGCACACAATCAATTACAGTCAATCACTCCCCTACATCAAGAACACACCACAGACATTTAAGCATATAATCACAATACAGATCTGAGAACAGACACATATATGATTACACACACAGTCATGAGCACAAGGACAAACCTCTTCTCCTCAAGAGGTGTCTTAGGAAGAAATAGGTTGAGAAGCCACTTGGAAATCAAGGTATACACTGAGTGGTAAACTTGATAAAATAGGGTGGCTAAATTGCTTCTAGGTCTAATGAGGCCCACTGACTGCAGAACCCTTTATTTTGTTAGGCAGTGGAGTGGTTTTAAGTTTAGAACAGTGCAGGCAAGAGTTGGGGAAGGGCTATTTTTAAAGTTTCCAGGAGCTTAATCTATATAACTTACATGAAATCTTATTCTTAGAAATTGGATTCTTGAATTTAACAAGTCTGACTGAGCTCTGTCCTCACTGCATTCCAAAAACCTTAAAAAGAGGTCTCCTGCCGGACACAGTGGCACACATCTATGATCCCAGTGGCTCAGGAGGCTGAGACAAGAGGACTGTGGGTTCAAAGTCAGCCTCAACAATGGCGAGGTGCTAAGTAACTCAGTGAAACCCTGTCTCTAAATAAAATACAAAACAGGGCTGGGGATGTGGCTCAGTGGTTGAATGGCCCTGAGTTCAATCCCTGGTACAAAAAAAAAAAAAAAAGAGGTCTCCTCCTACTGGTAATACATGGAAGGTGGTGAGTAAAGAGGAGAAATGCCCCTACCCTTTCCTGAGTGCCCATTGTGCATCAGGTACATGTACTACCTCACAAGGTACATTTTACAGATGAGGAAACTGACACTTGTTTTTCTTATGTGTTCAAAGCCACAGAGCCAGATTCAAACACAAGAGTTGAGTATAAAAATCCTGTCTTTTCTATTACATTAGTAATGACAAATGCAAGGTTTTTATGTGTTCCCATTCCCTACTCATATTCCCAATTAAAAAAACAACAAACATATGTCCCTCCCATTGATCCAGACCAGGAATTGGTAAATTATAGCCATGGGCCAAATCCAGCCTTCTACCTCTTTTTGTACAATAGTAAACCTATGCAATTACCACAGAGACCATATTGCCCATAAAACCTTAAACATTTACTTTCTGAATCTTTACAGAAAAAGTTTGTCAATCTCTGATCAAGACCCAGTTTCAGATTAGGAGCTGGCTAGTGAGAAAAGAATTATTGACTTCAGTGTCTTAGCACTGAAAGATGGTCAGGTCCATAAATAGATGGGATGGATGGATGAAACGATGGATAGATGGATATAAGTAATATAGCACAGAAATACTCCAAAATACTAATGCAATACTCTGCCACTTGTAAACCTTTGGAAATTAAATCTTGCTGGGCCTCTGGTTCCTCATTTGTAAAATAAAAATAATAATGTAATAAATAGTATTGAGGGCTCTTTCAATTGCAAAAGTTTAGGCAAAAAGTTAAGCTTATCATGTCACATAACCAGAACTGTTAAAGATATTAAATCTCCAGCTCTGGTTGGATCCAGGGGTTCAAATGTTATCTCCATATATTACCTTACCGATTCTCTGTCATAGATGGATCCTTTTCTAATAGCAAGAAATGTAGCTCCTGTCTAAATTTTTATAATGATTTAGATAAAGCAAAGGCCCTCTGTCTTCTACTTTCCAAATTTAAAATCTTATTAAAAGCTCTGGTTAACTGTATACTTAAAATATATAATTAGTTCTTCAGTCTATCATAGTGTCCAGAGAACGGGGTACTCAGACCAGAGCACTGTGGTTGGTAGCCCTACCAAGTCCACATGAAATGGGAGAGGAGTTCCTTAAAGGAATATAAGGAGTAGAAAAGTGGTCTGGGATTGGGGGTGTAGCTCCGTAGTAGATTCTCTAAGTGGACTTGGACTGATCTAGTTCTCCCTGTTTTCTCAATTGTAATTCTCAAGGATAACTGTAGAATGTGCTGGGAATGCAATGTCTTGAGATAAGAGGGAGTTGAAACAGTCTGGGCTGTGTTCTGGTGTCCTTCAGAAACAGGATGTCCTTCAGCACTATAGGCTAGCTATAAACTCCAAGGTGGGTATAAACTCCAGGGTTGGCTGATTTTCAGGTCTCTCAGCTGCAGCAAAAGTGGAGAACATGGGCTGGGGATATAGTTCAGTTGGTAGAGAGCTTGCCTTGCATGCACAAGGCCCTGGGTTCAATCCCCAGAACCACAAAAAAAAAAAAAAAAAAAAAAGAAAAAGAAAAAAGGAAAAGTGGAGAATATGCAGCTCTCCTGAGCCTTAGAGGCCTGGCTCACAACAAACCTAGGTTTTGTGTAACTTGTCACGTATGAGTGTGTTGTCTCACAGGACTGAGATACATTGGTTAACAACTGATCCACCTGCTTCACAGGTCTCCCTGATCTCTACTTTCCTCTCCTCAAAAATCCCTTTCAGCAGGGTGGGGGCTTAGCTTAGTGGCACAGCACTTGCTTAGTATGTGTGAGACCCTGGGTTCAGTTCTCCCCACTAAAGGAAAAAAAAAAAAATCTCTTATCAATTCCCAAGGTAGGGAGAGGTGATAGAAAGGGTTGTTTGGAGCCAGATTTCCCTCTAGATATTCCTCTCATGGAGCATAGAAAACTGGATCAATAGGAAAGAGGGACACTGCTGGCTAAGCCAGGAAGGAGGAATTCTAGAGGTCAACAATGTGAGAGAGCTAGATTTGCTTCCAAAGAGCCTTCCTTTAGCTTTGTTTCTCCAAGGGTGGAGTGGATCTCAGATGATGAATGTGTAGCCACTGTGATAGGCTTATGCAGAGCTGGAGAATCTGAGTGGGGGTCTTCTCCAGCCTTACCCTGCTCCTATGATTGTGGGAAATGGGCTATGTCCTATCTTTCCCATTTCTACCACCTCCTATATCTTGGGACTAAATCTCTACTCCTGACTTCCAGCCTTGAAACATAGTTCAATACCTCCAAGAGGGCAACTTCACAAAACTTCTAAGGACACAACAATGAAACCTCACACACAGGGTGTCCAAACTGCTGATTGCTGAGATTGTTAGAGCTGAAAGTAGAGTGAGAAATGGGTGCAGGGAGGCTAGAGAAGAGTTATAAAAAGGAAAAAAGGCTGAGCACAATGCAAATGCCTGTAATCCCAGCTACTCAGAAGGCTGAGATAGGAGGATCACAAATTCAAGGCCAGTCCCTGCAACTTAGTCTCAAAATTAAAAATAAGAAAGGGATGGTTATGTAGCTCAGCATGCAAGGCCTTGGATTCAATTTGTAATATCTGAAAAAAGAAAAAGAAAATCTTCTGCAAAAAAACTGTAGGGGAGCATATCCAGCAAGGTGTTTCGCTATTAACTCATGTTGCATTTGATTCTGACATTAACCATCCACCGGCAGCATGAAACCCCACAGGTTTAGGGGGAAAGTCTCTAACAAGACTGTGGGCCTGGTGGCGCACACCTGTAATCCCAGCAACTCAGGAGGCTGAGGTAGGAGGATCTTGGGAGGCTGAGGCAGGTGGATCACAAGTTTGAGGCCAGCCTCAGCAAATTAGGGAGACCCTAAACAACTTAGTGAGAACTTGCCTCGAAATAAAACTTTAAAAGGGCTGAGGATGTAACTCAATGGTAAAGCACTCCTGGGTTCAATCCCCAGTATCCAAAAAAAAAAAAAGTAAACTCACTCAGAAAATTCAAGAAAGTGCTATTTACGTTTATAAAGGGTGTAAGTCAGTAATGTCCAAATGAAGAGACACATAGAATAAAGTCTGGGAGAATACCAAATGCAGGGCTTTCGTGCTTTCACTGGGGACATAAGATATGCATTGCCCTCCTGACACATCAACATGTTTGTCAACCAAGAAGTTCTGTGAGCTTTGGTGTCCAATTTTTATTGAGATACCATTACATAGCCTTGGTTGAATTTTTGGCCACATACCAAAGTCAATCTCCAGCCTCTCTCTCCTTTCCAAGGTCTGGCTGACTTAAAAGTCCCAACCCTCTAACCATGATTGGTCCTTATGGTGACAAGTTCCCATCCTGAGTCATCTCATCTTTCAGCATAAAGTTACCTAAGGGGCTCACATACCAAAGACACTCAATTACATATACTCCTAAACTTCCACTGGGATTATGACCCTAAAAACCTATCATAAGTTGAAAATATCCTAAGTCTAAGCATCATAGTTTATCAATACAGTACACTGCAGAGCATCAGTTATGTATCTTCATAATCATATGACTGGGAGCTGGGACTCACTGACACTGCCCAGCATCTCAAGGAGTATTGTACCACATATCACTGGAATAGGAAAAAAAATCAATCTTCTAAATTTGAAATATTGAATGCATGCAGCTTTTGCACCATTATAAAGTGAAAAATTCCTAAGTCAAATCATCATGAGTCAGGGGCCATTTGTACTTGAGAAATTCCATAGTTCTAATCTCCTCAAAAAACAGTGATAAATGCCAGTCTTTGCCCCTCACAAAAAAGCTTTCTAGGAAGCTGGGTCCCAGGGCTCCATTCTCTCTGACCTCTGACTCCAGGTTCACCATAATGAGGGTCCATTAGCTTTGGGCACCCAGATCAGCCTGGGGTGTGCCACATTATTCAGAAACTGAAGAAGTAGTTCTTTGCCAAGACAAAATCCTCAACCCTGCTTCCAACTTCCAAGGCCCTATTGAAGATTCTACCCAACCCAGGACTTTGCCTCTCCTTCCTTCCCAAGAGCAAGCCCCATGTTAAACAATGACAACACCAGAGGAAGCCCTTGCCTAAGTGAAGAGAATCTCCTTGGCCTGGAGAACCAAGGACCAGAAGAAAAGACCAGGCTGCTCTGCACCAGACCTGACTTAACCAGAGCAGAAGTACCAATGTGTGAACAAGAGTGTGAGTGTGGCAAGATCACAGCCTCTTCATGTCCAAACTGCAGTGCTTCCAATAAAGTCACCTGGCATTCACTGTTGAACCTATCTGTTGTTTGTATGTAGTGCAGGCTCGGGAAGATGGATATGAGAGAGAATAAAGGTGTCAAATGGGTGAAAGGGTAGTGTATCCATTCCTTCCATTTCAGCTGAGGAAACTTTCCTCTTGCTTATTTTGGGTCATTCTCTCCTATACAACCAGTCCAGCCATAAGACTCTTTTTTTGCTCCTCCAAGACAAACTGTAGGTGAGTAGTGGGCCTTGGCTGGCATGTCAGAGATCTGAGGCAGCTATTTCCAAACTGCTACAATGGGTTAATGCCCTTCTTGACTCTGGTGCAGCATCCTCTATCTTCCCTAGCCAGCCTGTTCCATTTATTGTAATGATCTAATTGTCTTCTTTTGACTGTTCCAGCTCTACCCCAGATGATGGCTCTTCGAAGGTGCAGACTGCCTGTATTCTTTCACACTATATCTCCATGTTCAGCACAGTGCCTGCATGAAGTAGACACTCAGTACATAGCTGTTGATTGAATGTCTATAAAAAGAAAAAGAAAAGCACAGGAAGATCAGTCTCAGCTCAAGAGAGAAGGGGTACATCTATCTGGCCATTAAGTGACTTGGCCAAGACCACTCAGATATGTTTCCACAGCCTAGCCTGCTCTAGACTGGGTTCTATAGGGAACCCATTCCTTCTCAGGCTAGAATCACCCAAGGAAGGGGAACAGGGTAGGCAAGAAAGGCAACTGGCATGGCAGAAGTCAGGGAGGGGTAGTGGGGACTGGGAAAACTGTTGGACAGATTCCCAAAGCTGTTTCATTACTGCCAGATGCTAAAGCCTCAGCCTCCCGGACTGTAACTCCAAAATCTGACGACATCCCTCTAAGAGGATTCTATGCCCCGCATTTAAAAAAAAAAAAAAAAAAAAATCCTCAATTCCTCCCTTTAATGACAGACCCTAACTCCACCTCAGAATGTAACATTGATTCGGCCTTCTCTGAGAGAAATTCTGGCTCCGCCCCTTCCGGGTGATAGGCAAGCCCCACCCCTAGTGTAGAAAAGCGTCCCTGTGACGTAATGGTAACGGTCCGTTTCCGGGGTGGAGCTAGGGAGGGCGGGAGTTTAGGCTGCGCCGACCCCTCAGCCCCCCTCCAGGTGACCCTAGCCCTTGAAAACCCTCACCCAAGGTCCCCAAATCTCCCAGCCCCATAATCGCCAAACCCCTTGCCTTGACCCTCTACATGTCCCAGACCCCCAAGATAATTGTCCTCTTAAAGCCTTAACTTCTGGTGTCTCCCAAATCTTTAATCCCACCCTGTCCCGATGTGGCAATTGTCTTCCGGGGCACCTACTTCAGATTACCTGCGATTTAATCAGACTCATCCCAAGAATGACGGAGAAGGGGACCTGGGGCTAGGGAATATTTGATCCAATCATGCCTCTCCCCAGGAGACGTTCGGAACCCAGGACATGTCGGGATTGAGGAGATACGAGGTGGCGCTGGAGGCGGAGGAGGAGTGAGTGGAGGCGGGGTTCTGCGGAGGAGGAATCAGGCGGCTCCGGGTGGGGGAGGGTGCGCGTTCTCGGGGGAGGGGGGCGGGGCCGTAAGGGGCGTAGGCCACAAATGGATCCGCCTTTGTGGGGGCGGAGCCTCCCTCGAGATCGAGGCGTCCGGGGGCGGAGTCTGAGGGGTCAGCCCCGCCCCGCCCGGCCCGGCCCGGTTCTGCCTTCTTTCTACAGGATCTACTGGGGCTGTTTCTACTTTTTCCCCTGGCTGCGAATGTGGCGCAGGGAGCGGAGGTGAGGGGCTGCGATCCCGAGGGTCCGCCAGGGGCATGGAGGAGACTCAGTCTCGGAGGACGGATGGGGGGGTGGGAATCTGGGCGCCCCCGCCTCACCTCATGCCAGTATCGGGTTGCCCTACAGCTCTGCACACCCCCGAGAGCAGAAGCTGGAGCCTCTGCGGGGCCTGATGAGCTGTCTGTCGAGCAGCCTGGGCCCTGCTCCCCATCGCTCAGGTCGTGGCCTCCTCTGCCGCACCCCTGCCACCGCTGCCCAGACAGCCGGTGCATTAAAAATTTAAAGCGAAGCCCACCATACTGCCTTCCTGACTCTGCCGCCGCTGCCACCATTCGATGCCATCATTCGGACTGGGAGCCCCTCTCCACACCTGTTTACATACCGACAGGATCTTCCTCCCTAGTGGGGTGCTTTTCCATATCAACCCCCCCATGCCTAAGGGGCCCCTATCAAGTCAGGCTTCCTGTTACTATCAAAAGTGACTGCTTTTCTGTGCCCCCACCACCAAAAAAGAAAAAGAAAAAAGAAAAAAAAAAAACTCCCTTCACTGTCAGTAGTCTTATATGGAGAGAAGTAAATAACGCTGGCCTGATCTCCCTGTCCACCTCATCCCCATGCTGATATGTTCCCACAGCCCCATCTCTTGGTCACCACCTTCCCCCTAGCCAGAATTTTGCTGGGTATCTGAAGAATCTTCCCTTCCTGGGAATGAATCTAAAAGACTTTAAGCCAGGGTTGTAGGAAGTAGGCTGACAGAAGGGGTAGATTCCTAAGAAGCTGTCTCTTCACAAAAGCTGCCTCTTCATGTAACCTGCCTCAGGAGACTGATGTGGGTTGGAGGCCTTTCCTACAGTTAGTACCCCAACCTGGCTTTTCCAGGCTGATCCCAATTTTAGATATTCTTAGCATTAACCCACCTAGCTGTTATTGATACTTCCCTAGTAAAGTCCAAGGGCCACTGCTCCCTGCCATCCCATTGTATTGTGTTGCTCAAATAAACCTGGGCTCCACTAACTCCCAACGTGGTGAGACTACTCCCAAAGTGGAGGACTACTATGTTAGCCTGCTTTTAGTTAGGGACTAACCTCAACATTAGAAAGGACACCAGGGCATTAAGTTACAAAGATAGCCCAGTTTCTAGGTGGGACCAATGACTTTCAGCCTGGGCTGCCCCTTCGACAGCAGACTTGGCCTGATCTTTGGAAAAGCCAAAGGGGAGAGACGGGTGTACACCTAGTATTTGTTTTCTGCCTTCCAAAGTTCTCTGGAATTGACAAGTCCAGGAAAGATCACAAAGTGTATGACAGGCAACCAACTGATAAAGAAGGTTTATGACAAGATGATGGGGATCTTGGGGAAGTTCCTCGGAAGTTCTTCAGTGGCTACACCCAAGCTTTGGGGCACAAGTCCAGACTGGGAGTGAGAGAGGGATCCTAAGGTCTCTGGTACCAAAGATTCAAGATGAGTCACCTCTAGGTTATCTCTTTGAAGAAAGCAACAAAGCTCTTAAGCTATTTCTTAACAATGTCTACATCAGAGATCCCTTCAAATATGGAATGCTCTGTCAAGTCCTGGGCCTACACCTCACCAAGATACTGTCAGAAGACCTGAAGAGCCCTGAGACAAACTCCAGGGAGGGGCCTTCACACCTGAGCCTGGACAGAAGGAGAGGTCAGGTTTTCAGCCTGAAGGGGAACTAGTCCCTACTCTGGGAGCTGACATCTTTCCTGTTGAAGCAGTCGTATAACAGAAACAGTGCTCAGAGAAGGTGTGACTCTATCCCAAAAACCTACCCCTTAGAGAATGACTGTCCCCAAATCAGAAGACTAGAAAACACCCTGAAACATCCAGATAAGGACTGGGCTAATGGGTTATGACTCAGTTTATGTTTCAAATACAGTGCAAGACTTGAGGGTGGAAATCCCAAGATCAGAAGTGAATGGGACATTTTGCAAGGACCTGGGCCACTAACCCAACAACCTGTCCCCATCCCTGCCCTACCCTAGGTAGTTGCCAGCATTCTGGAAAGCACTAGATGAGGAAGGGTAGGAGTGTTGCTTTGGGGGGAGGGAGAAGAGGAGGAAGGCCTAGGTATGGGATTGGGAAAGAAGGATAGGAAGGAAATACAGTAGGGGCTACAGTGATAGGGTGGGAGGCAGAAGGTGTAGGGGTTGGAAAAGTGTGTATTACTGAGCCAGGCGGCAAGCGGGTAATGTTTCTCTAGGCCCACAGTGGAAAGAGGTTGGAATTCAAATAGAACAAAAGAGATGTAATTTTGTTTTCGAGTCTGATGTCTCCCAGTAAGCCAGGGGCTGAGTCTGGAAGTCCAGATCCCTACTGACAAGCTGACATTCCTGCAACAGAACTAGGCAAAACCAGGAAGGTAAGATTTCTTGGGCCTTTCACTGTTTTGACATCGGCACCAAAGAGTTTTTATCTCCCCTCCCCTCCTCATCACCTTATTTTTCCTCCTTGTCTCATCTTCCTGGGGAAAGCAGCCCCTATTCAGCATCCCCAGAGTCCTCTCAAAACTATCAAAAGGGCCTTCTCCCAGCTTCTCTGAAAGTGTCTGGTCCCAGCCAAGATCCCTCCCTCAGCCCGAAGGGCCTGCTTTAGGGACCCATGCCCATCAACTTCTGATAAGACAGACATGCCAGAACAGGAAGTGGGGAGGCAGAGATGAAGGCAAGTTAGTGCTGGCCTGCTCTCTGCTCCCACCCCACCCACAATACCCCCATCCGAATGTGTGCTAGTATGATTGTGAGTGTGATTGGATGATTATGGAAACACAACTATATGGGAGTGGGAATTTGAGTTTAATTGGGGCTGTATGATTTTGTCTATGACTGTCCAATCATGAGTGTGACTTTGTGAGCTTATTTGAGTGACCAAGGTGTGACTGTGAATGAGGCCATGGATATATGAGTATGAATGTCTCACATTACATGCTACTGTGAACCCTTAGCTGTTGTTAGTCACTGTATGTCAGTCCCCACATCATGCACTATCCCTCTGCCCTACTTCTCTCACCAAGGCTTAGGAGCCCATGGGAAATGGCATTACTAGAAGACGAAGGGGTCTATGTCTACAGGCCAAAATTTAAAGCTCAGGAGTGTCACAAGATAAGCACTGCATCTTCACCTGTCTCTGACTCACCTGGTGCCCCAGGTAAAATACACTCAGATAAAAGGTAGGACAGGAGGAGGAGAGAGAGGAAAGTGTCTAGGCTAGGCTAAACAGCATGAAGTGGCTCTCGCCCACCAGCAGCCTCCTGCTGCTATTGTTGCTCCTAAGCCCAGATCCTGGAGCAGGTAAGTACCTGGGGATAGAAGTCTGGGAATCTAGGTGAAGGGACTGAAGGGAAGGGGCCCAGGAAGTCCATCCTTCAGCTATGTAATGAAGCAGCTCTGGGTCTGGATCCTTCTAAACACACGGACCCATTGTCCCATAGCATTGCTACTGCCACCCAGCACTACCTGCTGTACTCAGCTCCACAGACAGCCACTCTCCAGAAAGCTACTGAGGAAGGTCATTCGGGTGGAACTGCAGGAGGCTGATGGGGACTGTCATCTCCAGGCTTTCGTGTGAGTTCTGACCCCACCCTTGACACCCCTGATTCTAACCTCAATCCCAACTTTATCCCTCACTGCTAAATCTGATACCAACTTGGTTTTTCACATCTGATTCTTATCCCTAAGCCCTGGACCCTAACCTCATCCCCAAGCTATGAACATAGCTTTGGATCTTTTCCTTCCCAGGCTTCACCTGGCTCGACGCAGTGTCTGCATCCATCCCCAGAACCGCAGCCTGGCTCGGTGGTTTGAGCGCCAAGGGAAAAGGTTCCCAGGGAAAAGGCTCCCTGCCTGAATCTGATGCTACAAGGGAAAATGGGCTGGAGTCCCCAACAGCTAAAATAATAAAACAAGATTAGACAATGATCTGAGTGTGATATAGAACAACCTCCTCGTTCTCTTTATTTTGCATCTTCATAGCCCCTGCAAGGGGCAAGGCCAAGAGTCAAGGACCCACACATGTTCTTCAGGCACATACATACATATACACATACATACATGCAGAGAACACATTCTCCCTACTTCACATACACATGGTCACACATGGACACAGACAGGCACATTCCTCAGGTGGACCTCCAGTTCTGGGATGAAGTCAGAGGTTCTGACACCTTTCAGCTGGCACGTTTGGAATTAACTATTTCAAAGAAATGGGATCCAGACAGAACTTCCAGCTGATAGCACTGTCCAAAGGGATCTACAGTCCTGCTTGGTTCTATCTGTCCCTTCATCCAAACCAGCAAGACAGACTTATGGGTGAAATCAGCTGAAGTTCTTCTGGGTCCTCTACAGGTTTGGAGCACCTAAAAGAGCAGAAGGCAAATCAGGAGAGCTAGCAGAACTGGGTCTTAGTCTAGACATCTGAGAATGAGCGGAGCCCAGTTCTGAGCTCAGCACTCAGAAGGAATATGGGAGCCCATTTCAGAGAGCCCCAACACCCATGAGAAAATAGCTTTAGGCCCAGGCACAAGAATGAGTGAGGGTTGGGCTGGGGATGTGGTTCAAGTGGTAACGCGCTCGCCTGGCATGTGCGGGGTGCTGGGTTGGATCCTCACCACCACATAAAAATAAAATAAAGATGTGTCCACTGAAAACTAAAAAATATTAAAATATTCTCTCTAGGGCTGGGGATGTGGCTCAAGCGATAGCGCGCTCGCCTGGCATGCGTGCAGCCCGGGTTCGATCCTCAGCACCACATACAAACAAAGATGTTGTGTCTGCTGAAAACTAAAAAAATAAATATTAAAATTCTCTCTCTCTCTCTCTCTCTCTAAAAAAAAAAAAAAAAAAAAAAAAAGAATGAGTGAGGAAACCAAGCACTGCACTGATTTAAGACATCCCAAGAAAAAGGATGGCTACCTAGCTTTGATCATTAGACTCAGGTATTAACCCTGAAAATGAGAAGGGGAGAACATCTAGAATCCTCTGTACCCTGAGAGGGAGCAGACCCACTTCTGAGCCAACAGACTTGAATGAAAAGGCCAACCCCAGCCTAGAAGAATGAGATCCAACTCAGATTTATGGCACCCTTAAAATTACCAGCTCATCTGGCTCTTAAACCAAACACTCTCAAAATGTGAGCATACATCATCAAGTCTAAACCATTTGGAGGTCCTACTCACCTGGAAGCTTGTCCACTGGAATCATTGGGGCCAAGAATTCAGGCTTTTGGGGTCCATCCTTCCCACCCTGTCTCAGCCTCAACCTGGGCACAAAAAGGCAGCTGTCTCCCTGACATGGTGAGGCATCTCAGTCTCCTCCAAAAGGGTTTGTTAGTAAAGGGTCAGGAGAGGAATCAGTGAGAATCATGAAGTGGGGTGTGGGAGGTCAGAGTGGGGAGAGGTAGTTTCAAAAACAGATTAAGTGGTAAGGTATGAAGGTTGGGGATGAATGTGGTCTCTGGGGATCAGATCATCTGTGGAGATTTAGACTGAGGAATCAATGACAGTCACTTACCACAGCCCCAATGCCAGGGCCCCAGCTGCCAGTCCCAGGAAAGAAAAGATTCCTAAAGACACTAGCACAGCCACCTGCTCCAGGGGGTCCCTGTGATCTGAGGGGGGGACCATATACCACTATGAGAGTGAACCCAACCAAGCTCAGGTGGGGTATGTCCTTTTCTCAGGAATTTTTGTCCTCTACAACCTTTGTCCATCTACCCAAACTCACCAAGCGGCCGCGGGTCTGGCTGTAGAGAGGGCCTTGGAAGAGCAGGGCTATCCACATGAGCTACTGTCTCCACCTGCACTTGTGGCTGGCTCTCATCAGGTACTTCTTTTGGCAGGGGCCCTTGAGGGAAAGCGAGACCTAAGAAATGTCCACAAATGTGCACAGACAGTGGGGGCAGGAGCCAGGCCTTGGGTTGCACTTAGGGGTACCACTTGGGTCACACTTAGGAGACAGATCCTGAAAGGGCATGGCCAGCTTTGGGGGACTTGGTTTGTAAAAGTAGACCCTGCAACTACAGAGATGGAGACCAGGGGCAGGGTTTAAACTAAGGCAGAGCTGCAGGCCACAGGGCCTGAGAAATGGGATAAAAATCTCAATCAGTGCCTACATGGGTGAGGAGTATGTCACTGGGCTGCCTTCAGTGAACCAATACAGCTGACAAATACTTGGGGTGGGTCCTCTGCCCTTTTCTTTGACTTTGTCCCTCACCAGTACTGGGAGTCCCCCAGACCTCAGGGCTCCAGGCACTCCAGGTACCGGCATCCAAAAAATCCCGGGCACTGACTCGGACCGCATGAGGCAGCCCAGCCACAGCATCAGTGATCACCTCTTCCAAGCCAGCTGGCTCCACCTGGGGAGAAAATGATTTCTCAGTGCATTATCCAGGTCATAAGCACAGAGCTTAACTAGTCACAGTCTGAAAAGAGCTCCCCTTCCTCCCAGTCCTGTCCTATCAGCCTTGTAGGGGGTGGTCCAGGCCTCATGTAGGATAGCTGATGAGGTAGAGTCTACCACTGGTGTTTGGAAGACAGTAGTGTGTCATGATTACCTAGATAGGCTGCGGCATCATTCTGTCTGGGTTCAAATCTTTGCTAAACCTCTTACTGGGTGAATTTTGGGCCTCTATGCCTCAGTATCTTCATTTGTGAAATGAGGATGAATATACCTAAGTGTGATGATGTATGTAAAACATGTAGCACAGTGATCAGTTGGCAGACAGCATTAAAAATGGGTTATGATCCTCCACTGACTTCACAGACTGAAGCAGGAAGATTTTGAGTTCAAAGGCAGCCTCAGCAACCCTGTCTCTAAGTAAAATAACAAAAGAGGGCTAGAGGTTTGGCTCAGTGGCTAAGTACCACTGAGTTCTAACCCTAGCACCAATAAATAACAAACAAATAAATAAATAAATTTACAATAAAGATCATTAACAAAGAGATGAAAATACTTATTACAATAATCTGATTACTACTACTTATATAGATGTACTGAATTATCATAATGTACCCCATAAAATGAATATATAAAATATATATTAAAGAGTTTTCAGTAATTTCATAAACAGTTGTGTAAAAGTTTTCTAAAATAAATAGAATTTCATCTGTCATGATTCTAAAGATGTCAACATATAATTTGTATACTTTCAGAAAATTTAAAAGCATTTTAGTGGATTGGGTTCAAATCTTTTTCTTTTTCTTTTCTTTTCATTTCTTTCTTTCTTCCTTTTTTTTACCCACAAATTACACCCAGTGGTGATTAATCATTGAGCCATACTCCCAACCATTTATTTAGTTATTTGTTTGTTTATTGAAACAGGGTCTCAGTAAGTTGCTTAGGCTCTTGATGGGTTGTTAGAGAATGGGCTCAAACTTCTGATTCTCCTGCCTCAATCTCCCAAGTAGCTGAAATTACAGGTGTGTTCCACATTGCAATTTATTCAAAGAAGGAGGAGGAGTTCTTGCTATTGATTCAATTAAGCATCAGTCTATGCTGCTCACTGTTTCAAGGGTATGTTGCCTTATGTAGCAACAGTTTCTTCATTTTCTGGTTGATATGTTTCATAAGAGATCAAAATGTAAAATTCAAATGGTAGAGAAATATATGAAAAATGTCTGGCCTTAATAATTCATGCCATAAAAATTATGGATTTTTAGTATTATTTTAATAAGAAAAAGAAAAAGTATTAAAGTTGCATTTCTAAATAGATGTCTGTATTTTATGTCACTGAATATATCAAAAGATGTACTGTGGGAAATGTTGAAATATTATATATATATCTTACATTCTACTGCTTCATAATATTGTTCCTTTTGTGTGGTAATTTTGGACTTAAAATTATGACCTAATAAACAACTGAAAATTGAAAAAAAAAATGGGTTATGATCCAATCCTGCTGCTCCCTAGACCTGACATCAATCTCTGATATCTTCAGAGGTGGGAATTCACTACTATTCTCAGATTTGTATGAGTGTTTGTATGAGGATATGCCTCTGGGTACAAGGTATTTCTCTTCCAAGAAAAGTTCTTTTTAAAAAAACACTGCTATCTTCCCATAGATAGGTTTACATCATAATTATAGCCCTGCGGGGCAGAGGCTCTGTTATCCCAACTTCAACCCTAGCATCCAACACAACACCTGGCCTATAGGGAGCACTTTGTACAGGGAGGCATCAGGTCTTCAGGGACCTTCTAGCACCTGGAAGGTATGCAGAACGCACAGTATCACAAAACCAGAGACAGATTCAAGCCTCACCGTGGACCAGGCTGGATGCTGTGCTGGACGGTACTGCAACCGGAACTTGAGCAGGAAGTGGGGCTGGCGGGGCCAGGAGGTGGGGTATGTCCAGCTGGCACGCAGACGTCGCGGGTAACCAGGTACTGACTCCACCCGCAACCCCTGGGGTGGGTCAGGGCGCACTGAGGGTGATAATACACAAAGTCAGGTTAGGCAACGGGTACCCATCCCTCCCATACCACTTCCTGTGTGATTAACAGCACCCTAGCCAGGTGCTTTCAAGAGGGAAGGATGGAATCTTAAATTTGATTATCCATGAGGCTCAGGCAGGCCCTGTCTATCATCCTTATTAAAAAAAAAAATAAGCTGAGATCAGGAGGTAGGGTTTTGAAATGTTTGTTGAGTGAATAAAAAAGAAATTCTTCTTTCTATCCAAGGAAAATGAATTGGCTGAAATTCTTATCAGAGTATTAGTGCACCTTCCACAGACAGATCAAAAGGAGAGGCCAGCAGGGGCTTTCCTTGGGCAAGAAAGACATTAGATTCAGTTGTTTCAGCATAAGGCCTAGATGCAGGGGGTCAGCTCTGAGGCTAGGCAGGAAAGACCTATGAGTAATAAATAGCAGCAGCCTTTAGAGTGTGTGCAGAAGTAATCAAGCCTTCTGGGCTCTGATCCTTTTGACTTCTTGGTCTCTAAGGGGCCATCTGTATGTGGAAGGAGTCTATATGGGAATTATTTGGAGCTGAGGGTGGAGGATCTTAGTCTGTTTGGGGTCTCCCTGGTGGGGATCTGAGGAGAAGTGTAGAGGCAGGTACTCACAGATATTCTGCAAGCTCACATCCAGCAAGCGTGTGCTGGCACCCAATGGGTTCACCTCAGTCACATTAATCCGGTACTGGCTCCAAAATTCTGCCCCATGGACCACACATCGAGCAGCTCCTAAGGGGTCCTGTGGGCATGGCCAGGGCCCTGTAGATGGACTCACCCTAGTAGGGAGAATATAATCTTGAGCTTTGGAAATGCCCATTGTGGGATGCAAACTGGAGCCCCAAGCCTTTCCCTCATGTCCTACCTCTGGCCATCAGTTCCTGGCACTGTCTTCTTCCTGGTAGGGAGGGGACCACCTGAGGTCAGGAAGGAAAAGAGGGTCCTCTGCCCTCTCTGAGGCTTTCCTCAAACCTCCCTCTCTGCTTTCCATCCCCACACTGTGCTGGCACACCCAAGTGCATATACACGCACACACCTGTAGGAGGTGAGGTAGCGGGTGGGTAAACCGCTGACCTGGCTGGGACTCCAAGTGCAGGAGAAATTTTCATAGTCAGCTGCTTGGCAGGAGACCACAGGACGGGCTGGGGGGTCTAGAGACAGAAGGTACATCTGGAGACTAAGCAGTCCCCTACTCCTCCCTATCCTAGAGGGCTTGCTCAGGTCCTGATTCCCTTAGAAACCCCACATCTTAGCACTTCCACCCTCCCTAACTCACAGCCCAGCTTCAGGATCACTGTGCCTGCAAGTGCACCATCCAGGGTCTGGCAGATATAGGTGCCCTCATCAGTGCTGTCTGCCCGTGCCAGGACCAGTTGGTGCCCCAGCCCAGAATCGGATCCCTGGAGCAGCTTGGAGTCTCCGTCCCGAAACCAGGACACTGGGGTCCTAAAGGTGAAATGAGGTGATGACAAAGATTTAAAGTGTAAGTTAGACCATGCCACTGGCTTACCAAGCCCCTTGTGACACAGCCCTTGCCTTCTTTTCCTTTGCCAGCTTTTACCTCCCTCCCCTCCACTCACTGCACTCCAGCCACATTGCTCTTCTTTATGTTCCTCAGAAGTATTGAGCTCATACCCATCTCACATCCTTTGCACCAGCTGTTCCCTCTGCCAGGAATGCTTCTACCCTAAATTGTGCAAGGCTGCCTCCTTCCTAGAGGCAGAAATCAGCTTCAATGTCACCTTCTCTGAGAGACCTTCCCTGATTACCAACAAAAAATAAACACTCAGTTATCCTCTTCTAAATGATGCTCTTTGGATTTTCTGTCCTGCAAGTGTTGCTACCTAGGAAGACTCCTGTTTGATTATTGTCTGTCTTCCCCACTAGGATGTAAACTCTATGAGGGCAAGATCCTTGCCTGGCTCATACATTGCTGTGTCACAGAGCCTAAAATAGACCAAACACTTAGTAGGTTTGCTCAATATATGTTGGTTGCATTTTCTTTTGAATAACAGAGGGTGAGGACAGAGAGGTAAGGATTAGAGTCGAGGGGGCAAAGATGGGAGGGAACAGGAGGACTGAGCAGGGTCAAGAAAGGGTCATAAACCAGGTGTGGTGCTGCATGCCTACCATCCCAGTCACTCTGGAGACTGAGACAGGAGGATCGAAAGTTCAAGGTCAGCCTCAGCAACTTAGATTTTTGTCTCAAAATAAAATTTTTAAATGGAATGAAAGTGTAGCTAAGTGGTAAAGTGCTTGCCTACTATGCACAGGACCTTGGTTCAATCCCCAGTACCACCAAAAAAAAAAAAAAAAGTGTCAGATCAACAGGCGGGGTAGGGCAGAAGCACTTACCCAGCACTCACTCCAGGGCAACACAGCATCACGGATCTGCCAGGCTGCCCATACTGGACCCCTGTGGAGGGCATTTCTGAGATGAGACTTTTCCTCACTTTGTGAGAATGAGAGGGTAAGGAGCTTTGGGTCAAAGCATTTGTAATGATCTGACAGAGATCAGAGGTCAAAGTAGAGACATGACCCTGATTGTTACAAGTTAGGCATGGGAAGGGGCCATAGTGAGAGTAGCAAGTCCCAAGTCAGAGCTGGGGGTCACAGAATAGCATTCTTCTCACCTGGGGGTCCCCAGGCCTGGGGGCAGAGGGAGGAAGCAGACACCAGGGCTGTAGCCACAGCCACCAGAACCTTGCTCAGCCCTGAGCAGCTGCTGCTCATCTGCGGAGAGATAGGCAGGGTCAGGAGTACCCCATCCCTAAGACAGGAAGCTAAAACCTCATTCTTCCTCTCCACTTCAGAATTGGGGCTTCCTAGGAGGAAAACTGAACACGAAGTAGAGTAAGCTTATCAGAAATTATTGGGAGGTCTGACCTGCGTTCCCCTTTCTCATCATATAGCTGTTTGCACGCGCACGCACACACACACACACACACACCCTCACACCCTCCATCTCAGTACTGGGCTTAGGGCCCAGAACAAAAGCCGGAGGCAACAGACAGTGCCAACATCCACCCCCCAACACTGCCCTTGGCGCCCACCCCTGGCACCAAGGGCTGGCCCTGGCTCAGCCACTCCCATTAACCCCTCCAATCCAGCTGTTGGAAATTCTGGCATTCACTTCCACCTGTCCATAGCTAATCACTTCCTGTAACTAACCTGGGGCAAACCTATCACCCTGGGGTGGGGGGCTAAGATGGTGGGTTTAACACCTTGTAAGCCTGGGCCTGGCTTCTTGCTCTGGCTACTTGGGCCACTCAGCAGGGCCTGGCTTGAAATCCTGTTGGTCTTGAGCCTGTGAAGCCGGATGGGCCTAGGGTGCAGGCTAGGGCTGCAGTTAAGCGGATCCAGATGCCCTGGCTGCTGCCAGAGACTGGGGGCGGGCGAGGAGCCAGCAGATGGAGATGGAGACAGGGTGGCGGAGAGGGGAGGGAGTTGGGAGCCTGCAGGGACAGGGCCCGGCAGCAGAGTAGCGGGGTATAACACCAAGAGATCACTCAGTGATGAGGACCAGCCAGTGATGGGGGCTCAACAAGGAATTCTAGGAAATCAAGAAGTCTAAGAAGGAGTGTACAGAGA